>NC_141263.1:27385000-27985000 GCF_054856545.1 Hippocampus guttulatus | reverse complement strand
TTGAACACAGTAGTCAGGCTATGTTGATTCTGTTGGTCCTTCTTGCGTGGAAGTCTCTCTACGGTTTTGTGTAGACATCATTTCGGATGACGACACGGAGACGCTTTATTTTCACTAGGTCGCTACCACTGCACAGCTGAACTTCACCGTCACTGTCAGACGAACACAGAGAAGCTCCACCCGCTCTATTTATATGGACACGGAACACTGTAACCTTCCACACAAAATAGTTCCAAACAAGTAACAATCGCGTCAGTGGCATACATGATACAGGTAACTTTGGTCTTGTCAGTGGAACAATCTGGCAACTTTTTAAAAGTAAACGTTTCATTCATAAACTCTTTAAGTATTCGTTTTCGGTGTCTCGCGCTGCCGTGGCTGGCAAAACAAACGTGCGTGGACCTATGCAGCGCGCTTGTTGTTTTGTTTCTGGTTTATTTATAGAGCAGCGTAACATCCGCTGTGACGTGTGCCGCATTAATCTCGCGAGAAAAAATTTAATACCGTGAAAATTCATTTAAATTAATGCCAATAAAAACGCGCTAAACTGACGGCTCTAATAAATACAAATATGAATTTGTGAAAGTGTAGTCAATCAGTCCACCCATCTTTGCATTTCACTGACCGTCATTTCCACGAATACGTTCATTCAAAATTTCATCAAGATAACGATGTGGGCTTGATGGTGCCCCCTCGTGGCAAAATGTGGATCCCTGAGAACCCATGTCAATGGGTTTGTCTTTATGCTCGCGGTACAATGAGTAACACATCAAACATATTTCACCCTAACGTGTAAGAATAATAACACGGGAGATCACAGCCACAAAAGCAGACTTGGCAGAGAAAAGCTTAACTTAACCAAACCATGTCCTGTTTTCTTGTGTATGTCAGACAGCAGTGAAGAAAATCATCACAGTGTGCTGCGGCAGCAGTTTGAGTCGCCTCAGTTTAAACAGGAAGAAGAGCAAGAGCCCACCCATGTCAAAGAAGAAGTGGACGAGGCTGAGATTACCAAGTTTCCGTTGACTGTCATTGTGAAGAGTGAAGATGATGATGGTGATGAAGCCCAATTTGGAGGATCCCAAGGTGACAGCCTCTTAGCGCCACTCTCAGATAGTGACGACATAACGTCGCACTCTTCTGCCACTGATAATAATGAGCGCTTGAAAGGTGACGTGACATGTCACACCAATGGGAAACGCTTGGAATGTTCTCAGTGTGACAAAACATTTGCCAAAGAGTATTTGTTAAAAATACACACCAGAACACACACTGGCGAGAAACCTTTTGCCTGCTCAGTTTGCGGCAAAAGATTCACTCAGAAGGGACAGTTAATCGGACACACAAGAACACACACTGGGGAGAAACCTTTTGCCTGCTCAGTTTGTGGGAAAACATTCTCGGAAAAGGGACACGTAAGAGTCCATGCGAGAACACACACGGGAGATAGACCTTTTGCTTGCTCAGTTTGTGGTAAAAAATTTGCTGAAAAGGGCAGTTTGATCAGGCACACAAGAACACACACTGGTGAGAAGCCTTTTGCCTGCACGGTTTGTGATGAAAGATTCTCAGTCAAGGTGGGATTGACGAATCACTTCAGAAACCACACTGGTGAGAAACCATTTGTCTGCTCAGTTTGTGGTAAAGGATTCACTCAAAAGGGACATTTAATAACACATAAAAGAACACACACGGGGGAAAAAATCTTTGCCTGCTCAGTCTGCGGTCTCCGGGTAACTCAAAAGATTCATTTAACAACTCACATGCGAATCCACACCGGAGAGAAACCTTTTCCCTGCTTAATTTGTGAGAAAAGATTCACAGAAAAGGGAAGCTTAATTAGGCACACAAGAACACACACTGGAGAGAAACCTTTTGCCTGCCAAGTTTGCGCTCAAAGATTTTCTGACAGGGGACATTTAAAAACACACTTGAGAACACACACTGGAGAGAAACCCTTTGCCTGTCCAGTTTGTGGGAAGGGATTTGCAGAAAAGAGAAACTTAACAACTCACTCGAGGACGCACACCGGCGAGAAACCTTTTGCGTGCACTGTCTGCCCATTAACTTTCATCGATCGTTCTGGATTGAATAAACACATGAAAACACACACTGGTGAGAAACCGTTCGCTTGTGGTGTGTGTGATGAAAGCTTTAGTTTTACATATCAGTTGATCAAACACAAGTGTGCTGGTGGGAAGAGCGGCAGCAAATGAAGCCTCAGATTAATTGTAAAGAAATGTCGACTCCGTGTGGTGAACTGTTGAAAAGCGGATTTGTGATTCTGAAGAAAATGTTCAGCAACCACATACAGTCGATAGTATTGTGCAAAAGTATTGGGCCACCGCAGGATTTGCTTTCGCGGTTGCATCATAATCATGTATCACTCGGAAGTCACTGAACTATGAATAAAAGTGAAGGCAAGGAATGGAGCCATGTGTTTGGGTTCATTTGTTCGCCTACATCTGGTTCATTGAAGACAAAGAACAGACGGGGCCTGCAAATATGACACTAGGCGCACATGAATCCATTGACCTACAGCAGAGGTGTCCAAAGTCGGTCCTCGCGGGCTGCTGTCCTGCCTGTTTTCCAGCTCTCCCAGGAGCAACGCACCTGATTCAAATCATCAGGATTGTTTTAGAGCTGGCTGATGAGCTGATCATCTGAATCAGGTGTGTTGCAGCCGGGAGAGCTGGAAAACAGGCAGGACGGTGGCTCTCCAGGCCGGGAGCTGGACATGCCTGACCTACAGACATACATCTTTCACAACAGCTGCAGCTGTAACAAGCGCTTCACAGAACGGTTAACATAAAATAACAAAAAAAGAATAGAATACAACACATGACGTAGTCATCATAGTGACTTAGAATATGTAAAGAATAGATTCCTATTGGTCCGATTTTATTTCATAATCCTGCTAACGGTAAAGTGCCATGAAAAAGTAGTTCCCCTTTTCTCAAATGTGTATGTTATCCCATCGTTTCCCCACTTCAGTGTTGAAAACAATTGTCAATGTCAGACAAAAATGACAAAACGTTATTTTTCATATTTAAAACTCCCCAAACATAATTTTGTGTGTGTCTGTGTGTTAGTGAGAGACGAGTGGCCCATTTTCGGCCGCATTATGTCACTTTCAGCGCGATTCGACCGCACGTGGTGTCCAAATTCTCTTGAAGCCTGTCCAAATTCGTCATGGTTTATGCGGTCCACAGATGCTACATAAACACATTCATTGTTTGCTCCTCTGGTGTTCATTCCAAAGGCAGACATTAAACAGCATCATGTGTGAATCGTCAACATTTATTCAGGATCACAGATACATGTTAACAGCTTACCACAACCACTGAACCTTGACAAGTTTGTCAAAAATACAATTGAATTGAGAGTTGAGAAAGTCCAAGTTTCCTCAGTTTTCTTGATGTCCATCAGGTTCATGAAACCTCTGCTCTTCTCGTCTGCATGCACAATTCTGTCTCTTAAGTTGATGAGGCCATCAATTCTTTGACAACACACATGACAATTGACTGGTCCCTTGCCGGTATAAATTCTTGTATGTTGTTGTTGTTGCAGACCCTAATAAGAATCTTTCAGCAAAAAACAAAAACAAAACCTAAGCATGGAAACACGTTTTACTCAGTGTGCGATCTCATATGTTTCGCCAACCCTGAGTGATCACGGAAACTCAAACTGCAAACTGAGCAGTCAAGAGGTTTCGCTCCAGTGTGCGTTCTGGTGTGAATTCTTAAATGTCCGCTTGTAGAAAATCCTTTCCCACAAAGTAAGCAGGCAAAAGGTTTCTCTCCAGTGTGTGTTCTTTCATGTGTTCTTAAATGTCCCTTTGTTGAGAATCTTTTCTCACAATAGGAGCAGGCAAAAGGTTTCTCGCCAGTGTGTGTTCTTGTGTGATTTGTCAAACTAATCTTCTGAGCGAATCTCAGTCCGCATACTTCACAAGCGTAAGGTTTTTCCCCCGTGTGTGTTCTTGTGTGCATTCTTAAATGTCCACTGACAGAGAATGTTTTACCACAAATTGAGCAGACAAAAGGTTTCTCTCCGGTGTGTCTTCGTGTGTGTGCTATTAAATGTCTCTTTCCAGAGAATCTTTGACCACACATTGAACATGCAAAAGGTTTCTCTCCAGTGTGGGTTCTCATGTGATTTGTTAGCGTAACTTTCTGAGCGAATCCAAGATTGCATAATGGGCATGCAAAAGGTTTCTCCCCAGTGTGTGTTCTTGTGTGTGTTATTAAATGTCCGTTTAGCGAGAAGGTTTTGCCACAAACTGGGCAGGCAAAGGGTCTCTCTCCAGTGTGCGTTCTTGTGTGTCTTTTCAATGATGACATGTTGAAAAACATTTTGTCACACTGGGAACATTTCACGTTCTTGTTAGCGCGACTTGTCAAACGACCTTTCGAGTGTTCATCTTCATCATCATTTCCATCATCAGTGTCAGAAGAGCATGACATGATATCATCACTCTCCGAAAGTGGTGCCAAGAGGTTGTCTGCTTGTGAGCCTTCACAGCGGTCGACGTCACCTTTCTCTTCTTCATTTTCACTCTTACTGACAGTCAATGGAAATTTGGTCATTTTAACTCCCCGCTCGACGTCTTGAATGATGGGGGGTTCCAGATCCTGCTGCTCAGGATGAAGGTATTCTTTACTGACGTCTGCAGGACGCAAAAGGACAAACGCACATGGTTTGCTGAAGCTTTACTCAGTCAAGTCTCACATTTTGATATGAATGCTGTGTGTCAAATTGATGATACATGATGTTTTTGGGCAATGGCTATCGGGAGCGTGTGTTTGAGAATCACATTAATTTTTCTTTCACAGGGGAATTACAAAATAATATTTTTTCTTGATTTTTAAAATAACATGTAATATTGTAACTTATGGAAGTCCTGTTCTCCACTGTGCCTGCGTGGGCTTTCTCCGGCTACTCCGATTTCCTCCCACATTCCAAAAACATGCGTGGTAGGGCCAGCGTCCAGCAAACTTTCAGATAGTGGCCCTAGGCCACTGTGAATGTGCAACCCAGAATTATAGTTCAGTCTGGAATTAAACGCGGCGACAGGATATGTTAAATGGAAAAGGCCCAAATGGTTTAAAGCACCTACGCACCTTTCCCGCCACTCCGCAAATATGATAAAGACAGGAGATTGTTGTCACATAAACCACCAGTAGGTGAAAACGGGCCATCATAGAGGTAGGTTGTCACACTCCTATCCTGCCACAAAAGGGGGCAGTCTCCTTTTACGTTATTTTGGATCCTTCTCTTGACTGGTGTGGTTGAACTATTACATCTCGGTGGGAGCTCTACGGACCGACTTGTGCTGAAGGAAGTGACGACAATATTGCCAAGAAAAGACTACCAGAACATCTGAACGTGACTTGCAGCTCGTCAGAGGCACTTAAAATGCCCTGGTGAATGCAGACTCCCACTGAACACAACTTTGAATGTGACTGATATTTTTCGACTGAGTCCAACAGGTCATACTGTAGTAATGGAAGGTAATCCTGTGCACGAAGTAGAGGAATTTTAAGGATTAAGAAAAAAAGGTATTTTACACAAATGACGAAGGATTTTTGCAGGAAAGCAGGGCAAAACATTCAGAATGTTGATGGGGAAAAAAGCCCACGAACAAGCTTGTAGGTGGCTACACTCGAACAAGGTCGACGTAGGGGACTTCAGAAATAATTTGAAGAACGTTGTTATAAATACAGCGTAGTGCCAAACCAAGTGAAAGAAAGAAGTGAACAAACCTTTTCTGTGTGATTCATCTTGGGGCTTCGTGAAAACAGCATCCGGGCGTTGACGTTTGTGGTCGACTTTTCTTCCGCAAAATTCTTCCTCATACTCTTCTTCTTTTGTGCTTTTCGCACACATTTTGAGGCGATAATCACAACACTTGCGTGCTCTTGGCTTAGCGATGCGCTCAGAAGAAACGCGTCTCTTCGTTCGCGACTAGCAAGCTAAACTTAGCTAGGCTAAGCTATGAGAGTCAACGAAGCTTCGGCGTTGACGGAGACGAGTTTTTACTGACGATTATGTAATGAACGATATATTTCTCTCGTGAAATACTAACAGACGTACCGTATCGATGTTTCTGTTCAGTATAAATTCTGTAACAATGATTTCGTGAGGCACAAGCCAAGGCGTGTGTTGGATAAACCTGGCGCTTTAAGAGGGGCGGGGCTGCCACTGACCGGTGACCGTTCGCGCGACGTATAAAAAAGCAGCATCGCAGTATGTTACGTGAGTGAATACACTCGCTTCGTCGTCGGCATGGCCCAATGGTAAGCTACGCGTGTGCTTTTCTTTACCAGATATCTAAAGTTAGCTTTGGATTCGATGATGATCGGTTGCTTTGTTTGTCTGCTTTGCATTGTGTCCGTTGTGCTTTATGTTTGCAGCATCGCAATGCAATCTAAGTCAGTTACCGTTCGCAATCGGCAACGTAAACAGCGTGGGCTAAAGTGTTGCTAGAACAGTGGTGTCTTTATTTAACTCATTTTACATAGTTGTCATGTTTGTCCAGCTGCAATTTGATGTTTGAACGAAGTACATTGCGTTGCAGCTGGGCTTAATCATGCTGGCGCTCCACTTCCGGTTTGGACCTTTGGGACTTGTAGTTCTTTTGTTCGAGTCGACTTGATATGTTTGTGATGTATGGTTTCTTACGTTTAAAATAATGGATAATGATGACGATAATAATACATAAGTGAAATCATGATTGATTAAAGTATTTATTAAATGTATTGTTAAAATAAAAGCATTAATTAATGTCAATTCTATACCTATTTACATCGTGATGCAGAAAGAGATGTATTCTTTTTTTTTTTTACTGCATTTATGTGTGCTTTAGGTTACCTGCTTCTGATACTGCTACAGCTTCTGCAACTACTTCTGTTTCATCTACTACTACTACTTCTGCTGCAAAGTGCTCCAATAAATGTGTCAAAAAAGTACAGAAAGAGTGATCCTTCCATGCTGACCGACGATCCCCATTCAGAGGGCCGTGAAAAACGGAATTAACTGAACAGCGTGCATTATTTGGTTTACTCATTCACAATCAGCGAGAACGTTCGACATCTGGTCCCGCCCACTGCTCCGTGTGGTGGCTTACCATTGGACGACGCGTTCTAATGTCCTGTTCTCATTGGTGGCTTGGAGAATTGGTTTGAATTGACTTGACCGTTTAATGATTGAATAAACAAATTCCTGATTATCTGCAGCGGAAAACAACTCATTTTAACACGAAGGACCACAACCACGTGTCCATTTTAGTTATGGCACCACAGTTAGTCACTTCTCACAGGGAAGTGCTTCACATGATTGAAACGCAGAACGCCCAACATTTTACAGTTAATACAAGGAGTTAAAAACACTAATCTTAAATCAAAACAATAAAGTCTTACTGGAATGCTTTTCGATACAAACGTCAGTTTTCAATAACGTCTGCATGCAGACAAGGGAGTACTCGGTTCACATGCAGTAAGTGCCACAATTTGATGGCAAGGCTAGCAAATCGGAGCCAGAAACTGGTAAATCGCGACGGCACATTAAATTGGTAGAAGTTTGGAAATAGTCAAATGGCAATCATTCAAAAGCTATTTCATGCAAATTAATTGGGAACGGAGGATGGAAAAGTATAATTCAAGCAAAATTATAAACATTTAGCTTTGTCGTGAGCACAAATCAAGGCAAAATCGACTGCTCACCTTGCCCACATTGAAGGGCATTAGTTTACTATTACCATCATTGCATCTTTTTTTCAACTTTATTTGAGTGGCTGCAAACCTGAAGCTTGCCCATTACCATCAATTTTGGCTCATAACACGCGCACCCGCGCGCACACACACACACCATCACCACCGCTATCAAGTTGCCATCTAATTTTAGTCAGGATTATGATAAAATACCTTCGATTTTGGAAATCGTTGGTTCATTCATATTTATTTTCCATGAATTGACAATTCACATAATTTCACAACCCAAGGCTCTTTTTCTTTACTTTTTTCCATCTCGCGTGAGAGACCGTAAAGCAATGACCACCGATGGGACGTTGTGACTTTCCAGGAACATTGTAGAAGTGATCCAAATATGATACCTGGCAGAGATTTATCAAAATAAAGCGTTAACTGTTCTTTCCTAATTATTGTGAGCAATCGTGAACATGATCGGTGTCTTCCCAAAAACAAATATGGTAAATGATTCATAATAACACATCAAGGTTATTTCAGAAGTGTCTATCAATCAGTACCCAGGAAGTGGCTCTCAGTTTTAAAAAGGTTGGTGACCCATGATAGATGGATGGGTGGATTCAATGATTGGCGCTCTTCTTCCCAGCACACTTGTGTTTGTCCATCTGATACTTATAAGCAAATCGTTGATCACAGGCACTGCAACCGAATGCTTTCTCACCGGTGTGTGTTCTCAAATGTCGAACCAAAGCTGAATTGTCACTGAAGCTGAAGTCGCAGACTGAGCAGGCGTAAGGTTTCTCTCCAGTGTGTATTCTTGTGTGTGTTATTAAATGTCCCTTCATGGAGAATTTTTTACCACAAACTAAGCAAGCATAGGGTTTCTCTCCAGTGTGCGTTCTTGTGTGCCTAACTAAACTTCCCTTGACAGAAAATTGTTTTTCACAAACTGTACAGGCAAAAGGTTTCTCAACTTTATGTATCCTCATGTGAGTTGTTAAGTGAGCCCTTTGAGTCAGTCTAAGATCACATACTGGGCAAGCAAAAGGTTTTTCTCCGGTGTGTGTCCTCATGTGATTTGTTAAACTCACCTTTTGAGTTAAGATGAGACCGCATACTGAGCAGACAAAAGTGTCTTCCCCTGTATGTGTTCTTGTGTGTGCGATCAAATGTCCCTTCTGTGTGAATCTCTTACCACAAACTGAGCAGGAAAAAGGTTTCTCTCCAGTGTGTGTTCTTGTGTGTGTTCTTAAATGTCCCTTCATGGAGAACCTTTTTTCACATATTGAACATGCAAAAGGTTTCTCACCGGTGTGGGTTCTTGCGTGTCTTTTCAACGCTGACTTGTTGACAAATGTTTTGTCACACTGAGAACATTTCATGTGCTTGTTGTCAGCGCGACATTTCATCTCACCTTTTGAGTGTTCCTGATCAGCGTCAGAGGACTGTGACATTATCTCATCACAATCTGATAGTGGAGCTAAGAGGCTGTCTTGTTGGGATCCGCCACAGTGATCTCCACCACCTCCTTCCTCGTCATCACCTTCACTTTTTATGACAGTCAATGGAAAGTCGGTGGCTTCAGCCTCCTGCTCTTTCTCTTTGATGCAGCAGAGCTCTGGCTCTTCCTCCTCATTTGTTTGAAAGGGCTCCTGCTCCAGCTGCTCAGAAGCAAGATATTCTTCACAGACGTCTACAGGACACAAGAAGAAAAACAAGCATGGTTTGGCAGTCAAGTTTTGCTGAGTCATGTCTCATGCTGTGCCTCTGATGTTGTCTGCTAATTAATTATTTAATTCCAAACCACATATTAAGCTTGCAAAAGGTTTTCCCCCAGTATGAGTTCTGGTGTGTTCTATTAATTTGTGCATTTACCGTGAATCCTTTCCCACAAACTGTGCAGGCAAAAGGTTTCTCACACGTGTGCATTCTCTGAAGATTTGTTAAACTGTGTTTTGTTTTGTTTTTTTGCATGAATGCAAGACTGAACAAGAAAAAGGCTTTTTCTCCAGTGTGTGTGTGTGTGTTTGTGTGCTATTAATGTCCCTTCTGAGTGAAAACCTTTACCATAGTCTGAGCAGACAAAACTTTTCTCCCCAGCATGTGTTCTTCTGTGCGTCCTTAAATGTCCCTTCAGAGTGAAACTGTTCACATGAACTGAGCAGGCAAAAGGTTTCTCCCCTGTACATGTTCTGGTGTGTGCTATGAAATGTGTCTAAGTCTTTTATCACTTGATGTCTTCTTGAATGTCTTTTCAGTGACAACTTGATCAAAAAAGTTTGGTTACACTGAGGACACCTCAAGTGCTTGTTGTCCATGTGACATGTCATATCACCTTTGGAGTGACCATCATCATCATTGGTGTCAGGAGAGTGTGATGTTGCGTCGTCACTGTCTGATGGTGCTACGAGGTCGTCTGCTTGAGATCCTCTACAATGGCCGTCATTAACTTCTTCATCATCATAATCGTCATTCTTTATGATGGTCAATGGAGAGGTGATGATATCAGCCTCCTGCGTTTTTAATGTGGTGTGGCTCCAGCTCCTTCGTCCCTTTAATTTGAGAGGTCTGCAATTCCTCTTCTTCTTTCGTTTGGGGGTGCTCGGGCTTCTGCTGCTCGAGGTGAAGACACACCCATGCAGGACACATAAAGACCCCGTCGGGGGAATGTGAGCCAAAGTTGTGGTGGCTCTGTCAGAAGGGGTCCTGGTCCTGTATATTCACGCTATAATAGATGAAGTTTGTGCAATCGTATTCATAGCTATAACTGTGTCCTGGCCTCACTAAAAATTGCACAAATTCTTATTAATGCTTCAAAGAATAACGCAGTTGCAAAATGAAAAAAAATGTACGTGCCTACTTTCACGTCCTTCTTATGTATGTATGAGCTATACTTCTTAGCTCCTTAAGCAGGTCCATAATAAACGTGGCGGGAATGGTGTTAAAAATAAAAAGTCGTAACAAAATAATTGAGCGCAAGCGAACAAACCTTCTCCGTGTGTTACATGTTGAGGCCTCTTGAAAACAGCGGCCATCCGTTGACGCTCCGCCTTTTTTGTTCCAGAGAGTTCCTCCTCTGACTGTTCTACTTTCACGCGCTTTGCACACATTTTCAAAAGATAATCAACGCTTCATACTCAGACTCGTTCCCTTGCTGAGCGTTGTGTGGCTAACAAGCGCCTCTCTAGTTTGCAGCTAGGAAGCTAAGCTAACTCGAGAAGGTCCTACGTCTGTCGGGACGAGTTCATAACGAAAACACGTAGCGATGTTTTACACCAGTACAGCTCGGACTGCGTCTTGGGCTTAGTCATTCTAGTACGAATACAGGAAGAGTTATGAAATATAGCCCCCCTCAAAAGGTGTTTAGCACCCCTCAAAAATGTCTGGAGCGCCGGAATGGAATTCGGACGGAAAGTCCACTTGGACAAACTACGTGCTGTCGCTACGATAATAACATTCGAAAACAAACGAGGAATTGAACAAACAGTGTAGGCGAATCCGCACGGAATTATACTTTCGTGGTTGCATGGGTTGTGTTCAAAATTCAATCACTCATTAGACTCTAATCATCAGTTCCTATTACGAATGAACGTCTCCACAAACAGATTTTCCAAACTCTCCAACATGAATTTACTAATAAAAGTGCTTTTTGCATCTGTACGTAGCTCCCCTCTCCCAATGTTAAATGCCAGGCGGAACGTAAGGTCCAGAAACCCAGCAAGGTTTATGTTCGCCTCGAAGTGGACTGACCGGCGATCAAAAGGAGCCCCCTCGTGGTTACTAACCAGAAAACCCGCACCTTTGGTAAAATTCACACTAATAATCCAAAATACGAGTTTCTGGGACCTGGCCAATCGATACAGGCCACCTCTTACGCAAAGAAAGACGGGATAGGCTGTAGCTCACCTTTGACCCCATTGAGGATAAGCGTTGTAACATGAACGGACGGACGGATGTGGGTCATCAGTTTTAGACTATGGAAAAAAAATAGCTATTTTATTTGGAAATTGACCAACTTGGAAACATACACTATAATTACCGGTACATGATTGCAATTGATTTCATATACATTTCTAGGCAGCGTTGCATGTTTTGTATACAATAATACAGGTAAACAAAACATATCAGGCCACTTTGTTACCCCGCGCATTCGTAAACGTCTTCTCATTTATCGAAGGGGTCATGAATATGTTTTCTTGACAGTCCCAAGTACAGATCAAGATTTGGCGCTATGATGTTGATTCATGTCATGAATGCATGAAA
The DNA here is from genome assembly GCF_054856545.1 of Hippocampus guttulatus. Classification (NCBI taxonomy): domain Eukaryota; kingdom Metazoa; phylum Chordata; class Actinopteri; order Syngnathiformes; family Syngnathidae; genus Hippocampus; species Hippocampus guttulatus. The sequence goes on along the minus strand of NC_141263.1, from coordinate 27,973,031 downwards.
ACAAGCATCAACGCAAAGCCCAAATGGCAGAACCAAAGAGAACAAATACAATTTGGCTTAGTTGCATTGAGCCTCGACCAAAATTGGACATTTTCCCGATTTGAACACTTGTACAGTGTTTGATTCGGCCTTATATACCAGATACACTTTTAGAGCTTGATTTTCCTGTCACAGTTTATTTAAAGCTTCATTACTTGCTGCTGTTCTTACCAGGACACTTGTGTCTCTTAATTTGATCCTTCCGAGAGAATCTTTTCTCACAAGCGTTGCAAGTGAACGGCTTCTCGCCGGTGTGAATTCTTGTGTGTGTTTTCAAAGTGCACCTTTGAGCAAATTTTTTCTGGCAAATTGAGCAGCTAAACTGTTTCTCCCCAGTGTGCGTTCTCATGTGTTTCACCAATTTCGAACGTTCACTGAAACTGAAAGTGCAGACGGAGCAGGAAAAAGGTTTCTCGCCAGTGTGTATCCTTGTGTGTGTTTTTAAATGCCCCTTGATAGAGAATCTTTTACCGCAAAATGGGCAGGCAAAAGGTTTCTCACCTGTGTGAGTTCTCATGTGAGTTGTTAAATTAATCTTTTGAGCTAATCTAATGCCACACACCATGCAAGAAAAAGGTTTTTCCCCAGTGTGTGTTCTCCCGTGTCTGTTCAAATGTCCCTTCTCCGCAAATCTTTTACCGCAATCTGAACAACTGAAAGGTTTTTCCCCTTCGTGACTTCTCACGTGAACTTTCAAATTCCACTTGGAGCTAAAAGTTTTCCCGCACTGAGAACACTGCCAGCGTTTGTCACTAGCGTGGCATGTCTTTTCGCCTTTTGAGCGCTCATCGTCATCATCGGTGCCAGGCGAGTGTGATGACCTGTCGTCACTCCCTGTGAGGAGAGCTACGGCACCGTCTTCTTTTGAAACCCCGCGGTGGTTTCCGTCACATTCCTCACCCTTCACCCTGGCCAAAGTCAATGGAAACTTGGCAACATCGGCCTCCTGCTCTTCCTCCTTAATGCGGGATGGCCGTGGTTCCCACTGCTCAGGACCAAGATAGTCTTCACTCATGTCTGCAGGACACAGAAAAGCAAACACACACATTTTGGTCAGGTCTGCTGAAATGAATACCACACAAACAATTGTATGTTTTTGTATTTTCGCAGAGTAGAACTTGTCAGCATTCGCAGGGAGAGCAGGAGAGGAATTTGGGACCATTTCGCTTAAGAAAACTGTTGCAGTGCAGCAAAATTCCTGTCTAGAGTGAAAAGCTCTTCTTAGGTTGTGCCACGCAACAAGGTTGTGGTCAGGACTCAATACATAAAGTTGTGTGAAACTGGACATTTTTCAACAAGTAGCTCTCAAAGTCTTGATGATCATTAGTCCAGAGTTAACAAATTGCCTATAAATGGAGAACGTTGAGCATTGTTGCTTCTTCTACCATGAAGTGGCAAGAGCCGAGTACATTTTCCTCACGTCATGTTCATCAGAACAGATATATTTATGGTGAGGTTGGAGACTCGCGTTTATAAATCCTGTATTTGGAACTAGAAAATCAGCCGTTTTCACAGTCGTCAACAATCAAAATGTGAAATATTTGCTCCACGAACAGAAAAGAAAAACCCAGAGACATGCTCAACCTGATCAGGACCTGCATGTACAAACCTACTCGGGGCTGTACAAAAACAGCGTCCAGTCGTTCACTTCTTTGGTTCCGGAAAGTTCTCCATCGTTCTCTTCTCTCGCACTTTTTGAACACATTTACAGACGATGACCACAAGACTTCACACTCACCCCCGATCTCTGCTGAGCGATGTATTGAAAAACAAATACGTTTCCTTGTTAGCAGCTAGCAAGCTCAGCGTAGCAAAATAGCCCGAGAACCTTCAACGTGCAACGAGACGTGTATCCGGATGCGAAGCCAGAAGCAATGACTTTGCCGTCCGTTAAAGTGACGTTGGACTCATTATGTCACGACTTCATTACGCGCAGAATTAATCTTGGAAGAAGCTCGAGCGGTACAAAACGTCCGTGGGAGTAGAGTAGCCACTAAAGTAGTACGGAATCCCACTTGGCCAAATGATGGGTGCTCAACGAAAACGTTGGATGTGGTAAAGCGCTCGGATGGACGAAGCGACCCGTTGATTTGATGCTTACAACGGATCAACCGTTTAACTCTCAGAGCCAGTTCCCATAGCATTATCATTCACCTAAACTAACGTTTTCATATTATGCACATTTCCAAAAGACAAGTGACAGAGAATGCAGTCTGATGGCATTTTCAGTGACAGAAAGTGGCAAATGGCCGCTGTGGAGATTTTTATTCCACAAATGCAATGCGAATCCAAATGTGTCTAGACTAGTGAAGGTACATAGGACATATTATTGGAGAGAGACATATTGGGCTGACTTCGCCTTTAACATACTTCACCAATAAAGATTAAATTCTTATGTGTGTGCGCGCGCGCGTGTGTGCATGTGAGATTTATTTCATCGCTATAAAACCACTTGCACTTGCTCTAATCTCGAGGTAGCTCTGTCACAACAACCACGGCGAACGCTCTGAACATTGCACGAACAAACCAAGACATAGAGCGGGCATTGATTCCACTCAATGGAGTATAATATGTGGCGCAACCCCATACTGAGACAGCGTCGTAATTTGTCCAAGTGACGGTGCCGTACAGCAGTTTCTGTTGCAGCTTCACTTCCGTGTACGGTTTGTTTGATCAAAGGCGCTCCAATTACAAATCCTCCCTAAATTATTAATGGCATACTAACAACATTGTTAGTACATCACATCACTACTTTTACTGTCTTTTAAATCCAAATAAACTCGTCTCTTTGCACGTCGAAGCGTCTCGAGCTAGCTTAGGTTAGCCTGCTAGCCGCTAACAAAGAGACGACTTTGTTGTCCAGAGATCACTTTAAGCACAGGTCGCGAGTGATTGTAAAGTGTTGTGGCAAGCGTGCGAAAATGTGTGCGAAAAGTGTGAAAGGAGATTACGCGGAGGAACTTTTTGGAACAAAAGAGGAGTGCGAGCGACAACATCAACGACTGGACGCTGCTGTCAAGGAGCCTCGCGATGACAGAGCAGGTTTGTTCACTTCGTCATTTCAACTAGACGCAAATTGTGCGCATTTTTTTTTCACAATGGAATCTCATGACAACACGCTGTGCGATGTCTCGTACTGCCGGTGTTTTGGTGGCTCCGCGGCTGTCTCTGAACCCGGGGCAGTGGGCACGGCAGCCTTGCTTCAGGCCACCGTGGACATGACAGACAGAATCGAGGGGCACTGGGCAGGGTGGGCAAATGTCATTCGTACTTTGACACCATAACAACTCGTACACCACACAGTGTACATTCAGATTGTACACAACGTGTGCGGTAATTTGGAAACATAAAAGGACCACTGGAGAAAACTGATTAAAAAAAAACATAACCACCTTAGCTTTTTAAAGTACACAATCAATCCCTGCCCCACCTTCTGAAAAGATCACAACAATTGTATTCACATTGAACGTCCTCCTGGATTTGTGCAGCTCTTAATATCACCAAAATTAATCAAACAGATTAAAAGGATGAACCACACACATTTTATGTCATTTGAATCCATTGCTCATCCTCATCAATATAGCAATAAGCCCATCACAAATCTCAATAGTTTGCACTTTATTGCGCTCCTTCTCACCACAAATACATCAGTAACACTGACTAGTGTTGTTAGCGTCAATTGGAACCTTGGAGAATGACTCTGGGTTGGATCGCTAAACCTGATGCGCAAACACACAAAGACCTCTCTTTGAGCAAAAATGTCCCGGCAATCATTTTCTTCTTTAGGCTTAGCGGTGATTGCCATTTCAAAAACAAAGTTTTGTTTTTTTTTTGGTTCGTGGGAGAGTTTCTGTATTCAGCCACCAATAACGTTCATCGCACCAGTGATAGTTGCCTACTGCTGTTTTTGCTGAAGAATTAAAGTGAATGTGCTTCTCAAACCTAATCAAAGCATCTAAGTCACAACATGAGACTTGACTGAGCAAACCTTGACTTTAGCAACCCACATGCTTGTCTTCTCGTGTCCTGCAGATGTCAGTGATGAATATCTTCATCCCGAGCAGCAGGAATGGAGCTTCAGGAGTGAGAAGCAGGAGTCAGAACAGCCCTACGTTAAAGAGGAAGAGCAAGAAGCTGCCATCACAGAATTTCCTTTTCCCAGGGTCATTGTGAAGAGTGAAGATGATGACGAGCAAGATGAGTGGCCGCTGCTTCGTCCCAGTCAGTGATGAGCAACATAAAAATCACCACGTGAGACTTGACTAAGCAAAGCTTGACTTGACCAAACAACGCCTGTTTGTCTTCTTGTGTCCTGCAGACATTGGCGAAGAATATCTTTGTTCTGAGCGGCAGGAGATTAAAGAGGAAGAGCGGGAGACTCAGCTCACACAGTTTCCATTGGCTGGTGTCATTGTGAAGATTGAAGGTGATGGCGAGGAAGAAAGTAATGGAGAGCACCGTGGAGGATCACAAAAAGATGGGCTCTTAGCTCCACTATCAGACTCTCCTGACACCGATGATGAACACTCTCCAGGTGATGTGGACACATATTGGAAATGCTCGCAGTGTGGCAAAGTATCCAGTTCAAAGTGGGGCTTGAAAATACACATGAGAACACACACCGGGGAGAAACCTTTTGCCTGCTCCATTTGTGGGAAAAGATTCACTCAGAAGGGACATTTACGAGCACACACACGAACACACACTGGGGAGAAACCGTTTCCCTGCACAGTCTGCGGTCTTGTCTTGAGTCAAAAGGTAAATTTGACTAATCACATGAGAATACACACTGGGGAGAAGCCCTTTGCCTGCTCGGTTTGTGGTAAAAGATTCTCTGTGAAGGGACATTTGAAAATCCATACAAGGACACACACTGGAGAGAAACCCTTTGCCTGCTCGGTTTGTGGTCAAACCTTCTCTCTCAAGGGACATTTGAGAACACACACAAGAACACACACTGGAGAGAAGCCTTATCCCTGCTCAGTATGCGGCAAAAGATTCTCTATCAAGGGACATTTAGTAGCACACACAAGAACGCATACCGGGGAGAGACCTTTTTCCTGCTCCGTGTGTGGTCTTCGATTAACTCAAAAGATTAGTTTAACCAATCACATGACCATTCATACAGGGGAGAAGCCTTACGAGTGCTCATTTTGCGGTAAAAAATTCTCAATAAAGGGACAGTTGATGACGCACACCAGAATACACACTGGTGAGAAACCTTTTGTCTGCTCCGTCTGCACCGTAAGTTTCAGTGATCGTTCTGGATTAGTCAAACACATGAGAACGCACACTGGGGAGAAACTGTACTCATGCTCATTTTGTGGCAAAAGTTTCTCTCAAAGATGCACTATGACAATCCACACCAGGACACACACCGGTGAAAAGCCGTATAGTTGCGATGTTTGCGAGAAAAGATTCTCCCGTAAGGATCAGGTGAAGAAACACAAGTGTGTTGGTGAGAAGAGAAGCGATCAATGAAGTGTAAAGAAATGTTGAGTCTTTGTGATGAAGTGTCTAAGTCTTTCAAACAGTGAGTGTGTTCATTCGCTCTTCTCGAGGCGTCAATGCTGTTCAGATGAATTGTCATTGCTTTCTTTGGCCATGAGTCCTTCAACCATCCGTGTAATTTGTATTGAAAAGTGTGAGACACTTGATTTTGGTACAGACCCTCCGAATATGATTCAAAAACGGAGTCAGGAAAATGTGTCCGATTGACGAATCATTCGTACTCTCTTAACTCATTCACTCCCAAAGACGTTTTTAAACGTCTTTTCAGACTTGGTCCAGAATTGGCTGGTACTGAATGAGTTAAAAGCGTTACATGTCAGGTCACGGGCACGCACCTGTCGAAGACCTGCACCACATGTTGGGAGTGAGGTCTCACAGGTCATTTGCATACACAGTCGAGATGTGCGATATAACTCCGCACAATTTTAAAATGTCGGACTGCCCGACATGGTTTCTGTGGTGAGTTTGATGTGCAGATATTGTTAGCGCCGATGATATGAGACGGCTTTCTATGGCGACATCCTTGTGCCTTGCCCGGCAAGCATGACCAGTCAACGCACTACTTCATCCAACTCTTGCATGAGTGTAACCGTTGGACTGAATCGAATTTGTATTTATTCCTTTATCAGTTTGATTGTTGTTGTATATAACATGTGTGTTTTAGAAATAAACGGAGAAAGGTTCAGAGACAATTGCAATTCATTTCATGTCGTGTAAAGGGAAAATGGCAAAGTGGAAAACATCATCAATGGGATTTGAAATGACATTGATCGGGCTATAAAATCTTGTCCATATCGTCCAGTGCTAAAAACGCCTTACTATACATGGTCGTTTTTTTAGGCTAAAAACGCCTTACTATACATGGTCGTTTTTTTCGGCTAAAAACGCCTTACTATATACATGGTCGTTTTTTTTCGTCTAAAAACGCCTTACTATACATGGTCGTTTTTTTCGGCTAAAAACGCCTTACCATACATGGTCGTTTTTTTCGTCTAAAAACGCCATACTATACATGGTCGTTTTTTTTCGGCTAAAAACGCCTTACCATACATGGTCGTTTTTTTCGTCTAAAAACGCCTTACTATACATGGTTGTTTTTTTTTCGGCTAAAAACGCCTTACAATACATGGTCGTTTTTTTCGGCTAAAAACGCCTTACTATACATGGTCGTTTTTTTCGGCTGAAAACGCCTTACTATACATGGTCGTTTTTTTCGGCTAAAAACGCCTGACTATACATGGTCGTTTTTTTAGTCTAAAAACGCCTTACTATACATGGTGGGTTTTTTTCGGCTAAAACGCCTTACTATACATAGTCGTTTTTTTCGTCTAAAAACGCCTTACTCTACATGGTCGTTTTTTTCGGCTAAAAACGCCTTACTATACGTACATGGTTGTTTTTTTCGGCTAAAAACCCCTTACTATACGTGGTCATTTTTTTCGGATAAAAACGCCTTACTATACATGGTCGTTTTTTTCGTCTAAAAACGCTTTACTATACATGTTGGGGGGTTTTTCGGCTAAAAATGCCTTACAATACATGGTCGTTTTTTTTTGGCTAAAAACGCCTTACTATACATGGTCATTTTTTTCCATCTAAAAACGCCTTACTATTCATGGTTGTTTTTATTCATCTAAAAATGCCTTACTATACATGGTCATTTTTTCGTCTAAAAACGCCTTACTATACATGGTCGTTTTTTCGTCTAAAAACGCCTTACTATATATGGTCGGTTTTTTTCGGCTAAAAACGCCTTACTATACATGGTCGTTTTTTTCGGCTAAAAACGCCTTACTATATATGGTCGTTTTTTTCAGCTAAAAACGGCTTACTATACATGGTCGTTTTTTTCGGCTAAAACGCCTTACTATACATGGTCATTTTTTTCGTCTAAAAACGCCTTACTATAATGGCCGTTTTTTTCGGCTAAAAATGCCTTACGTTCTCACATAGGGTGTACGCAGGAAGTTCATTGCAACCCTGTTAGTAAAGTGGTTTGTGCGTCTGCGTCCCAATGCAGAGGTGCAGGGTTCGAGTCTGGCTCAGGCCATTTATGTGTTGTCAAAAACATATGTGGCCATCCTTTTTTTTATTCTCTTGACGCTCTCACTCACACCAAGGAACATTTCACAAAATGCCTCATGATGCGTCAGCATTTTTTTTTTGGAAAAATACTCTTTTTTGGACATGGTCGTTTTTTATTGTGAAAAACGCCTTTCTTTACAAAGAAAAAAAAAGCCTAGGCATGGTGTCTTGAAAAAAAAAGTGTCATATTGAGACAATCTCAATTGCTCACATCCAGCCAGCTAGTCGAGTGGTTAGTGGATCTGTATCCCAGTGCAGAGGTGCTGGGTTCAATTCCAGCTCTGGCAATTTGTGTGGTCTCAAAATCACGTGGGGCCATCCATTTTTTCGCTCTCATTCACACCAATTAACAATTCACAAAACACCTGAAAATACATGGTCGTCTTTTTGGCTGTAAAAAAAACGCCTTGCTATGAATGGTCGTTTTTTATTGTGAAAATTGCCTTCCAACACACAAAAAAAAAGCTCGACTATTCATGCGCTTGTATTTTGAAAAAAAAGTCTCTTGTAGCGGGACTATGGGAAATGTTCATGGTGGCCTGGTAGTCGAATGGTTAGTGTGTCTGCGTCACAGTGCAGAGGTGCAGGGTTCGATTCCGGCTCCGGGCTTCTTGTGTGTTTTCAGAAACAAGCGTGGCCATCCATTTTCTGATCCTCTTCTCCAGACATACTTTGCAAATACACCAAGAAAAAACTCACAACCTTCCTATCCATCGTCGTTTTTTTGGGCTAAAAACGTCTTACTATACATGGTCGTGTTTTGGGCTAAAAACGCCTTACTAAATATACATGGTCATTTTTGTTTCGGCTGAAAACGCCTTACTAAATATGCTCAATTTTTGGGCTAATAACGCCTAACTATACATGGTCGTTTTTTTCGGCTAAAAACGCCTTACTGTACGTGGTCGTTTTTTTCGGCTAATAACGCCTTACTATACATGGTCGTTTTTTTCGGCTAAAAACGCCTTACTATTCATGGTCGTTTTTTTTCGGCTAAAAACGCCTTATTATACATGGTCGTTTTTTTCGGCTAAAAACACCTTACTATACATGGTCGTTTTTTTCATCTAAAAACGCCTTACTATACATGGTCGTTTTTTTCGGCTAAAAACGCCTGACTATACATGGTCGTTTTTTTCGGCTAAAAACGCCTTACCATACATGGTCGTTTTTTTCGGCTAAAAACGCCTTACTATACATGGTCGTTTTTTTCGTCTAAAAACGCCTTAATATACATGGTCGTTTTTTTCGGCTAAAAACGCCTTACCATACATGGTCGTTTTTTTCGTCTAAAAACGCCTTACTATACATGGTCATTTTTTTCGGCTAAAAACGCCTTACTATATATACATGGTGGTTTTTTTCGGCTAAAAACACCTTACTATACATGGTCATTTTTTTCGGCTAAAAACGCCTTACTATACATGGTCATTTTTTTCGGCTAAAAACGCCTTACTATACATGGTTGTTTTTTTCGGCTAAAAACGCCTTACCATACATGGTCCTTTTTTTCGTCTAAAAACGCCTTACTATACATGGTCATTTTTTTCAGCTAAAAACGCCTTACTATACATGGTGTTTTTTTCGGCTAAAAACACCTTACTATACATGGTCATTTTTTTCGGCTAAAAACGCCTTACTATACATGGTCGTTTTTTTCCGGCTAAAAACGCCTTACCATACATGGTCGTTTTTTTCGTCTAAAAACGCCTTACTATACATGGTCATTTTTTTCGGCTAAAAACGCCTTACTATACATGGTGTTTTTTTCCGGCTAAAAACACCTTACTATACAAAACAATGTCTTTCCTTTGTTTTGGTATAAAGAAGCACAAGAACGTTTGGAAAATGTTGATATTTAATGAACTTATCTTTTACAAAACATTTCATGAAGCACCTTACATTTCCTTCAACAAATGTGCAATTTACTTTTATCATTCACATATATGCATTGCAACTGCTCCCATTGATTGTACAAACTTTAATAAGTAATTGGTATTGAAAAATATAGTAATGCACTTTATGATTAAACAAGATTTATAAAGAAAGGAAGTTTTAAACCATTTATACGTGCATATAAAATCTAAATGTAATCCCTGCCTACACCTTACAAACTAAGGAGAATGCTATTAAATGTGTAAATGTGAGAGTGCTATTGATAGCGTCTGCTGTCATGGGTCTGTCTCAGTGACGGACTGAGGCTGTCTTCTTCTCTGGTCAAAACAGTGTCCCCTAGTGGATACTCAATGAATTGCACCTTATTAAAAATATTAATTCTGTGTCTTTTATGCATTTTTTTCATTTTTAAATTACCTGCGGGCCTGATTGCACCTCGCGCGCGTGTATGTGTGTGTGTGTGTGTGTGTGTGTGTGTGTGTGTGTGTGTGTGTGTGCGTGTGTGTGTGTGCGTGTGCGTGTGCGTGTGCGTGTGTGTGTGTGTGATGAATGGAATTCCGCATCGGTGTGCAATTGTAAATCAAGGTAAGGCTGTGTGTTGAAAAAATAAATCTGAAACTGCATTTAAGGGTGGCTCAATACTGGCTGGCCATATACGGGCCGGAGTTGTAAATTGATTTCTGGCCCAAATACTTCACTCCACAACTGGCCCTCATCTGGTTTGCCGGAGTCAAGCCAGTGCCTCCTTTGCCACTCCTGGGCCGTGTTCGGCCCACATGCATTATGCCAGTGCCGACTCAAGGCTAGCTGTGCCAGCTTCATGCCGAATCCAGGCCAGATGCCTTTACTGACTCTGTCGTTCCTTTCGTTTGTTCCGCAAATGTACTCCTCCGAGTGTCTCAAAAGCTAAGGAAGCGAAAGAAGTTTCAACATGCACAACACGAGGTTATCCACACTTGAGGAAATGACAAATAATGCAACACAGCGTTTTAGCGACGACCGTATGGTGTCGAAAGTACAGTCGTAGGTTCAGTAATTTAGGACGAATTCTTGAGTTGATTTCACGAATCGTACAAGGTAGTGGAGCATAGCTGGTCACTTGGACAAAACTCTCGGAACATCGTTCTATACTGTACATCAAAAGCGCTTACAAAAAATTGCAGCGGTGAGGGCTTGCCATCAAACCATCTCGTCGGTTCAGCCAAACAATGTGGCCACCACTCGCGGTTCTTTATTACATGTATTCCTTCCTATATTGATACGAATCCTTTACACAGTCCATTCCATCTCCGCTGCAGTATGACAAGATCGAGCGACAATGTCAACAACTGAACTGAAAAAGAATATCCACAAGCGTACTGAACGCTGTATTCAAGAAGCCTCAAGTTGTTCTACGCAAAGAAGGGTGGTTCTCGTCTTATGTCGTTTGATAAGTTACTACTTTTGGAATTTGGGTTCATTTTGAATGAAATTCTCATTTGCGTAGTCGAAAACCCGGGTGCTCTGTGAAGTCATTGCTGCCGCCATTTTGATTTTTGAGTCGAGATGGCGTCCAATGTGCCGTGCCTACGTGGCGGCCATATTGGCAGGGGCCATTTTCCCATCATAGGCAACGCATGAACATTGATATTGAGTCGCAACGCGTCTGATCCGTTTCGCAATCGAGTTTCATTAGATTTACTTTGTTGTCAATGTATAAACGTGTGATCTCAATACAGAACATTTTTTCTATCTATGCAAGTTCCTGTGGCTGAGCATTAGTTTTCATCTCTATCTCTTGAAATCACTTTTCATCTTAGCATTTGCTACTTTAAACACACACAAACTGTGTCAAGAATTCCTTGCTGCCACTGGTCTTTGCCTATAAAGAAACTTCTTTGCTCTCATCCCGTGTGGAATATGCCTGTCAAAGGCTGTATTATCATCCTCTTCCAAAGATGGAGAGGCCAAGTGGAACTTGAATTTCGATATGTGAACAAAAACACAAAAACTAAATCAACACTTGCTGCAAGTCATGAAGAGGAAGTACCGAGTACAAAATGCCTTACATATGCTGCTTTATCAATGACATAAAGATATATAGCAACAATTACCGGTACTATGCCAAACAAAGTAAAGATGAAGTCATACGATAAGGGTGACCTGAACTCATTGGACTTTTATAATGTAAATGATACATTGAAGACAAAGGAAATTGCATATGCAATTCATTGAGTACCGGTACATGCTTCACTAAATACTTCTGCCTAACGGACCTCAAGCCTTGTTTGACAAAGGCGGCGTCTTGACTGGACCTCTCTCAAGGATTGCAGAACTTGATGTGCACACCACAGAGGCAATCTCTTCACTATTTCATGCTGCTCTTCTCACTAGCACATTTGTGTCTTGTCAGCTGAAGCTTCACATGGAATCTTTTATCACAGACATTGCAACTGAATGGTTTCTCTCCAGTGTGTGTTCTCGTGTGTGTTGTCAAATATGACCTTTGAGTGAATCTTTTACCACAAACTGAGCATGAAAACTGTTTCTCCCCAGTGTGTGTTCTCATGTGTCGAACCAAGACTGAACCATCACTGAAAGTTAAGGTGCAGACTGAGCATGCAAAAGGCTTCTCTCCAGTGTGGGTTCTTCTGTGGGTTTCTAAATGTCCCTTCTGTGTGAATCTTTTACTACAAACTGAGCAGGTAAAAGGTTTCTCTCCAGTGTGCGTTCTTGCATGTGTTCCCAATTGTCCCTTCTCAGTGAATTTTTTACCACAAACCGAGCAGGCAAAAGGTTTCTCTCCGGTGTGTATTCGCGTGTGTGCAATTAAATGTCCCTTGAGAGAAAACCTGTTACCACAAATTGAGCATTCAAACTGTTTCTCACCAGTATGCGATTTCATATGTATCACGAACTCTGAGCGTTCATTGAAACTTATGTCGCAGACCGAGCAGGCAAAAGCTTTTTTTCTAGTTCGCATGTGTCTGTCCAATGATGACTTTTTGCCAAATGTTTTGTCACACTGAGAGTGAGAACATTTCACATGTTTGTTGTCAGCGTGACATGTGATGTCACCTTCAGAATCCTCATCATCGTCAGTGTCAGAAGAGTGTGACGTTATGTCATCACTATCTGAAAGTGGAGCCAAGAGGCTGGTTGCTTGTGGTCCTCCATATTCTTTACCTTCTTCGTCATCCTCTCCATGATCATCTTCAGTCTTCACAATGACAGTCAACGGAAACTTGGTGATATCAGCCTCCTCTTCTTCATCTTTAATGTCGGGTGTCTTGGGCTCCTCTCCCTCTTTCGCGTGGGGGACCTCTGGCGCCTGCTCGGGATGGAGATCTTTGCCTATATCTGCCGGCCACAGGAAGACAAGCGCACATGGTTTAGTCAAGACAAATGTTGCTCAGTTTTACATCACGGGATAAGACACTGCAATCTTGAGGCCATCCTTGTTTCTCGTCACATTCTGTTCTGAAGTCAGGTGCACAAAGGAAGACCTGAGCACAGTAGCCCATCCACAGGCTCCCACGGACAAATTCCTCATGTGTATTTTACATACTTGGCCTAAAAAGACGATTCGTATAGACAAAAAAAAAGGAGAAAGGAGCCCCCCCCCCCCCCCCCAAAAAAAACACGCAGCGAAAGTACCGAAAGTGGAGCATCATCTTGCAGTGAATATTGAATACCAAAGTAAACCTTCGAGAACTGTTGTAAAAGAATGACGCATGTGATTGAAAAAGCGAGAGGAGGAAAAGAACAAACCTGCTGTGTGTAACACAACTCGAGGACCAACGTGTTGACGTTGAAGCCCGTTCTCCGCTCTTGTTCCAAGTTCCCCCTCATACTCTTCTTTCAAACTCCTCGCACACATTTCCGCGCAATAATCACAGCACGTGATGACGCTTGATCTCTGCTTAGCGATCTATTGACAACAAACGCGTATCTTTGTCTGCGGCTAGCACGCTAAAGCTCGCCCGTGCTCTGAGAAGAGTTTATCGGAATACGACGATCAGTGAATGATGTTTTAAAACAGTTAAGTATTGTGTCGTCGCCTCAACGCGTTCAGTGCAGATAATTACTAATTGTGAAAGCGCCTTTGTTGTCAGAAACAAACCCGACATTTAAGTTAATGTACAGAATATGTTGTACGGCAAAGCCACGAGGACAAACTACCGAAATGTCTTATTGCTACTACTACACAGCGCTATAAAATGACCCGTGTCTCTGGGAATGGATAAATCCATTCGGCTGAGATCAGAGTTGTATTATGAATTGTGAGTATTCTTTTAAATTATCATTGTTATTATCATTATTGCACCACTGACGAAAAACAGCACAAAGTCACTGAGGGCAGAGAGGAATATTAAAAAGCCGACACGAAGGGTTTTATTTTCGCGGTAATAGGTCAGCAGCATACCCGCTTCACACACCTTACCAGTAAATGGCAGTAATGCAGCTGAAATATTCTCGCCGACCACCATAAAACTCCATATGAGGATGAAGAAAATGAGGAGGGGGAGGAGGAGGAAAAGGTGGAAGAAGAAGACGTATAAGCAGGAGAAAAACGAAGAAAAATTCAGCTACAACAGCAGCAAAGGGGGCGAAGAAGAAGAAAAGGAAGAAGAGCAAGAAGAAGAAGAAGAGCAAAAAGAAGAAGAAGAAGAAAAAGAAAATAAGAAGTGTACAGTAGACGTACTAGATGATAAGGCACTCACAATTACAGCACTTAACATGACTGCGGATAGGCTGCGAGCAGTACGTTTCATGACTACTTAACGTGAGCAAAATATCGTTCAATAATAATTTTTCCTGTACGAGTAAACTCTTCTCAATTTACCTTGACACGCTTCTCCGTGTCAGTTAATTTGGCGTAGATCGCTGAAAAATATATATATTTTGGTGTCAAATGATCTGTTGCGATGGGTGACAAATAACGTTTCCGTTGTTAGCAATGGCAGGTCAGCGAAAGGATACAACAGCTAATCGTTCTTTTGAAGACTGTATTTATCAAAAGACGGATGGCCGTTAAGATGATTGGAGCGACGATGCCGCGGCTACGTGTTAACTTTTATTTCTTGAATATTTGTTTCTCAGGTCGACTTGGAAGGCCTTTCCACACGCCGTTGCGATAAGAGCCAGCGCAAATTCCGCCTTTGCATTCCCTCGTTCCCTCGAAGATGTCGCGACCCCATTTGAACTGCCGTTTCTCGTTCCATGGCATTGTACGTGTTTATAACAGGGTTCTTTTTGTCCTCATGTGTTTCTACACGACTTATCTTTGTTAGCGCTGAATATGTACTCATAGAATCTATAAATGCGTACATACAACCATTGATATGATTGATTTTTGACGTATATGCTTTACACCAGTATTGCTATAATATTTCCATTTCCCTCGTGCTTATCAGTTGGTGAGTTTGTACTTAGACTTAATGGACTGTTGAAGGAACATAAATTGATTTTTTCAACTGCCCTGCCCCCCGAAAAAAACAACGAACATTTAAGAACAATAACGTACTTCGTTCAAGTCGCAACATGAGAGTTTGTGCAACGTTTGACTTCATGAAAGCATTTGCCTTTTTCTCCTTTTGTCCTGCAGGCGCCAGTGAAGTGTATCGTCATCCTGAGCAGCTGAAGCCCCATCCCCACCACATCAAATGGACGACAAGTCAATGCATCCTCACATTAAGGAGGAGGAGCGGCCAGAGACTCACCTCATTAAAGAGGAAGCGGAGTCAGAGCTCTCCTACATTAAGGTGGAAGTGCAGGAAGCCGACATCACCCATTTGCCATTGACGGTTGTCCTTTTGAAGAGTGAAGATCATGAAGCCAAAGCTTCCAGTGAGGAGAACCGAAGGGCGGAGGCTCCGAGCTGCAGCGGGTCAAGTCAGCACAGGCCCACTGAAGGAAATGCATCCCGAGCAGCCAGCCTCCTTGCTCCACTCTCAGATAGTGACTTCACGTCACACTCCTCTGACACTGATGATGATGACGATATCACGTGTCACCCTGACAACGAACATGTGGAATGTTCTCAGTGTGGGAAAACCTTCGTTTCAAAATGGAGCTTGAAAGCACACATGAGAATGCACAGTGGAGAGAAGCCTTTTGGCTGCTCCCTTTGTGGCAAACGTTTCTCCATAAAGAAAAGCTTAATAAGGCACACAAGAACACACACTGGGGAGAAACCTTTTGCCTGCTCAGTGTGTGGTCATCGAGTGATTCAAGAGACCCATCTGATAGCTCACATGAGGACACACACTGGAGAAAAACCTTTTGCTTGTCCGGTTTGCGCAAAAAAATTCACTCAGAAAGCGCATTTAAGAACGCACGCGAGAACACACACCGGTGAGAAACCTTTTGCCTGCGCAGTGTGCAAGTTCAGTTTCAGTGATAGTTCAGCATTGGTTCGGCACACCAAAAGACACACCGGTGAGAAGCCATTCACTTGCAATGTGTGCGAAAAGCAATTCTCCCGCAGGTATCTGGTTCACAGGCACAAGTGTTCTGTTGAGAAGAGCAGCGAAAAATGAAGCGTCAAATAAATTACTGGAGAGAAACTCTGACTCTGTGCTGAGCTGTCCAAGTGTGGATGTAACTAAGGATGGCAGGAGCCTCTCTTTGGTTTAGCCTTTTGAAGTTCAGTTTGGTTATTTTAAAGTGTATGCATGTAATTCTTTGACTCAGAATTTGGGATCCCAAGTGCAAAAGTTTGATGTGGAACTTTAAAAGACAGATGGGGGCCCTCACACAGTTCATCTAGAACGGGGGTGTCAAACTTACGGCCCGCGGGCCGTAATCGGCCCGCAAGGAGGTTTGATCAGGCCCGCGGATAATTTGAAAGTGAAAAAATGCATAAAAGACACCGAATGAATATTTTTAATAAGGTGCAATTCACGGAATATCCGCTAGGGGGATACACAGTTTTTGTCAGAGGAAAAGACAACATTGTTTTGATCAGAGAAGAAGACAACAGCAGCCTCAGTCTGTCACTGAGACAGACCCAACACAGCAGACGCTATCAAGGACATGTGAATACTTTATTCTTTACACATATTATAGCACTCTCCTTAGTTTGTAAGGTGTAGGCAGGGATTACATTTAGATTTTATATGCTCGTGTAAATGGTTTAAAAATTCCTCTTTATAAATCTCGTTTAATCTTAAATGTGCATGACTATATTTTTCAATACCAATTACTTGTTAAGGTTCGATGCCTTTGTACAGTCAGTGGGATCACTTGCAATGCATATATGTGAATGTCTAAGGAAATCTTAGGTGCTTCATGAAATGTTTTGTCAAAGATATGTTCATTAAATGTCAACATTTTCCTACTGTTCTTGTGCTTCTTTAGACCAAAACAAAGGCAAGACATATTATTTTGGTTATCTATAGCAGAGTATGGTATAATTTTTAATGGTCCGGCCCACTTGACATCTACCGAGGCCGTATGTGGCCCACAATGTGAAATGAGTTTGACACCCCTGATCTAGAAGCTTCAATTTTAGGACTTGTCACTTAACTCTTACTCTTAAACTATTTTTAAATGACTGTTTTTCTTTTTTTTTAATTAATGAGAATACAAACCAAATCCATCCAATCCGATCTGTTTTATCCTCTTGAGGGAGTGTGGGAGTTTCTCAGAGCTGACTTCGGAGGAAGCCGGAGTACCCGAAGAAAACCCACTTGGCACGGGGAGAACATGCAAACTCCACACAGGAAGGCCAGAGCCATAATCGAACCCTGCACCTCTCCACTGTGAGGCTAACCGGTCTAGCACCGTGCCGCCGGATTACGTCTATCTTCATCAGAGGCAGCTTCTCAAAAAGCAGAAACGTGGAGACCCGACTAGAAACAACAACAATACCCTCTGGTGGTCGAAAGTAAAAGGTGCAAAAAGCTTACAGACCTCCCCAGGTGGTCACCCATCCAAATAGAGGCCCTGCAGTTTATTCGTTTGTGGTGCTGAATAGAAGGACGACACCGTTTATATTTTTCAATCCGGAAAGCTAAATTGGCTTTTGACACCAGCTGACGCGTGGACGTGCAATATGGAGGCCAGGTTGACATTCGAGTTTGGCATTGAAAGGCAATACTTTTTTTTCAGCTGAGGGTTGGATTCTTCTATGCGTTGTAAGACGGTGAAAGGCATACATTTTAGGGCGCTATAATACACACTGAATACTAGCAGAGTCTGAAGACGTATTTATTCAGGAGCACATATTGTACACTTTACAGCTTAGCACAGGTAAGTCACTTGACAATTCATCATTCACTGCTTGTTTCTCGAAAACCTGATCTGAATGGCGTCCCCACCCTTTGCAACAGAATGCTTTCTCAACCAGTGTGAATTCTTTTGTGTTTTCTGAGATGCCCCTTCTGGGTGAACCTTTTACCGCACAGTATGCAGGCAAAAGGTTTCTCGCCAGTGTGCGTTTTCGTGTGTTCTATTAAATGTCTCTTGACAGAGAATCTTTTACCGCAAACTGTGCAGGCAAAAGGTTTCTCCCCAGTGTGTGTACTGACGTGTGCTATCAAATACCGCTTTACGGAGAACGTTTTACCACAAAGTGAGCACACAAATGGTTTCTCTTCAGTGTGCGTTCTCACGTGATTGGTTAAGCTACTCTTTTGCGTTAACCTAAGGCCACACACTGTGCAGCAAAAAGGTTTTTCCCCAGTGTGTGTTCTGATGTGAGTGTTCAAATGTCCCTGACGAGTGAATCTCTTCCCACAATCGGAGCAACTGAAAGCTTTCGTTCTCGTGTGGCTAACCATGTGCTTTTTCAAGAGAGACTCAAAGCCAAAAGTTTTGTCACACTGAGAACAATTCCAGCGTTTGGTGACCCTTTGACTTGCCGTGTCACTTTTAGCGTGTTCGTCTGCATCAGGAAAGTGTGAGGTTATGTGGGATCCTCCACAGCGCTCGCTTTCTTCGACATCATCTTCGCTCTTGACAATGACAGTCAGAGGAAAGTTGGTAATATCACTGTCCTCTTCTTCCTCTTTGATGTAGTGGGGGTCTGGCTCCTCTTCCTCATTCACGAGAGTGGGCTCAGGCTGCTCAGGATGACGACATTCTTCACTGACCTCTGTTGGACCCAAGAAAACAAACTTGAGTTGGTGAAGTCAGGCTTTGCTCTGTCAGGTGTCATGTTATGACTTTGATCACGTGTATTAATGTAATCCTCACTTTTTTTTCACCACAAATAGCAAAAAAAAAAAGTAAATGCCCCACCCAAAACACTTCTCATCGCAAGTCTCTGAATTGCAACGCTCCTTCGTCCTCGCTCCTCAAAACATTGAACGCGACTCGTTAAGTTAGCGTCTTAATTGTCTTCAACTCGCATTGAGGAATTTCCACCAGTTAGCTTTAAAAAATAAAACTAAAAAAAATCGGGGGACGTCTGATGCATCCTTTATCGAAGTCTTTTAGCTCCTCACTGGTAACATGAAAACCGGCGCATACCAGCTACACTGTCAATGATGCATGGCTTCAAATTAAATACGTAGTAGCTGCAATCCATGTTTGTTTAATTTCTTCAGCATTTTAGTTTGAATATACTGTACATACTTTACGATGTTTCTGTTCTATTTGAGGCAATTCACCCATGCCGCTGGCACTAACAGAGCTCCATAGCATCACAGATGCTGGCTTTGCATGCAGAACAGTCCGGATGGCTCTTTTCCTCTTTGGCCATGACATCCACGATCTCCCAAAGGAATTTGAAAGGTGGACTCGTCAGACCACAAAACGCTTCCACTTTTCCTCAGCTTTGCCTCAGTCCATCTTAGATGAGCTCGGGCTCAGAGAAAACGGCGGCGTTTCTTGGTGTACAATAAATGGCTTTTGATGACATTACGGATTATGAAATCCCTCAATTCCTTGGAAATTCACATTGAGGAACATTGTCCTTAAACTGTTTGACTTTTTTTTTTTCAAGCGGTTGTTCACAAAGAGGTGAACCTCACCCTGTTGTTGCTTGTGAATGACTGAGCAATTCAGGGTACCGGTACCTCCTTTTACACCCAATTACGGCCCCATACCTGTTCACCTGTGTGATGCTCCAAACATATGTTTGATGAGCACTCCTCCACTTTGTCTGTCTTTTTTTTGGAACATAACGTGTTGCAGCTATGAAATATTCAAGTTAATGATTATTTGCCAGCGTTTGAACATTAAATATCTTGTGTCGGTAGTGCATTCAAGTAAAAATAGATTGACCATGATTTTCAAATCATTGTATGCGTGTTTAACACAACGTTGGGACAGGGTTTGCACATTCAAACGGCACTAGTGGCATTAATCAGGGGGCCAAACGTCACAAATGAGTTTTGAGAAATAAACACGATAATATCATTTCCCAAAGAAAGCAGATAAGGGAGAAGAAAATATGAAGTAACCTGCTCTGTGAGACACATCTTGAAGCTTTTGGAAAACAGCGTCCTGAAGTTGACCTTGCCGCTCCTTCTCTTCTTTTGTACGAGAAAGTCCCTCCTCGTAGTCTCCTTTCACACGCTTTGCACACATTTCACACTATAACCCCAAGGCTTAATGCAGTCTTTCTGCTTAGTGATGTCTTCATCACAAACGCGTCTCTTTGTTAGCAGCAAGCAAAGAAACGCCAAATTCAGGCCAACTCGGCAAAGCTAAATTTCAACGTGTACCAGAATGGCACGACAACTGCATCTATTTCCTCCACCGAGGTATTACTGGGACGTACGGTGTGAAACCTTAAATACTTCCAGTACAGGTTCAGGAGCAATTGTAATTTTGTGAAAGCGCCTGTGATTATGCCCACGTATGCGGAAGTTGTACGGCAAGTTTACTTGGACAAATTTAGTCCCATGGTCAGCACCACGCGGAAAAACGTTTCAATTGATTACTGTGAAACAAGTCCGATGAGATTTTCAGGTAAAAGAAATCATCCATGTATCAAAGCATTCTATATAGATGTATCGATAGATAGATAGATAGATAGATAGATAGATAGATAGATAGATAGATAGATAGATAGATAGATAGATAGATAGATAGATAGATAGATAGATAGATAGATAGATAGATAGATAGATAGATAGATAGATAGATAGATAGATAGATAGATAGATATAAATACATACAAGGTTGTAAGTATTTAGGAGTTTGTTGTTTTTCGGTCAAATCTTTCTGAATAAAGAGAACCATCATCTCGTTACAAAGGCCATGTTGCGAAATCTGAGGAGGGCAGTATTTCGCCATGTCACGATTGCACTGCCGCTCCTCGGAAAGACGAAGAAGAACCAACCGAGCTTCTTTTTATCGTCATCTCTGAACTAGATCTGAACGCACCGAAGCAGCAATAATGTCCTTCTCATCATTTCTTTCCTGGAGTAAAACGCCATGAGTGAAATCTTGGTGTCCGGATGAACTCGTCTCGGTGCTCGTTGACGTTTTCTACCTTGCTTAGCTTAGTTTAGCTAGCTTGGTTTAGCGTGCTAGCCGCCTAACAAAGAGTCGCGTTTGTTGTCATCGTATCGCGAAGCAGAGAGCAAGTGTGGGTATAAAGGCTTGTGATTACCGCGTGAAAATGTGCGCCAGACGTGTGAAAGAAGAAGAGTGCGAAGAGGCACTTTCCGCAGCAAAATTACACGAGCGACAACGCCAACTACTGGACGCTGTTACCAAAAGGCCTCCAGATTTGTTACACAAAACAGGTTTGGTCGCCTCTTTTATCTTTCTTTCTCTAGTACGTTATATTGAAGAGCATTCTCCTGTTTATTTTTAACGGAATCCTCGTTTTTGAAGTAGAACATCCAGGCACCTTGAGGTTACAAGACGGCATGGTGAAGTCTGGTTAGCACGTCTGCCTCACAGTGCAAAAGTGCAGGATTCGATTCCGGCTTCCTGTGTGGAGTTTGCATGTTCTCCACGTATCTGTGTGGGTTTTCTCCGGGTACTCCGGTTTCCCCCCACATTCCGAAAATATGCAGGTAGGTTAATTGACCACTCTCAAATTGTCCCCAAGGTGTGATTGTGAGCGCGAATGGTTGTTCGTCTGTGCGTGGCCTGCGGTTGGCTGGCAAACAGTTCAGGGTGTATCTCACCAACTGCCAGAAGACAGCTGGGGTAGGCTCCAGCACGCCCGCGACCCATGTGAGGAGAAGCGGATTAGAAGATGGATGAACACACTGATATCCACATTAAAAACTAAGGGTGTCCTCCCTTGATGCTGATGTGGAACCAAGAAGAGGGGGACAAGTTGTTCAAGCAGTAAACCAACAGATTAGGCGCAAATAAGCATTCAATTATAAGACTGAAATAAGATGTCAATGTCGAAAATGGTGAAATGTCCTGTCTATACAGTCTGTAACATGCATTTTCTAAGGTTACCGAGTGTTCAAGCTTACCTTCAACAAAGCGTTCAGAACAAACACAGATGTAGAGACGGGCTCTCTGGCCACAGTGAGCCAGTTGTGTTGAGCAGCAAAAGCCACAGTCTCCGTCTGTCCCTTGTCAAATCCGCAGTCTGCTGTGCCTAATTCAAGATTGGCGCCGGTACACAGCGAAAGAGACAAGTTAGCCACACCATTTTTATGATTGCTGCCCAAATCTGCACAGCATATTTAACATTGGTTCTGAATGCCATTTCCCTGTTTCCATATTCACGAAGGACCAGAAAAAAGGATCTGTTCAAAGTAAAAAAGTCAAATTCTTTTGAGCATTGATGATGACAGACAAGTAATCTTTGTGTTTTTAGAAAAACAACATTCACGTCAACACCCCCCCCCCCTTCCTATTTTTATATCTCGAATGAAACTCAAAGACTGCCAGGTCCCAATTTCAAATTTGAAAATCGATTGAGGCTTACTCAAACCTTGAATCACAAATCTGATCATCATGAGAAAAGGATGACTAATTCACAACTATTTAAACCATTTAAAAAGAAAAAACAAGTGGCTGCATTCAGCTGAAAGTGTTTTAATACGGCATGTTTCCTAAGGTGAGGTGTTTTTAAACAAATATGTTGTGTTTTTCAAAGGCTCGGTCATTTACAAATCCATTTTAGAACATGCCAGCTAAGTCCACACTTGAAGGCCAGAGCCTGGATTGCAACCCACGACCTAACAACTGCGAGGCAGACGTGTTCACCAGTCAGGCCAGACCAAACATCTCCTCACTCCACGTTATCCCCTTTACAATCATCATCAACAACAAATCAAACCAGACAGACTTTGTGGGCTGGCTGCTTGTCTAAAAATTTGATCAGCTCTGCGTAAAACGTCTCTTGGACTGTTGTTGTGTGCACGCGCCACACCTACTCTTCTTAGTGTGTTAAAGCACAGTGTTTTATGACTTGTTGATACCTGACCATGTGTTTGTCGCGTTTCCTACAGATGGCGCTGAAAAATATCTTCATCCTGAGTATCAAAAGCCAGAGAACGCTTACGCTCAAGAGGAAGAAGAGGAGTGTGCGCACCCCCGCATTAAAGAGGAAGAGCAGGAGGCTGATATCGGCCGTCTACCATTGGCCTCTGTCTCTTTCAAGAGTGAAGATGATGAAGACGAAGGTCAGCATGAGGAGAACAGAGGGGTGCAGTCTCCAAGCAGCAGTTCTAGTCCACACGTGACAGCCGAAGGGGATGGAGAGCACTGCGGAGGAGCCCACGCAGACAGACTGTTAGCGCCGCTATCAGATAGTGACGACATAACGTCGCACTCCTCTGACACCGATGATGAACACGCTCAAGGTGAAAGAACATGTCGTGATAAGAACAAACGCTGGAAATGTTCTCAGTGTGGCAAAAGGTTTGTTTTCAAATCAGTTTTAAAGATTCACATGATGAGCCACACTGGAGAGAAACCGTTTGTCTGCTCAATTTGCGGCAAAAGATTCTCTCGTAGACAAAATATGACAACGCACACACGAATCCATACTGGAGAGAAACCTTTTGTCTGCTCAGTATGTGGTAAAGGGTTCTCTCGTAGACAATCTATGACAACGCACACAAGAATACATACCGGGGAGAAACCTTTTTCCTGCTCCGTGTGTGGTAAAGGATTCACTGAACAGAGACATTTGAAAACACACACAAGAACACACACTGGAGAGAAACCTTTTGAATGCACGGTTTGTGGTAAAAGGTACTTTGTCAAGAAAAGTCTCATGAACCACACAATATCACACACTGGAGAAAAACCATTTCAATGTCCAGTATGCAGTAAAAGATTCACCCAAAAGGGATATTTAATGTTACACATAAGAGCGCACAGTGGAGAAAAACCCTTTGCCTGCTCTGATTGTGGCAAAAGATTCTATCTCGGGAGAGATTTAAGAAAGCACATGAGAACCCACACTGGAGAAAAACCTTTTGGCTGCTCTTTTTGTGGAAAAAGATTCACCGAAAAGGGAAATTTGGTGCTACACACGAGAACGCACACCGGAGAGAAACCTTTTGACTGTTCTGTTTGCGGTAAAAGATTCTCTGAAAGGGGAAATTTAATATTACACATAAGAACTCACACTGGAGAGAAGCCTATCGCCTGCTTAGTTTGTGGTAAAAGATTCTCTCATAAGGGACATCTGAGAAGACACACAAGGACCCACACTGGAGATAAACCATTTGACTGCTCAGTTTGCGGGAAGAGATTTTCTGATAAGGGAAATTTAAGAAGGCACACAAGAACCCATACTGGAGACAAACCTTTTGCCTGATCATTTAGCTGTAAAAGATTCACCGACTGAGTACAATTTGGAACACACACAGAAAAGATTTGCAAGATCACCCACTTGCGGAAGCCCATTCGTTTTCAGTGTGTGCAATAAAATATTCTCTGCAAATGATCACGTTAAGAGGCACAAATGCCTACAATGAAGCTCTAATTACATTTGGAAGAAACAGACTTTTTGTGGTAACACAGAAAAGTCTGCTTGTGATCCTGAATAAAGTGCAAGGTGTCAAAGAGTGATTGTGTTCAGTATCTTTCTGTTTTCCTATTGCGCGTTTGTTACAGCAATACTTGCTGCATGACATGTGATCCGTTTACATCGACTCAGTGTGGACATGGAGGGGATTTTAAACCAGGTCTCCACTACAGGACTGTCCTGATGCACAGGTCTGGTGAAAGGCACAGAAAAAAAATATCTGCTGTTTTGAAAGCAACAGTTAACACTTTGTCCCGCATCATCTGAAAATGGATTTAGATGGCAGCTCTGAGGATTCCTCTACAGCTGGCTGCACACCGCAATGAGTAATTGGGAGAGAAGGGCTGTCGTCCCAATGGTCACTCTGCCACAATTCCTGTATGCCCCTTTTGGAAAGAGGAAAAATGGTCAGAACAACTGTTTTCTCTCTGCAATCTCCAAGAGAGAGAAGATTCTGTGGCCTGATAAGACCAAAATGAAACTCTTTCGTGTGAATACCAGATGCCGTGTTTGTAGTTAACCAGGCCCCACTTATTACCAGGTCAAAAGCATCTCTACGGTGAAGTATTGTGGTGGTGGCGGCATGCGAGGGAGAAGTTTTTCAAGGGGCAAGAACTAGGAGTGCTTATGTACAGGGTGATTTAAACAATTTCAAACAAAAAAAAAAACTGGTTATTTTCTTGACGCTGTTGTGTGTAGGACTTTTCTACAGTGTCAAGGTAATTAACGTTTTTTGCCCTTAATTAGCGATTGAACATTATTTCAGGAGAATGTTGGATTGCTTTCATCATAAGCAACAGTTTGTGACGGCAAATCGTCAATAAGTGACCACCTTTACACTTCCCCAAACAGTCTGCAAAACTAGGATTAGGGTTTCAAACTAGGCTTTCAAAGTAGGGTTAGGTCTTCAAAGGAGAATTCCAAACTACGGTGAGGGTTTCAAACCAGGAATCGGATTTCAAACTAGGGTTAGGGTTCTTCTTCATGGTTTCAAACTAGGTTTTGGCTTTCAAAGTACAGATTCAAAGTAGGGTCAGGGTCTCAAAGTACCGTTAGAGTTTCCAGTTAGGGTTTCAAACTCGGGTTGTTCTCAAAGTGAGGTTTCAAACTAGGGTTACAGTTTCAAAGCGGGGTGAAGATGTAAAAGAAGGGTTAGAGTTTAAAAGTAGGGTTTCGAATTAGGGATCGGGTTTCCAATAAGGGTTTTGAACTAGGGTTAGAGTTTAAAAATAGGGTTTCAAACTAGGTTTAGGGTTCCAGTTGGGCTGCAGTGATCAAATGTTTTATTATTTAGATCTCCTACTGAAATTAAGAATAATTGGCTAACGCTCTGTCAGTTTTTTTCTCGGACAAAGTTAAAGAAATGACTCGGCACACAGGGAAAATTGTCTTCAATATCAACGGGAGCAGATCTCTGACAGCGAACGACGGTTTAGTTGCTCCGTGATCACACTCAGAGTCCCCCTCCGCGAGTTCGAAATTTTGCAAAATACAAGAAAAACACTGCCCCCGATATTTGCAAACCGCACCCCCGGTAGTGATTGGTTATCTTGGTTGAAGCTTTGAACCACCGTACGTTGGCGCCTTTCTGTCTGGTCTACACTGAATCAACAATCAACCCCCTTTGTGTCAGAGTCTAGCCCTCTCTCTTCTGATCGCCCACCTGCATTGACGTGCTAATTGTGGACTTCAACGGCCCTCCGCCCAGGTGGCCGGCGCCTTTGTGCGCAGGCATTTAGGGGTGCTGGATACGCACCCAAATTAAATGAAATTTTAAACATGATACAATTTTGCTCAGATTCCTCTAACACGCTCTCTCTCACTAATTATATATATAAAACTCTCTCTCTCTCTCTCTCTCTCTCTCTATATATATATATATATATATATATCATTTTAACCATAGGCCTTCAGTGACGTCACATACATGAACACAATAGAGGCTCGTCAAGCAGCATTTAATTTCAGGAGCATTTAAAACCATCAAGTATGCATTCACAATTAAGAGCAGGAAACTAAATTTACAGATATTGTCAAAAATAAAAAGATGATTTAAAAATACTAAATAGAATGGCACCCAAATTACGCTGTGTGATCTTAAACAAGTCTGTCCAATAAATTGCGCAATGTCGCAGTTTCATATAAGAAACCAACCAAACAATAACAAAACAAACTATTCTTTGAAAAGAAAGTTAACAGATCATTTGCATTTTGAGAATAGGCTATACAACAGCAAATAACTGAAAATGTTGAGCAGCTGAAATTGAACGAACTTTAGTGCGCGAAGGTGACCACAATGCGCCATTATAAATTGCAGGTGAGCAGATTTATTTGATACATTTTTGTATTTTTGTCATTTTATTTCTTTACCATTAATTTAATACTAAGGAAATAAAATGACAAGAAGAAATGTCAAATAAAATCCACCGACTCACCAATGTAGTTCTCCACAGCGTCTGCTTATTTGAAAATAAAGTCGATCCTCCTTTCTTTTCTCAGGAACACTTCAGTGGCTCTGTTGTACAGTTTTTCTGTTCGTTTCAGGTCCATCAGCAAGTCCTTTTCTATCGACATGGAAGCTAATGCCGAAAGTCGTTTTTGTCCGGTCGTGTTTCTGGCATAAGTTTGAATGCGTTTTAACGCTGAAAATGACCGCTCAACAGATGCCGTGGACACGGGGATCGTAACAGCCAAACAGGCCAGTGTGTAAAGTTGTCCCATACTCTCACTCAGATTTTTGCTCCGAAGAAAATCATGAAGATCAGCCGGACTTTTCCCTACAAAATCAATCATGCCATACATTACAGTCAGTTCTGTTTTAAGACGGGGAAGATCAAATAATGCTCCGTGGCTCTGCGTTAAGCTGGAGAAGGCGGTTTGTGGAAATTTTTTCCTGTATGTCTGAAAGTGCTGAGGGTCGAGAAGGGAGAGAAACATCAGCCTTTCATGGTCCTGAAATCGAGTCCGTATCTGGGAAAGAATGTTGTCCAGAATGCTGGTATGGAGACGTTGGTAGTGTGCGCGCAGGTCGTCTTGTGCCGCGCCCTGGCCCCTGCGCACGCTTGGAGCACCTGAGATGCGCACCGTTTCTTCGTATATTTCACTGAATTTGTCCCTTGCTCGCTCAACTGTGTCACAAAATTCGTTCACCCTCGCCATGCAAAATTGCACATCCAATGATTTTCTCTGCAGTATTCCAAAAAGCACATCGGCATACTCAAAAATCCCATTGAATACGTTGAGCAAAAAACAAAATTCAAAATCACCCAGACGTGCAGTAAATCCATCGGCAGAAAGCACAGTGTCCTGATCATACTCATCGTGGTGCTCCAAAATGTGATCAAACAGCTCCTTCAACGCAAGTCTCTTCTCATATACCGCATTCACCAATCTTGATGTGGATTGCCACCGCGTCGGCGCAACCTGAGGAAAACGCCGCTTGCATATGTCGCCTAGTAGTTTAGTGCGCTTCGGAGATCTGGAGAAGAATGCAGCGAGGCCATTCAAATTGGCTAAAAAGACCTTACACTCTTTAAGCTTTGAGGCCCCTTGCATCAGTACTAAATTCAGACGATGTGCATAACAGTGAATGAATAAGGCCATAGGTGCCTTTTCTTTCACTTTAGCCTGCACGCCATTCAACCCGGATGCCATGACCACTGCGCCGTCATAACACTGTGCCACAACTTTGTCCAGAGAACATTCATATTCCTCAAATAAATGGAAAATAAGAGCGGCAATGTCATCAGCTCGTTTGCCGCTGGTTGCATCCTCAAATTTTATGAAACGCTCCTTGACACCCGCGTCCGTCATATAGCGCAGGACGAGTGAAAGCCGTTCCGCGTTACCCACGTCCGTGGTTTCATCAACCATCACTGCGACAAACGGGGCTTTTTTGATCTCCAGTTTGATCTCGTCTGCCATCACTTCAGCAATAGCATAAATTAGGTCGTTTTGTATTTTTCCGGATGTCCCGGTGAAGACCCTGTTAGTTGTCAGGTGGTAGTGCAAGTCTGCGTCATGTTCTGCAAGAAAAGAAATAAGTTCCGCGTAGTTACTTCTATTTAAGGACTCTGCCCCTTCATCGTGTCCCCTGAATGAGAGTTCCTGTCGACCCAAAAACATGACACAATCCATCAGTCTTTTCAATATCTGCCTATTTTTTTTTACTTTTTCATTGTGGAGCTCCATCTCCCGGCGTGCCTGTTCACTGAGCTGCACATCTACGCGAGTGTCCCCAAACATTTTTAAACGCACCGTAGCTTGTAAGTGCCCGGCCGTGCTCTGATGTTTCCTTGCTGCCTTGGTAAAACAACTTAAATTGCTAAATCCAGTGTGGCTCCAAACACCACATCGGTCAGTTGCAAGCAGTAGGCATTCCCAGCAGTACAATTTGCAGTGTTTCTCAGAGGCTGTGAGCCACGGGTACCGTTCATAATTGCTCGTCTGAAAATGACGGACAAACCCTTTTCCTCGCTGGGACAGGCTAGCTAGCGCGGGAGTTGGGCGACCTCTTCGCACAATATCCAGCTTTTTGTGGAAGGCCCGTCTTGAAAATTGTGTGGAAAGTAGATCGGCGACCAGATCAACGTCAGTGTGACTTTTCATATCACCTCCGGCGTGTTCATCCTCATCCGCGATGTCATCACTATCCGATAGCGGAGTTAACAGGCGGTCTGAATGGGATGCTCCGCAGCGGTCTCTGTCAACCTCTGTGGGGTGATGACTGAAGCTGTTGTCTGGAGAATCCGCCCAGCTTTCCTCCTTGCTTTGACTTGGGTGAAGCGATGACCTCTGACCTTGGTCTTCACCAGCTTCACTCTTCACAACGACGCCAATCAATGGAAATTTGATGATTTCAGTCTGCTGCGCTTCCTCTTTAATGAGAGAGTCTCCAGGAGACAAGAAGAGAAGCATACACGGTTCGGTAAAGTTGACTTATTTGTTGCGGAACATTGTTTCTAGTTATGTTTTTGGCAATCGGGAAATTTTGTAATTATGAGATTGAAGAATTGGGTTGCAGAGTACATCGGTACTAAAAAACAAAATGACTGCGATTTCCCGTGCTTTCAACACGATATAAACAAATCAGCTGGGAAACAAACTGGGCTGTGCAGAGGTTGCAAATCACCAAACTGATTTGGCTCCTGGCTACATATGGAGACTAAAACATCTCAAGAAAGGAACAATTACTTGGAGTAATGATGCAAGATCAAGTCAATTAAGAACAGACCGTTGGCTGATTTGAACAATAAGCAACAATTAACTTAACATACATCATATCCACCTTACAGACCACAAGGCTACATACGTTACAGATTTCTGGCTGGGAATTTTGAGAAACGTGGTTGTGATTTAGCTAACTCCAGAACTAAATGTGGGTGTGAGCAATAACAACAAAGATTTGATATTTTCAAAGGCACGTTCCCAAGAAGCGCCTGTTAGTTTGCGTCATGGTGGAGGAGCAAAAGAAGCACACAAACCTGTGTGAAATGCATACTGAGGCTGCTTGAAAACAACGTCGAGTGTTTGACGTTGTTGGTCGTTCTCTTCTTTTAGACAAAGTTCCTCCTCGTACTCTTCTTTGACACTCTTTGCGCACATTTTCACAAGATAGTCACAACACGGTTAGCGGCGTGCCGTTAACAAAGACGTGCCTTCGCTAGCAAGCTAAGCTAGCCCGAGAAGCTTCAACGTGCGCCGACAAGAGTAAATCAAACCACCAAGATTTAGTTAATGGAATTTTGCTCCAATAAAGTAACCGATTAACGGACTGTGCGCAGGCTTTGGTACGTTCGGGTGGACTTCCTTGGTGAAGCGTGTGGTAATGCAAACTAACTGAAAGTCAAGTTTGCAAGAGAAGTCGTAGTACGGCAAAACCACTTGGACAAACTAAATGTACGGCACCAGCAAAGCAGCAAATGGCGTTTCCACGTGACTGTCCTTAATTAGCCAAGTTTTTACTACAATAACAGTGTGTCTTTAAAGGCAGCATGGGTTCACCTCCCACTCAAAGATGGCGAAAATGCAAGTCTGATGGGCCATTTCTCTATATGTGCAAAGCACAGACTTTTAAGTCAGTGGTTCTCAATTACAGTATTTTCTGTCATGTCCTCCCCCATGGAAGAGGAAAACATCTCGCGCCCCGACTCCCCCCCCCCCCCCCGCACAACTATAAATACTATCATTTGTCTATAAAATTGTTATAAGCACACCTTTGCATAACACTGTATCCTTATGAACGTATAAGAGAATAAGCCAAGTCACATTGAAGCCAAGCGCCACATACGCCTCGTCATATTTCCTCCCTGAGAATGCTCCCTGCGCAAACTCTGCCAATGAGAGCGCCACTGCTTCCTAACGTAGTGGGGGTGTAACTGCACATTATTTTAGGACAGTAAAAAAATAAAAAAGCATGTTCCCCGAGGTCAGGCGCGCCCCACTATTTGAGAAACACTGCTTTAAGTAGACCTCGGCCTCACAGTGCATCGGTGCAGGGTTCGATTGCGGCACCGGGCTTCCGGTGTGGAGTTTGCATGTCCTCCCGTGCCTGGGCGGGTTTTCTCCGGGTATTCAGGTTTCCTCCCATATTGCACCAGTTCAGGGTGTGCCCCGCCTACTGCCCGAAGAAGGCTGGGATGGGCTCCGGCACGCCCCGCGATCCTTGTGAAGATCAGCACATCAGAAAATGGATGGATGAATGATTAAAAAGGGTGATCATAAGTATTGTGGAGTACAAAGTCAACACCAGATACAATTTTAAAAACCGTTTTAACTCACTAACAACTATCAGATATACATCCACCCACAAATACAGATAAATCACATCACAACAAAATAACAAAAATATATAATAGTACTCCACTAGTGTGCATAGGGTGCAGTGTATCGGGCATGTTGTTTCTACGGTCAGATGCAGATAGTGTGCAAGGGGATCGGAAAAAGAATAACTCGGACACACATGTGCATTACATCATAAACTACAGCTACCAGGTGTAATATATGCGTACATATTACTATAATATAATACACTGTTGTTGTGTATTACATGCAAAGCTCATGTTTTCGGAAAGAGGTTCAGAACAAACTACAAAGAGGTACAAAGATCATATACAGTATCCATCACTAACTTTTTAAACAACATGAAGAATAGAAGTCCAAGATGGTGCCAGAGTAGGCAGCCGTCGGCAAGTGCTCTCATGAGCCTTGCTTTTTTGTTGTTGTTTTTGTGTTTGTTTTGTCACTTTGTGTTTGTTGTTGCGTCGTGTGGCCCGGATGTGGATTGTTTTTCAGCGTTTTTGGCCACGACATTCATCAAGGAGGAGACTCGGTGCTTGGTGGTTGCGCCTTCTCGGCAGCATGGGTATACCAGCACTGTTTTTGATTGGGAGGAATGTCGGTGCCATTTGACTGTCATTGCTGGACAGCTCTGGGGCGCCTGTGTTTTTTTGCGCCTGTAATGGGCAGCATTTTGCACAGCCCCGCTTTGTTCAGCGGAGAGATCGGTGCTGTTGCACAGTCTGCGGCCGGATGGATGCAAGGCTGAGGAGCCGACGAAGAGAAGAAAGGAGCGTCAGCGCAGAGCGCCGATGCGGCTGTGGAACTGGGAGTCACAGCTTGGAGTTGAAGCCGATTACGTGGGACAGGAGATGCGAGACAATCTCTTTTCGTCAATGGACGCTACTGCTTCGTGTTTGCTTTCAAAACCTAGCTTGTAGCAGACGTGTGCACATTTTTAGCATGACGTCTGTGATCCACTGGTAAAGGACACTTTGATCCTCTCCTCTTTCATCTATAACTGCTTCAGACAACAAAGTGTATGCAGAAAAGTGGTGAAGATTGCACGACTGTCTGTGTCCTATGTGTTGTGTTATTTTTGTTATTTTGACTTCAAAATGGTGCCGCGTGAGTGGCTGCCTTTCCAGCAGCTCCTATATTTTGTTGTTCTACTTCTTCCTTTCATAACTTTGCTGCTGTGAATTGGGAATTTCACCATTACGAGACTAATACAGAATTTCTTATCTTATCTTAACATTAGCATAAATGAGGTGAGGTGGTATGAAGAGTTTAAAACGGAGAACGGGGTGGTGGTATCCGTGGTGAACAGAGAGCGAAGATAGGCTGATGTTTTGCCAATGAGTGATTCATAGACAACGGCCAGTACATTTGTCTGCTTGAGTGAAAAGAGGGCCAATTCACCAAGGAGTCGTCGCTCAGTGGTACATTTGTACAGCTTACCACAAAAACAATTTCTTCAGCCCGAAGATTGAAATCCTCATTGAGTGCTGCTCGCCTCACCAGCACACTTGTGTTTCTTCACATTATCTCTACGAGAGAATCTTTTATCACAAACACGACAACCGAATGGTTTTTCACCGGTGTGTGTTCTGGCATGTCTTCCTAAATGTCCCTTCTGAGCAAATCTTTTACCACAAACCGAGCAGGAGAACTGCCTCTCCCCGGTGTGTATTCTCGTGTGCCTTACGGAATCTGCCTTCAGAGTGAATCTTTGACCGCAAACGGAGCAAGCAAAAGGTTTAGCTTCCGTGTGTGTTCCCATATGTCGAATTAAACGTTCCTTTGCGGAGAATCTTTGACCACAAACAGAGCAGACAAAAGATTTCTCTCCAGTGTGTATTTTTGTATGGTTAATTAAACTTGCCTTGACACAGAATCTCTGTCCACACACTGGGCAGGCAAAGGGTTTCTCTCCAGTGTGTGTTCGACTGTGTGTTCTTAAATGTCCCTTTTCAGAGAATCTTTTAGCGCACACGGAGCAAGAAAATGGTTTTTCCCCAGTGTGTGTTCTTTTGTGCCTGATTAAACTTATGCTGAAAGAGAATCTTTGGCCACAAACTGAGCAGACAAAAGGTTTCTCTCCCGTGTGTGTTCTTATGTGCCTTATCAGATCGGTCTTCATATGGAATCTTCTGCCGCAAACTGCGCAGGCAAATTTTTTCTCTCCGCTGTGTATTCTCATGTGTACTTTCAAAGTATACTTTGAAATATAGCTTTTGCCACACTCTGGGCATTTCCAGCACTTGTTGTCACTGTGACAGGTCATATCACCTCTAGCATGTTCATTTTCATCATTGTCATCAT
Organism: Hippocampus guttulatus; assembly: GCF_054856545.1. Lineage (NCBI taxonomy): Eukaryota > Metazoa > Chordata > Actinopteri > Syngnathiformes > Syngnathidae > Hippocampus > Hippocampus guttulatus. The sequence goes on along the minus strand of NC_141263.1, from coordinate 27,939,505 downwards.
CAGTCTGAGGATTGTGCGACGTTGCATCATCACTATTTTGTGGCGGCGCTGAGAGGCAGTCTAATTGGGATCTTCCACAGTGATCTCCATCACTTTCTACAACATCATCATCATCTTCACTCTTGACAATGACAGTCAATGGGAATTGGGTGATATCAGCCTCTTGGTCTTCCTCTTTCATGAAGGAGGGCCCTGGCTCTTCTTCCCAATCCATTTGGGAAGTCCAAGACTCGTCCTCCTCTTTAATATCGGTTGTCTTGGGCTGCTCTTCCTCTTCAGGGTGGAAGCCTTCTTCTTCCTCTTTCTCCTCTTTGATGTGGAGGTGCTCTGGCCCCAGCAGCTCAGGACAAAGAGTTTCTTCACTGACATCTGAGGGACACAAGGAGACACACATGGTGTGGCCCAGTGACAGTAGAAATTGATCAGAAATGTTATTAGAAGAGCAGCAAATGACTGTTGCTGCAATGGGATACAAGCCAGTGCAAGCCGTGAGCCAGTCCCAAGCTCAGAAAAATGCACAGGGTTGCGTCACAAAGGACATATCGCATAAGTACGAGTCATGCAAAAGAAAGAGTTTGTTCGGAATGTCCTGGCTCTGGGGGTGAACTATCTTCAAGAGTTAAACAGTGCTTGAAGTTAATGTTGAACCACGTACACATTTCCGTCACTTGCCATCTCCCAAACAATTCCCTGATGAAAAACAAAACAATACCAAAATAAAACAGAATCAACACTACTTCACAAAAGTGTTCAGAAAGAACGTGAGTCTGTGGTTTCCTCTCGTGGTCATGATTAGGATCAACGTTTCTGAACATAAATGACATCGTGCAAAGTATTGAAATTCACATTATTTGCAGCGGACGCATACTGAATATTACATTTGCAATTATTCACTTCAGGAAGACTAGAAAGGGTTGAGAGGGAGGGGGGATTAAATCAAATTCCTGACATGAAACACACACGACTAAATCATCTGCATGTAGTTCTGTCTTGGCCAAAGCAAAACACGTTCTTAGCCAGCAAAACACGTTCTTAGCCAGTCATCAATACATGATCATTCTGTGGCTGTATCTTCGATAACAGGTCGCTTCAGAGATTAGAGACCACACCAAATATGCATTTTTACAGTCCACAACCCCAAAATACCAGTATCTGGTTGGCTTTCAAACTGTACAGAGCAAGGACTAATTTTGCTACAGGGTCACAGACCTGAAATATTTTTTGAAAGGGAATGAGGCTATCATAAAGGTAAAAAGTGAACAAACCCGCTCTGTATATCGGAACTGGAGGCCTCTTCAAAACAGCGTCCAGTCGTTGCAGCTCGTCGTCCTCTTTTGCTCCATTAAGTTCCCCCACGTACTCGGCCGTCATCCTCGCACACATTTTCACACGATAATCACAACAATTCACACTCACACTTGATCGTAAGCGATGTGTCAAATGCGTCTCTTCGTTAGCGGCTAACAAGCTAACAAGCTAGCCCGAGAAGCTCCACCACGCAACGAGACGAAAAATCCAGACACGGATAATTCTTAGATGATATTTTACTTCATTAAAATACTGCGTCGAGGCTTCAGTAGCTTGACGACTAATCCAGAGAGAGTTGTTTGATGAAGTGCCTGGATCACCACGTTTACGGATCTCCAGCAGAACTTGTACGGCACGTTCACTTGGACAAAAATATCCGCACGGCGAACGCAAAGAAACACGCTCAAACATCAAGGGTGGAACCTGAGGACTGGGAGAATTTCGTCATTGGCCACGCTATAGTTTTAACCGTCGTGCAAGTGTAATACATTTTGTAGGGCCACAATACATTTAAATACCGTGATTTATTGTATTGTTCATAGTTGTACTTATTTATGAAAGGTTAGGAGATGTATAATCCTTAACTCTCATCTGTTTCGAGTACTAAAACATCAGCATCGTTTATTCCTTGTGATGGATTCGTTTTTCAGATGCGGATAAATTGTGAGCAAAATAAAAAATACAACAGCAATGAGGAGGAAACATTATATAATCACGAAGTTCAATTCTTGTATTATACAGACATATTATTTTTTCTAAAAACGGCCTGATCTTTCTTTCGGTGGTAATATGGTCTTTGAACACCTTTCTTGTCCCCAAAATTATTATTGTCGTTTGTCTGTCGTTTGTCCCAGTGCCTTTGCCGTAAAACCTCTGAAACTGATTTATTTCTGTGTGCGGTTTACATGACCAGAATAGCCTTCCTAAATTGTTCGTCCGGAATTAGGAATGCACGTATTGAAGCCTCGACACAGTTAGTCCACCACCGCATAATTTGTAATCTTCGTGTCTGAATAAACTCGTGCACGTTAAATCTTCTCGAGCTATCTTAGCCTAGCTCGCTAGCTGCTAACAAGGGTTCGCCTTTGTCAACGCCACATGCCAAGTAGACATCAAATGTGTGTCAAGTTTTGTGGTTATCCTGTAAAAAATGTTTGTAAAAGACGTGAAATAAGAAAAGTACGAGATGGAACTTTGTGGAACAAGAGAGGAAAACGAGCGAGAAAGTGAACGCCCGGACGCTCTTTTCAAGCAGCCTCAAGATGTGATAAACAGAGCAGGTTTGTAAGCAGTACTTCTTACCTGGTTAAGCAACTAATTTCCAGATGTATATGTGTGCAAACCATGGTGTGTCTTAAGTATTTTCCTTCAAATGTCACGTTTCGGTGGGAAACATATCTAGCTATACATAACTATCTCTATATCCACCCATCCATCCATCGTTTTCTGATCCGCTTTATCCACACAAGGTCAGGGGGCGTGCTGGAGCCTATCCCAGATGTCTCCGGGCAGTAGGCGGGGGACACCCTGGACCGTTTGCCAGCCAATCTCAGGGCACACAGAGACAAACAACCAGTCACACTCACAATCACACCTTAGGACAATTTAGAGTGTCAAATAAACCTGCCATGCATGCTTTTGGAATGTGGGAGGAAACCAGAGCACCAAGAGAAAACGCACGCAGAGAACATGCAAACTCCACGCATGGAGGTCGCGGCTTGGAATCAAACCCTGGACCTCTGCTCTCTCTCTCTCTCTCTGTTTTAGATCTCTCTGCACTTCAAAACACAATATTAAAATGACAGCATGCGATTTGACTTAACCAGACCATGGGCATTTCTACTCTTGTGTCCTGCAGCCATATGTGAAAAATGTCATTGTCCTGAGCAACAGAGGCGAGAGTCACCTTACGATACAGAGAAAAAAGAGAAAGCTTGTCTGCACATTAAAGATGAAGAGGAGGAACCAGCACACCCTCACAATGAAGAAGAAGAAGAGGAGGACATCATGTCACAGTCTCTTGACAGGGAGGACAAACAGTCTAAAAGGCATATGACATGGCACACTGACAAGGCACACTGGAATTGCTTGCAGTGTGAGAAAACCTTTTGTTCAAAATGGGGTTTGAAAGTACACAGGAGAACACACACCGGAGAGAAACTTTTTGCTTGCTCCGTTTGTGAGAAACGGTTTACCCTGAAGACAGATTTAATCAGGCATACAAGAACACACACTGGGGGAAAACCTTTTGTCTGCTCAGTTTGTAGCAAAAGCTTCTCTGTCAAGAAAAGTTTAATCAGGCACACAAGAACACACACTGGGGAAAAGCCTTTTGCCTGCTCAGTTTGTGGTCAAAGATTTCCGGAGAAAGGAAATTTAACCAAACACATCATTACTCACACTGGAGATAAACCTTTTGCTTGCTCCGTTTGTGGTCAAAGATTCACTGAAAAGAGAAATTTAAGAGCACACACAAAAACCCACACTGGAGACAAACCCTTCGCTTGCTCAGTTTGTGGTAAAAGATTCACTCGGATGACAGATTTGATGAGGCACACAAGAACGCACACTGGCGAGAAACCGTTTTCATGCTCAGTTTGTAGTAAAAGCTTTTCCCTGAAAGGACATTTAAGAACACACACAAAGACACACACTAGAGAAAAACAGTTTGCCTGCTCAGTTTGCAGTAAAAGATTTGTTCTGAAGACAGATTTACTGAGGCACACAATAACCCACACTGGCGAGAAACCGTTTTTATGCACGGTTTGGGGTAAAAAATTCACTCAAAGATGCAGTTTGACAACGCACACAAGAACACACACTGGAGAGAAACCCTTTTTGTGCTCAATTTGTGGTCAAAGATTCACCATGAAGACCGATTTGGTAAGGCACACAAGAACGCACACTGGAGAAAAACCTTTTGCCTGCTCTGTTTGTGGTGCGAGATTTACGATGAAGACAGATTTAACGAGGCACACCAGAACCCACACTGGGGAGAAACCTTTTACATGTTCAGTTTGCACGAAAGGATTCACTCTGAGGACTGATCTATTAAGACACACAAGAACACATTCTGTGGATAAACCTTTTGCTTGCTCAGTTTGTAATGAGAGATTCACTCTGAAGAGGTATTTATTAAGGCACACAAAAACACATGCGAGGGAGTAACGTTTCACATGTTCGGTTTGCAATGAAAGATTTTGGGATCTTGTCAAGAGATACGTGTGTGCTGTGAAGGACAGTCGTCTGAAGGCGTTCTCTCTGTGATAAGCTGGAAAACTGGCTGCGTATGTGATTCAGAACGAAATAAAACTGATTGTGGTGATAATGTCAAGTCAAATCTATGACAAAAAGGAGTTTTTCATTGAGGAAAAGAAGCCAGGAAACGCTCCATTCATCTCTGATGCACAACTGATGCGCTGGTGAGCAATGTCTGCCATTAAGTGGCGAACACTATTATTTCAACTGAAGACTGCTCAGCTACAGTAAACCTTTTTCTTTCAAAAATTATTCAATGACAATCGGTCAGTCATGACGACGATAAACTGAGGCAGGAACTCAAGACCGAGATGAAAACGTGTCACTGCATTCTGCGGGTAGTTCAGTGCGTGGGTTGGGCCCTCGCGAAAATAGACAGTCGTTCACTTGTCGTGTCTATTTCATAGTAGAAGATATAGTTTATTCCTAATTCCCGTCGACATCAATTCATTGTTTTGCTCCTGCTAGTCTGTTGAAATACCTTTTCTTCCACCCAACCATCGTTTCCCTACCGCTTTTAGTGCGTTTGTCCAAGTTGATTTGCCGTACAACTTCTTTTTCTGTCGTTCAACTTCCGTATACGTCTCGGGTGACCAAACGCACGACACTAAATAACGCAACTGAATTTGCACCGAACTTACGGCAGCCTCGACATAGTATGCCCATCGCTACCTACCTGGAGTAAAATAACATGAATTAAATCTTCGTCTTCGATAAAACGTTTCACGTTTAGCGTTAACGCTTTTCTCACTAGCTTAGCTGTACTTGCTAACCGCTAACAAAGAGTCGCGCATATCGTCGACTGATCGCGAAGCAGAGCTCAGTGCGACTGTAAAGCGTTGTGATTATCGTTGGAAAATGTGTGCAGAAAGTGTGAAAGAAGAGTACGAAGAGGAACGCTGTAGAACAAAAGAGGAGAACGAGCGTCAACGACTGGACGCCGTTTTGAAGAAGCCTCACGATGTGTTACGCGGAGCAGGTCGGGTCCGTTTTGTTGACGACCTTGTTCACGAACTCGTTTCATTTCGTAACAACATAATTGTGCCTATTGCTCAATTCTCGAAAATCCGGGATGTGCTGAAGGCAAACAGCGTTTTCAGCTGTGGGAGTTCTCTTTTTACAAATAATAACTCCTGACATGCATTTACGTTCAGAGCTGTGAGGTGGATGTGATACTTTTACAGGTTTACGTAAATGTTCAAATCTGATGGTGTCCCTTCATGACGATGTGCACCCCAGAGAATCCAGGTTGATATTATTTGATTCAGTTTGATTCATTATTCAGTTTTATTCCAGGCGAGGCGATTGACAACAAATTTTTATTTGCAATGCCAACTTGGCCTAGACAGCAGAGTAAGCAAAGCAAAAACCAAGAACAAATACAAATAAAATACTGTACAGTACCACAAACGAGGCAAATGTGGTTACACTAATGTCTTGTAATACTCTGTTACAGTGGTAAAAGAACATATTACTCTTGCAAATGAGAATCTGTTTTCAAATGCCTTACTTGGGTAAATAAATGGTTAATAAAAACAAAACAAAAAATGCTTACATTAATTTTATTTTGCACAGTGTCTTTTCCTAATCTCACACAGCTGTTTGCACAAGCTTCAACCTTTTAAAAAATGCCTGATGCCTGGGATGAGTGCAATCTGTTGACAAGTATTTTTGTATTTATAGTGACATAGGATTCGTAGTGCAACTTTACATCGTGCAGTGCATAGTTTTGGGTTCTATTTTAAAATGCACTCAATCATGGTTTATAATACTGTATGGGCAGCTGCTTGCCAGTGTGATAAACTGCGATTTTCATATGGTCTGATTAATCGACTAATTGCAAACATAATCGGTGATTAGTGTACCATCACAATAATTGTTTATGGCAGCCAACTACCCTCATCCTGTCCCCAGCGTGCTGCCCTGCCAACGCTCAAACACATCCCGTTGCATTGTAAGAACATGTGTTTGGCTTCTTGTTTTTCCAGACACCAGTGAAGATCTTCATCCAGAGATGCAGGAGCCAGAGTTCTCCTCCGTTAAAGAGGAGGAGGAGGAGGATGGACCCTCCCACATCAAAAATGAAGAGGCGCCAGAGCCACGCCAAATTAAAAAGGAAGAGGAGCAACAGTGTCGTCACTCAAAAGAGGGGACCAAACACGTGAAAGAGGAAGAGGAGCCAGAGCTCCCTCTTATTAAAGAGGAAGAGCTGGAGTTAGATATTACGGAGTTTCCATCCACAGTTATTGTGAAGTGTGAAGATGATGATGACGACGACGATGGAGAAGGTGATCGAGAAGACTATGGAGGATTCCAACAAGACGGCCTCTTGGCTCCGCTGTCACACTCTCCTGACACTGACCATGGCACTGATGAACACGCAGGAGGTCATGTGACAGGTCACACTGATAACCAACACGTGAAATGCTCTCAATGCGACAAAACCTTTTTCAACAAGTCCGCGTTGAGACAACACACCAGAACGCACAATCGAGACAAGTCTTTTGCCTGCTCAGTTTGTGGCAAAAGATTTACTCATAAGGGACATTTGAACATCCACATGCGGATGCACACGAAAGAGAAGCCTTTTTCCTGCTCACTTTGTGGCCTGAAAGTGACTCATAAGAGTACCTTAACGTATCACATGACAATTCACACCGGAGAGAAACCTTTTGTCTGCTCGGTCTGCAACTTAAGTTTTGGAAGACGTTCGTATTTGATCAAACACACACGAACACACACTGGGGAGAAACCCTTTTCCTGTTCAGTTTGTGATAAAAGATTCTGTATCAAGGCAGATTTAAAAAAACACACACGCACACACACTGGCGAAAAACCCTTTGCCTGTACAGTTTGCGGTAAAAGTTTCTCCTTAAAGGGGAGTTTAAGAACACACACACGGACACACACTGGGGAGAAGCCATTTGTCTGCTCAGTTTGTGGTAAAAGTTTCACTGTGAGAACGTGTTTAATAAGGCATACTCGGACGCACGATGGGGAGAAACCTTTTGCCTGTTCAGTTTGTGGTAAACGATTCCACGTGAAGACATGTTTGACAAGGCACACACGAACACACACCGGCGAGAAACCTTTTGCTTGCGCGGTCTGTGGCTTAACCTTCATTGATCGCACAGGATTGGTTCGACACACGAGAACGCACACTGGGGAGAAACTGTTTTCATGCTCCGTTTGTGGTAAAAAGTTCACGCAAAGGTGCATATTGGAGAAACACATGAGAATACACACTGGTGAAAAACCATTCAGTTGTAGCCTGTGTGAAAAGAGATTCACTCGTAAGGATCGCGTTAAGAGACACAAGTGTGCCGGTCAAGATAGCAGTGGGAAATGAAGCTTTGCAAAAAATCTCAAGAAACTTTCACTTTGAGCTGAGATGGAAACGCGTATGCGTGATCTATGCAAAGTACGGATCTTGAAGCAGCTCATGTTCCATTTCTGACTACCTTCTTGCCATGGGTATTGCCAGGCCTAGGAGAGAGAGTGGGAGGCGCTTAAGAGGGTGGTCACATGATGCTCGGGGAAGCTCCGCAGTAGGTTAAGATTACACGTGACAATGACTGCTTCAGAATACTTTGGTGGTCTTGAGATTTTATTTTATTTTTTTAACCCAGTATCGATTCATGACACCATGTTCCTGACTGAGCAAAGCAGCCCCATTTGGTGCAGTGTTATCTTTGTACACTGCAAAGGCAAGTTTGATGGTAGCCTTTTGTTTAAAATAAACAAAACAAAAATAAGGACTCTGAAGTGAGTGCATTTGCAAGAAATGTATTTTGACAAGCCACAACGCTTGTGGGGCAATGCTTTGTGACGATTGTCTGCAGCACTGAGCTCTACTGGATGTTGTCTGCAGTCTAATGAACAGTGAGAAAATGAGGCCAAGAATGTCCCTACCCCCCGACAAGCTCCCGGGATACGTGTTTTTAGGTTTTGCCGTATGCTCTTTTTGTTCTATAAAGTGGCAATTCTTTGAAGGTTTATAACTGCTCTGACTACTGTGCTCACATCTGTGCATTTTCTGTTAGCATGACTCTACGCACAGTGGACTTTAGTTAGATGAAGATAAATGGATTAGCTGAGGATTTTGGTGTTTACACATGCAATATTTAATTCTGTTCTGTTTTCTATGTGAATTCTGCAGTAAACGTCAACCGGGAGTGACAAATAAACAGCTTGAAACAAGGACGCCTTGCGTTTTCTTTGGAGAACTGTCAGCGAGCGAGTGAGTTGAGGAATACTTTATCACATCGTCTTTCATAAGTTCAAATGTGTGTTGCTTGGTGTGTTTCCAGCCATTAAAAAAATGGTTTTGGAGTGTAGGTAGGTGTTGGAACCCATCGCACGCTATAAATAAGCATTCCACCAAAAAGCCAAATGGAGTCACTTTCTTTGGTTATTTGAGAGTCACAATTTCAGTTTGTTGGTGTCCGACAGGGACGGCACGGTGGCCGCTTGGTTAACGTGTTAGCCTCACAGTGCAAAGGTGTGGGGTTCGATTCCTGTGTGGAGTTTGCAATTTCTCCCCGTGCCTGGGTGGGTTTTCTCTGGGTACTCTGCTTTCCTCCCACATTCCAAAAACATGCATGGCAGATGAATGGAACACTTCACATTGTCCCTTGTTGGGATTGTGAGCGCGAATGGTTGTTCTTCTCTGTGTGCCCGGCGATTGGCTGGCAACCAGTTCAGGGGTTGCCCCGCCCTCTTACTGCCCAAAGATGGCTGGGATGGGCTCCGGCACGCCCCGCGACCCTTGTGAGGAGAATCGGATCAGAAAATAGATGCATGGCTGTCATTTGCATTTGTTGTGACACTTGTTGAGTCAGAGTCCGCTTGTGCGTGCTTACGGTTGCGGTATAGAAAGTCTCTGTCAGAGAGACAAGGAACAATTTGCACAACTTCAGTCTATCGCGTCGATAATTTCGGGCAACGGTGTCAAACTCAGGTCCTGGAGGGCTGCTGTCCTGCATGTTTTCCAAGTCTCCCTGTTGCAACACACCTGGACAATTTAGTGTGTTCAATCAGCCTGCCATGCATGTTTTTGGAGCGTGGGAGGAAAGCAGAGTACCCAGAGAAAACCCATCCAGGCACAGGGAGAAATTGCAAACTCCACACAGGGAGGCCGGAGCTGCAATTGAATCCGGTACCTCTGCACTGTGAAGTCGACGTGCTAACCACTGGACTACCGGGCCGCCCCCTCATATAAAAATGAAAAGGAAAATAAAAATAAAAAGAACATAACATTGCAGTCTAAAAAGCGGAGGCATTACCGAGCTCAATTTTCTTTCTGCATATTGTTCCTCTTCTGACCTTTTGTAGACAATCCAGCCAAGAAACAGAAAGTACAGTACCCGTCTGTGGCGTGTTCCATCACACGAGAATTTACTTGGAGGACTTTCGTTACACAAAACAGTATGGTTCGGTTGATCATTTTGGTTTTCGTAGATTAAATGTTTGTCTTTTGTCTTGTGTGTCAGTATTCAAGTAAAGTTCACCTTCGAGTGCTAAATAAACATCAATCATGACAAAGATGGGCAAGGACAGTTGTTGATTATTAGGAGAAAATAAGTAAAAGTGTGTACTGTTTTTTTTTATTGCAATAAAATACATTTTTACATCATTCATATTTCATTCCACAGTCGCGCGCGCACACTCACACGCACGCGCGCGCACACACGCACGCGCGCACACACACACACACGCACGCGTGCACACACACACAAACACACACACAACTCCAAAGTAAATGATAACATGTATCGCCAAATATTGTTTATAAAAGTCCATGCAAAGTACAGGGCACAACTATCCTCCCTTGGGAAATGAACGGTTCGCAGAAACTGCCAAAAAAAAACAACAAAACAAAACATTAAATTGACATTCAAGCCCATCTTGGCAGTATGTTAACTTTTGTAAAAACTCAAACACTGCAGACGGGGATACAATACACCATGGGTCTTTTGTCATTGATTAATTTATTGATTTGGCATCTTAACATCACCAAAATACGCTGTCATACTTGATCCAGGATCACAAACACTTTCCAGCTCACCGTGAATACTCAGTTTTTTCAGCCTATGTATAGCTTCATTGATCACTACTGTTGTCACCAGTACACTTGTGCCTTGTAACGTAAGCCTTACTTAAGAAACGTTTTTCACAGATGCTGCAGCTGAAGGGTTTTTCCCCAGTGTGCTTTCGTGTGTGCGTTGTTAAATTTGCCTTTGTCGACATTCTTTGACCACAAACCGAGCAAGCAAAAGGTTTCTCGCCAGTATGTGTTCTGGCGTGTCTTGTTAAGTTTCCCCTGACAGAGAATCTTTTACCGCAAACCAAGCAGGCAAATGTTTTTTGCCCCGTGTGCGTTCTCGTGTGTGTAATTAAACTGGTCTGTAAAGTGAATCTTTCATCGCAAAATGAGCAGGCAAAAGGTTTCTCTTCTGTGTGTGTTCTTGCATGTCTCGTTAAGTTTGGCTTTGTAGAGAAACTTTGATCACAAACTGAGCAGACAAAAGGTTTCTCTCCAGTATGTGTTCTTGTGTGACGTCTTAAGTTTCCCCTTACAGAGAATCTTTGACCACAAAGCAAGCAGGCAAACGGTTTTTCTCCAGTGTGTGTTCTTGTGTGCGTAGTTAAATTTGACTTCTGAGTAAATTGTTTACCACAAACTGAGCAGACAAATGGTTTCTCCTCTGTGTGAGTTCGTGTGTGTTTTTTTAAATTTGTCTTTTGAGTAAATCTTTTACCACAAAAAGAACACTCAAAAGGTTTCTCCTCGGTGTGTGTTCTTGTGTGTATTTTTAGGTTTTCCCTAAAAGAGAATCGTTGAGCACAAACGGAGCAGGCAAAAGGTTTCTCTCCAGTGTGTATTCTCATATGTTCTTTCAAAACACGCTTGGTGCTTAATGTTTTTCCACACTCTGAACATTTCCAGTGTTTTTTCTCAGTGTGACATGTCACATCGTCTTTTATGTATTCATCCTCCTCATCCTCATCCTCCTCATTATTATCATCTCCAGCTTCATAGTCATCATCATTGTCGTCGTCATCGTCGTCACCATCAGGAGCGTGTGACGACATGTCGTCACTGTCTGATAGTGGAGCAAAAAGGCTGTCAGCTTGTGAGCCTCTACAGTGGTCGCCATGACCTCCTGTTGTCATGCGGTGCCTTTGGCTGCTCCTTCGAAGCTCTGCCCCTCCGTTCTTCTCACTTTGACCTTCATCATCATCATCACTTTCCAAATAGACAACAGTCAATGGCAAATCGGTGATGTCTTCTTCTTTGATGCGGGGGCTCTCTGGTTCGTCTTCCTCATCTTCTATATTGTAGTGGAGCTGATCTTCTTCCTCCTCCTCCTCTTCCTCCTCCTCTTCCTCTTTAACACAGAGTGGCTCTTCCTCCTCTTCCTCTTTAACGTGGAGGTCCTCTGGTTCATGTTGATCCGGGCAAAGATCTTCAAAAACGGTGGCTGGATGCAAGAAGACAAAACACGTGGCTTGGTGAAGTCAAATCTCATCCTTTGACTTTGATATTGTGTATTGTTGTTGATTTGGTTTGGTTTTTTTATTGAACATAAAACATATACAGTAATAATTTGACAGAAAATAAGGTAAATAAAATAGTCAAAAAGAAAGAAATCAGTCTTCATTCAACACAGTTATGTTCAAGGGAGTAGGAAGAAGTAAAAAACGTATCTAGTCCTACCCCGTTATGTTCATTTGTTCATTCGGTGGTACCTTGACTGACAGGCTTAATTTGGTCTCTGACCGAGTTTGTAACTCAAATCCCCCTCACATGAAATCAATTTGTCAATGTTCCCCATTGAAATGCCATTTATCTGATACAAAAAAAAGTTTTTACTGATTAGAAAAAGCACTTTAAAAAAAAAATCTGAAATGACCTGGAACTACATTTTATGTCTAGAAAACCTACTACTGTAAACCTGAGTGTAAATATCACAAAAATGTCCTTTGATTTTGTCTTTAACTTAACATGAGTCCTTGTGGTCGAAATGAAATGTGAGTTTAAATGTACGAATTTCAGTATTAGCCAGAAGAACGTTCAACCAGTTGTGACCCTTTTAATGGGTGTTGCACAGAATTGACTTCGTCTAACAGTGAGTTTTAAAAAAAGACAATAAGTGCGAGATGACATTGCTCCTTGGTCATGTGTTTGCCTATTTGACTTTTAACTCAATGGGCTCCCAGTCTTTTGTCATTTAATTCAGCCGGAAATGCAATGCTAGTTAAGTACTGTTTTCCTTTTTGGGCTCATATATGAAAAAATACATACTTGTATATTAGTACATGAAAAACAAAAATAGGTTTAATGCTGCTCAACAGGAATTCAAGCCACAAATCCACTATAGACTATAGAATTTGGCAACTTGGCAAACAAGGCATTCGAGCTTTATTTGATTCGGGTTGCGATGAATCTTAACATTAAAAGCAACATTATGCACTACAGTTATTGTAATTCAAATTCTGTGGACTGTTATACAGTTATATTTGTGGATGGATGTTTTAAAAATGTTTTTAAAATCATATTTTTGTTGAATGTTTACCACACTTGCGGACGTTGTATCGGTCTGCCGTGGTGAAGAAGGAGCTGAGCCAAAAGGCGAAGCTCTCAATTTACCGGTCGATCTACGTTCCAACCCTCATCTATGGTCACGAGCAATGGGTCGTGACCGAAAGAACGAGATCCCGGATGCAAGCGGCCGAAATGAGTTTTCTCCGCAGGGTGTCCGGGCTCTCCCTTAGAGATAAGGTGAGAAGCTCGGCCATCCGGGAGGGGCTCAGAGTCGAGCCGCTTCTCCTCCACATCGAGAGGAGCCAGATGAGGTGGCTCGGGCATCTGATTCGGATGCCTCCTGAACACCTCCCTGGTGAGGTGTTCTGGGCATGTCCCACCGGGAGGAGACCCCGAGGAAGACCCAGGACACGCTGGAGAGACTATGTCACCCAGCTGGCCTGGGAATGCCTCGGGATCCCCCGGGGAGAGCTGGAAGAAGTAGCTAGGGAGAGGGAAGTCTGGGCTTCCCTGCTAAAGCTGCTGCCCCCGCGACCCGGCCCCGGATGAGCGGTAGAAGATGGATGGATGGATGGATGGTTTACAATACTGTACTTACATTATGTTTTTTATCTTGCACAAAATACACATTATTTAAAGAAAAACAAAAACAAAATTAACCGTTAAAAAAATCACACCAATAAAAACTGAAAGCTTATTAATACTATAATTTTAAAAAAAATGAAACGAACTACGAGCAGCTATGAAGGGCTCTCGTAACTCTGGCGCATAGGACAAAGCATGACAGTATGACGTCAAAGACTTTTTGTAGGTCCTGGGTATTTCCATATGCCTCCCGATTTTCGTAGATCTATGACGTGTGAAGTGAGCACAACTGAGCCATTTTGATGAAACCGAAAAATAAACATCTTGGCAGGCCCGATGTAACAATGATGACGTTCAGACATTAATATTAAAATAAAAATAATGGGGCTCTAGTCCAGCCCCGCTCAGGACTCAACTCGACTTGTTCTTGGGAGAGTAACTGGGACTCAGTATGACTTGCAGATATGCGATTAACCCCGCCTCCGCACAGATACAAAGTTTTATAAAGTTTTCACATTTCTGGATCGTCTTAACAGTTCCAATATATTGTTGAACGACATTTGTGAATATGCCATTTAGTAGAAAGAAGATGAATTGAACTAACCTGCTCTGTGGAGCACATCTCGAGGCTGCTGGAAAACAGAGTGCACTTGGAAGCGTCGTGGCTCGTTTTCCTCGGCCGTTGCAAAAACTTCCTCTTTGTAGTCCGCAGTCTTTCTTGTACACATTTCCACACGATATCACAACGCCTTACACTCCCACTTGAGCTCCGATTAGCAAGGCGATGCTAACAAACACGTCTCTTTGTTAGCTGCTAGCAAGCTAAACTAGCTCGAGAGACTCCGAGAGAAGAGATTCACCGGGCTCTAAGATTCAACAATTTAAGTCTCGTCGCGATGAACGTCCTGTGTTGAGACTTCAGTGCATTCACTACTTATTCAGAGTTGGTAAATCAAGCTCGTGTAGTTTTACATTTAAAAACAAACAAAACAAACGCTCATGGTTTAACGATAGTAGTACAGCAACCGCACTTGGACAGATGTCCCAGAATTCTTTGCGCGTATTGACGACGCGAAGCCGGTAGGAACTCAACTAACACAATGTAAATTGCTTTGTATTTGTACCTATTTGAACGTCATCCAACGTTAAAACACGTCGAACCTATGTGGGGCCCCCAAACCCTTAATGATGTTGAAAATAATCGACGCTAATGGGCCTAATGCAAAATGTGGATGTTTTCACTCCGACTGCGGTTGGAGGGAACGCCCGACTCCTTGAGAGCCGTATCGTCTGTTTTAAATGTAACGCCACCGATTCAAATGATCAGCAAACGATCCCGATCATTTGGTAAGGTGTGTTGGCGGAGGGAGACGTATAAAGCAGGCCTAATTAGAGCGAATCTGTACGTGTGCGCGTTACGAAGGCCATTGACTTTTCCCATGAAATTGTTTCTCACGAGTTCGAAGCGTACGGTTCTTAAGTTTTTTTTCTTCTTGAAGTACAGTATTAGCTGTTCCTCCATGTAGTGTTGTGATAGCAACTCATTGCTTTGCATGCAGTTTTACGACGAGACAAAATGGCTGGCTTGACAAGTGACAGAGCTCACCGGAGAAACCGTTTACTCGTGACAAACGATAGAAAAACGCTGCGAGCCTTGGGCTTGAGAGCAGTCTCAATATTTTTCTACCCAGAAACTCGTACGACGGCAGAGACGTGAGGCAGAGCTGGGAGATTATGCAGAGAGGCAAAGTGAACATCTCTCTCAGAAACCCTTCAGAAAAGCTCACCTTGTCAAATGAAAAACACCGAGCGTGCAATCAGGCACAACATGGAAAAATGAAAAACAAATCAGACCATCGTGCTGTTGAGAGAATATTGGATTGTTCACCATAGAAACACATTTTGCGAAACAACGCAATATTGCCATTTAGTACTTGTAGTACAAAAAACAAACAAACGTTAAAAAGCACTCAACCTTAAGGTGTGCCATATGGTCCAAATGTATATCCTGATACAGGTCATTTTCCATGCTTATATTGATCCCAATATAGCATTTTCCTTATGGTGACATGAAAAGAATGGGAATTCTCTGTGCCTTCTATTTATTTATCATGTTTATTTATATAATAAATACGTACCACGGAACCCTCACAGCTCCAAAATCATCACTTGACAGAGACCCCAAACAGGCTCTTTGTTCAACCATTCACACTGCATCATCAAAGAGAGCGAGAGCCTCCATCACAGAAATTAGGAGATATGTTCTCTCTTCGCACACAAGTTGTAAACGCAGACACAAAATCAGCATCAGACGTGCCAGCGTGCCACACGTGTGGAGCGGCCCATTTTCATTGAGCCACTGGAGAAAAACGGCCTATCTAAAAGGAAGCACCCAATTTTTCAACCACCTTCAACCATCAATTTCCTATCAGCACCCGCATGTACACATTTGTTGATTTGATGAGCTTGCCATTCGAGCCGCCTCATCAACTGACAGCTATCCGGATTGATGCAAACGTTTCTGAGAACGTTTCAGGCCCTTAGCAGCTACGACAAACTCGGCAGAAATGTTGATTCATTTCATCGCTTTACACATTCTGTCAATAAAACTAACATACGCCGTACTTACAATAAGTAATGAACCAAGACCAGTTATGGTTACAAAAACTAAAAAACTATCACAAGAGACATTAGTATGAAAACATTCCTACAGGCTCACTCATCATTGCACTTTATGCACATTTTTAACATGCTTCTTCAAGTGTCCAGACTGTGTAAAGTGTTTCGGGCAGTGGGGGCAAGAATGTGGTTTCTCCCCGGTATGGATAAACTTGTGCCTTTTGAGGTTGTTCTGGTCGAAAAATCCTTTCCCGCAATACGGGCACCAGTGTCTTTTCTCGCCGCGATGCCACCTCAGATGAGCGTTGAGCTCGACGCTCCTGACAAACTTCTTTTCGCACAGGTGGCAGTGGAACGGTTTCTCCCCCGTATGAGTTCGGATGTGGGTCTCCACGTCTCGCTTTGTGAAGAACGCTTTGTTGCAGAGCTGGCAGACAAAGGGCTTCCGTTTGCCGTGGACCATCTGGAGATGTTTGTTGAGGCCGAAACCGTAGACAAAACCCTTCCCACACTGCTGGCAAATATGGAGCCTGCCGTTGCAATGGACATGGCCGTGCCGCTTCAGACCCCTGGCGTCGGGGAAGCTCTTGCCGCAGCGCGCGCAACAGAAGGGCCGGTGGCCGGTGTGGAGACTGATGTGGCTCTCCAGGGCTGCGCTACTGCTCAGAATGCGGCCGCATTCCTCGCACTGGTTCTTCAGCAGCTTCTTCCCATTGCCGGATCGAGGGCGCATGGGCGGCGCGGCGGCCCGAGGCTCCGGCGGCATTGCTTCGTGGGCTCGCCCTTTAGGAGTGCAAACCGTGTGGGAAGTGCATTTGTTTCTCCTTTTATCATCGGCATGACGGTTGATTGGCTGCTTCATTTTCATTCCTTTTGTCTGAGGGTCTTTTCCTACCTCCTTGCTTCTTGCCGCTTTGGCTAATTTCTTTGCATTCGGTTCCTTTATGTTATTTTCTTCCGCAGGAGACTTTTGATTTAAACTGGAATTCTTGGCAGTACCTGCTTCAATCTTACTGGAACCAGCCCCATTTTCAGTCCATTTTGGAGAAGCGGTTTTGCCCAGGAACGTATCCGATTCTTGTTTGGAGGTTTTCTCTCCTCTAGAGAAGATGCAATTCCCGATAGAGTTGGAATGGCAAGGTTGAGGTCTGGGGTCATTTGGAATTGAACGGGAATCAGTCTGACTGACGGGGGTTAACCGGGGTGGAGGATGGGCTCCGATTGATTTCATCCTTGGAGGAGAAGGCAAAGTCTTTGCATGGGCAGACGGGCCTGGAGAACAATTTGCATGAATTTTTTCAACACTGGCATTTTCTTTTGGAGAGAGAGACCTCTTACGACTCTTAGCTGGGAATTTAGTCTTTGAAGGGGTGGTGATGTTTTGAACTGGACTTGACTTCAGACACACAGTTGCCGCTTTCAACTCATTTGGGCCAACCTCGTCTTCACTTGCGCTCGACTGTCTGGTGACCGCCGCAGCGGGTGGAGCTTGTTTAACGCAACGTTTCTCTTCTATTTCGGCGTGTGGCTCTATGGTGCCTTTTAGGGATAGCCTGTACAAACTCACAATTGGTTTGCGGGGGCTAACAGACGCAGCCTCAAATGGAGTCTTACTTTCGGGGGAACTGATGTTTGTACGCCGCCGATTGC
Organism: Hippocampus guttulatus; assembly: GCF_054856545.1. Taxonomy (NCBI): domain Eukaryota; kingdom Metazoa; phylum Chordata; class Actinopteri; order Syngnathiformes; family Syngnathidae; genus Hippocampus; species Hippocampus guttulatus. The sequence goes on along the minus strand of NC_141263.1, from coordinate 27,921,537 downwards.
CAAGACTCGCTGGGGAAAATTCCATTTCGGTTCGTGGCCCACCGGACCTCAAGGAACTGGCTGTGTTTGTGGGAAGAGGACGAGGCTCGTGTGTGGACTCGTGTCCATTTTTGCCAGCGTTCTCTAATCTAGGTTTCTTGGCGGACCTTTCAGGGATATCCATTTCTTCTGTAAGTGGCCGCGCATTTGTTTTTGCTCTTTTAGCCTGCGAGCGCGTTTTGAGGTGAACTTCGAGACGGGCAAAAAAGGATTTTCTGTGCGACTTGCTCATGCGACTGGGACCGGACCCTTCACAGGAGCTATGGCCATCTGCAGACTCCGAGCTCGATGTCTACAATACAAGAAGGGGGCAGATTATTCCAGTGTAGTGCCATCCACAAACACAAACGGTTGCAACATTTTCAGTAACGGGTTACTCATCAGATTAAATCTGTATAAACCATTCAAAATACGACTTTTTCAGGGTTTATGCAAATATCCTAAAAACTGCTAATCCATGGCCTACCGATGGTTTCTTGATGTGATTAATGGTCATTAACATTGTATTTAGCGCTTGGAACGGCCAACTCAAGGCCTGATATTTGACAAAACCCACTTCATGATTTTTAATGTTTTTAATGATTCACAGAACCCGGTTCTAGGCAGAGTAGTAAGTTGTGCATTACCTTTTTGGCGTCTTGAATGATAGGCATCACTGCCAACCGTGCAAGGAACTCTGTTTTCCTCAGTTGTAAATGAGGTTCAGATAGGTCCCTGGTGATTGGGGTTGATCGGAGAGGATTTGAGAAGTCATTTTGTGATACCAAGTCCTTTTCCGCATTGCTGATTCCTTTCTCATCCACAGTAACTGTCTTACACGCTTGGTCAGATTCGGCGGAAAGCCCGGTCTTGCCAAAGTCCACGGTTTTCTCCGAGACTGGTTCAGACGCATTGGAAGGCGCGCAGGGTGACAAAGCAGGGGCCGCTGCCTCTCTCAAAGCGGAGCTTGGCACCGCCTTCTCTGACACCGAAGAGACACTTGAAGTTTGAGCAACAAACGCATCTTTTGTTTTGGGACACGCGCCGCTTGATGATGCAGCCGCTCCGGATGGATGCAGCATTGTCTTTGGTGCCTGGTCATTGACCAAAGATGAGGTGCTGTCCGGTGGGACAACTTCAGATTTCCTTTCACGAGAAAGCAGCTGTGAAACCAAAATGGGTCCACTGGACAATACCGGATATGATAGCCTCTTCAGTCGAATTACTGGAACGAGTGGAAAACACTTTTGCGGTACATTCACAGTTGACAATGTTGCTGCCTGCTCCGGCGGAGTTCGTTCTAAACTTTCACAAAGGCCCGTCAGCTGTGCCGAACCGTCCACCTGCGGGGATGACAACGGGGATAAAATAAACGGTGTCTGTTCAGTGAGCAGCAGTGTTTCCTTTTCATCGGAAGTCACTTGAGCACCGACGTCTGGGCGCCACGATGACAGCGTGACGGCCGGTCCGATTGAATTCGGGCGAGTGGGTGCAACTTGTGTCTCAGACAGTTGCGACTGGCTTGCCACAAGATCTGCAGTTCGCCGAATTATTATTGTTATTTTTTTGCAGGGTGTCGGGCCCGGGCTTTGCTCCGTTGAGCTGACCGTTGGTTTCGACATCATAAAGGGATCCGCTGTTGTCAAGGGAGCATCATTTTTCCTTTGAGGAAGTCCAGCGGAGGAAGACGCGGGTAACGTACACTTATTTTGGGCGGCAGCAACTGTCGTGACAACGGCTGAAATCTGGTTTGGCGACAGCGGGGCAATCATACCTTGTGAATTGGAGGATGGCGTTTCGGAAAAATCAACGATTTTTTGGGGGATGAGGTCCGAGCCCGCCGTCGTCTCCGATGCTTCTGCCAAAACACTTCCAGGATGGGGAGCGCACTGCTCAAGTGAGTTGCTTACTGCAGCAGTCGAAAAAGACGTCGGGGTTATGTCAGAAGGCTCAACGCCGTATTTTGGATGGGGCACCGCAGGATCTCGACCGAGGGGCTCAGAATTGCCGGGTTCCGTTGTACGAGTGTCAAACTGCGTCTCGCTTGGTGACTCTTCTTCTGCGCCATGGTGGCTTTCGTTGGTGGTTGGTGGTGACTGCGGTGCCGCCGCCTGGTGAGGTAATGGCGATCGCGCAACAGAGGGCGTACACTGGCTTTGGGCTATTGCGTTTTCTTGTGCCGAGATACAATTCTTGGACTGACCCATGGCTTCAACGAGTAGCATCGCGTCCTGGAGCATGACAGAGTGTTTACGTATCCTGAGCGGATGCGGTCGCGCTTGTGGTGATGAAGCCGTTAGACTACCAGATGAACCGTTCGCGTCATCGGGCAGCGCACCGTCAGCAACGGTTGAAGGGAACAAAAGTGTTTCCTTTGGGGACTTTGGCAGGCATTTCACACTTTCTGAGGGCCATTTTCTGTTCTTCCCGGCTTTGTTTTCTTGCCCCTCTGTTTCCCACCTGGTTTCATCGTCCATCACGCCACATTTCATTTGTTCTCCCAGCAGTCTGTCCGGCGTTGTTGACTGAACGTTTTGTTCATGGACTGCCATTTCCCCACCTGACGGTCGCGTCATTCGAACCTGTGATGGCTCCAACTCTTGGGTGCCCAGTGCAGCTAATGCTTCAGCGGAATCGGATGCCGCTTCCATGTTGTCACTCGTAGCAAGTAAGTTAAGATAACTTACTGCCTCTGTTGACTGATTCCGTGCAACGCGTAAATTGCGATCCTCTTCCAAACTAGGGTGAACTGTGGCCACTTGAGTGCCATGGTGTTTTTTGAGCTCTTCGTTGGAACACTGCCGGTCAGTCTCAGGGCAAGCAGTTTCAGAACCACACGCGGATATTGGTGGTGGGTCTGGGAAAAGAAAGTAAATGATAAAAGAGACTTAACATGGACAAGACATGTCAAGTTTGTAAACCTTTTCAAGTACAATTTCAAGATTTGTGTCAATATTCTACGTCAGTTTTGACTTCTCACCTGCACACAATACGCTTCTGCTGACTATAGTGGGTTCTGAGTCCTTTAAAACAGAAGAAAGAAAACAAATATTGCATATAATTCAGGACAGAAGACACTGTCATGCTATAAATATTTACGTCACACCAATTACACCGAGGTTTATTAAAAAAATTATAAAGGACGTATATAAATAAACATCATATTTTCCACACTGGATTATCAGGCACACCTTCAATGAATGGCCTATGTTGTAATTGTTTTCATATATTGGACGCACCGCATTATAAGACACAATCTACAATGCATCCACTAGATGGAGCTACGCTCAAGGACATGCCAACAGAACAATCAGATGTCAGTAAAATGTATTCAATAAAGCAGCGACACAGTTCACTTAACCAAGAGCAAGTTATAACATTGACTCGTTAACGTTGAACTCTCTTGCCGCTGCTCTATTTCCGGGTCCAACTGCATAACCCAATAGCCTTACGTTTGAACCCTGCATTGTAAGCATGTCTCGAGCAAAGAGCCATTTTGGGGTCGACATATTACCGTAATAATCATACACAAGGCGCATCGGATTTTAAGGCGCCCGTGAGCTTTTAAGAAAATGGAAGGCTTTTAGGTGCGCCTTTTAGTGCAGAAAATACGGTCTTGAAAGCATGCCAATATGTGAATGCAACCAAGTGATGACAGCACATGACAAAACAGAGACCTCAGCACTTTGAATCGTCTGGTGTACAAATTTCACTCTTGAAATGAACATGCTCCACCTTGCTTGTGGTCTTCGTTTTTTTGCAACAGGACACGTACGCACCTCGTGGTTTGGAAGTGAAACTGTCGGGCTTGAATGTCCTTCTTTTGCAGCGTCACTGTCATGATTATTGAGCAGAAGGTACACCACTTCCTCTTCTTGACATTGTTCACCTTCTTGGTTTATGATTTGCCCCACTGGTTCCACGAACAGAAAAAGCTGGCCACGGTCTACAAACATTTACACAAATTGAAGTGAACATTCTTAAGTTCACTGACTATGCCACTTGGACAGGGTATCTTGATACATTGCAAACAATACATTCAGGGTGTTTCGTCCATTTCCCGAAGCGAGCAATGAGTAAAATTCAAAAAACAATACGATTCACAGTATTACACATATGATGCAATATGATTTACGTGGTTTGACGCAACACAGTGGGATGATGAAACGCAAAGAATACTGAGGTGGTACTGTTACTCGAAAGAGCTTGCTTTACTTGGACAACACACACACATGAAAATGAGGACAAAAAAATACTTTTATACTGTGTTTCATCCATCCATCCATCCATTTTCCACCGCATATCCAGGTTTGGTCGCGGGGGCATAGGCTTTAGTAGGGAAACCCAGACTTCCCTCTCCCCAGCCACTTCTTCTAGCTCTTGCTGGTGGATCCTGAGGCGTTCCCAGGCCACCCTGGTGACATAGTCTCTCCAGCATGTCCTGGGTCATCCCCGGGGTCTCCTGCCAGTGGGACATGCCCGGAACACCTCAACAGGGAGGCGTCCAGGAGGCATCCTAATCAGATGCCTGAGCCACCTCATATGGCTCCTCTCGATGTGGAGGAGAAGCGGCTCGACTCTGAGCCCCTCCCGGATGACCGAGCTTCTCACCTTATCTCTAAGGGAGAGCCCGGACACCCCGCGGAGAAAACTCATTTCGGCCGCTTGTATCCGGGATCTCGTTCTTTCGGTCACGACCCATAGCTCGTGACCATAGATGAGGGTTGGAACGTAGATCGACCGGTAAATTGAGAGCTTCGCCCTTTGGCTCAGCTCCTTCTTCACCACGACAGACCGATACAACGTCCGCATCACAGCAGACACTGCACCGATCCGCCTGTCGATCTCTCGCTCCCTCCTGCCCTCACTTGTGAACAAGACCCCAAGATACTTAAACTCCTCCACTTGGGGAAAGATCTCCTCCCCAACCCGGAGAGGGCACTCCACCCTTTTCCGACTGAGGACCATGGTTTCAGATTTGGAGGTGCTGATCCTCATCCCAACCCCTTCACACTCGGCTGCGAAATGCTCCAGTGAGAGTTGGAGAGCCCTGCTTGAATGAGCCATATCATCTGCAAAAAGTAGAGATGCAATACTGAGGCTACCAAAACGGACCTCCTCAACGCTTCGGCTGCGCCTAGAAATTCTGTCCAAAAAAGGTATGAACAGAATCGGTGACAAAGGGCAGCCTTGGCGAAGTCCTACCCTCAATGGAAATGATTCAGACTTACTGCCGGCAATGCGAACCAAACTCTGACATCGGGGGTATAGGGACCGAACAGTCCGTATCAGGGCTCCGGTACCCCATACCCACGAAGCACCCCCGACAGAACTCCCCGAGGGACACGGTCAAATGCCTTCTCCAAGTCCGCAAAACACATGTAGACTGGTTGGGCGAATTCCCACATACCCTCGAGGACCCTGCTAAGGGTGTAGAGCTGGTCCACTGTTCCATGGCCGGGATGAAAACTACACTGCCCCCCCTCAATCTGAGGCTCAACTTCCCGGCAGACCCTCCTCTCCAGCACCCCTGAATAGACCTGACCAGGGAGGCTGAGGGCTGTGATCCCTCTATAGTCGGAACACACCCTCCGGTCCCCCTTTTAAAAAGAAGAACCACTACCCCGGTCTGCCAATCCAGAGGCACTCTCCCCAATGACCACGCGACGCTGCAGAGGCGTGTCAACCAGGATAGCCCCACAACATCCAGAGCCTTGGGGAACTCCGGGCGGATCTCATCCACCCCTGGGGCCTTACCACAGAGGAGCTTTTTAACCACATCGGTGACTTCAACCACAGAGATAGGAGAGCCCACTTCAGAGTCCCCAGACTCTGCTTCCTCCAAGGAAGGCATGTTGGTGGAGTTGAGGAGGTCTTCGAAGTACTCTGCCCACCTGCTCACAATGTCCCGAGTCAAAGTCAGCAGCGCCCCATCCCCACTGTACACAGCGTTAGTGGTGCACTGTTTCCCCCTCCTGAGACGTCGGATGGTGGACCAGAATTTCCTCGAAGCCATCCGGAAGTCGGCTTCCATGGCCTCACCAAACTCTTCCCACGCAGGAGTTTTTCTCAACTCAACTCAACTTTATTTATAGAGCACTTTCAAACAGCCATCGCTGCATACAAAGTGCTGTATATGTAGCAACTAACATATACAAACAGTAAAGCAATATATCAGGAAAAAAGATGGTAGAAAGCACCAAACAGTAAAACTAAGATCAAATCCGAGTCATGCTGAGTCAAATGCCAAAGAATACAAGTGAGTTTTGAGGCGGGTTTTAAAGATGGGCAGCGAGGGGGTGTGCCGAATGTTCAGTGGGAGGCCATTCCAGAGAGAGGGACCAGCAATGGAAAAGGCTCGATCCCCTCTGAGCCTCTGTTTAGTTCTTGGTACCGTATTTTCACGACCATTCGGCGCACCGTATTGTTGGGCGCAGTCTCAGTAACGGGTGCTATTCCTGTATTTGACACATACACAAAACGCACTGTATTATTGGGCGCAGCCAGGCATGGTAAAACATACGCCATGCACGCACGCTAAAAATACATTAGCGTGAAGCATACGGTAGCATGCATGCACGCTAAAACATACCAGGTATGTTAGCTTAAAGCATACGGTAGCAGCTAAGACATACGGACACACGCTAAAAACACGTTTTTAAAAAGGCAATGGAAGCAAAACTGAGTTCGGTTGTACTTTATTTAGCCATATTACAATGTACACACGCGACTGGTACCTGCTAGGGGCGTGCCTTTAGCGTCCTCTTACACGATCACCCTTCACTCATTGGCGACTGGTACCTGCTAGGGCGTGCCTTTAGCGTCCTCTTACACGCCCACCCTTCACTCATTGGCGACTGGTACCTGCTAGGGACGTGCCTTTAGCGTCCTCTTACACGCCCACCCTTCACTCATTGGTGGACTTCCGCATGCCTGTCGTCACTCACGTCCGCCTTTTCTCTGTATAAATAGCGTGTCGGCCAGAAGTGCTCTCAGTCAGGCTTTGGAACTCGGCGCATACACTAGACGCTCCGCATTATAAGGCGTCCTGTCCATTTTGGAGAAAATTTAAGACTTTTAATGCCGCCTTATAGTCATGAAAATACGGTACTTCTAATAATGTCTGGTCCACAGACCTGAGGCGACGGGCAGGTGTGTAGGGGCGGATGAGCTCAGAGAGGTAAGGTGGTGCGAGGTCATTTGAAAACAAATGATAGGATCTTGAAAAGAACTCTAAGATGTATAGGGAGCCAGTGAAGGGATGCCAGAGTAGGAGTTATGTGCTCCCTCTTTCGAGTACCAGCATTCTGGACCAGCTGGAGACGCTTAATGGAGGATTGGCTGATTTCAAAGTAAAGAGCATTGCAGTCATCAAGCCAGGATGTGACAAAGGCATAAATTTCTGTCTCAAGGTGCTCATGAGAAAGGAGAGGTTTTACTTTAGCCAGCTGTCTAAGATGAAAGAAGCTGGATTTAACAACGGCACCAATTTGCCGGTCTAGTTTAAAATCACTGTGCAGTTTAAGACCCAAGTTTTAGACTGTTGATTTAAAGGGACAGGGGGCCCAAGTCTACAGGATGGAATGTACAAGGGCCAGTGGGACCAAACAGTATCACCTCTGTCTTCTTTTCATTGAAATTCAAGAAATTTTGTGCCATCCAGGTTTAGATTTCTTCCAGCCAGGATAAAAGTGGCCTTGACGAGAAAGCGTCTTTTTTGCTCAGTGGGACATAGATCTGACAGTCATCTGCATAACAGTGGAAGCAAATACCATGTTTCCTTAAGATGGAACCCAATGGGAGCAGGTACAGTGAGAACAGCAGAGGCCTCAGAATTGAGCCCTGTGGAACACCACATGACAGAGGAGCGGTGCGTGACTCAGAGCAGCCAAAGCTGACACAAAAGGTTCTGTCAGCTAAATAGGACCTAAACCACTCAAGAGTACGACCGCCAATGCTCACCAAGTGCTGCAAACGAGTCAGCAGAATACTGTGATCCACTGTATCAAATGCTGCAGTTAAATCCAATAAAACCAGTATGTACCAGTAACCAGTAAATGTACTGTATGTGTAACATACAGCACAGATGAAATTTCTTCCCTCTCAACATAAAACAAATACTATCAAGGTGATGAGAAAAAAAACGGTTGTGTTGACTTTATTTGTGTCCATTAAAAAACACAAACAAAGGTTCACAGTTAAAACGTGGGAGTGGTTAATGAGTCTCTTTTCCCCATCATACCTTAATAGAAACAAATGCCGTCATCGTTTCTGGCCAATCTTTGTCGCCAAGTGCATGTAGTTCATTCTTAGTATTCTTAGTTCACACACTTGCTGAATAATCTAGTTCTCCTTTTAATGTTTTCAAGCACTGTGATGTTCAGGAAAGCAGTTTCTGGTACACTTAAGCAGGATGGAATTCCATTCCTGGGCAATCCTGGTTGCTTCTCAAGCCCCGAATTTGTACATAGGAACACAATGTTCAATGGATTGTTTGCGCTGTTCTTGGAATAACTACATATTTTTGTTGCATAACTTACGCCTCATATTTGGCTGTTTTGCTCGAGATACAGTTCGGCAGCCGCGGTTCGCCAAACCGGATAAACAACGAATATAACGTCACGACGCTCTGTACAAAGACCCCCAATGAGGGTCACGTTTAAGTTAAGGTACTCACGTCTAACAAAATGACATCCACGAATATTTTTTGAGAGCTATCATATCAAAGTATATTCTGTAGGGGGTGGGGGGTTCTTGCGAAGGCTAAAGGCATGTATACTCACCACATTGAACGGCAGAATCCTGCATCATCAAAAGGCTACTTTGACCAGAGTCACTGATCTCAAAGGTTCTCGCTTCCGTCTTTTGTCTGCATGTAGTTTTGAGGGCCTCGTTCTCCGCCTTTAGCTTCGATATTTCTGTCTTTAATTCGTCAACCACCGTTTCAAAAAGTTTGGTTGTTTCCGCGATAGTACTCTTTACCAGAACCTCCATAAAGGAGGCGTACTTCGTTTGAAAATGGTCCGTTGACATGGTAGTGCGCTGTCCTTTAGCCTGAGCTCGGAAAAGGTCTCCACTTTGAACAGTTGGCTCCGGCGAAATGCGGCGTGCGAGATGACCGACTTGAAAATGGCTACCAGTCACGGAGAGTGTTCCATCACATTCACTCCTTGTCTTTGTTTATTGGCAAGTAGGTCGCGCATTACCGCCACCTACTGTGCTGGAGTATGGTCGCCATTGCCTGTTGACACGGAACGCTTCCGAAATAACATTAGCTGCCTACTTCCGAAAATTAGACTTTCGGCTCAACCTGAAATATCAGGATTGGGAGCGTAGTTCTAAAAATGTCTTCCCAAACAGTTACTAGTTACCCGTTTTCAATTCAATTCCAAATTACAGGAGCCAAACATGCTAGCTGGCGAGCTAGCTAGATGGATAGATTGGATTGGATTGGATAGATACATAGATAGATAGAAGTAAATTTGAAACAATTTCTTAATTCTTCTCCTGCTTCTCAGCAATTTTCTCTTATGCTTCCACCAAAAAGAAGACAATGTTCTGCACCCACATTCACCATTGTGATGATAAATAGTATCATTTGTCTTTAAAAATGTCATAATGACACTTCTGCATAACCTTGTATCATTATTAACATTAAACTTTTCTTTTCATCATTGTTAAATGTTTTCCCATGGTGTCTCTGTATTAGTTGGTCACTGCATTTTACGACAGGATCCTGCTCTGTTCCGTGTGCGTGTTCGACAATGAGCGCATCACTGCCACCTACTGTAGTGGCTGTGCAATTACACTTTATTCTAGGACGGCAAAGAAAAAGGTCCCTGGGTTCACACGCACCGCCTCTAGCATCACAACAGGCCCCACCAGCGTGAGGAGGGGGGGTGGGGGGGTCAGCCCCAATGTTTGAGAAGGATTGGCTTGCAGGGAAGTTGTTTTCATACTTTCCCTGAGTTCAACAAATACATGCTATGGGTTTGGGTTTGAACCGTCCATTTTATAATACCTATTAAGATACATGAATTAACTTTCTATTACATTATTTATTAATCTAGCAAGCATTATATGATTCTGGAACAAGGCTTTTAGATATTTCGGCCAGCTAAATATGTAAATATGTCAGAGAGAACACCGCAACCAAATATGTCCTGTCTTTTGCACTGTTGACAATCATTTCGAAGTATTCGAAATGATGGATACTCGATGACGCCGTGAAGACGCGTCAGGCACGAGCACAATTGTCACTGACGTTGTCAGCTCTTAGTCACCTGCCTGCGTCACAAGAAGACTCAAAAGATTTGATCCCTGTGGGCGAATCCCACACTGCGCATCTCTTAGCAAACTGAAAGCGATTTCAAAGCATTGCTCTGTCTAAAATTAAAAACCCGTTTTTATCACTCACATACGGTACCCGTCTCGTTTCTTTCCTTTCACGAAGCAGCGAATGAAAAACTATTTGCACCCTTTATAAAGTTCTTATTTTATTGCATAGTTTCCACACTTTGTTTAACATCAGAGAACAAACATAACAATCAGACAAATAGCAATCAAGTGTTGCCTATTGCGATGTAGTATCTTGTCTGTTTCCTACATTGTGATATCATGAATTATAAGATCCTTATCTTGACCAACAGTACCCAAGTAGCTCTCCATTTCCAAAACAACCAGTAATCCCCCAAATCAATTCAAAGCAATTTAAATGTGTGATGATTATAATAGTAAAGATTGTAGTTTGACAAACCAAACGGCAGGTAAGGAAAACGCTTTTCTCACGTTTGAACACGAGTCCCTTTATTTCAACGGTGACACAATTAGCCACCCAAACAACACTACTAGCAACATTTTTACAAAACCAAAAACAGTGGGTGCAATGCGGCATTTTATGAATTAAAAAAAAATTCTGAGCATGAACTGAATTGGTCGTTTACCGCGTTCATTTGTTGACCGAGGATCCGCTTTATAGGGACTGCGGGGTAGCACGAGTCAATGATTCCCAATTCCAACATAGCCTCCGTTTCTTCCGCAGCTTTATTGACTGCTGCTCTTCCCACCGGTGCACTTTTCTCTTTCTTCTGCATGTCTTCTTGTGTGCATTCTTAAAGCTGAGCTTCGAGAGAATCTTCTGTCACAAACTAAGCAGGAATAGGGCTTCTCCCCAGTGTGCGTTTTCATGTGTTGAGTCAAATTTGACCGCGCACTGAAACTGGCGTTGCAAACTGCGCAGGTGCAAGGTTTCTCCCCAGTGTGCGTCCTTGTGTGCATTGTTAAACTTGCCTTTTTGGAGAATCTTTTACCACAAACGGAGCAGGCAAAAGACTTTTCTCTTGTGTGTGTCCTCATGTGTATTATTAACTCTCCTCTGCCAACATATCTTTTGCCACAAACTGAGCAGGCAAAAGGTTTTTCCCCATTGTGCCTTCTTGTGTGTGTTGCTAAATTTGCCTTCAAAGAGAAACTTTCCCCGCAAACTGAGCAGGTAAAAGGTTTTTCTCCCGTGTGTGTTCTTGTGTGTATGTTTAAATCTCCATTTTGGCTGAATGTTCTTCCACAAACTGCGCATACAAACGGTTTCTCCCCGGTGTGTGTCCTGAGGTGAGTCGCTAAACCGGTCTTCAAAAAGAATCTTTTGCCACAAACTAAGCAAGCAAAGGGTTTTTCTCCATTGTGTCTGCTTCTTGTGTGAGTTGTTAAGTTTGCCTTTAAGGAGAACCTTTTACCACAAAGGAAGCAAGCGAAAGGTTTTTCTCCAGTGTGCGTTCTCGTGTGCCTTGTCAAGCCACTCTTCAAAAAGAATCTCTTAGTGCATACTAAGCAAGAAAAACTCTTTTCCCCATTGTGCCTGCTCCTTGTGTGTGTCGTTAAACCTGCCTTTAAGGAGAACCTTTCACCACAAACTGAGCAGACAAAAGGTTTCTCCCCAGTGTGTTTTTTTGTGTGTCTCGTCAATGAGAACTTGTTGGAAAACATTTTGCCGCAGTCGGAACATTTGAGGAATTTCTTTTCCGTGTGATGAGTCATTCCACCTTTCGAGTGTCCCTCATCTTTACAAGGGTGCGCCATGACGTCGTCACCTTCTGTTGGTGAAGCTAAGAGGCCATTTGATTGTGGTCCTTCACGCTGGTTTCCATCACCTCCTTCACTCTTCACAGTGACACCAGTCAACGGAAATTCTGTGATTTCATCCTCCTGCTCTTCTTCTTTAACGTGGCGGCCCTCTGGCATCCCTCCCGCTCTCCCGTGAGATAGATTCGGCAACTCCTCTTTGATTTGGGGGCCCCGCTGCTGCTCAAGATATTTACTGATGTCTGCAAAACAAGGCAAACACACATGGTTTGGTTAATTTCAGCTTTTCTCATGTTGTGACTATGTCGTCGCGTATCATCTTTTAAGGATTAGCAATGTTTAGGATATCCTTCCCTGATCCTCAGACAATTGGGTGTTGCAGCAGTTAGCAGTTCTGCAAATCTCTCGACACACAGACAATCCATACACGTGACGGCTACGAAAGAGACTGCCACTCACACATCGCACAGGCAATGATGTTCCACGTGGTTATCAGTAACCCTACTGGAAATATTTTTTTCAGAATAGATTATTCCATCGATTATTTCACTGATTAATCAAATGATGGAATTTTAAAAAATGATTTTGCATTAAAATGTTTTTGCAACCCCCCCCCCCCCTTCCCCACATCCCCATGGGTGCTGTTTACAAAACAATTATTGCTGGTCATTGGATATCGTCTAATGATTAAAGAAACTCTACAAGGGGGGCAGGGAAGTTTGAAACTTTGAATTTACTTTGGAATTTGTTGCCATTTTTTGGCATTCTATAGAACATTTGCCTTTTATTAAATGTGGACAAATATATATTTGTGTCTACGTATGTCGTTCATTGCAACTGAAAACAAATATTCGAAGAAAGTACTTGCACATGTGACTTACTCCCTGGACCACCTCTACAAAGTACTGACGAAACAAGTGAAAATGAGAGCACCAACCTGCTCCGTGTAAGACAGGATGAGTCCCCTTGAAAACAGTGTCCCATCTTTGTCTATCGATTTCTTTTGACAGATTAAATTCCTCCTCGTACGCTTCTTCTTTCACACGTTTTGCGCACATTTTCACACGACAATCACAACACGTTCTGCTGAGCGACGTGTTGTGCACAAGGGCTGCGTTTTGTTTGCAGCGAGCATCTTAGCTAAAATAAGCTAGGCTAGGCCGCGAAGCTTTAACGCGCAACAAAATTAATTTGCCCAGAAACAGATATCGAAATAATAATGTTTTAGTCCAGTAAAATAGTGATGGACTTCACGTGTCAACCCCGCAGTGCGTTCGCTACTAATTTTGGAAAATTATTAGTAAAGCTTATGTGGCATCGTAAAGACCTGGATGCGGAAGGGTGTCTCAATAGAAAGTAGTACGGCAAACTTACTTGGACAAATTACGTGGCAGGGTACTTGTACTTGTAAATTACTAGCAAAGCTAGTAGTGCCGATTTATGGAATTTGACAGTCGAACAGGGATTTTTTTTTCGATGTTATAATTTATAACTTTAGTCCACCAGTCTTCGAGAAAATATAATTCGTAATGCAATTCCAAATGGAATCTCGATTATTAAAAATATCGAATCCAGTTAATCTTGAAAATTGTTCAGAAACATTCCCGGGGTTCTTGGACGATTCCGTGATGTCATTTGATGTGAGCCAATCACACAAAAAATCACTTCCTGGATGTCGCGATTTTTCCTCGGAAACCTTTGCAGCCTCTTCCCGGTGACTACACGCTGTTAAGTGTCATTCCTGTAATCCAGGAAGAACAACTCGACACATTACGACCCATCACTACTTTACTAGACTCAAAAATCACTGATGGATTGTTTGTGTCTGGGTAAATTCGTTTGGCTGCATGTTAAAGCTTCTTCAGCATTCTTTTTAGCTTAGCTTGTTAGCCGCTAACAAAGAGGCGTTTGTTTTCCACACGTCGCTAAGTAGTGTAAAGTGTTGTGAATATCGAGTGTAAATGTGTGCAAAAAGTGCAAAAGACGAATTCAGAGAGGAACTTTCTGGGATAAAAGAGAAGAACGAGCGACGTCATCGACTGGACGCTGTTTTCAAGAAGCCTCAAGTTTTATTACACAAAGCAGGTTTGTTCACTTCCTCATCTCACTTATTTAGTTGCGATTTTATATATTTAAACGTTTTAGTGTAACTTCAATCGAAGTAAAGCCTCATTTGTGCGTTGAATTATATCACAAGGGGTGACTCCCAACACAATACACTCGTTTTTTTTTTCATTCATTCATTTTCCAAGCCGCTTATCCTCATAAAGGTCATCTCAAAATCGGGACAGTCTAACGCTTAACACCACATGACATTATGTCCAAAAATTGCGATTAAACATTAGCAAATATGTGTGGACATCTGTACTAATGGCCACTTCCACTATCTGAAAATATTCAAATCAAAACCAGTATTACGGATACTTTTGAAGTTAATCTTGTTTTTTTGTTTTTTTCTTGAAGCGTTTTAGACTGTCTTCATCAAATCTCTGTATACTGAGTACAGAGAAGGGTATGAGATAATCATTCTGAAAAGTACAGGTAATTTATCTGTTTTCACACTCGGTTGGGTTACGGGTGCCATCAACTATCAGAGTTAAAATATGTCATCTGCCACAGCCTCAGTTAGCATGCATCCCATGATGCAAAGGAGTTCCCAATGGCGTTACCAAACTCAATTGACATTTGCAGCTTTTTGGGATCGGTGGGGGGATTCTCTTGTATATTTGCGATGAATCACTGGCATAAATTGAAACTCAATTTACATTTACTATGACCATGTTAACATCCTGAATCTGTACAATAGTTCTGATGATGTGCCCTCGTGATTAGGTGGAGCCTTGAGAATCCAAGTGGATGACCTTGGATTTTTCCCATTGCTTGTGGTGGCGTTTGTCATCCGAACAACAGATGATTTTTTTTTTGTGCTTACAGTCAGAGCTGCTCTACTTGACCCTTATCATTGTAAATGTTCCTGATAAACATTGCCAAAAACATGTATGAATAATACACAACATTGAGGTCACCACATGGGACTTGACAGAGCAAACTTTGACGTTACTTTGTGTTTTCTTGTGTCCTGCAGACGCCACTGAAGGAGCTCTTCATCTTGACATGCAGGAGGTAGAGCCCCTTAATGTGAAAGAGGAAGAGGAGGAGGCTGAGATCACCAAGTTTCCATTGACTGTCATTGTGAAGAGTGAAGATGATGATTACGACGAAGAAGGTGACAGAGACAACTGTGAAGGGCCACAAGCAGACAGCCTCTTAGCTCCACTATCAGAAATTGACGACATGACGTCACTCTCCCCTGACACTGATGATGATGATGATGAAGAAGATTCTCAAGGTGATAAGACATGTCACATGGACAAGAAGCATGTGAAATGCATGCAGTGTGGGAAAACCTTTAGTTCAAAGTGGAATTTGAAGGTTCACCTGAGGAGTCATCAAGGAGAGAAACCTTTCACCTGTTCCGATTGCGGTAAAAGATTTACGAATAAGGGAAATTTGAACGTGCACACAAGAATACACAATGGGGAAAAACCATTTTCCTGCTCAGTGTGTGGTCTGAGAGTAACTCAAAAGAGTGGTTTAACAACTCACATGAGAATACACACTGGGGAGAAACCGTTTACCTGCTCGGTGTGCGGGAAAAGCTTCTCCATCAAGGGTCATTTAAGAAGGCACACCAGGACACACACTGGAGAGAGGCCCTTTGCCTGCTTGGTTTGTGGCAAAAGGTTCTCTATCAAGGGGCATTTAAGAACGCACACCAGCATACACACGGGTGAAAAACCTTTTGCCTGCTCCATCTGCACCTTCAGTTTCAGTGAGCGCTCAAAATTGGCCAAACACATGAGAACACACTCTGGAGAAAAACCCTTTTCCTGCTTAGTTTGTGGGAAGAGATTCTCCGCTAAGACGAGTTTAGTAAGACACGCAAGACTCCACAGTGGAGGCAACCCGGTCGCCTGCTCAGTGTGCAACTTAAGTTTCAGCGATCGGTCTGGATTGACTGAGCACAAGAGAATGCACACTGGAGAGAAGCACTTTTGCTGCTCGGTGTGTGGTAAAAGATTCACTCAAAGAGTGCACTTGACATCACACACAAGAATACACACTGGCGAGAAGCCGTTCGGTTGTAGCGTGTGTGAGAGAACGTTCTCTCGTAAGGATCAGGTGAAGAGACACAAGTGTGCTGGTGAGAAGAGCAGCGGCCACTGAAGCCTGGGAGAAACTGTGATGAAACAAAGTGGACAGGTTATCCCGAATCAAATGCAAGATTAATTTTTGTGAAGTCATTTGTGAGATAGTTATGTCTTTTTACTGTTGACAAACATTCCTCACAGGCATGAATGAATATCATTTTCCATCTTTTAGTGTGTCCACTCACTCGCTTGATCTGTAATCTTCAATAGTAATACAATTTTGGAGGTTGCATCCATCCATAACCTGATCTGCTTATCGTCACGAGGGTCAGGGGTGGGTTGCAGCCTCTCCCAGCCGTCTTCGGGCAGTAGGCGGGCTACCCCCTCAACTAGTTACCAGCAAATCGCATCACACACGTCGACAAACAACCATTTGCACTGCCATCAGACACAAGGACAATTCAGAGTGTTCCAGGAGCCCGGAGTTCCGGAGAAAACCCACACAGGAACATCGAGAACATACAAACTCTCACAAGAGGAAACACAGTAGACCAAAGTTGAAATGACACCTCCACACCTGCAGGATGCACTGTTGACTTAAAACTGCCTTGTCTTTTTTTGGGGGGGGGGGGGGGTGTGTGTCATCACAACTGTTTTTCTTTCTTAATTCGGTTGAACTGAAACTGTTTTCATCCTGCGAATAAAAGCTTTTGGACATCACCGTGCACTATTTCTCAGCTAATTTAGCTCGCCGCTTTTGCCGATTTGGTGGTAGAATGCAGTTTGAACAAATGGATCTGCCGTACTACTTCCGCCTCAGCTTTGCTTCAGTTTGACTAACCTAACCATATGAGCTTGACGGAATAAATCTTCCTAAATAAGTACTGAACGTAGCAAAGCCTTGACACAGTACGTCCCGTCATGACCTCTCCGGACTAAGGATCAGTTATCAGATCTTCATGTTCGGGAAAACTCGTTAGGGGGCGGTTGGAAATTCCCGAGCTTGCTTAGTTTACGGCCTAGCTTGATAGCCGCTAACGAAGAGACGCGTTTGCAATCAACGCATCGCGGAGCAGAGTTCAAGTGGGAGTGTCAAGTGTTGTGCTTGTTGTGTGACAATGTGTGCAAAACGCGTGAAAGATGAGTACGAGGAGGAACCTTGTCGACCAGAAAAGAAGATCGAGCCACAGCGTCAAAGGGACGCCGGGCTCAGCGAGCTTCCAGACGTGTTGCACACCGCGGGTTTGTTCACCGCTTACTTTGCATTTTAAACGATTGTCTTTTTTTTCCTCATTTTATCTGGAACGTCGTCTAAGAATTGTTGACGTACATTTAATAGCGTTATTTGCATTAAGTATTTAAACAAAACATGGTTCGACACTGTACTTTGGAGCTCCGATGGTGTGCCCTCGTGATTATTGTGGACGCCTGAGAACCCACTTTGATGTCACGATACGATGAATAACGCATAAACTGTTTACCATCCCGAAAATTGCTAGCGTTGAACTTTGAGCGACCGAATTGCTGAAATAGCTCTAAACGGAACTTCGAGTGTGATTCCCGGACATCGAAAGCTTGACTTGACAAAATCACCTCTCCGGCAATTTAGACTACAACGGCGGGCGTGCTCACTGGCCTCTCTAAATTTTGCCATGTGCGTTTGTCTTCTCGTGACCCGCAGACGTCAATGAAGGAGAGCTTCGTTTAGAACAACAGGAGTGGCGCTCCAGGGTGGAGCAGCGGGAGCCGGAGCCGGAGCCTCCCCACGTCAAATTGGAAGAGGAGGAGTCTGATATCACCGAGTTGCCATTGACTTGCGTCATTGCGAAGATTGAAGATGAGGACGGAAAAGAGCGCGATGAAGACCAATGTGGGGGATCCCCAGGAGACAGCCTCTTCGCTCCACTATCAGATAGTGACGACACAACGTCACACTCTTCTGACACTGATGTGACATGTCACGCTGACATACAATGGGTGACATGTTCTCAGTGCGACAAAACATTTTCCAAGAAATCGTCACTAAAAAGACACACGAGAACGCACGATGGAGAGAATCAATTAAGTTCTTCAGACGATGGTAAAAGATTTGCTCAGAAGGCGGAGGGTAAGCCTTTTGCCTGCTCAGTCTGCCGCTTAAGTTTCCGAAGGCGTTGCAATTTAATTACACACGCAAGAACGCACACTGGAGAGAAACCTTTTGCCTGTCTTGTTTGTGCAAAAAGATTTGCACGCAAGGGACCCTTGAACGTTCACATGCGAACGCACACTGGCGAGAAACCTTTTGCCTGCTCACTATGCACTAAAAGATTTGCTCGTAAGGCACATTTGAACATACACACAAGAACGCACACAGGAGAGAAACCTTTTGCTTGTTCGGTCTGCAATTTACATTTCAGTGAACGTTCAGGATTGGTGCTGCACACGAGAACGCACACTGGAGAGAAGCCCTATTCCTGCTCAGTTTGTGGCAAAAGATTCGCCCAAAGTCGCAATTTGACAACACACAGGAGAATGCACACTGGGGAGAAGCCATTCCATTGCAGTGTGTGTGATGAACAGTTCTCTTATAAGTACCAGATGAACAAACATAAGTGTGCCGGTCGGACAAGCAGCAGTCAATAAAGCTGCAGCACTTTCAGTAAAACTGTGAAGAAAGATTAAAAGGTTTAATTAAAAGGTTTTGAGTTTTTATGGTGAAATGGAAAAGTGTGTGGTGAACCCCTGCTCGCTCTCCGTTCAGCGTTCGCCTATTCATGTCTTTAAAAATGCAGCCTATCCTCTGTTATTATTTTTAATGCACCCAGTTGTTGTTTTAGGCTTAGGCCAAAGCAAGGAAAACGTTCCTTACGGCCATGTCTTTGTCTACCAAAAGGAGGGACTTCATTCATGCAACAGTATTACTTTGCTGCCATCTTGTGGCACTTGTTGGCAGTTAGATTTGTTGAAAGGTGTGGAAATTATTCAGAGGGTTCACTGGGTTATGCGATTCTGAATAAAATACAAGTTCATCTAACGTCTATAATGTGTTTTTTTTTCAAAATACAATGCATACAATGTACGGAAACACATATGGTAGTGTCTATGTACATGCACATCCCTGCGTAAGAGGCACACCACATTTGCATCAAGCTGTTGAGTCGTCACTCCCAGTTGAAGTTTATTGTAAAACTGACACATGATAGTTAACAGTGAATATTTAAGTCAAGTCAAGTCAACTGTATTTATAGAGCACTTTCAAATAGCCATCGCTGCATACAAAGTGCTGTACATGGAGCAATTTAACATGCACAATAAACAGTAAGACAAATCGGTAATAAAGGCGGTAGAAAGCAACAAACAGTAAAACCAAGATCAAATTTAAGTCATGCTGAGTCGAATGCCAAAGAATACAAGTGAGTTTTGAGGAGGGTTTTGAAGATGGGCAGCGAGGAGGCTTGCCGAATGTTCAGTGGGAGGTCATTCCAGAGAGAGGGACCAGCAACAGAAAAGGCTCGATCCCCTCTGAGCCTCAGTTTAGTTCTTGGTACTTCTAATAATGTCTGGTCCACAGACCTGAGGCGCCGGGCAGGTGTGTAGTGGCGGATGAGCTCAGAGAGGTAAGGTGGTGCGAGATTATTCAGAGATTTGAAAACAAATAAGAGGATCTTGAAAATAACTCTAAAATGTATTGGGAGCCAGTGAAGGGATGCCAGAGTAGGAGTTATGTGCTCCCTCTTACAAGTACCAGTCAAGAGGTGAGCAGCGGCATTCTGGACCAGCTGAAGGCGCTTAATGGAGGACTGTCTGACTCCAAAGTAAAGGGCATTGCAGTAATCGAGCCGGGATGTGACAAAGGCATGAATTACTGTCTCAAAGTGTTCATGTGAGAGGAGATTTTTTATTTTGGCCAGCTGTCTAAGGTGAAAGAAGCTGGATTTAACAACGGCACCAATTTGCCGATCAAGTTTGAAATCACTGTCCAGTTTAAGGCCCAAGTTTGAGACTGTTGACTTAAGATAAGGAGACAGGGGGCCCAAGTATACAGGATGGGACGTATAAGGGCCACTAGGACCAAACAATATCACCTCTGTCTTCTTTTCATTGAATTTCAAGAAATTTTGTGCCATCCAGGTTTTGATTTATTCCAGACAGGATAGGAGTGGCCCTAATGAGAAGGTGTCTTTCTTGCTCAGTGGGACATAGATCTGGCAGTCATCTGCATAGCAGTGGAAGGAAATACCATGTTTCCTTAAAATGGAACCCAATGGGAGCAGATACAGCGAGAACAGCAGAGGCCCCAGAATTGAGCCCTGTGGAACACCACGTGACAGGGGAGCAGTGCGTGACTCAGAGCAGCCAAGGCTGACACAAAAGGTTCCGTCAGCGAAATGGGACCTAAACCACTCAAGAGCACTGCCGCTAATGCCCACCAAGTGCTGCAAACGAGTCAGCAGAATACTGTGATCCACTGTATCAAGTGCTGCAGTTAAGTCCAATAAAACTAGACACACGTGGTCTCCAGCGTCATTTGCCAGGAGGATGTCATTAGAAACGCGTAACGGGGCTGACTCTGTGCTATGCATCGTCTTGAAACCTGACTGGAAGACCTCCAAGATGTTATGTTCATCCAAGAAAAATTTCAACTGCATGTGCACCACTTTTTCCAGAATTTTGGAAATGAAAGGCAGTTTGGAAATGGGCCTGAAACTTGACAGCACATCTGGATCAAGACCAGGTTTCTTGATCAAGGGTTGGACCACAGCATGTTTAAACTGTTGGTGAACTATACCAGAAGAGAGGCTGCTGTTGATGATATCCAAGACCGATGCGCCAACACTCGGGAGAACCTCCTGAAAGAAGTGCGGGGGAAGAGAGTCGCAGGGGGAGCCAGATGGCTTCGTCTGGCGAACTACATCCACCAAAAGCGTCAAGGACACAGTTTCAAAAGAATTTAGCACAGCTGAACATGGAACATGGACAGAGGGGTCAGATGAGGTATTTGAGACCGGAGTCCTAGCTGTAGAGACCTTATCATTGAAAAATTGAAGGAATCTGTTGCACATCTCGGGTGAAGAATCCGAGTAAGTAGGCAGAGGGGGTTTGAGTACAGAATCTATCGTTTTAAATAGTGCGCGTGGGTTGTGACAGTTAGCTTGAATAAGGTCCGACAGATATTCTCTTTTGGCCTCTTTTACTGTGAGCTGGTAGTTACGCCAGCAGTCTTTCCAAATTTGATAAGAGACATGCAATTTGTCTTTTTTCCACTTGCGTTCGGCTTTGCGACACCCCTGCCTAGCTGCGCGGGTAATGTCGTTAAACCATGGCTCGGGTTTAGGTTTTGGGAGCACAGTTTTTGAAGGAGCCACCAAATCCAGGATGGCACGGCATGATGATTTGAACCAAGAGGTGAGTTCCTCTGTGGTAGACGAGGGTACGCAAAGGTTATTAAAGGCATCAGAGAAACGACTAGCAGTGCGAGGGTTAAAAATTCGGCGTTTACAACTAGGAGCGGCAGATTTCACAGCAGCATGGGATAAGACTACGTCAAATAAAACTGCCATGTGATCAGAAATCCCATTTTCAAGGACTTCCAGATTTAACACCGGTAGACCATAAGCAAGGATAAGGTCTAAAATATGACCTTGTTCATGTGTCGGGCAGGTCACATACTGCACGAAATTAAAAGAGTCGATTTAGTCTTAAGAAGTCTTTTGCTAGTGGTTTTTCCGGACAGCACACATGGATATTAAAATCCCCCATTAGGAGGATATGATCATATCTCAGCCTGATTTCCGTAAGAAAGGTTGAAAAGTTGCTTAAAAAGTCTTTGTTGTATTTAGGACGGT
The DNA here is from genome assembly GCF_054856545.1 of Hippocampus guttulatus. Lineage (NCBI taxonomy): Eukaryota > Metazoa > Chordata > Actinopteri > Syngnathiformes > Syngnathidae > Hippocampus > Hippocampus guttulatus. The sequence goes on along the minus strand of NC_141263.1, from coordinate 27,899,462 downwards.
AAATGACAGCACAGAGCACCGGGAAAACACGACCGACTTCAAAGAAGGTTGCTTCAAAGCTGGTGGCCGATGTGGTGAATGTGCACCGTTTACGTTTGAAATTGTTCTTAAAGATACTCACCGTTCCTCCACCACGGCCTGATGTCCTCGGGGTATCAGGAAACCACAGTCAGGTGGCAACAATTCAAGCAAAGCGTTGTACTCACCAGTACCTGCCCAAGTCTCCGTCAGACACAGGAAAAACTCCCTCAGAATATGGGTCTTGTTCGTCAGCGACCGGGCGTTTAACAACGCGATCCTTGTGGAACGCGGAAGAGATTAGCCGGCAGGTTAGCCAAGAACAGAGGTAGCGTCTTTTCACCACCGTCTTGCCAAAACGCGGCCGAATCTCCGACGTGTTGTTGAATCAATAACGATCGGCGATCATAAACCAACCGAGACGCTGTTAGGGAGGTAACAAGCATTGCGAAAAGTAAAAAAAACCCGAAATGGCAGGAGCGTCGCCGAACACACTGGAGCACAGACGGCCATCTTGGCCGTGCCGTTTAAACATTTAAGCACCAAAATGTTCACCCAAACTAGTCTCACAACGTCCGCTTGTCTAGTGTTAACATACAATGGCAACAGAAACTATAATATTGACGTTATGGTAATTAGCAACCTTCACAAATGAAATTTAATACACACAAAGCAGTATCACAGAAAAAAGATAAGATTGAAACATCATATACACCAAAATCTTCAGCGAAACCATAGAGTACATTACTTCGAGGCACGTCCAGTCCCTTTCGCCTGTGCTTCTTTGTCATAAGTACACTGCATTTCCATCCAATATATGTCAGGGCTGACCCGCATGTTTTGGCACAAACCACTACTGCACTGAAGGAAAGACACTCTCAATTCAGACTTGCCTGGACAATTTCATTCATTCATCTTCCGAACCGCTTTATCCTCACTAGGGTCGCGGGGGGGGGGGGGGGGGGGGGGTGCTGGAGCCTATCCCAGCTGACTTCAGGCAGTAGGCGGGAGACACCCTGAATTGGTTGCCAGCCAATCGCAGGGCACACAGAGACAAACAACCACGCACGCCCACACTCACACCTAGGGACAATTTAGAATGTCTAATCAGCCTGCCATGCATGTTTTTGGAACGTGGGAGGAAACCGGAGTACCCGGAGAAAACCCACGCAAGCCCGGGGAGAACATGCAAACTCCACACAGGGAGGCCGGAGCTGGAATCGAACCCGGTACCTCTGCACTGTGAAGTCGATGTGCTAACCACTGGACTACCGGGCCGCCTTTGGACAATACACAGCACTGTAAAAACAAACCAAAAAATAAACAAATGAGAAAGGATGGCATCAAAATCTGTGGGTGTGAAAGGTGAGTCACAATGTAGTTGAGGGCAGTCGCTCCTCTGAGAGGACGTGGACTTTGGAGTCGCATCAGCATGGCTGTGAGTCCCAATGCGGGGAAACCCCCGCTCCAAAACATCTAAAAATACAACTGGCTGCTGGACAGATGGTAGACTGTGTCCTTTCTTTGCCGGGCTCAATAGATGGAGGACTTGCGCGCACCTTTCACGGCGCCATCTCTCCTTGCATGGCTGCAGGCGTGGGCTGTGATTCTCCGTGCCGTGTGAAACACCAAATATATAGAAGAGTCCAAGTTGAATTGACCTTGCGCGATGAAAATGAGTATAAGTAATATATTTGGGCAACAAACCATTGAAGGGGGGTTCTTTTGTCTCATTTCTCTTCTGTTAACCAGACCATAATCTTGTCAATATTGTTCAAACAGACCATTACTAATGGCACTCAATTAAAACAAAGATGAAAATTCGAGATTTTGTGATGAATTCATCACTTCTCGTCAGCACACGCGTGTTTGTTCCTCTCCGACTCGCTCGAGAAATGTTCTTCACACATGCTGCAACTAAATACTTTCTCGCCAGCGTGTGTTCTTCTGTGTCTGACCAAATTGACATGGAGAGAGAAACTTTTACCACACACTGAGCAGGAGTAAGGTTTTTCCCCAGTGTGCGTTCTCATGTGTGGGACTAATGACGAACGTTGACTGAAACTTAAGTTGCAGAATGAACAGGCAAAAGGTTTCTCTCCGGTGTGTGTTCTAATGTGTGATCTTAAATGTCCTTTCTGAGTGAAGCCTTTGCCACAAATGGAACAGGCAAAAGGTCTCTCTCCAGTGTGTATTCTTGTGTGTATTCTTAAATCTCCCTTTATCCGGAACCTTTTCCCACAAACGGAACATGCAAAAGGTTTTTCTCCGGTGTGAGTGGTAATGTGTCTTTTCAGTGAGGACTTGTTGAAAAAAGTATTGTCGCATTGAGAACATTTCACACGCTTGTTGTCAGTGTGACCTGTCCTATCACCTTTGGAGTGTTCATCGTCAGCATCAGTGCCAGAAGACTGTGACGTTATTTCGTCGCTGTCTGATAGTGGAGCTAACAGGCTCTCTGCCTGTGATCCTCCACGGCGGTCTCCAGCACCTTCTACTGCCACGCGTTGACTTGAGCTGCTGGTCGGAGGCTCAGCCCGTCTGGCCTCCCCACGCCGACCTGCGCCTTCATTTTCACTCTTCAAAGGGATGCCGGGAAATGGGAACTTGAAGATATCGGCCTCCTCCTCTTCCTCTTTAACGTGGAGCATCTCCGGATTCTCTTCTTCTTTAACAAGAAGAAGTGCTGGCATATTTTCCTGTTTATCACGAGGAGACTCTGGCACTTGCGGTTCAGGTGGAACATATTCTTCACTGGCACCTGCAGGAAACAAGAGGACAAACACGCATGGTGTGCTAACATGCAGCTTTGCTCAGTCAAGATTGTTCTGATCCAATCCCATGCTCAGAAATCAGGGGCAGATCACGTAAGGTAAAGTTTTCAGGTGAGAGAGAACGAGAACGCTCTTGTCTGACAAGCTATCTTGCTCAGATGGGAGGTGAACCGTCTTCTACAACCTAAACCTGAACTATATTTTGTTCAAGTTTAACTTTTTTTTAATGAATTGTGTCAATTCAATTATAAACAAAGATTACCCACTACAAAGAGAAAACTCGTACGTGGACCTGGGGATTTGTGTGACGTAACACAGTGCGAGGATGTTGGGCTTCAACGGTTTCATTGGGAAAAGAAAACAAACCTGGTCTGTGCGGATCAGCGTGAGGCATAAAAACAGCGTCTAGTAGTCGCCGTTGTCGCTCGTTCTCCTCTTTGGTTCGACAAAGTTCCGCCTCGTACTCTGCTATCGTCCTTTCAAACACAGCAAATATTTCTTCCACCGCCGCACTGAGTCGGGCATTCAGCAACGCTCTGAGCATTTCCACTTTACACATTTTCGCAGTCAATCACGATTTACATTCACACTTGATTTCTGCTTCGCGATGTTTCGTGAGCGAAAGCGTCGGTTTGCGGCTAGCAAGCTATGCTAAAATCAGCTAAAGTCAACAGAGAAGGTTCAATGTGGCTTGAGGCCACGCGAGGCAAGTTTATCCGGGTCTGATCTTTTTTAAGATGTATTACTTGAAGTGAAGTACCAATGTGCGTACTGCATCGAGGTTTCGGTGTGTGCAGTACTAATTGGAGAGATAATTATTTTGTGAGGCGCGTTTAGTTCCATAAATTATGGGGAGAGCTGCAGAGGTAGTTGAACGGCAGCTCCGTTTGGACAAACTAGTTTTAAATCGCCACTGTCCACAAAACGCGACTGATATCAAAAGAACACTTGGAACCAGGAAAACGTTACGAATGCATTGAATTGCAGAAAACGCTCTGATACTTTTTCTTTCTAATGCAACCCAAGCGGGCTGACCCGAAAATACTTGAAATATAGGTCGTTTAACGGGTGGCGGTGTTTGGTAAATGTGTATTTTTTTTTCCTCTTCAACAATAATTGACGACTCAAAAGCTCAAAAGTTGTTAGGTAAGTGTAGAATATAACATAGGCATGCTGTCTCTCCCTTTCTCCCTCTGCCCCCCCCCCCTCTCCCCAGCTTTATTTCATAGTAATTAGATATACAGTACTGTAGAAATGTGAAACAACGCAGGACAAAACAACTTTTTTAAACACCCCAACTTTTCAAGTGAACAAAAATATTTGAACACATTGCCGTATAAATTGGTCGCTTAAACATTAGATCATACTTGTTTTGGGCTTTGAACTGATGACACCAAGATGAACCTCTACCAATTGTGAAACATGTTAAAGCAGGCATGTCCAGCTGCGGCCCTTGAGGACCGACTTTGGACACCCCTGTGTTAAAGTCAGGGCTCTGGCTAATGTGGGTTCTTCTTCGTCGCGCTTCATGGCTTTAGACCTTATTTTGTTCAAGTGATAATGCCGTACTACGTCCTCTGTAGAGTCACTTCCGTGTGTGGTTGAGGTAACCGCTTGTGCTTCATAAAAGCATTCATGGCGAACTATAAATGAACGCGCTGCAGCCTCTTCAATGCAGTGTGCCCTTCGATACTTCCCTCGAGTAAAATACGATGTATTTCATCTTCGTGTGCGGATAAGCTCGTTTTGGTGACCGTTGAAGCTTCCCAGGCTGGTTTGGCTGAGCTTAGCTTGGTAGCTGCTAAGAAAGGCGTGTTTCGGCACATCGCCAGGCGGAGATCAAGTGTTACGATTATTCTGTGCAAAAAAATATGAAAGAAGAGTACAACGAGGATTTTTCTGGAACAAAAGACGATTCTCGGCCACAACGTCAACTTGTATGGAAAAAGCCTCAAGATAAGCTATACAGAACAGGTTTGTTTACCTTTTAGTCGACTGTATTTCGTTACTTCTTCCTTTTTGTAGCAGCTTTCCTTTGTAAATTTCATCATGGAATCTTCATTTGTGAAGCAAAGTCAAACAAACAGGCAAACGCCTGACCAAATAGTGATTGCCACCCTGCTAGCCTGGATAAGACAATACTAAAACGTTTTTAGCGCTGTCACTTTTTAAAACCAAAGGCGTGTATGAAGAAGAATACATGACATCAAAGTCCCATCACGAAACTAGAATGCACTTGACCAGACTGCATGTTTTTGTCTTCTTGTGTCCTGCAGATGTCAATGAACAAGAGCTTGTTGGTGAGCTGCAGAAGGCAGGGCCCCACATCAAAGAGGAAGAGAGCTCGGAGACCTTGCACATCAAAGAGGAAGAGGAGGAGGCTGATATCACAAAGTTTCCATTGACGGTTTTTATTGTGAAGAGGGAAGATGATGAAGACCAAGGTCAGTTGTTACTGCTTCATTCCGTTCAAGACAGTTTTCAGACCATCCGTTCTCTGCGCCCCTCATCTTCACTGGGGCTGCACAACATTGGGAAAGCACGCGCTATCCGATTCTATCGCGATATTTAACATGCCCCTAAAAATCGGTATATTTTAATTGAAAAAAAAAATCTTGTGAATTTGACGAAGTGCGGAAAGTTGAAATGATGGAGCTGCCACCAAAAGAGAGGGTTGTCTTCGGCATCGAGCCAAATTGGACTGGCAATGATTTGAATGATTTTTCCTGCACCTTTTTCAATGCAGTCTTCTCAAGAAATGCCCGCGAACGTCTTGTAAGGATCTACAGCTCGAGAAATACGCTCATCGCCTTTGACAGCATTCTTTGGGAGAAGGGGAAAAAAATGAGCTGAAATAGCTTGGCATTAACAAATGAAATCACGATTTGAACTGACAGTCAAAATGAAGCAGTGATATGTTCTAATCTAATGTTAAAAATGCGCATCTATCAACATTTTCTAAAGCATAATTACGCACCAATGGCCAGATGCAAGCGGTGGCCGTCGCACCGTGGTCTGACTCCACCTGTTGAGTTCTGTAGCGTTTACGGCAGTTGTGTCATTGTTTGTTGTCATCGACACTTGCTTCTCTTATTCGAAGCCACAGTTTATTAAAAAGAAAAAAAAAACGTCCTGCAAAGCACCAGCGATGTTCTCACTTGTGTGTGGTTCCTAGGAACTTCCAGAAAGCCGTGTTATGAGTGCAAAGTCTTTGCCGAGAAAATAAATCGTAAAGGGTTCACTTGTGCTGACATGTAATATCATGCTCAACATCAAAGTCGCAACGTGAAACTTAACCAAATGGAATGTGCGTATGTCTTCCTCCGTCCGGCAGAGGCGAGTGAAAAGCGTCTTCCTCGTGAGCAAAAGCAGTTGCGGTCATCTCAGCTTAAAGAGGAGGAGGACGCATCCCCCCACATGAGAGACGACGAGGAGGACGTGCAAGAGATTGTCCATTGGAAAAAGGAAGTGGAGCTGACCGATATCACCAAGTTGCTATCGACTGGTTTCTCTTTGAAGAATGAAAATGAAGTTAAAGGACAAAGTGATGAGAACAGAGGGCACGAGCCTCCAAACTGCAGCATGACAGCAGAAGGTGATGGAGACCACTGCGGGGTATCCCAAGCAGACGGTCTCGTAGCGCCACTATCGGACAGTGAAGACCTAACGTCGCACTCTTCTTACACTGATGATGATGATGATGATGATGAAGAACACTCCAAAAGTGAAATGGCATGTCCCACTGAGAAAAAGCGCTGGCAATGTTCTCGGTGTGGCAAAAGTTTGGGTTCAAAGTGGGGCTTGAAAGGACACATGAGGTTGCACACTGGGGAAAAACCTTTTTCCTGCTCACTCTGTGGTAAAACATTTGCTTTCAAGGAACAACTGGGGAGGCACACAGCAACGCACACTGGAGAAAAACCTTTTGCCTGCTCTGTCTGCGGTAAAAAATTCCCAACGAAGACAGAATCAAAAACACACACAAAGATACACACAGGGGAACAACCTTTTCCCTGCTCAATTTGTGGAAAAAGATTCCCTACACGAGGAAATTTGACAAGACACACAAGATCGCACACCGGGCAGAAACCTTTTTCCTGCTCAGTTTGTGGTCAACGATTCACTGCAAAGACAAGTTTAATAAAGCACACAAGAATTCACACTGGGGAGAAACCTTTTGCCTGCTCAGTGTGCGATCAACGATTCTCTACACAGGGAAATTTAAAAAGACACACGAGGACGCACACTGGGGAGAAACCTTTTGCCTGCTCAGTTTGTGATCAGAAATTCTCGACACAGGAAAATTTCAAAAGACACACAAGAGCACACACTGGAGAAAAACGTTTTGCCTGTTCCGTTTGTGGTAAAAGGTTCCATGTCAAGGCTCACCTAAAATCCCACACAATGACCCACACGGAGGAGAAAACTTTTATCTGCTCGGCTTGCGGTAAAAGATTCTCTAGAACAGAAAATTTAAGAGCACACGCCAGAACTCACACTGGGGAGAAAGCGTTTGCCTGCTTGGTTTGTGGTAAAAGAGTTTCTACGAGAGGGTGTTTGAATAGACACGTTACGACGCACACAGGAGGGAAAGCTTTTCCCTGTCCAGTATGTGGGAAAATATTCTCTGTCGAGAGATACTTAAAAAAGCATACAAGAACACACACTGCAGAGAAACCTTTTACTGGTTCATTTGTACAACTTTAGTTCGGGACCGGACGAGCTTTGTATTGAGCAGACGGATCCGACCCCCTCCATCAGTTTTTGAAATGTTGGTCGGCCGTGTAGTTTTTTGGGGTGAGTGGATGTTTTTCTTTCATGTATTTTTCTCGCGTTTCCATTTGCGAGTAAGGTGAGCCATTGTATTAAAGGGACTTAGATTTGAGACATGGAGTAATGAAGACAGTACTTGAATTAGGGCCTCCAGTATTTGGGCCACTTGTGGTTTTAAGTCCAATAAATATTCGATTAAAAAGTAGAGAGTAAAAGTTCCCGTCTCCGCTGTTTTACTGTGACTGGCCTCTCAATCTCCCTCAAAAATATTTCTTTCTGTCGTTCTTTCTTTTTTTAACAGTGTGAATGGACGTTCATCTCGGTATTACAACTTAAATATGCGAACAATGGAGAGTAAAAAAAGATTTTAGTGACGTTACAATAGTTTTTCATTTTGTTAAGTTGGGAACATGATATTTTCATGAATGGAGTTTTCTTATGCAAGACCCCAACGCTTGCGACGTACTTAACTGAATGTGAGAGTGTCGTCTTCCATTCAAAAACTCGCTTTCTTGCCAGTTGAAGAAGCAACCGTAGCGAAAGCGATGCCGCTTATTGAGCGGTGGTATGCAGTTTGTCCACGTTCACTTGCTGTACTACTTTAGCTGCAGCTCTACTTTTTGTTAGTGGATCCAAACCGGGCGTGCTTTGCGGAATAATCTTTCCCGAATGAGTACGGAAGGTACCGAAGTTAAAACATAGTACGAATTAATTGGAGTAACACATCATTATTTAAATCTTCGTGCCAGGCTATATTTATCCCGGTGGCCGTCGAACCTGTTCGAGATGCCTTAGCTTGTTAGCTGCTAACAAAGAGCCGCGTTTGTTATCAAAAATACCGCTCAGCAGAAATCAAAGTGTTGTGATTCTCGTGTGACCATGTGTGCAAAAAGTTTGGAAAACAAATTCGACGATGAATTTTGTCGACCTAAAGAGAAAAAGGAACGACAACGTCAACGACTGGACGCTGGGTTCAAGCTGCCTTGCGTTGTTTTGCACAGAGCAGGTTGGTACACATTTTACTGCTTGTTTATTCTCTGCTTTCTTTTCCGATGATTGATACAGACTTAGCTTGCTTCTTGGAGAACCCAGTGCCGTTCAGGGCTACACTCGGGCGCTTTCATTTCAAATTTGTTTGCTTGGCCATTAACCATCATGTCTCAAATGGCTTCGAGTGACATCCATAATGTAATCAGCCACGACTGATTACATTATGGACGGCCACTGTTAATTCCACTGCTCACCTTCATGTTTTCCAAACAACTAAATAACTAAAGTGTCGAACTCTTGTCGAGTTACGATGATCAAGTAGAAGCTGACAGATAATTAAATTCCCAACGGCAATGCTGAACACAAAAAAAACTAAACAAGTACAACGTCCTTCTTGCCAACAAATTATTGCACACTACCTGTACTTCATAGCAGATCAAACTATTTTGAAGCATTTTCATTTTAAAATGTCAAAATCCATGTTTCACATTTCCTTAGTCCCAAATGATGGCGATTTACCTTTGTGTTTTCAGCAAAAGAGCGCGATGGGAACGAGACGTGTGCCGTCAATGTTTGAGTCCGAGTTACTGTTTTTTTCTCATTTCCAACAGTTTTCCTTTGCCACATAAAAAATAGCATAGACTATTCACCTTCCATCATTGAAAATTAAGTGTCCCGTTCATTTTAAAATTCAACATTCTGGATCGCATTTTTAGCGTATTGAGCTCCAAATTCACCGAGAAGCCGAGCAAAAGCAAGCCAAACATCTGTTGTCCATTTTCCAATCCATGGACCCTATTACAGTGTGTTAGCATCATCTACTGGTTTGAACCTGATACAGCAGCCAAGCGGTGACTTTTTTTTAATGTAATTAAATTTTTTCAAATGTTGTTTTTCCTAGTTTCCGTTTTTGGTGACAACTACTAATTCTAATTAGGAACCCGACTGCGGAGTGAGAGTCGTGCCTTATGGTGCCTTGGAGTTCAGAACAAGCTATTCCTGAAGTTGAGTGCTCTGGCACTTTACAGCTTTCCAAACGTACAACATCAGAGTCACAATTCCAAGATTTGTCAGAGCAAAGATAGACTTTACCAAGCATGTGTGTTTATCTTCTCGTGTCATCCAGACATCAATGAGGAATATGTTGATCCTGAGCAGCAGGATCCAGAGAACTTTCACGCTGAAGAGGACAAGGAACCAGGAACTCACCACATTAAAGTTGAAGAGCAGGAGGCTGATATCACCAAGTTGCCATTGACTGTTGTCATTGTGAAGAGTGAAGACGATGAAGCGCACGGTCGGAAGTCACGGCTTCGTCCCCGTCAAAGTAAGAAGAAAAGAAGGGCGGAGCCTCCAAGCTGCAGCCCAAGTCAGCTTACGACGACAGAAGGCAATGGAGACCACTGTGGAGGATCACAAGCGGGCACCCCCTTAGCGCCACTCTCAGATAGTGATGACATGACATCAGGCTCTCCTGACTCTGACGATGATGAACGCTCGAAAGGTGACAAGCCGTGTCACACTCACGAGAAACGCTGGAAATGTTCACAGTGCGGGAAAGCCTTTGATGCAAAGTATAATTTGAAAGTACACATGAGGACACACACGGGTGAAAAACCGTTTGCCTGCCCAATATGTGGTAAAAGCTTCTCTGTAAAGGGATATTTAAGAACACACACGAGAACACACACCGGAGAGAAACCTTATGCCTGCTCAGCTTGTGGGAAAAGTTTCCCCAGACTCGGACAGTTAAAAGCACACACAAGAACCCACACTGGGGAGAAACCGTTTGCCTGTTCAGTTTGTGGTAAAAGCTTCTACATAAATGGAAGTTTAATCAGGCACGCCAGAATACACACCGGTGAGAAACCGTTTGCCTGCTCAGTTTGCGGTAAAAGATTCTTACTAAAGACACATTTAAGAACACACACAAGAACCCACACAGAGGAGAAGCCTTTTGTGTGTTCAGTTTGTGGTAAAAGATTCTCCAGAAATGGAAATTTAAGAACACACACAAGAACTCACACTGGGGAAAAGACCTTTGCATGCTCAGTTTGTGGTAAAAAATTCGCTGAGAAGGGATGTTTGACGAGACACACAAGAACACACACTGGAGAGAAACCTTTTCCTTGCTCGGTTTGTGGTAAAAGATTCTCTGTAAAGGGACGTTTAAGTAGGCATACGAGAACGCACACTGGAGAGAAGCCCTTTTCCTGCTTAATTTGCGGCAAGAGGTTCATCCAAAAGGTACAACTGGGAATACACATAAGAACACACACAGGGGAGTAACCGGTTACCAAACATTAAAAAAGAAGAGGAGACCCAAAACAATGTTCAAGAAGAGGAAGAGGCGAGATGACTAAGTGGCCATGGACTGGTGTCATGACTTAATTTGTAAATCTCATGTATTGTAATTTGTATTATTATTTGAGCATTTCTTTGAATTCTAATTCATATTAGCTGTTCCATGTTCAAGTCTGGTTGTCAAATTATTATGAATATGTGCAGCTTCCCCATTTTAAAGAGAGTTATTGTTCCACAGAAGATTTCATCTAGATTTTATTCAATGATCCAGGAATGTTTTTCTTTCGTCTCTTCTTAGTTTAACATTCAGCAGTTTGACATTCATCAAGTCACATCCCTTATTACAATAATTAACTGGCAATGAGGTGCATTAAGTGCAATTGAATTACATTCATGACTTTGAGAAATATATCCAAGAACCTGCTCTGTGCTTTACGTTCTGGTTTCATTTTGTTAAAACGAAAAGTTCTCACTTTGGTCTCTTGATAGCAGTACACCACCGAAATTGGAATTGTGAGACAAGTCCACAGCCACAACAGGAGCTTTGTCGGGGCAGACTACAAAGGAAATACTACTGTACGTATGCTGCCGTATGATATTAAAGACAATACAGGGGCTGAGAACCTTCCCCAGAGCAGTCACACGGTGGCCATCCATTGAAGACCTGCTTTCGACCAGGGCCACAGTGATTCCACAAACTGACTGGCCCACGTGACATCACAGCCAAACACTTAACAAAGCCACCCATCCATTCTTACCGCCGATGGTGTAGTGGTACACTCGCCGTATTTCTGAGCAGGCAGTGTGAGATCGGTTCCGCTCAGTGACGGCGTGCGTGTGGACGGTCGGATGTCTGCGACTGACTGGCGACCACTTCTGGGTGCAGTCTTGTCTTTCGCCTGAAGTCAGCTGGGGTAGGAGCCAGAACCCCCTGCGACCCTGTTCAGGATAAGCGGTGTTGAAAATGGATGGGATGGATGGGCAGGGTACAAGTTGAAATGGATGCCAGTCAAACAAAGCGACAGAAAGAAAGGCAAACCAAAAGCAACGTTGAGCTTGGTTCACAAAGAGCGCATTTATTTTATAAGCATTGATCTTCAATAGTACAAGAAGTAAAATATTGAAATTGTGTGTACTGTATCCTTATAACGACATCAACGCAAGTATTTCTTATAAACAACTGCTATTTCATTTAAAGCGTTATCTCTCGCTTAATATTTCGTATTACTTTTACTGTCGTGTTGTTTGTCCCGGTAGGCTTGCCGTACGAATTCCACTGCAGGTTTTCCGGGTATAGTTTGCTGCACTTTTTGGTCAGAAATCTGAACATTTTAGTACCCAACGAAGTAAAGCCTCGACATGGTGCGCTGCATCATTACTATCTTGGAATAACGCATCATAAAAGTGCCCGTGTTCGTCTCGGTGTACGTCGCAGTTTAGTGTATTTTAGCGTAGTTTGCTAGCCGCTAACGAAGGGACACGTTTGTTAGCAAGACAAAAGCAGAGATCAACAGTGAGTTTATTATTGTGAGGCGAAATGTGTGCAAGAACAACAGCAGAGCACCTGGAACAACTTTCGGGGACAAAAATGGAAAAGAAGCGACAACGTCGACTACTGGATGCTGGTTTCGAGAAGCTTCGAGTTGTGTTAAACAGAGAAGGTTGATTGATTTCATACTTTGAACTGTTTATTAACTACTTGTTCTTGTTAAGTGCGCATATTGTGTGAATGTGAATAAGAGAACACGTCATTTGGGACGAGCTTTCGATCCCGTGAGTAGGTTTTAAAACTTGGCCTGGGGTTTCAAATCAAGGTTGTAAACTAAGGTTAGGGGTTCAAACAACAAAAGCGTGGCGCCCCCACCAGGCCTTTAAAGCACCGGAAGAAACCCCGTTGGAAGCGAGTGTGTGTGTGATATCCCCTATCGAAAATCTGATCAAAAACACCCTGCAATTACAGTAAACAGTTATTACTTCATTTTTTTTCAATGTTTCTTGTACCAAACCATGTGGGTTTGTCTTCTTATTTCCTGCAGGCGTCAGTGAATACTATCTTCATCCTGAGCGACAGCAGCCAGATCCCCCCAACATTAAATTGGAAGAACAACCAGAGGCCCTCGACTTTAAAGCAGAAGAAGAGCCCCCGAGCCTGAAAGCGGAAGAAGAGTCAGAGCCCCTCAGCATTAAAGCGGAAAATGAGCCAAAGCCCTGTCACATTAAAGAGGAAGAGCAGGAGTATGAGGTCGCCATGTTGCTTTTGCCTGTTGTGATTCTGAAGCGTGCAGATGTACATGTAGGTCAGGGTGAAAGAGGGGAGAACACAAAGGCCAAACCTCCAAGCAGCATTTCAAGTGAACAAATGACAGCAGAAGGCGACGGAGACCCCTCTGGACAATCCCAAGCACACGGCATTCAAGAGAGGGAGGACGTGACGTCACACTCTTCTGGCACTGACACTGGTGGCGAACACTCCAGAGATGAAATGAAACGTCACACCGACGACAAGCTCTGGAAACGTCCTCCCCGATCACACGGGCCAGTCACCACCCTAGACGAGCCGAAGTCCAGTCCTGGAACAAGCGACTCAGTGTTTGTTCGCGCATACCAAAAAAGAAGCCAAAAAAGAGTATACAACAAGAGACATTATTGCTTGTATTGTTCGAAGCCTTACGCAAAGATGGCTCGACACCTCGAAAGTGCACATCAAAATAAGAGTGACGTGGCTACGGCCCTCGGCTTTCCAAAGGGGTCAAAGGAGAGAAAAAAGCAGCTGGATTACATCCGCAACCGGGGCAACTTTGCACACAATACTGCCGTTTTGGAGTCCGGCAAGGGGGAGCTGGTGCCATACAAGCAACCGCCTAAAGAAGCGCAAGGAAGTGATTTCATGCATTGTACCTACTGTCGAGGGCTTTTCTCGAGGAAGGTCTTGTGGCGACATATGCAGACGTGTGGTTTTAAACCCGGATCGATCCCCGGCAAGGCAGGGAAGAACCGAGTCCAGTCACTGTGTACGTACAGAGGTCCGATGCCTTCCCACGTGAGCAAGGAACTGTGGGGCGTCATCAGTGCCATGAATCGAGACCCAATCACAGATATCATCCAAAATGACAAGGTCATCATTGACATCGGGCAATGCCTGTTAAACGGCGGTGGAACATGCGCAAAAAACCTGGAGCTTGTGAGAGGCAAGTTGAGACAAATGGGGAGGCTGGTTTCAGGAGCAAGGATGAGCACCTCCTTGAAAACATTTGAAGACTTCATCGATCCGCAGAGATACACGGAGACGGCCGAAGCTGTGAAGTTGACGTGCCGGTATGACGGCAAAGCGGGGAAGGGCATCAATCCAACACTGGCCAACAGACTCGGGGATGACCTGCTGGAAGCAAGCAAATTATTGAAAGCCGAAGGTTTAATCACAGGCAACCAAGCGCTGGTCAAGAAAGCCACGGAGTTCCAAGAAGTCCATCGGGAAAAGTGGAACCAAGTTATTGGGACTCTGGCGCCGAGGAACATCAGGGAGTCTCGATGGAACGTGCCCGCCGTTTTGCCTTTTACTGAAGACGTTCAGAAACTGCACACGCATCTCAACCAAATGCAAGATGACTTCTGCAAATCCCTTGCCCAACGTCCTTCCGCCGAGGGCTGGGTGGAGCTGTCAAAGGTGTGTCTCAGCCAGGTCACGCTTTTCAACCGACGCAGGGAGGGAGCGGTTGCCAAAATGCCCTTAGCAGCGTTTTTGGCACGAGACGTCGTCGGTCCCCACGAGGATGTGGACTGGGCACTCTCGAGAGTGGAGAGAAAACTCTGCCGGCACTTCACAAGGGTTGTCTTCATGGGCAAATATGGCCGACCCGTTCCAATTCTCCTGACACTCAAAATGCTGCGTGCGATACAACTCCTTGTTTGGCTGAGAGAGCAATGCGGTGTTCTTGAAGGCAACCGATACCTCTTTGCTAGGCCCGGCGTCCTGACGCATGCCCACGGTTCAAATTGCCTCCGTGGCCACGCAAAGCTTTGCGGTGCCAAGTTCCCCACGTGGCTTACGTCCGCCCGAATGCGGCAGCATGCGGCAACCTTGTCCACGGTGCTGAACCTGACCGACAACGAGATGCTCCAGCTGCCGCGCGTTCTCGGGCATGACATCACAGTCCCTCCCGAGTTCTCTCGAGTCCCAGAGACGACCATGCAACTTGCCAAGATCAGCAAAGTTTTGATGGCGCTCGAACAAGGAAGATTAGCTGAATTTCAGGGACAGAACTTGGGTCAAATTGGAATACATCCACAGGGTGTGTTATTTGATTGGATTTTTTGTTGTTGTTGAATGTTTTGTCCATTTCTTTGTTCTTTGGCTTGCTCACTTTAATATTCTGTATTCTAAATCGAATCTACAGAAAAAGTTTTTGACAGCTGCGATGACGATGGTGAGACCATTGCAGTGGGAGCCTGTTCAACCGCTGGCGGGACGGTGACCACAGCTCGAGGGGCAAGTTCGACTCCCATTGATGGTAAATGCTACCGCTGGACTCTGTTGTCCAAAACTTTTTAAAATTTGTTGTTTTTTTTTGCTGTACATCTTTCTGAAAATGCTGATTCCTGCGTTGTCGCTCACTGAGCTGTCTGTCCTAAATCATGTGAGGTAAAGCACTGCAGAAGAAGAACACACGTTGGAGCCACCAAGAAGTCCAGGCAGTGAGAAAGCACATGAGTCGTTTCATCACCTCTTACATTGTTCCAGCAAAGTATGACTGTGACAAATGTTTAAGGGCCGAACCAGAAGCTCTAAAGAACCGCAGCTGGAAAAGTGTGAAATTCTACGTGTACAATCGCATTCAGGCCAAGAAAAAGAAAACGCTGTGTGAATAATGTGGAGCTGAAGTCAATAAAAGTTGTATTTGATACAAGTTCTTTGAATGTCTGTAAGAATTTGGGAGACCTGCGAGAAGTCACTGCCGCTTATTGTTGTAACTTCGACTCTTTGATGTCCTCCCAAGTGACTTTGAGGCCAAACAATTTTCACCGTGACTTCCTGCAAGACACTGAAAGTAGCAGTGAACCATCTCTTACAGTAGCTTGAAGTGGTTTATTTGAACTTTTTTTCCGCTGCCTTTTCTAAACGATCATACACGCCGGCAGTCATTACAAATGTCCTGGTGTGACGGGGTCACAACTGTGATGGTCTCAAGCTACAACTGTGATGGTCTCAAGCTCCACGTCTCTGCCGCCTCAAGAACACCAGACACTGGGATGTGGCTTTTCTCTCTTTTTTTTTTATTGCTGCAACACAGTATGGCGGGAGGGATAGGTGAAGTCACGGGGCTTTTCAGTCTCAAAAATAACCTGTGACTTCCCTGGTAGCTCTCCTGAACTAAACATCATCCATAAGAAAACAAAATGCACAACAAAACAAAATATACAACATAGGTGATGTATATTAACTATTTACAAAAAAAGGGGGAAAAAACACACTTCCGCTGGTATTTACGTGATGCCGCTGAACGCATCACATGCAACAGAACGGCTGCGCAACGTACAATAATGGCGGCCGCGACGAACGCCAGCCACACTAATAGCCAAATGAAAAACGACACGAAAAACTATATGCAGTACAACCATAAGGAAAGAAACATTCCCTGCAACACAGTATGGCGGGTGGGATAGGTGAAGTCACGGGGCTTTTCAGTCTCAAAAATAACTGCGCAACCAAAAAAACTGTTAACTCAATGGGTAAAATCTTTTATTCGACAAAACTTAAATTAAATGACGACACAAAAAGCAATGTGGACTCGGAACAAATCAGGGAACTAAATAAATACACAGCACCATAGAAAAAGGAAAAACAAAGTGAAATATTGCAATTAAGCTACAAATGAATCCGGACCGTCAATGAAACGTGACTTACCCTGTGACTTCCCTGGTAACTGCCTGAACTACGGCGGGAAGCTGGTGCCATACTGTGCGCTGCTGCGTCACTTCCGTCATAATTTAATTAACGCAATATATCACTCCGTTACACTGGGAACTTGTTTGTTTGTGGTTGTATAAACCAGAAGAACCAGTTTGGATTGTACCCCGCCTACTGTCCGAAAACAGCCAGGTTCATGGAAGGATGAAGAAATTGAATTTGTGTCTCCAAGATGAATGTTTTTAAAATGCACCACAGACGAGAACAGATTGTAGTTATGATAAATGGTAGAATTTCGCCTATCAAGCGGATGACCAACATACCTCCGCAGTGACGACCTGGCAGATGCTTCTTTAAAAACCAGACGACGACTATTACTTTCGGGTGCAGGCCCAAATTCGAATGACTAATAGCCACTACTGCGATTTTGTGGCGTGGGGTCAGGACAGGATATTTTTAACGTTGAAGCCGCTCGAGTTCATTTCTTGTACCACCATATCATTTTGCCAGAGTTGTTAGGGAAATGGTATTCTACAAGTGTTCGCTAAATTGTATTCTACAAGCCGAGGGCCGACCGGGTGCGGGCTCGTTGATGAGTGAAATATGCTGCCATCACCACCAGATGGTAGCATGACCAAGGCATTGAGTTAGAGGCGGTTGGGGGTGGGCTTTTTGTTCGGTGTTTGTTGAGGACATACCCTATTCTACCGCATAATTTTGGAGCCTGTGGATAAAATTGTAACGTGCACTGCATTTACAGTCGAAAGATCAGATTACGTCAATTTATTACTAGTCAGCATCTGACTGCAAAACAACCTGCGGTTGTGCAATATCCACATACAAGCGTTGGATGCAAGCACTTTTTTCCCCAGAGCAAAATGGCATCCATTTCTTTTCTTTTTTTTTGTTCCATTTCAAAGACGAGGGAAAGCTGCTCCAGTCAACACCGCGGTGCAGCGCTCTGTTTAACTGTAAAGCATCAACTCGATTTTGAGTTCGAACAAGTTTCCAATGTTGTCACTACGCACTCACACGCCAAACGGACGCCCCGCATCCGCAAATGTTGCACACATAAAAAAAAAACGTCCTCCTTTTTAAAAGTACCTGAAAATGTATGTTGGACAATGATCTCAGTCTGAAAATAGGACATTCATGTCCGTGTTGAATCTACGTCAACTTTACACCACAAGTGTGAAAACTCAAGTGTCATCTTAAGCTGAGACCAACATGGACACAAAAGCAGGGAAGACACCAAACACTCTCACTCTTTAGACTTGTTTTGTCTTGAAAATCCCATCTACTGCCAACACGGTCCCCTCTTCGCAAAAAGAGTAGAAATGTATTCGGTCTCATTAAGGCTTCGTTGATGGCTTGTTGCTATTCACACCAGTGCACTTGTGCTTCTTCACCTGGTTCTTCCAAGAGAATCTTTTGCCACAAACTGAGCAGACAAAAGGTTTCTCTCCAGTGTGCGTTCTCATATGTTTGCTTAAGTATCCCTTCTGAGTGAATCGTTTACCGCAAACCGAGCAGACACAAGGTTTCTCTCCAGTGTGCGTTCTAGCGTGTGCTTCCAAATGTCCCTTCTGAGTGAATCGTTTACCGCAAACCGAGCAGACAAAAGGTTTCTCCCCAGTGTGGGTTCTTGCGTGGGCTCTTAAATTGCCCTGCACAGAGAATCCTTGACCACAAACTGTGCACGGGAAAGGTTTCTCTCCGGTGTGTGATCTCGTGTGACTTATCAAGTTTCGCTTTGTAAAAAATCTTTTGCCACAAACTGAACACGCATGAGGTTTCTCCCAAGTGTGCCTCCTTGTGTGCGTTAATAAAGATATCTTAAATGGGAAGGTTTTACCACAGAATGAGCAGGCAAAAGGTTTCTCCCCTGTGTGCATTCTCATGTGCGCTATCAAAGATAACCTAAAAGTGAATTTTTTACCACAAACTAAGCAAATAAAAGGTTTCTCCCCAGTGTGTGTTCTTGTGTGTGCTCTTAAATACCACTGCGTAGAAAATCCTTTACCACAAGTGGAGCAATCAAAGGGTTTTTCTCCACTATGTGTTCTTGTGTGTTTCCTCAACTGTTCCTTGTTAGCAAACCTTCTCTCGCAAACTGAGCAGACAAAAGGTTTCTCCCCAGTGTGTATTCTTGTGTGACTTTTTAAGTTACCCTTCTGAGAGAATGTTTTCCCACAAACTGAGCAGATGAAAGCTTTTTCCCCAGTGTGTGTTCTTGTGTGCACTTCCAGGTGTGAGTGCGCTGGGAATTTTTTACCGCAAACTGAGCAACCAAACGCTTTCTCCCCGGTGTGTATTTGTCTGTGTGTTCCCAAAGTTTCCCGGGCGGCAAATCTTTTACCACAATCTGAGCAGGCAAAAGGTTTTTCACCCGTGTGCGTTCTTGCGTGCCGTTTTAAGTTTCCCTTTGCTGAGAACATTCGCCCGCAAACCAAACAGGTGAAAGGCTTCTCCCCGGTGTGTGTTCTGGTGTGTGCTTTCAAGTGTGACTGTGCAGGAAATTTTTTACCACAAGTTGAGCAATCAAAAGCCTTCTCCCCGGTGTGCACTCTCACGTGTACTTTCAAACCCCACTTGGAGCTAAATGTACTCCCACATTGCGAACATTTCCAGCGTGTCTCGCTTGTTTTTTTGTGGCACGTCCTACCACGTTGAGGGTGCGGATCATTGTCAGAGTCAGCAGAGTGCGATATTATGTCGTCACCATGTGATTGTGGTGCTAAGTTGTTGTCGGTTTTCGATGGTCCACGGTGCCCTCCATCAGCCTCTTCTTCATCACCTTCAATCTTCACAGTGACGCAAGGGAATGGCAACTTGGCGAGATCCACCTTTTCTTCTTCCTCTTCGGGGTAGTCGCGCTCTGGTCCTCCTCCTTTCCCATCTTTCTCTTTTACGTGGGGGGAATCTGGATCCTGTTGCTTAGGATGAAGGTATTTCTGATTGATGTCTGCGCGACACAGGAAGACAAGCACACATGGTTTGATAAAATCGAAAATCACATTGGTGACTTGGATGTTGCATCATACCATTTGGAGGGTGATCTATTTTCAGGTTGTTTGGCAAGCTACATGAGCAAAAGCAGAGTGACGATAAGATGAACTGGATTTTTTTTTTCAAAGTTTAACTGTCTATTCCTTCAAACCAACCACCTCCTCTTCCAGAGTGCACATTTTGGGAAAAAGTCATCAGGTACTGAAGTTTTGTCTATTTGACATTTGAGTACTCATGTAGAAATAAATAACTGAATATTATTCACAAATGACTCAGTACTTTAGTAGCGTTTTCACTGAATTCTTACTTTAACTCTCGCAGGAGTACTTTTCACTTGGACTTCCTCTTTAACACAACTTTTGGCCTCTCTACCCAAATCAGCCAAATTCCCTGGTCGCATATGCGTGAGTTGATGAAATGTTTACTTGCAGTCTCAAATTTACCAGACAGAATGACTCCATTGAGGGTTAGTCAGGGGCCATGAGCCGAGCATGTTGAATATTTGACACTCAATGTTGCATTTGTATGTCATTTTATCGGAATTCAATTCATTGTTTCAGACGGCACCATTATACTTCCCTAAATAAAGACGTGCTTAACCCAAATATATGCTCGACTCGGCTTGCTTGATTTCTTTTTTCACTACAGTGGTACTTAATCGTTACTTGCAAATGGGAAGGTGAACCAACCTGCTCTGTGTAACACAACTCGAGGCTGCTTGCGCACAACGTCCAGAAGTTGACGTTGTGGCTTGTTCTCCTTTTTTGTCCCAGAAAGTTTTTCCACGTCCTCTGCTGACTTCCTGGCACACATGTTTCCAACGATAACCACAAAGCTTGACGCGCACACTCGATCTCCGTCTCCCACGTCGGCGACTCTTTGTTAGCGGCTAGTAAGCTAAGCTAACCTCATTGAGAGGCGTGAACAGGCACCCAGACCAATGTATCCGGACTCGAAATGTCAATCGATGTTGTTTCGGTCAGGTAAAACGGCGAAAGGGTGCAATTTAATCGAGGTTTGGAGTGTGTCGAAAAAAAGGCGTCCACTTC
The DNA here is from genome assembly GCF_054856545.1 of Hippocampus guttulatus. Taxonomy (NCBI): domain Eukaryota; kingdom Metazoa; phylum Chordata; class Actinopteri; order Syngnathiformes; family Syngnathidae; genus Hippocampus; species Hippocampus guttulatus. The sequence continues at coordinate 27,878,640 of NC_141263.1, read as the reverse complement.
TTTGTTCAAAATTCGCACCCAGCCAGCTCGCCTAAACTAAGCTAAGCTAGCGACAAAGGCTTCAACGTGCACCGAGACGATCTCCTCTGGACAAAAACATTTCTTTGAATGGCATATTCGTCCGGTAAAGGAGCGATATTAACGTCCCAGGGCGAGGCTTCTCGGCGTTCAGTTCTAATCGTAAAGAATAATTTCGTGAAGCGCGTCTGGTTTCTCAGAGCGAACTCGAGCTGGAGCGGAAAATGTACGGCAACCCACCCGGCCAAACAACTTGCTACCCCCAAGCAGTTAGTGTACAACGTGACAGTGACACTCTAGCCACGGAGTGGATTTATATATATACAATATCCATGGATGTGACATGTTTTTTCAGAAAAGTGTCCCACCTCAAAAGGTGGGGTTGATTTTGCGCATTCCAAGTGAAGAAGCACTAAGCAGGACACTGAATATTATCTGAGCCTGCTACAAGTTAAACTAAAGCGGAGTATTATTATGTATTTCTTTTAAAGGCGGCATTCGGTTTATTCATTGTGGTAACATTGCAACGGGGACATCCATCCATCCTTTTCTTTCTTTCTTTTCTTTAGTCCTCTTGCACTTCATCTGGGTCTGTTGTGGGCAAAGTGTTGTTCCAGAGTCACATTGCAGGCCCCAAGGTCCAGGGCTATTACGTCCAGCCAGCAAGTGAGGGGGGCACCTCTGGGTCATCTCCAGCCAGCTTGCTGGGGGTTGAAGGCCAAGATGGTGCCGGTTGGGTGTTCCTGGGGCAGGCGAATGACATGGCCAGACCATCGCACTCGCCGCATTGCTGCGAGACGGGAGGCTGATGGCTGTTTGATTTTGTCTCTTAGAGCCTGATATGTGACGCGCTCGGTCCACGAGATACCTTCAATCATCCTGAGGGCCCCGCAGTCAATCCATCCACCCAGTCATCCTTTTTCTAATCGATTTCTCAACTCTCAACTCAACTCAACTGTATTTATAGAGCACTTTCAAACAGTCTCACACACACACACAATGGGGGTCGCCATTGTCCAGTGACGTCAGACTGAGGTCGGTCGGTTCGGTCATGGTCCGTTTTTTCCGACTTGGCAAATTCGATCCCGCGGTTCAAAGAGGTGTTTCGTAAAAGTCTGACTTCCCACCTTCCGGGGATTCTTCATCTGTGCTGCTGCCCCCTTCCTTTGGATTGTAATTGCAGCATAATAGCCGAGGAAGGCAGTAATTCGCCAAGAAGCGTTTACACTGCCGGAAATATGAAAGAGGAAGACGAAGAAGGGAAAACGAAGACGAAGAAGAAGAAGAAAAAAGTAACGCTAGGAAACCAGACCACGCGATCGACACATCGTTGCGATTATCGTGTGAAAAATGTGTAAAGTGGAGATGCTGAGAGCATTGTTGAATCGGCGACTGAGTGCGGCCGTCGAGGAAGTGTGTGGAGTGATTGAAAGAACGATAGCCGAGTACGAGGAGGAACTTTGCCGCACCAAGAAAGAGAACGAGAGACAGCGTCAACTGCTGGACGCCGCTTTCAAGCCTCAGGTGGTGTTACAAAGAACAGGTTTGTTCATTTGTTCACTCGCCAGCTTTTAACTCCCGCAAAGCTTTTCCTCGTGGAAACTCCAGCGTGCTTCTTTTCTTTCCATTCGTGTTTGACAATTTAGAACGGTCATTCTCAAACGTTTTCGTTTATAATCCCGAAGCCAACGATGAAAAAAACTGGCAGCAAAAGTATAACATAATTCATACAAATGACAATAAACAGCAATTCCCCCCTTATTTTATTGCAATACAAGTGCATCGGGATTTTTTTTGTGAAAATGTGCAATTTAGTTTATCATCTCCATGTGCTTGCAGACAATGTGCTGAAGAATACTCCCTTAGCGTCAACAGACAGATTCGGAATCATTCAGAACGTGACTCTGATCGATCGAAACCATGTGACTTTGTCTTCTTCTGTCCTGCAGACTTCAGTGATGACTTTCTTCCCCAGCCCCAAGACATTAAAGAGGAGGTGGAGCCAGAACCCTCCCGCTTTAAAAAGGAAGCTCAGCACGCCTGGATCGGTCAGAAAGAGGAGCCGCATGTTGGGCTTGAGGACGCAGAGATCAGCAAGTTGCCATTGGCTGCTGTCACTATGACGAGTGAAGATGATGAAAAAGAACGCAAAGGAGGCGCCGATGAAGGCTCGGAAATACACAATTTCTTAGCTCCAACGTCGAGCAGTGAGGACACAACATCACCCCCTCCCGACTCGATCAAAAGTGATTCGAACAAGCCAGAGCAATCCTCTGAATGCGGGGACATTTCTGGCGGCACGTGTACGCTGGCCGGACACGTGAGGGTTCACACGGGAGAAAAAGCATTCCGATACTCGGGTTGCGACAAAAGCTTCAAAGAGAAAAGCGCTTTAATGCGTCACAACGTGCTGCACAGCGGAGAGAAGCCCTACGACTGCTCGGCGTGTGGGGAAAAATTCTCACTCAAGTTGGATTTAGCAACGCGCGCAAGAACACAGAAACCTTCCGCGTGCGCAGCGCGCTGCCTGCGATTAACGCAAAGGTCAGATTTGACCTCGCACGTGAGAACGCGCGCTGGGGAGAAACCGTTCACCTGCTTCTTCTGCAACGGACAATTCTCTCTCAAGGCTGACTTGACCGAACATGTGAGGGTACACGCAGGAGAGAAACCGTATTCCTGCTATTGCTGCCAACAACGGTTTCGCACGCGTGCGGGATTTGTTTCGCACATGAAAACGCACACCGCGAAGAAACCCCTGGACGGCTCCACGGGTACGCTCGGCGCGGCGAAACGTTTCCCCTGCTCAGTGTATGGCAAAATACTCACGCGAAATTCCGATTTGAGGAGACACATGAGAAGGCACACGGGTGAAAAAGTGCTGAGTTGCAGTATGTGCGGCCAGAGATTTTCTTACAAGTATCAGTTGGACAAGCACACGTGTGCAGGAGAGAGCAGTCAAACTGTGGAAGTTTGAAAAAAAAAAAGCTGAAAAATAGGCTCGCAATATTATCATTTTCCCAAATGACATATTTCCGAAATTCTTCAACTTAACTTCCCACGCGGGGTTCCTCCATGTTGCCATTTTACTTCTAAAACCTGAAACGGCGCAAGTAGAATTTTCATTCACATGCGTATGAGCGACCAGTAAATTTGGGGCTCCCTCGCGAGGCCGTACGCACTCGTGCTGGCATCTAATATTGACCGTGAGGTGGCACCGTTTGCTGATCTCAAAGTTCATTTCAAGCAAATTATATTCAAAGCATTGGCTCCAGCACTAAGTCATACAATGACGCTGTCAATTCTTTTTTTTACATCTTATTCTTTTTTTATCCCTTGCGCGCGTTGCCGTCTTTATTTTTTAGTAGATTGTTGCCATGGATATTGAAAATATGTTCTCAGACTGTATTTGTTGTATGTACACTGCGATGTACTCCTTGGTAATGTGAAATAAAAAGTATAAGTATAAACCCCGCAGCGGCCCGGTAGTCCAGTGGTTAGCACGTCGACTTCACAGTGCAGAGGTACCGGGTTCAATTCCAGCTCCGGCCTCCCTGTGTGGTGTTTGCATGTTCTCCCCGGGCCTGCGTGGGTTTTCTCCGGGTACTCCGGTTTCCTCCCACATTCCAAAAACATGCATGGCAGGCTGATTGGACACTCTAAATTGTCCCTATGTGTGAATGTGAGCGTGGATGGTTGTTCGTCTCTATGTGCCCTGCGATTGGCTGGCAACCGATTCAGGGTGTCCCCCGCCCACTGCCCGAAGACGGCTGGGATAGGCTCCAGCACCCCCGCGACCCTAGCGAGGATCAAGCGGTTCGGAAAATGGATGGATGGAAGTATAAACCCCCTTTTTTATTTCCTGTTGCCTCCCACTTAACATCCGGTAATGGAAGGCCATGCCCCAGCGCCGTATTTAGAAACTTGCCATGATGACTCGTAATGGCTTTTGTTGCGTCACGAGACATTTGAGTAGGTTGCCCCCCCCCCCCCCCCCCACATAGCGACAACTCCATGTCAAACTCCTGCTGCTGTTGATGATGATGACGACACTCTTCAAGTCACACTTAGAATAAACAATGTGGCAAAACATTCGACAAAAAAAGTCAACGCCGGAAAGACACAAGAGGGATCAATTGGGTCTAAAACCATTGAGGTGTTCAATGTGTTGCAAACGATTCAGTCAGAGGGGCCAATTCGGAACGGACGCAAGAACGCACACTGGGGAGAAAGACTTCCTCTGCTCAATTTGTGGCCAAACATTATGCTCAAAGGAAAGTTTAAGATTACATGCAAGAAGACACGGTGGGGAGAAAGTCAGGAAGCGCTTATAAACGTCTTTCGGCCTTGCTGGGCCCGATTGACCACTGCTAAGGAAGTATAAAATAATCTGGGACTGAAGCAACAATCGCAATTCAGAAACGGTGCAAGTTACACATTAATACGAAGCATGTATAATAATGACATCGCTGTCATGATTCCGCGTATCTCCTGCCTTCCAAGTGATACGCCAAATAATCCAATAGGCGGCGATAATGTACGCGAAGGTGGGTTGTCAACCACCAGTTAACTCCAACACGAAGAAGACGAACAGGAAAGAAAAGTTAGCGAGACGGTGTAATCGTTTACACCGGGCAATTTATTCCCTCGCTACTTGTTCTTTATTCTGTGCGCGTTTCTTTTGTGCAAACGAGTTTTTTGTGGGCGGGTTTTCTTCGTGGTCGCATGGACTCGCTTTAGTGCAGTTTCAGACTTCGCGAGCTAACGTAGCTGAGCTTGTTGGCAGCGAACAAAGAGAGGCCGACGTTAGCAACACGTCGCTCTGTAAAGGAGAAGGAGAAAGTGTTGTGATTCGCGTTTGAAAATGTGTGCAAAAAGTGTCAAAGAAGAATTCGAGGAAGAAGTTTGTCGAACCAAAGAGGAGATCGAACAACAACGTCAGCTACTGGACGCCGTTTTCGTGAAGCCTGCAGACGGATTGCACAGAGAAGGTTTGATCACTTCTTGCTATGAAATGTTTCGTCTCTCTTTAGTCTGAGTATCAAACAGGCGACGTTTCGCGCCAAATTATTTTTTTTCTCATTCCTTTCTTCAACTCTTTTTCAATTATACTGAGAGGACGCGGGACTGAAACAAAACAACATGTCACCCGCTATTAAAAACAGACTAGAAAGCACAATTTATTTTGACCATGGGCTAGTATGGCGCATATCAACCACAGTTTAAGTTCGAGTGGCTGATGTCGTACATTCCAGCAAGATGCAACAGAAATACAAAAACCACTCGCCATCCATTGCAGACTGATCATTCTGCAAGGGGAATTGTCCCATCTGCGGCCCCTTCTCAAGGTTTCACATTTTTTTTCCCCAAATAGAATTTTTGTATTTTTTTCCTTGTCTTCCTGGGGATTAAGGTCAGGGAATGTCGTGAATGCTTGTCAACTGTGGCCATGTCAAGCACTTTGAGACTGATTGTGTTGAAGGGCTATTGAAGAAATGTGACTTGATTTGACTTTAAAGTGGGTCTTACATATTTTGTCATTTTCCACAGAAATTGAGGAGTAAACATTTGAAGGATTAAAATAAAATAAAAATATAGAAGTGATACACTTCAAATGGAGAAACACCTCGCAGCGTGGTTGGCAGGAACGCACAATTGAACAATGGCGCAAACTTGACTGACTTGTCCAAATTCATATGCCAAATGCCATGTGCTTGTCTTGTTGTGTCTTGCAGACATCAGTAAGAAAGATCTCCATTCTGAGCGGCATGAGCGTAACTTCAGGGTGGAGCAGGAGGCGCCGGGGTCTCCGCATATTAAAGAGGAAGAGGAGGAGGAGGATATCACCACCGTGCCATTTATTCGGGTCATTGTGAAGAGTGAAGGTGAAGATGAAGAAGGTGACGGAGACCGTTGTGGTGGATCCCAAGCAGATAGCGACAACACCACGTCTCCTGGCACTGATGATGATGATGATGATGATGATGAAGAACGCTGTAAAGGTGATACAGCGGGTCGTACTGACAGAAAACGCTGGAAATGTTCTCAGTGTGAAAAAAGCTTCGGCAACAACTCCGCATTGAAAATGCACATGAGAACACACACAGCAGAGAAACCCTTTTCGTGCTCGGTGTGTGGTAAGGAATTTTCTCAAAAGGGAAATTTGATAAGACACACAAGAACGCACACACGACCCACCACACTGAAGAAACAATGCTCAGTCTGCGCTATGCGATTCCGTCAAAATTCACATTTGAGAAAGCACATGAGAACACACACGGGTGAGAATTCATTTTCCTGCTCAGTGTGCGGAAAAGAATTCTCTCGTAAGTCGGTTTTGACCACACACACGAGAACACACACCGGCGAGAAACCGTTTTCTTGTTCGGCATGCAACAAAAGTTTTGGTAGTCGCTCGTCATTTATCCGACACAAAAAAACACACACTGGTGAGAAACCGTTCGCCTGCTCACTCTGCGGTAAACAATTCTCTCAAAAGGGCAATTTGGTGAGACACGCCAGAAACCACACCGAACCAACCACTTTGAATCCACACTGCTCGGCGCCCGATGTGATAGTGAGTCAAAACGCACATTTGGAAACCCAAGTGAGAAAACCCTCTGGCAAAAAAAATGCTTCCTGTCATGTACGTGTTAAACATTTCTCTCGTAAGTCGCTTTTGACGATACACGAGAGAGCACGCACGGCAGAAAAAACATTTTCTTGTTCAGTCTGCAACAAAGGCTTCAGCGGTCGTTCGTCATTTGTCCGACACAAAAGAACGCACTCTGGTGAGAAACCCTTTCCCTGCTCGGTGTGCGGGAAACGGTTTGGGGAAAAGGCGCATTTTGTCGTACACACAAGAATACACACGGGTGAAAAACCTTTTTCTTGCCCGATCTGCAATAAACGCTTTAGTGCTTTTTCTACGTTTTCCCGCCACAAAAGAACACACACTGGTGACAAGCCTTTCACCTGCTCCGTGTGTGGGAAAAGATTTGCTTTGAAGACTTACTTCATGGTACACGCCAGAACACACACTGGGGAAAAACCGTTTTCTTGCTCCATTTGTCACAAACGTTTCAGTGGTCGTTCATCATTTGTACGCCACCAAAGAACACACACCGGAGAGAAACCCTTTACCTGCTCGGTGTGTGGCAAAAGCTTTGCCGGAAATAAATATTTTACGGTGCACATGAGAGCGCACGCTGGTGAGAAACCGTTTACGTGCTCAGTGTGTAAGAAAAGTTTTAGTGTGCAGTCCTCGTTTGTTCGCCACCAAAGAACACACACGGATGACCGTCCGTATTCGTGCCTAGTGTGCGGTATGAGATTAACTTGCCGTTCGCATTTAGACCGACATATGACAACGCACACTGGTGAGAAGATGTTCAGTTGTAGTGTGTGTGATAGAAAATTCTCTCGCAAGGACAATCTGAAGACACACAAGTGTGCGGGCAAGAAATGAAGCCGCAGGACCGGCTGTCTACTTGAAGACAACATGAGCACATTTGACGAGTTGATGTTGCGACAGAGTTGATATAAGACGCCTGCTGTCTGACTTCCTCAAGGACTCTTTCGATAGTGTTGGAACTCGTGACCGTTGTTTCTGGCGGCGCTTCACAATCACTTTCAGTTCATTGACAGCTGTGTTTTATTCAAATGGTCTGCTGTGGAATTTCTGCACTGGAAAAATAAACCTGTAACAGGCTTTTTGTCTTTATTTCAGAGGTAAAGTGTATTTCTAACAGTACTCGCATTAATTATACATTTTGAGAGCAAGTGAAAGTGCATTTAGTTATTCTGCTTGTTGCTATACGTCAATGGCATAGATGGGTGAACCTTTGTTCTAAATTGTTGCGCCACTTAGGGGAAATTGGATCATTTTCCACGGCACAATGATGGGTACACTTATCTCTACACCACTCGTATACTGACGTGTATTAATTTATTGAGAAGTCACAATCGTTATTTCTTATATTTTCAAGGATATCAACATCAATACCTTTCTGTGACGTTTTCAATCTCGGATCTCTGTTGCAACTTGCTGATGATACCCAGAAAATTAAATACGAGCGTCAAATGTGGGAGTGAAATGGTCAATGAGCTCATAGTTTCATCAGCTAGTTGCAACAACGAGACTGAAAGAGTCACATAAACCAATGGAAATAGACATATCCTTGGAATTTTTAATAGATCCAAAACATTTTACATTTACAAACTACACTCGAAACGTTGGGGTTATTGTAATTTGTGATAAGTGTCGAAAGCGTGTAAAGACACCCCACACCGGACGGGGGCAGTAAAGGGCGAGAGTCGAATGGTTTTTACTTCCGGAAGTTAAACAACAACAAAGACTTCTCGAGGCTCGTAAGCAAGCGTTTTACTTTATCTGTACAGATCTGCCGTGAAGCAGAGTCAACTTTTTAGTGGCAGCATAACTCCTCTTAATGCATTTGGGAAGCTTCTCCGTCTCGTTTAATTTCATGTCCTCGCCGCGAAGAGTCAGACGCGGAAGTTAGCAACGTGTCGCAAAGGGGAGATCAAGTGTGTGACTGTCAATTCTCGTGAGAAAATGTGTAAAGTTGATATCCTGAGAGCGTTGCTAAATCAACGACTGAGTGCGGCTGTTGAAGAAATATTTGTAGTGTTTGAAAAGACGATAGCAGAGTACGACGAGGAACTTTGCCGAACAAAAGAGGAGAACGAGCGACAACGTCGGCTACTGGACGCGGTTTTCAAGCCTCAAGTGGTGTCGCACAATGCAGGTTTGCTCACTTCTTCCTCTCGCTTGTTTCCTCGCTACTTTCTGTTCTTAATCCGCGTATCGGTGTGTATGGTGTAAATGCCGAGGAGCATTCACATGTTATTCTGCTGGAAAATGCTTTGTATTTATTCAGCCTTTTAACTCCAGTTTGAGGGAAGCTTGACTTGACCAAACCATGCGTGTTTGTCTTCATGCTTCCTGCAGACATCCGTAAAGATGATCTTCAGCCCGAGCAGCAGGAGTGGAGCTTCAGGATGGCGCAACAGGAGCCAGAGCCCCCCCACGTTAAAGAGGAAGAGCCCCTCTACGTCAAAGAAGAAGAAGAGCAGGCTGGCATCACAAACTTTCCATTGGCCGGAGTCCTTGTGAACAGTGAAAATGATGAAGACAACGAGCATGGGTCAGAGCTCTGTCCCGATCAAAGTGAGAGGAACAGAGGGGCGAAGCTTCCGAGCAGCAGCTCAAGTCAACACATGACAACAAAAGGTGGAGGATCAGAAGACGACAGCCTCTTCGCTCCACTGTCAGATAGCGACAATGCGGCATCGCACTCTCCTGACACTGAAGGTGATGAAAACTCCAAAGTTGACATGTCATGTCACATCGACGACGCCCATATTAAATGCTCTCACTGTGATAAAACGTTCATCAACGTGGCTACTCTGAAAAGACACATGATGATTCACAAAGGAGAGAAAACATTCCGTTGCTCATTTTGTGGTAAAACATTCAATCAGAAGGTGCATTTGATAAAACACACGAGAACGCACACAGGAGAGAAACCTTTTGCCTGCACAGTTTGCGGTATGAGGCTAAGTCAAAAAGAATACTTGAAAGTGCACATGAGAACACACACTGGTGAAAAACCATTTCCCTGCTCAGTGTGCGGGAAGAAATTCTCTCAGAAAGCATTTTTGAAAGTACACACAAGAACACACACGGGTGAAAAACCATTTTCTTGCTTGGTCTGCAACAAAAGTTTTAGCGCGTATTCCACATGTACTCGGCACCAACGGACACACACAGGGGACAAAGTGTTTAGTTGCGCCGTGTGTGATAAGAAATTCACTCGGAAGGACAACCTTAACAAACATAAGTGTGCTAGTAAGAAATAAAGCTGCAAGTGACCAACTAATGGTTACAAGAAAAGCAAAGTGGGTCATGATGCACTGCGGCGATACAGAAAAGAAAATGGCAGGCGAGCACTTCATTTGTCTGAATTTTGCAGGATACCATGCACTTAAAACAATATGATAAGAGCTGACATTGATCTATAAACTGTAATTAAGTGAGAGCATTTTCATTCGAATAATGAGTGAATTCCAGTGGGACCGTGAGATACGAATGATCTGGCATACACGTTTTTGGAGATAACGTTTGTATGTCTGAATTTTGTGGTTTAAAAGTTACTGGTTTATTTTCCAGTATTGTAATTTCTTGAGATGGTGAATGTCAAGCTTTCATTCACTGTAAATTGAAATCATCTCCTGTAAATAAAAATCTTGTAAATGGGAGTACAGGTATTGGGTTGATACGAGTTCCATTTTTTTGGAGCTAATTTTTAATTTATCGAGGGTGCAGGGCATTTATGAAATTACTGTATTTGCAGATTACTGGCACGTCTCCAATGTATGCACCGTATCGGTCTATTCCTCACCGCAGGGAACCGCATATAGAAGATTGCTTTTCTGAGACTGCAGTTTTTTTTGCGACGTACCAGCCTTCCTGTCAGGCTTACCAGGTTTGAGGTGTGCCGAAGACTCAAGCGTGTAATAAGAACTTCACATCTGGTGGTGGCAGCAACGCAGTAGAATACCTCGTGTCTGCTCTGCCGGAGGAGGAAAAAAGGAAAAGAGGGCGATCTCAAACTCGATTTAAAAGCCGTATGCTGTTGAGCCAACCCACGTGTATTTGATAGGCATTTTCATCCCGTCTTTGAGAGTCATGCTCGAAATGTCTTGGGAAAATAAATCAGAGGACGTCAATTCGTTTGATCTCTTTGAAAATCAATGGAGTGGGAGTGAATGCGTCATCGTCGACGTCATCGTCACTACGACAACACAAACGTCGTACAACGCTTTACGAATAAACTTGTTAGATGAGTTGGCTCGCCAACAAGCTTCGACACAGAATATCCTGGCAGGCACAAAGCGACTATTCCAGTTAAGATGACTTATTGATTGGGCGGTACAATTCGTGCAGTCTCGCTGCACTTTGAAGCTTCTTCAGTTAGCGCCTCTTAGCTTAGCTCAGTTTAGCTTGCTAGCTGCGAACAAAGAGACGCGGAAGTGAGCGAGTGAGTCTCAAGTGTGTTAAAATGTGTAAAGTAGAAATGCTGAAGGCGTTGCTGAATCAGCGGCTAAGTGCAGCCGTCGACGAAATATTTGGAGTTTTTGCGCGAACGATAGCAGAGTACGAGGAGGAACTTTGCCGGACAAGAGAGGAGAACGTGAGACAACGTCAAATGCTGGACGCCGTTTTCAGGCCTCAAGCTGAGATACTTGGTGCAGGTTTGTTCAGTTGTCCACATGTTTGGGAGCAGGTTTGTCCAGTTGTCCGCACATTTTTGCAGGAAATTATGGAAGCCTCATTAAGTCGAACATCCGGGAAGTGAAGTCGATCAGTAGTGTCCGCACTCATTCGACGAATTTAAAGGAACGCGTTTTGATGAACAAATATAAGAATAAATAACGTTAAGAGCCATCAAGCCCAGATCTACCGGTCTCAGAAGAACTGATCAAATTTTACGACCTGAATTATGTTTGTTTTATGCCGATGTTAACTTTTGGAGCCAATCAGAATTCGGTCTCAGTGTTGCCATGTGGGTCTAATCTGCCCAGATCATTGAGAATCAATCGTATAAGGCCCGTGCAACGTAAATTAGCCTCCAGATGGGACTTTTATTTATTAAATTATGTTATTATTTCAAATCCATCCTCCTTGACAATGTGATAATTTTTGGTCCTCTGATTGGTTTGTCTGTGCAAAACCTGTGCATCCAACTACAGCGAACGAAGCAGTGTCTGTGGCGTTCTCCACACAATGATACACATTATTATGTAACGAAACTGGTCTCCTCTGTAGTTGGCCTGGAGTTCGCCAATCTAACGCAGGGGTGAGCAATTCCAAATTTTAATTTCCAGTATATGTAAGCATTAAAAGGAGTATCTCCCCATAGCTGAGCAAAGCTTGATTTAACGAAACGCTGTGCGTTTGTCTTTTTGTGTCCTGCAGATGTTGGTGAAGAAGCCGTTCCCTCTGCGCAGCAAGAATGGAGCTCCAGGGTGGACCAGCAGGATCCAGAGGTTGTGCATGTTAAAGAGGAAGCGGAGGAGGCTGATATCGGCAAGTTACCATCAGCTGGTGCTCCTTTCAAGAGTGAGGATGAAGAGGAGCAGTCACAACCTCTTCCCCATCAAAGTGAGCATTCGAGATGGATGCAGCCGCCAAACGGTAACTCAAGTCAATGCGCGGCAACAGAAGAGGATGGAGGCCACCGTGGAGAATCACAGGCAGACAGACTCTTTGCTCCGCGGTCAGAACATCACGACAAAAGAACATCACACTCTCCAGGTGATGCGGCATGGCATGCTGACCACACGTACTTCAAGTGCTCTCATTGTGACAAAACATTTGGCACCAAGTACACTTTGACGAGGCACATGAAAAGTCACACTGCTGGCAAAAAACACTGGAAATGCTCCCAGTGCGGGAGAACTCTTGGCGACCGCAGGAATCTGAGAAGACACATGATGGTTCACACTGGAGAGAAGCCATTCATGTGCTCAATCTGCGGAAAAAGATTCTCTCAGAAGGCCAACTTGATCACGCACACGAGAACGCACACCGGCGAGAAACCGTTTTCCTGCACACTCTGCAGCAAACGCTTTGGGGATCGTTCCGCACTGATTCAACACAAGAAAACACACGCAGCGGGCAAACATTTTGCCTGCTCGGCGTACAACCCGAGTTTCGGTGTTCATTCAAATTTGGGACAACATATGAGAACACACACGGGGCAGAAACCATCTGCCTAGTGTGCGGAGAAGTTTCTCTCCAATTTGCACTTTGAGAAGACGCACCCCATATCAGGTCAAACACACGAAACAGGGGTATGTTATTACAGTTTACAGTTTTTATTAGTCTACTAAACCTGTGATAGTAGATAAACCAGTAAATCATGTATATCGATATAAATAGAGTGTCAAAGTTGTGCCACTGTTAGAGGAATCTATGAGCAAAATTGTATCATGTTTAAAGTTTCATTTAATTTGGGCACGTCTAACCGTTTGGGTGCGTATCCGGCACCCCCAAATGCCTGTGCACGAAGGCGCCGGCCACCCGGCCGCAGGACTGTTGAAGTCCACAATTGGCACGTCAATGCAGGTGGGCGATCAGAGGAGAGAGGGCTAGACTCGGTCACAAAGGGGGAATGAATAATTCGGGAACAGCGGTTGAACAACAAAAGACGATTTGAGAACACCCGTCGCGCCCAGGCGACATTGGCCGTCACCAAAGTCTGCAACATGTTGATTCAGAGTAGACCAGACAGAAAGGCGCCAAAGTAACGGTGGTTCAAAGCTTAAACTCAGGTAAACGATCACTACCGAGGGGCCGGACCGAGGTTGCGGAATGCAAATATCGGGGCAGTGTTTTCCTTGTATGTTACAATAAAAGTCTGAATTGGCAGGAAGGGAGGCGGAGTGTGTGATCATCGGGGCAACTACCGTCGTTCGCTCTCAGAGATCCCTTCCCGCCAATATTGAAGACAAATTTCCCTGTGTGCCGAGTCATTTCTTGAACTTTGTCCGAGAAAAACTCTGACGGCCCTAAATGCCATCAGGGTCCCATGTGTGTCGTGTTGTCAAATGACTTCAAGTTAAGCTTTATTGTCAAATGTGCTCTGTGTGCAACATACAGCACAGATGAAATGAATTTCCTCTCTCAACCACAGTGCAAACATGCAGTCTAAAAAATAAGGGCAGCAGACCGAACCGCATAAAAATGATTCCTCGATACCTAAATGTGAAACCACAGTGAAGTTTGTGTACATCAAGTTTTGAAAATGATGCTGCTGTCTCAGTATCAGCTCAGCTGTTTTGATACAAAACGATGCTATTTTTCTTTATTAAAACACACAATAAAAATGAGTTGCACCTCAGTTCATTTCCATAAGAACACATCTTGTTTTATTGTCAGTCGAGATGTGTTGCTCGTTGCTCCATCGTTTGTCTTCAAATATGCAATGCTCAAAGGGCTTTAACGTGTTCATGAAAACTTTGAGACTAGTTTTGTTAGCCAATCTAGTGCATTTGGCATTGTGTGTGTAACACAGTGGAAAATTGCAAGTTATGTTGCTTGGTGAAACATACAAGTAATTCACTGTTAGCAAGTGCTTGACCTCCCCTTTTGAATTACTGTTCACTCTTTTCTACTTATTTTGCCCTAAAGTGGTGTACGTGAATCAACTTTTACGGGTTATTTTGTATGTGTCTGACAAACGAAGTGCAAGACAAATAAACCAGAGTACTGCATAGCGCCAAATGGGGGAAACGTAAACGTTTTTCATCCCTTAAAATTAAAGTCAGGAAAGACACAACTATTGAATGTCTCTGTAGATTATTTTGAGCGATTAACCTGTGTTATGGGATATGTTGAGAGATTTATTATTTCCCCGCCCTCCAATCTCTGTTCAGAAAAATGCTGGAGCTGACCATGCAAAATGTTGAACCTGTTCAGTAATTACAAAACCTTTTCCTTTCATACATGTGTTTATGAAACTAAATAATTTAGCATCATAATAGTATTTGTTGTAGCAGGTTTTCAATAATACGCTGGTGAAGGAAACTTTTCAACATACACTCACCATGGGTTGAAGTTGTTTGACAGGATTCGACGAAACTTCATGTGGATGTCGAAATCGTATTTGTGGCGTCAAACAGTCAAAGGTTATCCATATTCATTTCAGTCCGAATGCGAACTCAGTGTCTTTCAAACTTTGAAGTCAAATACCATTTCCTCCTGTCTTTCCTTTTGCAGTCGTGCTGTCGAAAACGGTATCCCACTAGCGTTCCGACACACCTTTACAGAAGCATTCATTATTTAGGCGCGCCTACTTTTGGCGTCATCAATCGCGTTGAATCGCGTTTGGTATGAGGTTTGTCCAAGTTCGGATGCCGTACAAACGCCGATTTGCTTCCGGGTACGGTTTGCCTTCCCAAAGGCGCCTCACAAGTAAACATTCTTTGAGAATTAGGACTGAATGAACCGAAACCTCGATACAGAATGCCCCGTTGTTAGTTTAGCGGAGGAAACATCTTTAATTAAATCCTCATATCCGATTTCTCGATCTCTTCTTGTTGAATTTTTACGTTTCTCCAGTTAGCTCAGATTAGTTTAGCTCGGTACCTGCGATCAAAGCGACGCGTTTGTTCGAAACACATCGCTAGCGGAGTTCCCCCTGTGAGTGTAAATTGTTGTGATTATCAGGTGAAAATGTGTAAAGTCGAAATGCTGAGAGCGATGCTGAATGCCCGACTGAGTGCGGCCGTCGAAGAAATATTTGGAGTCGTTGCAAGAACGATTGCAGAGTACGAGGAGGAACTTAGTCGGACCAAGGAGGAGAACGAGCGACAACGTCAACTACTCGACGCAGTTTTCAGGCCTCAAGAGGAACCCCACAAAACAGGTGCGCCCCCTTCACCGTATTGAACTCATTCGACGTACTACACCCTCGGAAAAAAAAGACTGTCTTCTGTCTTACGCCAACAGGTGAATATGTCAATGTACTGTTTTGGCTATCATAATATTTGTGTGTGTGTGTGTGTGTGTGTGTGCGTGCCCTGCAGATAACAGTGAAGAAAGTCTTCCCCTTGAGCAGCAGGAACCAGAGCCTCCCCAAGATCAAGGGGAAGAGGAGGAGGCAGATCACTTCCTCATTAAAGAGGAAACGGAGCGTGAGCCTCATCAATTGCTGGAGTTGCCGTTTTCTCGCGTCATTGTAAAGAGTGAATATGATGAAGACAAAAGTCAGAGTGTGGAGAGCAGAGGGGCGGAGCCTCCAAGCAGCAGCTCAAGTCAACAAGTGACGACAGAAGGTGACGCAGGCCGCAGTGGAGCATCGCAAGCAGACTGCCGCTTGGCTTCACAATCACACTCTCGTTCTCCTGACTCTGATGCTGAACACCCTAAAAGTGATATGACGTGTCACCCTGGCAACGCACACTGGAAATGTTCTCAATGCGACAAAACGTTTGGTACCAAGTACACTTTGCGAGTACACATGATGATCCACTCTGGAGACAAACCGTTCATGTGCTCCGTTTGCGGTAAAAGATTCTCTCAGAAGGCACACTTAACGACACACACCAGAATACACACGGGCGACAAGCCTTATTCCTGCTCTGTCTGCAACAAAAGTTTCATCGATTACTCCGCAATGATTAAACACACGAGGGTACACACCGGAGAGAAACCTTTTGCGTGCTCGGTCTGCAACTTAAGTTTCAGCGATCGCTCCAATTTGGGCAAACACATGAGAAGGCACACCGGAGAGAAACCTTTCGCCTGCTCGCTTTGTGGTAAAAGATTCTCCATAAGGGGTCATTTAACAACGCACACAAGAACACACACGGGAGAGAAACCTTTCACGTGTACCATCTGCAATTTAAATTTCAGCGATCGCTCGGGATTGGTTCAACACAGGAGAACGCACACGGGGGAGAAACGCTTCACCTGCTCAATTTGTGGTAAACAATTTTCTCAAAGGGGTGCGTTCACAAAACACATCCAAATACACTCTGGTGAGAAACCATTAAGTTGCAGTGTGTGACAGCTGAACAAATACCGGCGTGCTGCGAGGAGGACACTGACGATTTGATTGCATTGACAAACCTTTGATTTTGCGTTGTCAATTGTAAACGCGTATATGTGAGCCGAAATAAAAAAAAATCAAGTCTTTAACCTGAGATAGTGTTCAGCGTTATTGCCCTGCTGCTGTTTCGGTTCGCAACAAAGTTTCATGTTCTTTCAACAGTAGCTCTTGTCACGTCTGTGCGTGAAGGAAATAGGGATGGGCCAGCGTCCGCTAATAGTAATAAAGCTGCGAAACTGATGACCCCTAAGTTGTTCAGAATTGCCTCCATCTTTTCACCATTCTTTCCTGCTCCTCCATTTACCGAATATTGAAAAAACAACAACATTGTGATGTTGTTTTTTTTCTCCCCCATTTGATGATGTGCGGGTCAGATGAGCGTGACTGCATTCACATCAGATGCATGCCCGATTTATATCCACGTACGAAAGAGGCCCGTGTTGAAAAATAAAAATAATTGTACTGTTCTCATTGCATGAAAAAACATCTGACACAAGGTAAAAAGAACAAAAAAACTGAATTGACCTGCAGTACGAACACAGCCCCTGTTGTCTTATTGGATATGCGTGTGCAGTTATTCCGACCTTGTAAATACGCTTCACCCATTAAAGGCGATCAAAGTCATGAGCATTTGTGCTTTGAATGATTCTTCTGAATCGATAAGCCACCGGCAGTCACAAGGATGCTGACCTCATGGGCCAACTCCACCTTGCTTTTCAAAATATGTGCTTTCAGTACAGGATGATTTTAGCAAGCCCAAAAAAAAACAGTTATTCCCAAAACATTTACAGCAAAGATTGTTCAAGGTCATAGTATCACCGTCATTTTATATTCATCCATTGGCTGGAGCGCTTATTTGTGTACATTGTAAGCTCGTAGCTTGAGCAAATGCTACTCGTGTAAGAGGACGATGATGGCAGACTAAACAACCGAACCCCCCAAAAATGTTGCATGATCCAAAAAAAGGCTCAGCCTCGATTCATCGTAACTGGATAATTAAATTTTTTTTGGGGGGGGGTATATTTTTCAGAACATATCAAACCCGCTGGTGAAAGTCATCATGGAATGCACCGCAAACCAACGTGTCAGTCCTTTCACAGAGTTCAGTTCATGTGGAAGAAGTCAAAGTTTCCAAAGCGTTTAAGTTCCCGCGGCTTCATTGAGTGCAACGCACTTGTGTGTCTTCACTTGGTACTTGCGAGGGAATGTCTTCTTGCACGCGGCGCAACTGAACACTTTGCCTCCAATGTGTTTTTTTCTGTGTCGGGCAAAGGCTGAATTAGACTGGAAGGTTCTGTTACAGACTAAGCAAGAATAGGGTTTTTCGTCACTGTGCGTCCTTCGATGTCGGGCAAACGATGAATGTGAACTGAAGCGTTTGTGGCAGACTAAGCAGGAATACGGTTTCTCGCCAGTGTGGGTTCTTGAGTGAGCCTTCAAAGTTTCGTTTTGCGTGTACCGTTTACCGCACACTGAGCACCTGAAAGGCTTTTCCCCGGTGTGTATCCGGGTGTGTTTAGTTAATGCCGAGTGGCCAGTAAAACTTTTGTTGCAGATTGAGCAGCTGTACGGTTTTTCTCCAGTGTGTGTCCGTGTGTGCGCAGTTAAATTTCCCTTGTGGGTGAAACTTTTGCCACACACTGAACACTTGAATGGTTTCTCTCCCGTGTGCGTTCTTATGTGTTTGATCAGAGCGCTGCTATAGTCAAATGTTTTCCCACACTGGGAACATTTCCAGCGTTTACCGGCAGTGCGACCTGTCATATCACTCTTAGAATATTTGTCACCATCGGTGTCGAAAGAGTGCAACGTGGTGTCATCCGAATCTGAGAGTGGAGCTGAGAGGCTGGCAGCTCGGGACGCTCCGCAGCGGTCTCCGTCATCTTCTTCTTCAGCCTCGGCATCAACCCTCAAAGGAAAAGCAGCCAATGGCAATTGGGTGACGTCGGCCTTCTCCTCTTCCTCTTTGATGCGGGGAGGCTCAGGCTGCTGTGGTTCCACCGTGGATATCCCTTCTTGCTGATTCGGGGAAAGACATTCTTGACTGGAACTTTCTGCAGGACACGAGAAAACAGGCATGGTTTGGAGAAGTCCAGCCCTGTGAAATCCCCAATCAAGAATCCAATAAACCGTGAATACATAACAGCATTTGCTTCGAGATGCGTCAAAACGCGCAAACTTGACGCCGCAGGGCACCATGCTGCCCGATACTGAAGGCGTATAAAATAAAAATAGCGAGGCAATAGTTAGTCCTCATAATTGCATGAAGAAAAGGTAAGCATGGTGAGCGGAGAGAGAGAGAAGGTTCGAAAGACCCGAGGAAGGATGCGCAAACCTTCTTTGTATAACACAACGTGCGGCTTGAGAACAGCGTCCAGTAGCTGACGCTGACGCTCATTCTCCTCTTTTGACCGACAGAGTTCCTCCTGGTACTCGGCGATGGTTCTTGCAACAACTCCGAATACTTCATCGACGGCCGCACTCAGTCGCTGATTCAGCAACGCCCTCAGGAGTTCCACTTGACACATTTTCACACCTAAGCTCCGCTGAGCGACGTCTACGATGGCGGATAGTGAGCTAAACCAACTTAAAGGAGCGTCATCAAAAGTGAACTATGACGAGGTTGGCCGGGTACAAAAAAACCCAATGTGAATTGTGTCGTATGATCGAAATCCGTGCAGAGTAAAGAAACGCGCGGCTATTGAAGCAAATGAAAACGAATTAGGTGGCGCCTGTGCTAGCAGCTTTTGCATGCACTCTAACTTCCGGTTCACCCTGTCACAACCTTCTTGTGCATTACTGTACTGCCCCCTCAGGTGTGAAGGCGTTCATGTCACAGGGCCAGTGAAAAGCTTCGAAATACAAAACGTACTCTTTTATAATGACACAAAATCTGTGAAAGTATACATTTCCACACCTCTGAACATCCTTCAGATAACATAAGGCGCCAGATCACAATAGACAGCGAAAAAAGCCCAACGAAAACTTCCCAGACCCCCTGGCATGCATGTACTCGCCTAAAAAAAACTCCAGCTCGGACCGTTTATTATTTTCATGCCCAGTTGTATTTCAGACACCCTGAACCGGTTGCCAGCCAATCGCAGGGCACACATAGACGAGCAAAGCATTCACGCTCTACAATCACATCAAGGGACAATTGAGAGTGTTCCATTAAACTGTTGTGTATGTGTTTGGAATGTGGGAGGAAACCACAGTGCCCGGGGAAACCCCACACAGGCATGGGGAGAACATGCAAACCCCACACAGGGAGGCCGGAGCCGGAATCGAACCCTGCACCTCGGCACGGTGAGGCCGACGTGCCAACCAGTCGACCACCGTTGCGCCTCTCAACTGTACCTTAAAACCTAACTTGAAACCCTTAAAGGTAGGCATCCAACATACTGCCACTACAGGATAGAAAGAAATGTAACATGATAAAACCAGTTTGTTTCTTGACAATCACTTTTATTATGTGAAAAACGGAACGTGGTCCCAAAACAAACTTGTAAGCAAAAACACTCACAGTCCATATGATAATACATGACACTGGGGCATGAAAAGGAAATCTCGATTGTTTCTTTTTAAATGATATTGAGGGCCATCACTGGTTGACCAAAACAGCCATGCTTATCAAGCTGATACTTGTGTGAGAATTTCTCATCACACACATTGCAACTGTACACTTTCTCGCCAGTGTGTGTCCTCATGTGCCGCACCAATTTTGAACGTTCACTGAAACTGTAGGTGCAGACAGAGCAGGGAAAGGGTTTCTCCCCAGTGTGTGTTCTGGTGTGCGTGTTCAATTGTGCCTTCTGGGTGAATGTTTTATCGCAAACTGAGCAGGTGAAGGGTTTCTCCCCAGTGTGTGTTCTCATGTGTTTGGTTAAATTATTCTTCTGCGTTAATTTAAGACCGCAGACTAAGCAGGAAAAAGGTTTCTCACCAGTGTGTGTTCTCATGTGTCTTCTTAAATGTCCCTTTGAAGAGAATTTATTCCCACAAACCGAGCAGACAAAAGGTTTATCCCCAGTGTGTGTTCTTGTGTGACTTATTAAACTTTTCTTGATTGAGAAGCATTTACCACAAACTGAGCAGGCAAAAGGTTTCTCCCCAGTGTGCGTTCTCATGTGAATTATTAAATTAGATTTTTGAGTTAGTGTAAGACCACACACTGAGCAGGCAAAAGGTTTCTCTCCAGTGTGTGTTTTTGTGTGTGTCCCCAAATATCCTTTCTGAGTGAATCTTTTACCACAAATTGAACAGGCAAAAGGCTTCTCCCCGGTGTGTGTTTTTGTGTGTGTTAATAGCTTTCCCTTAAAAGAGAAAGTTTTGCCACAAAATGAGCAGGAAAAAGGTTTCTCTCCAGCGTGTGTTCTCTTGTGCACTTTCAAGGCATACTTAGTACTAAAGGTTTTGTCACACTGAGAGCACTGCAAGCGTCTGTTGTCAGTGTGGCATGTCATATGACTTTGGGAATGTTTTTCAAGGTTATCATCGTGGTCGTCGTCATCATGAGTGTCTGGTGTTGTGTCTGATAGTGGAGCAAAGAGGCTGTCTCCACAACAGTCATCATCATCGTCCTCTTCTTCATCGCCTTCAATCTTGACGATGACACAAGACAAAGGCAACTCATCTTCAGCCTCCTCCTCTTTCATGCACACGTGCTCAGGCTTCTCTTCCTTTTTGATGTGGTGGCACTTCTGCCCAGCATGAAGATCTTCTTCTGTGACATCTGCATGATACAAGGAGACAAACACAAATGGTTTGGGAAAAGTCAAACTTGGTTCAGTCAACTCACCTTCAACTATAGTCTTCTATGCAAGTTTTGGGCATATTTCAAGATCAAGATATCCTTTATTTGTCCCACACTGGGGGAATTTACAGTCTACAGCAGCAAGATTGTGGGAAGAAAGAAGAAAAAAAATAAAAAATGATTAATTATTTCAATTTATTTCCAATGGTCGATTCTGGTCATTTTATCGCAAAATGCTGTTGTACAAATTTTCTACTGAGGCCAATTATGAACTGTCCAATAAGAAAGAGAAACAATGATGTTACAATTGTCACAATAATAACAATTGTATCAATATCTTTGAGATCTTGTCTCTGTATAAAATAATAAACCGTTGTTGCTTGAATTTTAATTGTGTGTGTGCTTTACATGTAGGCTTGCACCTAGGACCTTGTGGGAAAACGCACAGAAACTAATAAAGACTATCAAGTAGAACTTGGCCATTAACTAGAGAGGTGTTTCGCTTGTCCTGCACACGCATCTTCGCCCCATGCTGAAGCGTTAAATTTCTGCCATACCGTGAGTTTTCCGATGACGTAGATATAATTATCGTACCTTGCGATTAATGTACGATGATTTCGAACGGTGGGCGGCCCGGTAGTCCAGTGGTTAGTACGTCGGCTTCACAGTGCAGAGGTACCGGGTTCGATTCCAGCTCCGGCCTCCCTGTGTGGAGTTTGCATGTTCTCCCCGGGCCTGCGTGGGTTTTCTCCGGGTGCTCCGGTTTCCTCCCACATTCCAAAAACATGCATGGCAGGCTGGTTGGACGCTCTAAATTGTCCCTAGGTGTGAGTGTGGGCGTGGATGGTTGTTCGTCTCTGTGTGCCCTGCGATTGGCTGGCAACTGATTCAGGGTGTCCCCCGCCTACTGCCCGAAGACGGCTGGGATAGGCTCCAGCACCCCCCGCGACCCTAGTGAGGATCAAGCGGTTCGGAAAATGGATGGATGGATGGATTTCGAACGGTCAGATTCTGATATTGTTACCGCCCTAGAATGGGTGTGCGTTGGTTTTATACAATTTATGTTAAAACCATTATTCTCTGAGGTACTGTAATGGAAAAATAACACAGATAAAAAAAAATCGGAATTTTATGGGGTTTTCTTCAATTTTTGAAAAGTAAAATGTGTTCGATTGGGAAGTTACTGTGATGGCACACAATTGAAAGGGGGTGGATTAAAGCCCAGGTGCTAAATCTATGGCCCACCACATTTGACAATGTGAATAATGTAAATGTAAATAAAGACATCATGCAAATTCAAGAATGTCGTCAAGTAATGAAAGAAGCTGCTGAAGAGAGAGTAAAGAAGGCAACAAACCTGCTTTATGTAATCCAATTTGAGGCTTCTTGAAAACGCCGTGCAAACGTTGACGTGATCGCTCGCTCTCCTCTTTTATTCCACAATGTTGCTCCTCGTACTCTTCTTTCACACTTTGTGCACACATTTTCATAAAATAATCACGACAAATTTCAGTGAAACCTGATCTCTGCTTGTTGTGCGCTGTGTTGCAAACAAACGCGTCTTTTTGTTTACAGCTTGGAAGCTAGGCTAGGCTAGGCTAAAATAGCCGCGGAAGCCTCAAAGTGCACCGGGACGAGTTTTTTCCGGAAACGAAGTCTTGCGTTATGACGCTTGAGTCAGGCAAAGTACTGACGTATTGTTACGAGTCTTAGGTATGTTCTGTGATAATTCAGTCAGATATTATTCCGGCCGACCAAACCGACGAGACCGGTGTCGGGTTGGGGCACGTGACGTCAGACATGACGTTGCTCAAGCCGCTCCTCCTCACAAGGGTCGCGGGGCGTGCCGCAGCCTATCCCAGTTGTCTTCGGGCAGTAGGCGGGGGGACACCCTGAAGCGGTTACCAGCCAATCGCAGTGTTTTTCATGTCACTAAAATTACAACATTTGAAAATGATTTAACGCCTTTGAAAACTAAGAAAAGAAACACACACGCATACAATCATTTAAGACATTTAAACGTGAAGTAAAAGAAATAAAAAGTAGTTGACTAAAATTACGAAACGATTCAAGCGGCCGGAATGAGTCATCTACATTGTGAAGGATCTATTTCATATTCGAGTAAGGCTGAGACACGCACACACACACATAAACACACACGCGCGCACACACACACGCACGCACACACACAAACACACGTTAACGCACACACGCACACGCACACACACACACACACACACACACGCGCATACACACATGGGTCCGCATAGTCCTGTATTCACGCACCCACATAATAGAACAACGAGAGTGAAGACATCGACACGTGGGAAAAAGTTTCATACACAAACATGAAACTGGTCAAGCTTGAACACTCGGACATGAACGAAGCTAAGAAGTGCGCACATGGACACCTATTAGATGACCCAAGAGTCACTAATCAGCAGAAACACAATCAGCATGATGAGATTACTTTGAGGAACGATCTGAGGACTGGACACTAAGCAGGCAAGAGGTTTCCTTCCAGTGTGCGCTTTTGTGTCGAGGCTTAATTGTGCCTTCCGAGGGAATCGTTTACCGCAAACTGAGCGGGGAAATTGTTTCTCTCCACTGCGTGTTCTTGCGTGTGCGTGTTTAAATATGCCTTACGAGCAAATCTTTTTCCACAAACCGAACAGGCAAAAGGTTTCTCCCCAGTGTGCGTTCTTGTGTGGCTTATTAAACTTGTCTTTAAAGCAAAGCTTTTCCCGCACACTGAGCAGACAAAAGGTTTTTCTCCAGTGTGCGTTTTCATGTGACTCGTTAAATTTGACTTTTGAGTTAATTTAAGACCGCACACTAAGCAGGAAAAGGGCTTCTCCCCAGTGTGCGTTCTTGTGTGCCGTTTTAAGTTTTCGTTTTCAGAGAACCTTTGACCACACACTGGGCAGGCAAAAGTTTTCTCACCACTGTGTGTTCTCGAGTGTCTGTTCAAATGTCCTTTGGTAGAGAATCGTTTCCCACAAGATGAGCAGGAAAAAGGTTTCTCTCCAGTGTGAGTTCTTGTGTGCCTTTTTAGGACTCCCTTTACAGAGAATCTTTTGCCACAAACTAAACAGGCAAAAGGTCTCTCTCCAGTGTGGGTCATAATGTGCACTCTCAAAGTGTACTTAGTACCAAACGTCTTTTCACACTGAGGACATGTCAGGCGTTTCTTGTCAGTGTGACGTGTCACGTCACTTGTCGAGTGTTCACCATCGTCGTCGTCAATGTCAGAAGAGCGTGGCGTTGTGTTGTCACTATCTGAAAGTGGAGCTAAGAGGTTGTCTGCTTGCGATCGTCCACAGTGGTCTCGATCACCCTCTTCTTCATCACCTTCAATCTTCACAATGGCACAAGGGAGTGGCGACGTGGTGAGATTGTCCTGCTCCTCTTCTTTAAACTGGGTGGGCTGCAGCTCCTCTTCATGTTTAACGCGTTGAGGCTCTGGCTCCACTTTCCTTCCTTCCTTCCTGGGCAATCGGCCCCCGTCAGGGACTTGCCCCCCCTCCCGGGTCCCACACCCGGTACGACTCTCGCTGGTGCCCCGCGAGGTTCACACTCAGTGCGGGCCCCGGAAGGGCCCTCGCCTGATTTTTGTTTAAGGAGGGTTGTGGGGCGGCTACTCCCACTTCCCTCCGTTCCAGCGGGGTGAGCCCTGGGCGCCTCACCTTCCGGTGAGGCCCCACCTCCTCCCCCGCCGGCTGGTGGGCATTTAGCCGCAACTGGGGCCCAAGAGCCCCGGCGTTCCCCCCTCGCGCCACTTGGAGGCATCCCACCACGCGAGGTCTGGCTCCACTTTGATGTCGGGGGGATTTTCCTCCTCCTCTTCCTTTTTAATATGAGGTGACTCTGGCTCGTGCTGCTCAGGAAGATTTTCTTCACTGACGTCTGCATGACACAAGAAGAGAACAACAATCATGGTTTGGGAAAGATAAGCGTTGCTGAGTCAAGTCTCATGTTGTGTATTATTTAAGGACTCTTTTGCCAATGTGTATCACAACCGTGGATAGTCATGACGGTGAGGAATTACATTGCTCCGTTCAAAGCTTGAGCGTCAATAACCTTCAGGATGCCAAATACAAATTCATCAATTTTGTCATGCGCTTTCTTCTCAACATCTCAGGTGGGTACGATGGACTTTATTTCAACATTGTGTGCTTTTATCGTGTTATTAGGCATGGATACTCAATTGCTCAGAGGATGCAGGTGGCACAGTTTTTGTTTTTATTGTATTGATGGTTTCCATAATTGAGACGAACGGCGGTGCTATTCAGCTTATCAAATGCACGGCCCGGCACTGCAGCGCGCAGACTGCCGGAAACTAACAAAATTATTCTAAACATAAAGTTGCCCATTTACAAGGAGCAATACTGTTGTACAATGAAACGTGTTACCACCAGACAATTGCGATGAATAAGCGACCAAACCTGCTCCGTGTAACACAATTCGAGGCTCCTTGAAAACAGCATCCGGTGGTTGACGCTGTCTCTCGTTCACCTCATTGGTTCTCCAGAGGCCCTCCACGTCCTCCACTGTTGTGTTTGTACACATTTTCTCACGAAAATAACTCTTCCCACTGGCACTTGATCTCTGCTTAGCTTCGCGTTGCCTACAAAGCCGTCGTCTCTTTGTGAGCTGCTAGCAAGCTAAGCGAGCTCATGAGAACTTCAACGTGCGCCGAGTCGAGTTTATGCGGAGACAAAGATTAAATTAACTTGTATTTGAATCCCGTTAAACAGTGATGGGCGTGCTGGCTCAAACTTTCAGTACGTCGAATCGGTGCTAATTCGGGAAGGGATAAGAAGTGAAGAAAGTGTGATTTTGCAAAACATGAAGTCGGAAGTCGACTTGCTACGTAATACGGCAACTCCACTCGGACAAACCTCTGCCAGTTTGAATACGATAAACAATGCGAATGTATAAACTGGAACTAATAACGACTCGTCAGGTTAAAAAAAGACATCAATTACTCCAAAATATAAGAAAACTGGACATTAACAAGCTTTGTGTGTGTTTTCCGAATTCAAGTCAAGCAATGGACTTGGATTTTTCTGATTTTTTTGGTAGCTCGTTAACAAAACTGCTAACTGCAACACTAGTGTACGAGGCCTCATAGCTCAGTGGTTAGAGCACTGGTCTTGTAAACCAGGGGTCGTGAGCTCAATTCTCACTGGGGCCTCATCCTGTATAACTGAGTTCATTTCAGGTGTGTGAAGCAGGTCTGTGTACTTGTCAGCGCCGTTCAAAGTGTAGAACATCATTGTGTGCTATTTTTATTCTACTGCAAGTCAAATAATGGACTTGGCTTTTCCTGTAAAAATCTGTTGAGAACCCCAATCTTTCGACGCTGTGCCTTCTTCAAGCAAGTCAAGCAATGTACTCTGTTGCTCGGATCGGCGAAGCTCATCATCTGTGTGACAAGTGTTCTTCGTAATACATTGTTTTGAATTAGCAGTGCACTGCTGTATCCAACCTAATGCATGGATAAAATTCTTTCTGCGGAGACAGATACCAAACGATCAACACTCCAGTACTGGTTCACAGCCCAGAGTTGTGGACCCCTGTTATTCCATAATGTACAGGTCAAAAGGTTACGTTACCTTTCACTTGCATGTGTGGAAATAGTATGTTCCAGCAATCAATTTGGTTTTATTGCCGTCCAACCCATTTGAATCCACAAACCTTCTTCATACGTTACAAGACATCAGCTGAGACAACGAATGACGTAATCCTGAACTACGATAAATCATTTACATGTTCTTGTGAATTTCATTTTAGATGGCAGTGCACAATTGTCTTGTCCTTGTGTACAGTACATGTGATAACATTAAGTGTATCCATTACATGACAAAAGATGGAAGAGCGTTCAGACACTGACTCTGGTACAATTCAAAAGTACATTTCGCATACTGCGCCATTGCTGTGCCGAAAATCAATCAGTGATGGTCTAGTGATCTATTAATCTGGTATTGATTGCTGTAGACAACAGGGCAAAAGAAATGACTACATTTTAAAAAGTAACTCATGATATATATACTGTATGTTCCTCTCTGTATTCCAATATCGCAGTGTAAAATATATAAAATAAATGTTTTTAAAAAATCAGCATTGTGTCCAATGGGAACGGGGTGACTGAAGTGAAATTGCTCAGAAAGGAACTGATCAGATGTCAATCAAACATGTTCTGGATTTTGACTCAACACATCACATCCCTCCAGTGTGTGTTCTTACGTGTGTTATCAAACTTCCTTTCACAGAGAAACGTTTGTCGCAAAACGGGCATGTAAAGGGTTTTTCCCCAGTGTGTGTTCTCATGTGATTTTTTAAGTGCGTCTTTTGAGAGAATCTTGTGCCACAATCTGAGCATGCAAAAGGCTTCTCGCCAGTGTGCGTTCTCATGTGTTGAACCAATGTGGAGCGAACAGTAAAACTGGTTTTACAGACAGCGCACGTAAAAGGCTTTTCTCCAGTGTGTGTTCTTGTGTGCGTTCTTAGATTTTCCCTGCGCGGGAAACTTTTACCACAAATTGAGCAGGTAAAAGGTTTCTCGCCGGTGTGCGTTCGCTGGTGAACAACCCACGCTGAGCGGTCACAAAATATTTTGTGGCAGATTGAGCATGAAAATGGCTTTTCACCAGTGTGTGTTCTTGTGTGCGTTGTCAAATGGGCCTTCTCGTAGAATGCTTGACCGCAGAATGAGCAGACGAATGGTTTTTCCCCCGTGTGATATCTCATGTGTCTTTTCAGATTCTTTTTGTGGCCAAACGTTTTGTCACATTGAGAACATTTCAAGGGCTGGTTCACATCCCCTTTAGCGTGTTCATCGTCAGTGTCAGGATAGTGTGATGTTGCCTCGTCGCTATCTAATAGTTGGGTGAGGCAGCTGTCTGCTGGGGATCCTCTGCTGTGACGGCCATCGTCTTCTGCTGTTACGTTTTGACTCGAGCTGCTACTCGGAGGTCCTGTCCCACTATTGTGCTCACCCTGACCTTTGTCCTCATCATCTTCACTCTTCACGATGACACGAATCACCGGGAAGTGCAGCCCTTGAAGCTGCTCTCCCGCCTCACTGATGCAGTGCTGCTCCTCTTCCTCTTTGACGCAGGGGGGCTCTGTGAAGCAGATCCCGATGCTGCCGCCATCAGCCATTGTCGTGTGGCTGGAAATAATTCCAAATGTCAATGTTAACAATGAAGGTTATATTTTGGTTACATGATTGAAACGTGTCAAAATAGAAACAAAGCAACGTGTCATTTGATGGGGCAAACGAACTAACTATTTGACCATCGTGATGCCTTTGACAGATAGTTATTACACGGGAATTAACTTCATTCACCTCTTGGTGGCCTTATGAGCTGTGCGTGTGTGTGTGTGTGTTAGTTAGTTTTCCAAATGACAATGTTGCACATATTCATCAGATCGCATGAATAGTTGCCTTTAACATAGAGTTGATAACAAATGCACAAAAGAAAAACATTCAAGTTGAGAGAGTGGGGGCTAGGAAGAAGCTAGGCGGCTGAACAACACCATAAGTGACGCTTAGAAAAGCGTTTTCAAATAGAACGCTCCTAAGGAAGTAAAAGTGAAATGCGAACAAACCTGCTGAAACGCAACTTGAGGCTTCTCGAAAACAGCGTCCGTCCGGTAGTTGACGTTGTCCGTCGCTTGTTGGAGAAAGTTCAGCTTCGTCCTCGGTATCGCCAGCAGTCGCAGTTAGGCTCCCAGAACGCGTACTTAACGCATTTTAACACCCGCTATCGTCGTTTCATGCAATCACGTCACTTTACACTCACACTTGATCTGCGATTAGCGTTTTGTTGCTAACTTCTGCGTGGCTTCGTTAGCGACTAGCAAGCTAAGATAAAACTGGAGACAGTTCAGAGTGATACCATTTTAAATGGACTCCAAGAATTCATTAGCTACGTTTACTCAGTGATACAAAAGAATTAAATACTTAAATGAGAACGAGCCCTGTCCTGACCGCAATAACGCTGACATAACTCAGGGTGCAGTTAGATGGAAGTTGAATGTTCAACGCATTGGCTAAGGCAACTCTAATTGGACAAACTACAGTACGTGTGTTCTTTTCTTTCCCATTTGCGCCCGGGTGACAACACGTGCGCCACCCAAAGGTTCCACAAGAATCTTTATGAAGGTAATCGGAAAAAAATCTAGCATTTGGGCATCTATTTGACCCCAAACACAAGTTCCTGACATCACTCTTTAGGTCAGCGCTGGACAATAACTTTTCTGCCACCCAGAAGTAGCTGGTATTTAACGATATGAAGTACTAAAGACTTCACTGCCTTGTGATGCCTTTTTATTTTAAAAGTGCAACAATGGCTACACGCGTTTCATATTTTGGGACGATTGTGGGTCTGATCTTAATCACTGTCTTGACACCATTTTTTTCATTCCAACAAAATGACAAATGAAAAAATCTGGTAAATCCAATGAATTTCCCTCAGAATAATGTAGAAAGGCAAGAAAACAATGCAACACCAGTTCATACATCACAGCATATTTTAGCAATGCGTGTGTAAATCAAAAACACACATAATCAGATCACTTTCTCTTGCATAATTTAATTTAGAGTAGATGTACACGCTATCTCCTGTGTTCTATAAGTCACTATGGAAACATGGGAAGTAGTGAACGCTTACAATGTAGCTGGTCACTTAAAAAAAAATGTCGTGATCGCACAAACTTGATCCAGACATTGTTACTTACTGTGCGTTCTCATGTGATTATTTAATGAAGAATGATAACTAAAGCTTGTATGGCAAATTGAGCAGGTAAAAGGTTTTTCTCCAGTGTGTGATCTTGAGTGTGTGATCAGATTTGTCCTCTGAGTGAATCTTTTGTCACATTCCGAGCAAGCAAAAGGTTTCTCTCCAGTGTGTGTTCTCATGTGCTGAACCAATCCAGACTGAACTCGGAAATTTGCGTTGCAGACCGTGCAGGAAAACGGCTTCTCTCCGGTATGTGTTCTTGAATGTGTCCTCAAATTTCCCTTTCGGGAGAATCTTTGGCCACACACTGAACAGGCAAAAGGTTTCTCACCTGTGTGTGTTTGTGTGTGTGTTATCATGGATTCCTTTCGAGAGAATCTTCGATTGCAGATTGGACAAGAATAAGGTTTCTCCCCAGTGTGCGTTCTCATGTGTTTGACCAACAGCGCTCGCACTCGAAAACTTGTGTTACAGATTGAGCAGGGAAAGGGTTTTTCGCCGGTGTGCGTTCTTGTATGTGCTATCAAAGTTGTCATTTCAGATAACCCTTTACCGCAGAACGAGCACACAAAAGGTTTCTCTCCCGTGTGAATCCTCATGTGTCTTTTCAGATTTCTCTTGTTGACAAATGTTTTGTCACATTCACAACACGTCAAGCGTGTGTTGTCAGTGTGACATGTCTCATCAGCTTTAGGGTGTTCATCGTCAGTGTCGAGAGAAGGTGATATCGTGTCATCATTATCTGACAGTGGAGCCACGAGGCTGTCCGCTTGGGATCGCCTCCTCTCAAGCTGGCTGCAATGAAACTGTGAGGCGTCTTCATCGTCTTCACTCTTCACAATGACACGAATGACCGGGAAGTCCATTGCTGGAAGCTGCTCTCCACGCGAACTAATGCTGTGTTCGTCCTCCTCTTCTTTAAGGTAAGAGGTCTCCGACTGCTCAGGCTCAAATGGAAGCTCGCTTACGCTGGAACTTTGTGCATATCTGATCCCACCAGTGTCCTCCATTGTTGGTGTTTTGATGGTAAGACGGTGAACTGGAATGACCAGAAAAACAACAGATCATCCTCATGAAGACTCAAATGTGAACATTGAGACAAGCCTACTCATCTCACAACACGAAAATGAACTAGTTACAATCGCAAAAGACCAGTGCGAGAGATTTAAAAAGCATACACAAAAATGAAAAGGAGGTAAAAGGAACCGTTTGTCCGATTTTCAAAATTCTTCCTGTGTTGAACTCATACTGAAGAGGCCATTCCAACCACGGTCGGCATTTTGACATTTTGCCTTTTTGGGGAAATCGTTTCACGTCGCTAATTGTGTGGTGTGCCGTGTTGTCATTTTCAGTCAACCTCACACTTACGACACAAGGAGATGATTTCTTCTTCACATTTGGAAACTCGTCATGTCTGTACTGGCTTTATGGATCGTTAACGACAACGAAGAAACGTATACAATTTAGAGAAGCGGACAAACCTGCTTCTGCAATGCAACTTACGGCTTCTTGAAACGAGTGTCCGGTGGTTGACGTTTTTCGCTCGCTCTTTTTGTTCGAGAAAGTTCGACGTCTGTGTCTGGACGTGTTTTGCTAACTTCCGCGTCTCTTTGTTCCCAGTCAGCTAGTAATGTAGTCTAGTTTGAAGAACTTCAGACTGCACCGAGGCGATTTTGTCAAACCGAGAAAAACAAATTAGGTTTAAACATTTATATGAAATTAATACGTGTTCGGGAGAGAGCAAAAAACAGCCCCGTAATGTACGCAAGGAAGCGATTCAACAACAGCACTTACGAATGGACGTAATGGCTGAGCCGCCACTATCTACGGCAAGTAAACTTGGACTAAATTAATTGTCCTACCACGAGAAGATCCTTCGAGCAGCGAGTGAAGATATAACTTTTTTTAACCAACAATAAAAGTTCGTTTATTTTGAAAAAAATAACACACACACATTACAGGGCTCCATAGCTCTTATCCACGGAAACATTTACACCATCTGTGCATTGTCCGTTTACTTATCTTAACCTAAATATGTTTATGCCTGCCACTGAGCGACCCTCTCACCTAAAATCGTGGTGCCATATCGGCTGACACAATTAAGTAGATAAATGACTTGAAGCTAAAGAACTGACATCTTTTGGTATTCTATTTGCTTTAAGAGGTAAGAGGAGATGGCCAAAGGAATGCTACAAAGGTTAGCCATAGATGTGAATTAATTGAAAGAGGATGTCGAGTTTAAATGTATACAACTACGTGAAAGGAGATCAATAATTCTCAAATATATCGTTTTGATAAGCACGGTGTTTGTGGG
Organism: Hippocampus guttulatus; assembly: GCF_054856545.1. Lineage (NCBI taxonomy): Eukaryota > Metazoa > Chordata > Actinopteri > Syngnathiformes > Syngnathidae > Hippocampus > Hippocampus guttulatus. Next base: position 27,846,165 of record NC_141263.1, on the reverse strand, counting down.
CGCGGATGCGGAAATGCAAATTAATATTCAGTCCAATTAACGCAATCCGAACTCTAATTTAAACAAGTGCGTTTCTCCATCATCTGAAAAAAATTATATAAACAATGAAATGTGATCATAAAATCAGACGATTTAATGACTACACACAATTCTCAAGATGGATTTCATTTCGCAGAGAACCAAAGCTTTGTGATTCCTTGAAGAGAAATAGGCTTCACCGTACATACATTATTCCAATCATAAAGAACATTAGTGACGATAAATCACACAGAGACATGCCTGGATGTTTGTATGGTGTGCAAAACAAATACAGTATACGACTCCCTTCAGATTTAAATTGTGATGTATGGTTTTAAAATTAGCTACCGGACTCAGCGCCATCTACTGGTCAAAGGTAATACGCAACACGGACATAAGTCGAAGTGCAACAAAATGCAAATATGACGGCGAGAGAAGTGAAAGAAGACTTCTTGACTCTTTTCTGGACATATTCGATCACCTCTCCAAATGGTAACAGATAATATGAACGAGCAGTGACTTCGTGAGATAAGGCAAGCGTACAATTCCAATCACACAAACTACCTATACTGTATTAAAAAGGATCATTAATTAAAGCAGCAGACACCCAATGGACAACATGATGTGTGAACTATAAAGTCGGTGATTCCAGACCTGTCGTGAGAGGTCATCGTGTGTGCTGCGGGAAATGATTCCTTTTCCCTTAATTGGTTCAAAATTATTTACAAAAAAAGAAAAATGCCTTTTGGGTAATCTATTCATGTCAGCAAGTTATATTGACAGGTGAAATGATGAAATGCTCTTCCGATAGAAGGTCCCAGGATTGGGAAAAAAAAAGACCGAGATTGATGAGGGGAATATTGGGAGCTATCATATAAAGTGCTTTCTTTGGACTGATTTTGTGAAACACATTCGTGAAGTTCACCTCCTAACGCTGACCAGGTGTGTTGTAGTTGTGAAACTGTAATGAGCTAATTCTTGTGCACCCCGTGTAATGTTCACAAACTATTTTTCATTTGTTGTTGAGTGAACTATAGAGTCCACTACCACAAAAAAAATAAAAAAAATCCCTTTATGGTACTGGTTAGTGATGAGGGAATCGCCGAATGTTTCCGAAGACAGCCACCAAGTTTTTAAATCACACGAGCTTGAGCAGCAGAGCTCGCAACCGTGTGTGTTGTTCTCCCGTGTTTCCTCAATGCCGAGCGATCACGGAAGCTGGCGTCACACATCGTGCAGGAAAATGGCTTCTCGTCCGTGTGCCTTCTGACGTGATTACTCAGCGCCGAACGATCGCGGAAACTCGTGTGGCAGATTGTGCAGGGAAACGGTTTCTCACCGGTGTGCGTTCGGGTGTGCGCGATCAAATACTCGTTTTGGGAGAATCTTTTGTTGCAGAATGAGCAGGCGTACGGTTTTTCTCCACTGTGTGTTCTGGTGTGTCTCATCCAAGTCGACCTGTGAGGGAACCTTTTACCACACGCCGAACAGGAAAAAGGTTTCTCGCCAGTGTGTGTCCTCGTGTGGATCATCAAGGAAGCCTTTCGGGAGAACGTTTGACAACAAACCGAACAGGAAAAAGGTTTTTCTCCAGTGTGTGTTCTTGCGTGTCTAATCAAGTGTCCCTTTATAGAGAACGTTTTCCCGCAATCTGCGCACATGAAGGGTTTGTCGCGCGAGTGGCATCTCATGTGCCTTTTCAAATTCCTCTTTTTTCCAAAGGTTTTGTCACATTGAGAGCATTTGAGGTGCTCCGTGTCCATGTGACATGGGGTATCACCTTTAGACTGTTCGTCATCGGTGTCGGGAGAGTGTGGTGTTGTGTCGTCACTATCTGAGAGTGGAGCGAGAAGGCTGCCCGCTTTGGATGCTTCGCAGTGCTCATCATCATCATCTTCACTCTTTACAATGACACGGTTCATTAGCATTTCATCATCTCGAAGCTGGTGAAACGGATCTGCCTCCTGGCCAATGGTGTGTTCATTCTCTTCCCTTTTAAGGTAGGGGGACTCTGATTGCTGCTGCTCTACTCCAGGGCTCAACTCCTGCTGCTCAGTGGAAAGCTCTTCTTCATTGACGTCTGCAGGACACAAGAAGACAAGCACACATGTATCATGTCTCAACATTCAAACGCGATGAAATGTCTACAACTTTTCCATAGATTCGGACCCCACGATTCATCAACGATACATTTCAGACAACAAATAGAATTAACCAAAGAGAACATGACTAAACGTGTTAACAAACCCGCTTTGTTGAACGCCTCCAGCAGTTGACGTTGTCGCTGGTTCTCCTCCTTTGTTCGACAAAGTTCCTCCTCGTACTCTGATATCGTTCTTTCCAACGTTAGAAATATTTCTTCCACGGCCGCGCTTAGTCGCCGATTCAGCAACGCGCGCAGCATTCGCATTTTGCACATTGTTACGCGGTCGAGCTCAGCTTTAGCGACGTGTCGCCAATTTTTGCGCGTCTTTGTTCGCAGCGAGCACGGTTGGAAAGCTCAAGAAGCTTCAACGTACATCAAGACAAGTGTATCGCGACGTGAAGAACGAATAACATCGACGCGGTTGGACAGAAGCAAACTGAATTCATTTCACAAGCACGCGAAGGCAGCGAAGCTGATTTGTCGGTCACGCCATTTTGTTTGTTGCAATCTGAAGTAGTACGGAAAGCCTACTCGGACATAAACTACGGAATATAGCTCGTGTTTCCGACCACGCAATCAGGTTTCGCTATCCAGGGTGAGCCACAAAGTCATAGGTGTCAAACTCAGGTCCTGGAGGGCCGCTGCCCTGCATGTTTTCCAAGTCTCCCTGTTGCAACACAGCTGATTTAAATGATCAGATCATCAGCAAGCTCTGCGCAAGCCTGACATTGAACCTGTTCATTTGAATCAGGTGTGTTGCAACAGGGAGACTTGGAAAACATGCAGGGCAGCGGCCCTCCAGGACCTGAGTTTGACACCTATGCAAAGTGGACATTTGGCAACATGCCACTTTAGACAGTAAATTGAGTGTAGGGAAGTCAGAAAGGAGTGAGGAAGGATGGAAGGTGCGAAAGAGCGAGCAAAGGGGAAAAAAAGGCCAGGAAGTAAAAAAGAATGGAAGAAAGGCAATAAGGATGGTATGCGGGGAAGGAAATCAACATAGAAGAAAGGGAAAATGATGGGATGAAAGGAATGAAATAACGATGAAAGGGGGAAGGGAATGTAAGATGAAGGAATTGAAAGGAAGAATAGAAGGAACGAAAAAAGGGAAGCAAAAGTAAGATGAGTCTCAACATGATCAGCACACACACACACACACACACACACACACAAACAGTGGTCATAAAACACGAATTCGAGATCTTCAACCTTATCTAACAGCCTAGCCCTGACTTCAAACCATTATTTTTGAAGTGACTGAATTAGAATGATGACTTTGAAACCCTACTTTAAAATATTAAAGTCGCACTTAGCATCAATATGTATGTAAATAGATGAGGCATTTTTTAAAAATGTTTTGTTTCATTTTCAACGTGAAGCCCATCCCGCGGCAAATAATTTTACACTCAAATATAAGACAAGTGAGTCTCTCACAAAGGTCGCAGATCAAGCACAAGAAGAGACAAATGAGCTGGAAGATCAATCTGCATTTATCCGATTTTGTTTTAATGTTTTTGATCCAGTTGTAACATGAACATGCAGATAGACTGAACAGGAAAAAGAGGGAAAAAATATTCTCACATTGACCTCCTCTGGTCGATGCTGTTGGGAGTTTTGAAAACGTCTCTACTTTTCGGCGCAGGCCTTTGTTCTATTTATTTTGACCCGCTCCCACCTTCATGAATATAGACAATGATGAACATTTTCAGGGAATGCAGCAATTATTCAGGATTGTTCTCCTATTTGCAGCATTAACAGGAGCATAAATTGAGGGACTGCCATGTCATCCGTTTCCTTACGGTCCTTCACTGACTGCTGGTGTTCTCACCCGCACACTTGTGTCTGTCACACTGAAACTTGTGAGTAAATCTTCTCGCACACACACTGCAGCCAAAAACTTTCTCCCCGGTGTGCGTCTTCATGTGTGATGCCAGCGCCGAACTAACCCGAAATTTTTTGCTGCAGATTGAGCAAGTGTACGGTCTCTCGCCCGTGTGCGTTCTTGTGTGGATGATCAAGCTTCCTTTTTGAGTGAATCTTTTTCCACAAACTGAGCAGGCGAACGGTTTTTCCCCGGTGTGCGTTCGCATGTGGATCATCATGACCGAGTGCACCCTAAAACTCGTGTTGCAGACCGAGCAGGTGAAAGGCTTTTCCCCAGTGTGTGTCCTCGTGTGCGATATCAAGTGGCCTTTGTGAGCAAATTTTTTGTCACAAAACGGGCAGGTGAACGGTTTCTCCCCAGTGTGTGTCCTCATGTGCGTGGCTAGTGCGGAATTGTCGCGGAAACTTTTGGTGCAGAGGGAGCATGTATATGGTCTTTCTCCCGTGTGCGTTCTCGTGTGAGCCACCAAACTTGCCCTCTGAGAGAACCTTTTGTCACAAAGTGAGCAGGCAAAAGGTTTTTCTCCTGTGTGACATCTTCGGTGTCTTTTCAGCGTGGAGTTGTCACTAAAAGTTTTGTTGCAATCTGTGCATTTCAGGTGTCCACTGTTGGTCTGACACCTGGCATCACCTTTCGACTCCTCGCCATCAGCACAGTGCGACGATGTGTCGTCGCTGTCTGACCGTGGAGATAAGTTACTGCCTTTCTTTTCGCTACCAATGTGGTGACACTGCAAAGAGTGCGGCTTGTCTTTATCTTCGCTCTTCATGTGGACGACGGTCAATGGGAACTTTGCGATGGCGGCCTCCTCCTCTTCCTCTTTAATGCAAGTGGGCTCTCTGTCCTCCGGCTCTTCCCGGGAACTCCGCGCCTGCTGGTCAGGAAGAACATCATCTTCACTTTTTGTAGCTCCCCCTTCACCAACGTCCTCCATTGTTTGTGTACCTGCAAAAAAATAAGAAAAATATAGATATAAAAACCTCAATTTCAAATATTAATCGTGTTGGTCAAATATTAATGCGAAATATACATCAACCACTTCTAATAGGCGACAGAGGACACAGCAGCTATGCTGACTTCATGCCTCGTACGCGGGGTGTTCTCCTCGAGTTTAGTTTGCCGAAGAGCTTTGCTATGTATGGCTTGCTCGCTATATTGCTTTAGCCGTGCCGAGAACTCTCACATGCTCCTCCATTTTCACCTCTCCTCACCACTGCTTACTTAGCCCGCCCAAACATAATGACAGCCAATCAATGTCCGCTTCAGGCTGTAACTGACAGTTGTTTCCCCACTCTCAACAACTCGAACATGGGAAGCCAAAACATAAAAAAGGGACATTAGAAAAAGGCAACCCACCTACAGAAACAATAAAGTTAGAGATGAAAATTTAGATTAACGCGATTTAAAAAAAACCAACGTGCTAAAGATGACTGTAATTAATTAATCGCAATTAACGCAATAATTTGATACCAATGATATCTATATCGCTATATTCAACACGCATATCACATGCGTTTCCAATATTGTCAACATTGGCCAGCTGTCGTTTCATTTTTTTGGGACAGCAAAGGTCAAAGACCCCCATCATATACAAATAGTCGAATCCATCGGTGCTAAAGGCACAAGTCTAATCGAGTGGAATCGATTAGACTTAAAGACCTGCCTCCCTATGGTGGGTCGCTTTCACATTTATCAGTGGGCGTTTTTCGGTGCTGGGAACAAATTTGAATTCAGACTGCATTTCATCCATTCATTTTCTATACCAGGGGTGTCCTGGAGGGTCGCTGTCCTGCCTGTTTTCCAGCTCTCCCCAGGAGCAACACACCTAATTCACATCATCAGGATTGTTCCAATGCTGCTCCAGAGCTGGTTGATGAGCTGACCATTTGAATCAGGTGTGTTACAGCTGGAAAACAGGCAGGACAGCGGCCCTCCAGGACCGACTTTGGACACCCCTGTTCTATATAGTTTAGCCCTCATTAGGATTGTGGGAATTGAGCCTCTCAGAGCAGTTTTTTTGTGAGGATAAGTGGTTTGGATAATGGATGGATTATTCTATGGGGCGGCATACACCTCGGGACTGATCGACAGCCAATCGCGGGGCACATTTAGACAAATGAGGGTTCGTGTTCACATTCGCACTCATGCACAATTTCGAGTCGAGTCGTGCGCCTCGAATTGCATCTCATAAGGAAAATTAACCATTTGACTTTGACAATTCACTTATTGATGACGTGTTTAATTGTCTTGAAACGTCATAGTTGACTTTCAACATTTCGAAAGCTACAGATCAAATAAGAGAAACAAACTTGGTGTGTTTGATCCAAACTGAGGCTTGAAAACGGCGTCCAGTAGTTGACGTTGTCGCTCGTTCTCCGCTTTAGTACGACAAAGTTCCTGCTCGTACTCCGCTATCGTTCTTTGGAACACCTCAAATACTTCGTCAACAGCCGCGCTCAGTCGCCGATTCAGCAACGCTCTCAGCATTTGCACTTTGCACATTTTCACTCGACAATCCCAACACTCCAGCTCGGCTTTCGCGATGCGTCTCTTTGTTCGCCCCTTGGAAGCGAAGCTAACTTGAGGGGCACTCAAGTGAGTTTATCCAGGTAGTAGATAACAATCATAATAAACGAGTTTTTATAGTGTCAAGCGAAAACAAATACATTCGTGATAGAAAAGAAACTACGCTGCAACCAACGTGCTAACTGGGACAACCACTTCGTCCGGCTTGATTATGTTCATGCTCGTCGTTTTTTTTTCTTCTTTTGTCTCTTTTAGCGGCTTCTTCTTCTATTGCCCAAGGGTGCATGGGCGCCACCCATTGATTTGCAATCGTTACTGCTTTGCCTAACATGCAAGGCGGCTGTTCATCGACATGAAAAAGAAAACGAAGCAAAATGCAATTTAAAATAAATACACGAAAAGAGTTTAGATTTTAAAATTATTTTTCTAGTGTGACTACGAACACTTTCCACTCGCAGTGATGGAGCAAACTAAGAAAGCTGGTTACCCTCCGGAGTGGACTGAGACGAGTTAACCACAACATTTAAGAAGTATGCTTCCTCGCTTCCAAATAGACAAAAGTAAGAAGAAACAACCAACGCAAATACGTATTTAGCGGTTATGTTGTGACGATATTGTGAGATCAAGTCTTCGTGAATCATTGCGCATGCGTACTCGACAACTTAACCGCAGGCCGCTGGAGTCAAAACACATTCGAACGATGCACCATCTAAAGTAGATAAAGATGCCAACAACATAACTATTTAAGTAACCATTAAAATCCACGCTACCATTCATAACATATGCATTTTCTCGCTGTACATAATATACGCAAATCCAGTGGATGTTTGAGCTGTCTTCATTGAAACGCAACGTCTACGTCACGGGACTGTCGTTCCTCTTTAAACTGGATTACTCGAAAGGCGGAAGTTAACGCGGGATCTCTGAGAACTTTAGTGTGGTTGTAAATTATCCTGGTTGACGCTTTTATTGCTTGTTCGGTGCACCCATGTGTGATGATACAGAGCAAACTCCACGTCCCTAATTAATCCGCTTAAATTCGCCTCGGTGCACTTTCGGTCTTCCTCTGGTTAACCTGGCTTGTTAGCAGCAAAGAAAGAGACGCCCAGGTTAGCGATACGTCGTTGAACATCCAGTGCGAGTGTCGAAGTATTGTGATTGTGTGACAAGAATGATGACAGAGTACGAGGAGGGACTTTCTCCAACCAAAGAGAACGAGCGGCAACGTCAACAGCTACTGGACGCTGTTTTCATGCATCGCCAACTACACAGAACAGGTTTGTTTGCGTTCGCTCTCTCTCACGCGCGTTCAGAAGCTTTTTGCGTTATTATTAACGCCTCGGGGTCGCTATGCCAGCAAGAAATGGGATGCCGAATGAACTGTGGTGAAGCATTTACTGCCTTAGCACGAACCCGCAATGGTAGCTCAAGCCACCAAAACAAGTGGGTTTATCACTCGCTCACAATAAAATTAAAGGGTCCCGAGTCTCCAAATGAAAAGTCTTTGACTATTCAACAACTATCCTAACATATTGCTGCCTTGAGTTTGATGGGTTGTAGCATTCTATTTTGTCATCCATTGCTTGAAACCCATATTTTCTGTCAAACAGTTGGACTTCGAAGCCTACGTTTTTTTTACGTTGAAATAAACTCCTGAAAATGCAACATGCTGTTTATTCTATTTTTTTGTGGAGCCTATCTCCAGCGATTTGCTAAGTATTCAGCTTTTTGCATTTTTATGCACCTTCCAAAACACCCGAAGATTCTTACTGCGAGTTGGTGCCAAAGCCTTGTCTAAAAGGAAAGTAGAATATTTTGACTGAGAAACCAGCCTTTGATGTCAGGGAGGAGATAAACTTGATTGCTTTGTTAGGGAGAGTTTTCGCTGCATGTGAATGTACGTGTGCATTTTTTTCCAAATCAAATTATCTGCCAGAGATTTATTTTTAATGGTACTGTATGATGAGTTGGAAATGATATGGAAGGTTTTGACTCCTGTTCTATTGAGCCGTAATGTCAATTGAGAGAGAAAAAATGTGAGATTCTCTTTCGGAATGGCTCTTTATAAAAAAAAAAAAAAAAAACTTCACGATTTGACTGAGCAAAGCTTGACCTCTACTTGTGTTCCGGCGCAGACGTCAGTGAGGGAGATCGTCAGGAGTGGCGCCCCACGGTGGAGCAGCAGGAGCCTCAGCCCTTGCACATAAAGGAGGAAGAGGAGGCGGCCGATATCACAAAGTTTCCATTGACTGTCGTCATTGTGAAGAATGAAGACGATGCCGACAAAGGTCGGGGTGAGGAGAAAACAGGCACGGAGCCTCAGACTTGCAACTTAAGTCACGTGACATCGGAAGGTATCAAAGATTGCTGTGAAGGGTTCCAAACAGAAATCTTGGCTCCATGACCAGACGGTGACGACACAACACCCCACTCTCCTGAGACCGATGATGGAGGCGATGTCACGTGTCACGTGGGCAAAACACACTGGAAATGCTCTCAGTGTGGCAAAACCTTTGGAAACAAATATATTTTGAAAGGGCACATGATGATCCACAACGGAGAGAAACCGTTCAGCTGCACGTTCTGCAGTAAAAGATTTTCGATAAAAGGACACATGATAACGCACACACGAATACACACGGGAGAAAAACCTTACGCCTGCTCAGTCTGCAGCAAAAGTTTTTCTCATCAATCGGCATTTGTTCGACACAGAAGAACGCACACGAGTGAGAAGCCTTTTACTTGCTCAACATGCGGTAAAAGTTTCACTCTTGGGGGGAGCTTGAAAACGCACAAAAGAACTCACACTGGAGAAAAACCATATTGCTGCTCCGTCTGCAACGAAGGCTTCTGTGATCGCTCGGCATTTGTTCGCCACACAAGGACACACACGGGTGAGAAGCCTTTTACCTGCTCAGTGTGTGGCATCCGATTGACTCAAAAGACACATTTGATGACGCACATGAGAACACACACTGGTGAGAAAGTGTTCGCTTGCAGTCTGTGTGATCAAAGGTTCTCTTACAAGTATCAAGTTGACAAACACAAGTGTGCTGGTGAGGAACAGCAATAAATGAAAGGCGTGGAACTTGAAATAAACGTGAACAACATGCTCCTATGGCTATCGGAGTGGGAGTCCTGCTAACATTTCAAATGAAGAAAAAAACCCATCCTGTCATATATTTGGAAAACATACTGGAATGGAGTAGCAGCAGGAATTGTAGCAGGGCCCGACTTATAGAAAATCAAGACGATCACATGGAGTGCAACTTTTGTGTTGTATGTTCTTTCAGTAAATTTGGTAAGATACTTTTTATTGATTTGCTTTTAAATGTCTAACTTTTTTGCTTGTGTTTTTGCCCACTGTTAACTCATTCACTCCCAATGACGTTTTTAAACGTCTTTTCAGACTTCGTCTAGAATTGGTTGGTACTGAATGAGTTAAGGAAGAAGAGAAACGGGACCAACCGCTCCATCTTCTGGTCGTGATGGACAAAGTCGACATGTCACAAAGCAGACTTTGAGCCGTCATGTTGGGCTGAGGGAAAACAAAGCTTTGTGAAGGTTGCCAGTGAGCTGTACATTTTTTATGACGGTGAATTTCAATGCAGAAACAATCATTTTAAAGCTGACACATTTGCAGTGTAATTATAAGACGAACAACTGAAAGATTTCCCAGTCAAGTCATTTTCGCAAAAGGTGGCTGTCCTTGATTTGCTGGGCCACGTTATTCAAAGACGCGGGTGGCCAGCCCAATTCCTTTGAACTATTTGGACATGAACGAAGTGTGGGGTACCAATGATACTGCCAGTATATACTTCCCGACTCTGATCAGGTCTGGTCCTTTGCTAAGCAATGCAATCTACACAAAAGATAATATCAGTGATACCTTTCGGTGTGCTCACAGAAAAAGTGGTAATCCGTGTCGCCTTTCCCCCCAACATCGACATGACAGCTGCTGAGGCCAGATCGAGCCGTTCCACTTCAATTCCCATCAGGTCAGTGCTGATTGCCTTCTCACTTGGGGCATGCTTCATGATGCATCCACTGATAGACCTGAAGCAAGCGGCATTGGCTTCTGTGTTTGCAAAGAGATGCAACACTAAACTTTCCTCTTGCTTTCTGACTGCTACTACTCTTAACTTGGCAGCCCAGTTTGACTTGGGGGGGGGGGGGGGGGGAAACATCTTTTGGCCTCTCTTTCGCTGGTCTCTTGCAACATTTGTGATCTCCGGAGTGTCATTTGTGTATTTTGCCCACCGTGTGCCAATTTATCTGTGGAGACTGCGCTTTGCCGTCAACATCAATGTGGAATTCATGTATTTCAGTTGGGGCAGAATCACAAATTGGACATCGGCGGGTTTGGTCTGAACAACTTTCACAAGGTTTCATACACTTTTCATACAACGCTGCTTGAGGAACTTGTTTTCCCCCTGTTGTATGCATTTCAATGCGGCGCTTGGGCCAAGTTTATGATACAAACCAAGAGAGATGCTCTCCGCTTACTTCAAATGGTAAATGAGCTGCTCCAGCCTGGTATCCCGCACCTATGTTATCCAAACGTCTGAAAGGGGAGATATTTGCACCCTTTGGCTCAATGCTCGAGCCTCGTTTCTAGAATTACGAGTGAGAATTTTTATCGCGGGCTGCGAGTTTCACTTCAACACTTAAGCCAATGTTTTCTTTCACATGTCTTCTGGCAGGACAGCGATGTTACCGGTGACAGCCTGCCAGGCCCTTTCCCGGCAAAACCGCCCCCTTGACGGGACTTGGAGACAGTGGAGCCGCAACCTCGTTTTGCAACTGCAGTGTCCAGAAATGACAAAATGAGAAGGCCCATCGGAGGAGGATTCCATGATTTGAAATTGAGAAGAGTCTGACATGAAGACATTTTGGTGGCTTTGTCGAGACCTCTGCTGGCCGTGTATAATCATAATATGCTGCAATTCTTTATACAGTGCAGTTCCATTCATGACTATGCCAAATTCTTAAAACGTTTACTTGTCACTTATAATTACCCCCTCCCACACCCCAAAATATGGAAAGCAATAGTCCCCTCACATTTTTAGCCACCATTTTAATGCTGACATTTTGAAGGACTGACATAGACAACAACAACAAACGCTTCCTTCCCATACGGTCGTATGCCGTAGCCCAACAAGTATTACGAAAGGGCTGCAAAGTGTGATGTTGTTCCTCAACGTCCATGATGAATAAAGGTCTTCGCACCGTTTTTTGCATATGGCTGGGCTTCGCTTTGCATCGGTGACCTTTTTCCTTGCTGCGATTCTGTGGTGTCGCTAACCGCCCGTATTCATTTTTTGGAGGTTGGGCAATTGCGTTAGTCAAGGCTAGCGACACCACGCTAACCCTGATTCGTGGCCCTTTATCTGGTCGTGTGTGCGAGTTTTTTTATGTTTTGGTGACAAGTCATTGGGTCTGAAACTGAAAATGCGTCTTCTTGAGCAGCCCAAAATTTTCAGGGACTATTGAAATTTGCCTAAAGGGAGATGCGGAGCCCAGGCCGAGGTCCATGCCGGCGAGCTCGTACAAAAAAAAAAAAAAAAAAATACATCCTGTACTGGCATTGCATGAATCAAATATCGGATTGAGACAGGTTTTATGATTATAATTAGAGTGCAAACAGACTTTAGATGTAAATTGGAGCAATGTTTCTAAAGTTTGATAACCACAGGAAGGATGAGAAGCATATTGCTAGATAACTACTATGGAGACTGTAATCAAACATATTCCGTTGAAATGGAAGTAAAAGCTATTTGTTGCAGAGGCTTTTATGATTAGATTAAAACAACAAAACAATGGTTGGAGATGCGTGAAATGCTAATCTATAAGGTCTAAAACTAGGAGGAAGTCACTGTCACCATGTCTTTGTAAACATGCTATTAAAATCATTTTTTCCAACATGAAACAGAATTCACAAACATTTACATGGGCTGACCCACACAAAGCTCACGTGTTTGCAAACGGGTTCCGCGGCACACCGGGTGATCCCCATCCGGCTAAAGGTTCACTCGTCCTATTCGTCTGCTTTTTCCTCGCCTTGATAATGTCGATACTCGGGCTTGAGCTCCCAAGTGTTCTTATGTGTCCCTTTCACATTGTAGATGCCGATGTCACGCAGGATTTCCTTCAGATAAATCTGTGAACAAGAGTTGTTTTGGGAAAATACTCTCAACACTCTCTGCAATCTGCAGATAAAACAAATACTAGAGCAGGACGATGAAAATACTCGAATTTAGGAGAGGTGAATCTGGAAACAAAACTGAAGTGACGCCGGAGAGTGAATTTGGGGATTTGTTCCTAAACGCATTTTACATTCGGGCTCCATGATACTGTTCACCTGTTGGGATGGCGATGTGTGTGTTAAGGTTGCATTGGACTGCTCAACTTCAAATAAAAGCACAACTTTGCATATGAACCTCATCGCATGTCTTTGCGATATGCATCTGGCACGGGCCATTATCGCGCTAATAATTTCCGATATATTGTGCATCCCTATGACATCGTTTGAATACAGTGGCTGAAAACGTGTCGAGACTAAGACTACGTGTCAAGTACTCCAGAGGGAAGATACAGCGTTCAAGTGTTGTTTGCCCTTTCAGTGTTTCCATCCGTTTGTTCCCGTGGGTAAAATGTGAATCAATGAAGCTCCAAGATACGCTAATGTTTGAAAGCTCTGCGACGGCAAGAGGTCTCACCACCGGCTGTTTGGTAATGTCCACCAGGTCTTTGATGTTGTAGTACTGGTGCTTCTCAAACGCGGAAAATAACATGTCCAACACCTGCTGCTTGTCCGCTCTCGCTCTCTTGCCCTCCTCCTTCTTTTTCCTCTCATACTCCATCTGACAGACACAAGGCAGAGAAATGCAAGAATGCCTGCCCAAATAGTAACATGAGTGGTTAAGACACGATGGAAATACCCACACGAACAAAAGGTACGCCAGCCACATTTAAAGTCATCTCAATCAACATTGCCGCCTTTATAAAGGCTTTTGAGAAAATGGCCTTGCGTTGTCCGTGATGGGCGGGCGGGCGGGCGCGCGCGCGCGTGTGGAATGAGGTGATCGGAAAGCAGACAAATGTGGGTCCTTACGTTGTATGCATGGTTAGCCACAGGTTTGTAGTTGTTGGTGACTGCTTTCGCCAACTGCTGCGACAGCCGGATCGGCTTGGTGGACTCTTCAATTTGTAACCTGTTTCAAGATAGGCACGAACAACTGTTTGCTGCGGTATTTAAAGTACGCTGTCAAGCATCTTTCTTATATTTGGCATTTTATAATATACATTTGAAGTTTGCGTTTCACTCAAGAGACAACCCACTCACCTCTTAAGCTTCATGTAGTTTTCACTTACAGCTGGCCTGCAATCTGCTCTCTGCACCACAACTCCCTCCAAAGCAATTTTATCTGGAGGAGAGAGAAAAAAAAACGTGGATCACAACTTTGTATTATATTTTTACCTCATTGACTTCACGAGATCGCAAAAGATCATCACATGATGGTTTATATGTATGTACATTTATTGCTTTTGTTGAGTACTTGATGAACAGTAGAGGGATTGGTCGACACAAGCTAACAATGTCAGTAACAGTCTTTCAGTCAGCTAAAATCCCATGGTACACCCCCGCCCCCCCCTCAACCTTTATTTTATGACACGCACTGTCAATTGAAAAAACTTCTACCAGCGTCCCGTTACACAACATGACTTGATTTTGTATTTTATGTGTGTACTTTGTTTTCACACAAACATTTGATTGGTAAAATGCAATGGCACTTTCAGGGCTCACAAAGTGACAGATCCAGACCAAAATCTCGCCTTTCGGGCACCCATTACTCCACGCGAGGTACCTTTTTATTTGGGCTTCACCTAGAAATGTTTGACTCAAGAAGCCGCCGTGCGGCTTCGGGCCTTACGTGGACATGTATGTCGAGTTTGGGTGTGTGCGTCCTCCAGGACGTATCGTGTAGCATTTTTATGATGAAAAGAAAATATCACTCGTTTGATTGTGTGCGATTCACCTAAAACGGTGAACTCACCTGGACCAGCCCCTGCCCCCGAAACTGAGCTGCCACCATCAGATCTCTCTTCTGACTGGCCTACAGGGGGGAGGGAGGGATGGTAAAATAAAAATATATATATGTGTGTGTATGGGGGATGGAAAATAGAGGGAGGAGGGGATCCAACAATCAGAGCCACTCCCGGGGTTTCGTTGCACACGCTTTGTCACGGGGAAACGAATACAAGTGAACTCTGTTGAGCACTCCGGTGCGCACACACCAGCAAAGCAAGCATGCTCTCGCAAGCGGCGAGCGTAGAAATCCCGACCCACCACCACAAAACAAAAACAACCACAACAGACAGTGCCGCCCAAATACACAAAATCCACACACAAAATGCTCGCTGGCCACAACGTTACCACACAACAAAATACATCGCGATGTCTGTAGCGCTTTCACAACAGCTGCAGCTGTAACAAAGTCAGCATTAAAAAAAAATTTTGCAGTGGCGGAGCTGTCTGGCATCCTATCATATACTATGATCTTTTTTTTTTTTCACGCTCTGAACTCAAAAGACCAATGACTTTGGACATACACAAAAGGCAGATTTCTCCCAAATATTGTTCACAAATCTGTCAAAATCCACGGGAGAACACTTGTCCTTTGAGATGATTCGCTCACCTTAAAGGTGCGTCGTGACAACATGACGACGACACGCGAAGAAAACACCTCTCCAAGTGCCAGATGCCGTCAAATGTGAGCATTTGCCCACTCAAGTCGGGACACGGTGCAGTCCGGTTAGAGAACCCGAGGCTGGTTGCAAATCTACGATTCCATCTCATCAGCATCTCCATACACAACGCCGCAAGTGGATGGATTATTATTAGCAGCAAAGGATATGTGCTCACCCATCCGGATGAAGACAGATTTGTGAATTTCTTTTGAGAAATAGACACTTTATATCGACGCAGTCTTGAAACTTTGATGGGAAAAATGGGAGCAAACACACAAGTGGCGCCACCGTCGGCTCTTTCAAAAATGCTCACTTGTGCAGATGCAGTGTTCCCCCGTGAATAGGAACGGTTTAGTCGCAGAACCCTGCCGCAAATACAGAAAACCAAATGAGTAATTGAAGCCCGTCCCCAGATGGTTGTCAAGGGCCTATCGATGCCACAAATAGGCTGCAAAGCACAACAACTACGGTAGTTCCTTGGCACCAAGATGGCGGCAAAGCTCTACATGAAACTTCTTAACTTGTTTGATTATAGTGCCTTGGGACCGAGATGCCTCAAAATGGTGCAAGCGACCTCTCGGGGGTTTCTCCCCCGAGAGGTCATAGAAGAGCGGCAATCGTTGCAGGCAAGTCCGCATGAAAAGGCAGCAAACCCGTACGGGTCCCTCCACCAAAGTGACGATGGGAAAACTTACCTTTGTTCTGTAGGCCAAAGCAGTATTATTTCTCAGCATTTGAGAGGGTACAACAAGCAGCATTCCAAAACGTAAGCTCCAAAACAAAAAGGAAACAAGCTCACCCGACGACGCCTCTGTGAACACAGCCAATGTCTGACCTCCCACTGTCTGCATTGTCAACGGGTGTTCCCGAGGAGCAGACACTGTCTTGTCTTCGATACCCTCAATCGCTGTCAACTCTTCATTTAATGTAAAAGACACCTGGAAGTGACACGACTGTTAAAATAGGACACAGGGAGGGGACAGTCTGAAACGCTTCATGTAAAAATAAATAAATTCTCTCTTCACCTGCACATCGCTACTTAAGACCACCCCAACCTCTGACAATATCAAAAAAGAGAATTGACCCAGTGTTTTGGATTGAGCATAGGTAGAGATGTGCACATAAACTTTGGGTGTGATTGGTCATACTTTTCTATCATTAAGCCTTGTTAAGATTTATAGTGAACGTCTCTGGGGAGGAATAAGATTAAAGCCTCTAAAATTCAAAATACTTTGGCGATTGCTTTGATATTTTCAGAGGTGGAAGTGGGCATCGGTGGAGATGCGCATCAGAATTTGGGTGACGATTGGTCTTAGTTTGCTGACATTAAGACAGGATTATCTTTTTTATATGTACATTAAGCATGTTAGACTGGACCCACAGGGAGTGATGACTAAGATTACCGACAGGTCAATATCTACTTGGATTAACTACCCGCTAAAACAGGAGCAGGTTGTTGTCACCGATAAACAGTATCATGATTCTTACCTCTGGTTTCCCTTGGTTCCCTTTCCTTGAAAGAAGAAACCACTTCATGTTGGTTAAAAGAAAAAGACTGAGCAGTTTCATCAGCAGAAAACGAAGTCTTATTTCCTCATTATGTCATGATTATCAAAACACCAACTACTATATGTAATTGAAAAATACAATATCTCGACAAGCTTTATTCTCCCTTCCGCTCTGGTTTCACATACTTTGAGATTCTGAGTTTCCCAACTTCGCCTCTTCCTGTGGCTTTCGCCCATTGATGAGAGAGGTACTTGGGCACCTGCGGTCAGAGTCACAAGTTATTTGTTTACTGAATGTATTTAAATACGAGCCGCCACGTCCCACAATAAACCTCTTAAGTTAAGAGAATATTAGAAAATAATAATAAACATAGAACTCTAAGTCCAGGATCTAAAATAATTTCAGCAAACACGTTCAAAGTGCAAATCGTGACGTTCTGCGGAAATACCGGTTCCTCAAAGGAACAGAATTCTAACCGGCAACCACGACTCCTCCCGTAGACGTTGATAGTTTATTTTTCGTTCTTGTGATGCGCTTCAGAGACTTCGATTGAAGTTGATTTAGAAATGCTACTGAATTCGAGTTAGTGTCGACTCGACTCAGTTAGCCACAGTGGCAGCTACGGTTAGCTCGGATTTCTAACAGCTGACCGTTGATATTTGGAGTATCTCGATACATGTGCATACCTTTACAAGCCAGACCCCGGTGTTTAGTTTCGCACCGGTTAAATCAACGTCTCCTGCTTTCTCTGACATGGTAATTTGGTTTTATTTTTGATTTCTAAAGCTAGCTATTTGCTCAAAGTAGCATGCGCAGGCGTATTGTAATATAGTGCCCGAGAAGGTCCAAAAATGATTTGTGATTCCGTATTAAAAATATTTAGCGACTTTCATGATTGACGTTGACACTTGCACTGCAACATGAAAGGTGGCAGTGAATTAGTTACTCTTTTGACACAAAAGGTCTTAAAATATATCCTTTTCACTGACCTAATTTAGGGGAGAACATTTTTAAGGTGTGAAAAAAGTTCGTCAGGCAAAATATAAATAAACACTGAAAACAATCCGAAAATAATCGTTACTACAGTCAGGCTGAACACTTTACCTTAAAAAAAAAAAAAGAACAAACAGATTGTAAAATGACAAATCTCACCTCTGACAAACACAACATAGGCAAGACAAGAAATTATTTTTCTTACAATTTAATTTTTGGATGTCTGTTCCTGATTTGTTTTTGTGGTTGATATACTTTGACTACTGTATGTTTTTCATCACTTTCACTATGGTTGGCCTCTTTCTATGTATGTTATTTGACTATGCAGACTGAACTCAATGACCCCTTTTCTCAAAAATACTTTCTATGAAACTTGGCAGTTTGTAAATACTTTGGTACAACTGCAAAGAGTGGCAAACCCCAATAAAGTTTTTAGAACATTATATTGAAGTCCAGTCATAACATCACTAGCATTGTTAGAAATCCAATTACTGTGAATCTTTACATTAAAAAAAAAATTTAAAAAACATGAAGGTTGTTTCCCATTTCTTAATGACAGTAGAACAATTTTAACCCCTGAAAGAAATTTACTTTTTTTTTTGCATTTTAAGTCATATCAGAGTTGAAATAAGTTTTATTTACAGTCATAACATTTTATATTAACTACAATAATCCCCTGGAAAACTAGGCCAGCTCCACCTGCTCTCGGTTCTTCCAAATAATTGTCCAATTGTAGGCATTATTCAGGAGACAACATTTCACTGTAAACAATGTCCTTACAAGAACATCCTATCGTTGCTGTGGGAGAAGCGCGTGTTCAGTTCCTGAGATTTCTTCAGCAGACGCTGCTTCTGCGCCTCATCAAAGCGGTTGACCTGCAGGTCAGTTTCCCGATCAAATGCTCTCCTCTCCACTGGATTGTCTCTCACCTGCGTTGCTTTCTCCTTTATGTTCTTTGTATGCAAACTCATCAGAGATTCTGAGCGCGTAGTTTTCTTTAATCAAGAAGAGAATGTGACAGCATTAGCAGGAATCCGAACACAGCACTTGTCAAGGAAAGGATGATACAGTCAAAAGAACGCCGATTGTCGCCCCAACTTACATTATATTTGGAGACCTTGTCTGCCATCTCCAAATCCTTTCGAGAGATTTGTGGGGCAGAATCTTTCTCAGTCTCGCCCCTTTTCTTTCTCTCGAGACGTTCCTATTGTTCAAGACGAAACTCAATGACGGTTTGATTATGAATTAAAAAAATACTGCAAATAGATATGTGATACTTGTAAGGCAGGAATGGCAATCGTTGGCTTTTCCTACCCTGGCCTTGCGCTCAGCGTCCGCGGGTGTATCGGTCCAAATGGAGCGGTCACCCTTCTCCGGACCAGACCTCTTCTTGAAAGTGCGAGGCCCCATGCCAACGTGTTGTAGTTCTGGTGGAAGCTCAGTCATCCAAGTCTCTCGGCTTGGCGCCTCAGGAACATCCTAGAGATGCAAAATTTTGTACTGGCACCAATGTAGGGAGTAAAGCTCCACCGTGCCCTCTGTACTTTAAAACATGGACAAGTCAGAAGAAAAACTTGGACTCACAACTTTAGTCAGCTTGTCTTTCATTATTCGTGCCCTACGTTCAATGTCCAGAGCCACTGTATTTTGAACTGGACCATCGGATGGCATGGGTCCAATAATAATCTCATCCTCCCCCTCACTGCTGAAGGAGTCGGCCTTGTAACCTGGTGGCAAGGCAGGTCCTGGGAAGCCCTCTTCATCACCATCATCGTCGTCATCATGGTCATATACTGCACGGCGGAACCCAGGAGGCAAGGCTGGTCCCAGCACAGGTGGCCTGAAATAAAGACCGAGGTGTACAACTCAAGCCCAAAAACAAATACTCTAACTTTATATAGTCATTTCCTTGTTCAACTATCGTGGCTAATTACTATACTCTGTTGCGCTATGTGCTTTTAAGGCATAGGTGTCAAACTCAAGTCCTGGAGGGCCGCTGCCCTGCATGTTTTCCAAGTCTCCCTGTTGCAACACACCTGATTCAAATGAACAGGTTCAATGTCAGGCTTCTGCAGAGCTTGCTGATGATCTGATCATTTGAATCAGCTGTGTTGCAACAGGGAGACTTGGAAAACATGCAGGGCAGCGGCCCTCCAGGACCTGAGTTTGACACCGATGCTCTAATGCATAGGTGATTCAAATGATTGAATTCAACACAGCTAATTCAAATGATCAGATCATCAGCAACCTCTGCGCAAGCCTGACATTGAACTTGTTCATTTGAATCAGGTGTGTTGCATGTTTTCCAAGTCTCCCTGTTGCAACACAGCTGATTCAAATGATCAGATCATTAGCAAGCTCTGCAGAAGCCTGACATTGAACCTGTTCATTTGAATCAGGTGTGTTGCAACAGGGAGACTTGGAAAACATGCAGGGCAGCGGCCCTCCAGGACCTGAGTTTGACACCTATGTTTTAAGGCATTCATTCGGTTACCTCTCTGGTGAACTCTGCTTCTTGCCAAAGCCTGGTGGTAATGCGGGTCCAAAGAAGCCGTCATCTTCTTCATCCTTTCTCTTCTCAAATCTGTTCAAACGACAGATACGACGACTATGTTTTTGTTCACGTTCCATTTTTGTATGCCGCGTTTTCGTCCGATCGACATACTCTGTATGTTTTTCTTCAGACGTCTTGACTCTTTTGACGGCCACTTCTTCACTTTCATCCGACGAGCTGGATGGTTCTCCTCGTTTATAACCGGGAGGCAAAGCGGGACCGGCATCTAACACGCGGAATCGCAAAACCTCGATGAAACTAATAATGTTAGTCATTTAGCATTTCTGTATTTCAAAATTGAATTTGTACTCACAGTCACGCTCATCATCAGAATCGTCAGCGTTTTTAAAGTTTGGGGGCAAAGCAGGCCCTATTGAATTTTGGGACGCCATATGGGCACCGGTTAGCACAAACCACACTTGTTTCGTGTTCGAAGATGGTTTCAATGCTAAGGTTCAGTCCGAACACTAAATAACTCATTAGGCTGCATGTAAAATACTAGACAGCGTTCAGGACCCAGGTCGACATTTTGAGCAAAACTACGGATGCTCTCTCTTAGTTCCGCGCTCCACAGGAAATTACCGACAAAAATAAAAGTATGGTAAATCCTCGTCCTTGTGATCGTTACGGTTGCAGTTCAGTATGTGCTGTATATTGAATATATTCACCATCTTGGTACTGCATCTGCTGCGATTAAATGTGTATTTTGGTCTTTGTTTTAAATTTACGAGTTTTACATTTTGAAACTCGCAACCGAAAACGGCGTTACTTCCTCTTTCCGCCATGGTGGTGCCAAGTGCAGTGTCTACTCCAACTACAGTCCTGCACTTCAGGCGTTTTCGTCTCCATTGCTGGATCGAAATTAATTGATATGTGCTGTGTGGCGTTATTGCTCTAAGGTGGCAGTTGGGCAACAATGTGGTTCTGGCAGAACCACATGTTGAGCAACGCAGAACCGTTCTGCGTTGCTATCATCATTGCAAAGGGCATGGCGCATAGGGAGAAACTACGATTAGATTAAGCCTATGCTGTTTGAGGACTTGCGGATATAGCCGCCATCTTTAACCGGGACTCCCAGGCCAACATTCGCTTGATAACTCGTACTGTATTAAATTTGAATGGGGGGAGATTTGTCTCAAATTTATTCACACAAATACATTTCCACGTGTGTAATCAGACCCACAAATATAATCGGTGAATTGCATATGTGATTTTCATATTCAGTTTTTGGAATGTTGTGTTGGAGTTTATTGGGACTTAATCATTTGTAAATACTGTAATAAAAACACTTTCAATATATTCATACACAGGCACACACGCACTCACACAACTTCCAACCGTTCACAGTGTGGAACGGTCCGTTCCTCCTCCGGTCGCTAGGAGGCAGTGTTGCTATTATCATTGGACGGGGACGAGTCAACTCACGTTTTTGTTTAAAAACTGGAGATTGAAAAAGGGAAAGCAAGCCTTTACTTTATTCGAGCTTCGATTATGTATTTATTGAACACAACCCGGGAAACGAAATCCGACAGTAAGTCCTTTCTCTTGAGCCTCCTTTGCCTTGACACGCAAGACGTTCTTCTTCTGCTCCTCTTCTCTTCTTCTGTGCCGCTGCTGCACCAGCAGCAGGATAGAGCAGACGCAGGCTAAACCAGTTGTCATGAACTGATGAAGGCTTCTCGTATGTGAGGAGAAACGTCTTCCAAGACAAACAAAACAATTGAGTTAATGTGACGTTACATTATTAATGAGCCCGTTTTAATTTTTGATAAAGGAGGGTGGATATGTATGCTGTATCCTTCTTTGTCTGTTTGTTAGCCGATCACAAATTTGGGGGAAATTGAGGGGCTTGAGGCCGCATCAGAAAGTCAGCATTTCCTAACCATTATTATAGCACCTTTCATTAAGATTTGCGTCAAACATCATTGGGTCAGGGTGAGATGAAAAGGTCGGGCCAGCCTAGGAAAAGTGAGCACTGATTTGAATACATTTGACTCCATGTTTCTTCACCGACGTCATCGGACAACGGGGAGTATTGCTGACATAAGTCACGAGCGTCATATTACTATTTTCCAAAGACTTACTTAGACTATAGAATGGGTTCCTTTGATCCATTTGTGCTTCTATTTATTGCAGTTATATTGCTGCCATGAGTAATTCATGCCTTCATCACGTCTCATCTCGTTTCCTGTAATGCACTTTAATTTGGCCAATCTTCCATAAAGCGTCTCCAGTTGGTCCAGAATGCTGCTGCTCGCCTCTTGACTGGTACTCGTAAGAGGGAGCATATAACTTTTTTCCTCTGGCATCCCTTCACTTGCTCCCTCTACATTTTAGAGTTCTTTTTAAGATTCTAACATTTGCTTTCAAATCTTTAAATGGCCTCGTGCCACCTTACCTCCCTCCCCGGTGCCTCAGGTCGGCGGACCAGACACTATTAGAGGTACAGAGTACTAAGCGGAGGCTCAAAGGGGATCAAGCCTTTTCGGTTGCGGGTCCCGCTCTTTGGAATGAACGTTGGGCAAGGCCCCTTGCTGCCCATCTTGAAAACCAGTCTTCAAATTCATTTTTATTCTTTGGCTTTTGACTCAGCCTGAGACTTGATTTTTTGTTGGAATGTTTTTGTGCTTTCTGCTGTCTTTGACATTCATTTATTGTTTTATGTCGTATGACTTATTTTTGCTCCGTGTACAGCACTTTTTATTCAGCGGTGGTTGTTTTCAAGTGCTCGAGAAATACAGTTGAGTTGAGTTGAGAGTTGAGTAATAAAGGTGGGTTCAAGGTTGCATTGAGGCACCTTTCCTTAAACTAGGATTTCTCTGGTATTGACTTTCATCTGTTTCATTCATGTCTTATAAGGTTTGTCAGATTTCCAGTTCAGTTGTACAGGCGACAAAAGTCAAGCTTTATTTTTCCTTGACATATGGAAATGCTTGGGATGAGATTTGAGGGGGTGTCTGTGTTTAAAAGTCGAGACAATTTTCTTCAATAGAACTCAAGAATGGCATCTATGGTCTCTTGCTTTGTGCACCCTGCCAGAGAAGTGAGCGTGGGAAAGTGTCCACCTTTGCCCATTCACTTTTTGCCAGACCAAGGGGTTCTGCACTCCGTGAATCCTGTTTTTGCTAACATTTGAGGCCACTTGGTTTGCAACGAGTTGATGAGGTACCTTTGTATTCGCACGTCTGCACAGAGGGCGGATGATATGTAAATGAAGTTACTATGAGGGTTCATTACAGTGATGAGCTACTTCAAGAGACCACAGGCTCTGAAGCGAGGGTGCTTTCTCGTTTAATGGCGTTGTAAAAGTAGTATGACTGTATACACAACCGATTCCTTCAGCGATCTTGCAACACATGCAACATACGGCTAAAGCGCTATTCACGTGCGTAAACAAGTGGTGGTTTAAAAACGTGCTCATATAGCTTCATCTTGGCTTTGTACGCCTTTGTATATTCGCGGCAGTGTGTGCTTGAGGGGTGCGGGTGCACGCATGGCGATTGATCGCTGTGACGTAACAAGTTTTTTTTCTTTTCCCGGGCACGTTGGAATCAACCCCTCCTTTTCCCACAGAAAGGATGAACCCAGCAGTCTTTTTAGGGGGGTGGAAGAAAACGCCCACATCCGTATTCAGAGGTCTCCCGAAGCAAACGTCCAATCCTCTTCTTCCATTGAAGTTGTACAAGGCACCGTTTAAAAGCGCTTCACAACACAAGCCCAGCAACTTCACATGACTGGAACCCCACAGGGCGAGCACGTGCTACATGTAAACGCCGCCGAGGTTGCTTTTAAGCACGGGACACAGTCACCAAAAAAAATGGCCGTGCTCAATCATTTGACGGCCGCTTGCTGGAAATATTTGCAGGGCGATCATCTGAATAAGCACCTGGTGGTCACACTGCGGGCTTTGCACAAGTCGGCGCCCAGCGAGGCTTTCGGGGTCCCCGCGTCTACAGGCGAGGACGGCGGGTCCCCGGGTCTCATCACAGCGGCGCAGCTCGCCGATAAAAAGACTCGAGTTAAAAGTTTGAAGGAGATGCCGGGACCCAGCACGACGTCCAACCTCGTCGAGTTCTTCTGGAGGGACGGTTTTAGTAGAATTCATCAAATTCAGGTAAATGCGCCTCAAAACATTGGTAAACTGGCTCAGGGTGTTCGGGAAAAGCGCATCACGCGAATCGTCCATTGTTATATTTCCAAACCGTTGTGGGTAAAAAAAAAAAAAAAAAAAGAAGTAAATTAAGATTGGTTTTATTTTATTCCACTCTGCCAGCCGGGATTTTTGTTTTTGCCTCTGATCCGGACACATCTCGTACTGTATTGTATAAATGCATATACTACACTATTCGCGTTTTAACGCTAAGCATGCCTAAAACATTAACTTTTGTTGTTATGATTCACGTAACTGATTTATAATCACGCCATTAATTGAGGCACGACTGTAGGATTGGGGCGGGGGGGGGGTCATTCAGAAATATATGATAAAGTATGAAATAAAATGATGGAGGGGCTTAGCTGTGGCTACACTGCACCCCCTAACCCTGGTGTAGCGTCGTCCCAGCATCTATCCATCATTGCTCTTTTCTTCTGAAGTGGCTAATTGCAGCCTTTCCATAGACACAATGGGAAACTAATATGTACACACGTTACAATTTTCTTGCATTTGAACGGGGTTACAATGGCATTAAAAACAAGGTTCACTCGTGAGAAGCACACCTAAATTTGCGCATGAATTCTGTGGAGCGTTGTTATACATTGGTGAACATCATATTCTTCTTAAAAGTAAGGAACGAAGTTATGGGAAAAAAACTTTTTTTATGGAAAAAAAACATTGAAAATAAAGATGACCAAACAAGAATATGTTGTCAGCATCTGTTAACGGTTGCCAATGTGTCATAGATGGAGCACAGCAAGAAATATGGGAAAATTTTCAAATCCCGTTTTGGGCCTCAACTGGTGGTCTCCATCGCCGGTCGTGATCTGGTGGCGGAAGTGCTGAGGGCTGAAGGTGTGGCCCCTCAGAGAGCCAACATGGAGTCCTGGAAAGAATACAGAGACATGAGGGGACGTTCAACGGGCCTCATCTCAGCGTGAGTAGAGTTGTTCTCTCAATAAAGTGGCACAGATAATCCATAATGTACCGGACGCATTACTGTGTTCAGCAGAAAAATCAGGAGCAACTGTATCTGAGCAATTTGTCATCACTCCCTAATTTTCTATGACTATTTTCTACAGGGAGGGAGCTCATTGGCTGAAAATGCGAAGCGTCCTTCGGCAGCTCATCATGCGCCCCCGGGATGTGGCAGTCTTCTCCGATGATATTAACAAGGTGGTAGACGACCTGATCAAGAGAGTTTGTACTGTACGTAGCCATGGGGTGGATGGAGCGAGTGCGGTCAACGTGAATGACCTCTTCTTCAAATATGCCATGGAAGGTTAGTAAAAGAGGATGCCGTTTTGTGATGGACAAGAATTGCTATATGCAGCAATATGCAGTTTGAAATGTTTGGCGTTTCCTTTTTGTGTTTTTTTTTGTTGTTGTCTTGACAGGTATAGCAGCCATTTTGTACGAGTGCCGTTTAGGCTGTCTGGAAAACGAGATTCCCCAGGACACTCAAAACTACATCAATGCACTGAACCTCATGTTCAGTTCCTTCAAGACCACCATGTATGCCGGCGCCATCCCCAAGTGGCTGCGGCCCATCATTCCAAAACCTTGGGAGGAGTTCTGCTTCTCTTGGGATGGCCTCTTCAAATTCAGTAAGTCATCGTTTAGCGTTGGAGGCACAGGCATGCGCAGTACACATTCCCGTCTACACACGCAATCATATACATATATATGTAGTATGTGCGTCTGATTTGAGAGTATTATGAAAAAGCTTACCCTTTAGCATGTAAAACCTTTCTCGAGGATGCATATTGCCAAAAATGGTGATTGTGAAAGGAAAGTGAAATAAATACCTTACTGAATAAGATTGTGGGAGTATGGCTTCTTTTTGTTGCATAACCTGCTTCTCTCTTCCGTTTCTTTTCTTTCTTTCACCACCCTCCCTCTACTTCCCTTCTCTTGTTGCCTCCCCCCCCTTCCACTCCCAACCACCCTCACCCTCCTCTATTCATCCCACCTTCTCTGTGTGTCTCCGCTCCCAGGCGTTATTCACATTGATAAGAGGCTCAGTCAGATTAAGGCCCAGCTTGAGCGGGGAGAGGAGGTGAAGGGCGGACTGCTAACACACATGCTCGTCACCAAGGAGATGAGCATGGAGGAAATCTACGCCAATGCAACAGAGATGTTACTCGCAGGGGTCGACACGGTGTGTGAAAAGGCGCTCCTCGCAGTCGAGGAATGTAGTGGGGCACTGGATGTGTGCTTTTGCAGCAGATGAAGGAATCACACGTGTGTGTGTGTGCGTGTGTGTTTGTTTGTGTGTAACTGTGTGACTGTGAGTGTTAGGTTTCAAGGGTGGCGCCACATCCTTGCTTGCGTAGCTGTGCCAGCGTCAGGTCAGAGTAGTGAATGGTGGCAGTGGTGGTGGTGGGGTGGGGTGGTTTCCACAGAACCCCCTCTGACAATCTTGTTCTCAGCCTTATTTTCTTTCTTGTGGTTGGGCTGTGTCTGTTAGATGTACATGGGAGGGGGGCGGCTTTTGTCTCTTTTTTTTGTTCCCCTTCGGACATCTGTGTTTGGACTTGATGTGTTTCCACACAAGGCCCCAATTAGAAAGTACTTGCAGTAACACAAGTCATCATCATTTAGCGAGTTATTGTTATTACATTTTTTTTTAACCATTATTTTGGTTGAACGAATAATTAATCAGTCATCAGATCTGAGTCCCTTATACGTTTTTTTCAAAAGGGTTTTCTAATGATACAACTACATTTGTCACAAAGGGTAATTTGGGGAAAAGATTCTGAGCGATGTCCCAAACAAATTTCAGTCATCTCTTTGCAACAGTGTCATCCATGTCTGGAGCAAGAATAGGAATGTGAACATCTGCACAGCGACTGCTTAATTTGTTTGGGGTACTGTTGGATTTTTTCGAATTATGGGCCCGGGGTGTTTTGTCCTCATCTGGGGGGCGAGGGGGAGGACGGACGGCAGGATAAAAGTGTGTGTGGTTTTTTTTGAACTTGTAGCAACGGCCATGTGCTGGTAGGGGGTGGATTTAGCTGTGCTGTGCCTTTACTCAGCAAACACAGGAGCTGTCAAGACACGTTAGCCGCAGCTAGAGTTATGGCACAGACCGGGCAGAGGTGAGCTGGGTTAGTGGGAATGGAGTGAGCCAAATTCTCTTTGAATCTACGAGCCATATAATGGGGGAGTGAAGATGATCCCGGGTGTAAAATGGAGGCTAGAAAATCCGAGATTGTGGGGGATGGAGTGAAAGGAAGGCCCTTTTATGATGAGCTTGGATGAGCCTTTGTCATATGATTCCCCTTGGCCTTTGTCGCAGGTGTTGCCAGCGTCTCTGCCAGCTGGCCATGATGAGCTGCAAGGGTGCGAAATGGAGGCGAGGGGGGGGGTGCTCAGGAGGTGTGGGGGACATATCGGAAGGGCCATACTGTAGGCCGGTGGCTGGTAGGTTCCCAAATGAAAAGAATGGGCTGGATAAAGGTTTGTTTGTTCATTGTCAGACAGTGATCCCACAGTGATCTCCAGGCTCTATTCATAGTGACTAATCCGCAAGCGTCATGAAATACTTGGGTGGGAAAGTCACAAGAAGGCTGAATGGAAAGAGCGAGTGTGATTTGAGTTGATAACTCGGACAAACTGGACAGTACCAGAAGATGACGCATAGATGAGAGTAAACTGGCTTCTTTCTGAGAAAATGTACCAGTGTGCGCAACGACGTCCTGTAAATGATATCGGCTGGTCGTGTCAGAGGAAACATTTTGTCTGAGGGTGAGGGTATTTCAGTGTTTAGTCTGAATGGTGAGTATTTTTATTCCAGTCGTGGAACAAAAAGTGTGGCTGGATTTAGCACGTCTAATTAAGGTACAGTATATGCTGAATAATGGCAAGCGGGCTAAAGGACGGCAGTGCAGCTGGTGTCTGCTCAGCACGTGGAAAAAAAAGACCCCCGCCAGAACCCCACACTCACAAAGCCCCCACTCTTTCTGAACACTTACGCAACGTGACGAAAACTCTTATATCAGCTTGCACTTCAGTCACCGCTTACAAAACCTGTCTCAGTAATTTAATGGACTTTACTAAAGCAGTCCACACGTTCAAAACGATTCCCAAAATGTAATGAGCTCTTGCTGTCTGTTTTGTTTGTCCGTTTTTTGTTTTGTTTTGGGTTTTTTTCAGACATCCTTCACTCTATCGTGGGCCAGCTACCTATTAGCACGTCACCCTCAAATCCAAGAGCAAATTTACATGGAGGTGGTGAGGACTTTGGGACCACGAGCTGTTGCCGCAGCCGAAGACATACCACGCTTGCCTCTAATCAAAGGCCTGGTCAAAGAGACTCTCAGGTGCACGTTGCAAGCTACCAATTCAATTTTGTCGTGGCATTTAGACACGTTATGAAATGTGTGTGTTAGTATTGTGATCTTTGTGTCCTATCGTAAAAGCTATAGTGGAGCTGATTAACAGTCTTTGTGTGCTCCTCCCTGGGAGCAGGCTTTTTCCAGTTCTCCCAGGCAATGGACGGATTACCCAGGATGACTTGGTGGTGGGCGGATACTACATTCCCAAAGGGGTACGACTCATGTGGACATTATACATGTGTGTCTTGTATGGTCAGCATGTGCTCGAGAAAAATAGAGTCTCTCTCTCTTTTTTTTTTTTTTTTTTCATGCACCGCAGCCAGTTGTAATGTGATCCTGCATTACTCACGCATCTTTGTCGTACCAATGCAGTGCAGTTGTTCTCAATAGCTTTCTTTCTCCCCGCTTTGCAAGACTCAGTTAGCTCTGTGCCACTACTCCACTTCCTTGGACGAGGAGAACTTTGCTGATGCTTTAGACTTCAGACCAGATCGCTGGATCAGGAAAGATGCCTCAGATCGCGTGGACAACTTTGGCTCCATTCCCTTTGGCTATGGTATCAGGAGCTGCATTGGCAGAAGAATAGCCGAGTTAGAAATGCATCTAGTTCTGACCAGGGTAAGAAATAAACCCACTGATGCCAACACAAACATTTCACATGTTCCAACAATTGTGCTGCACACTGTACGTCTGCAGTACAATATTTGCAGGAATGCACGCTACTCACTCTTGTCTTGTTGTACAGCTCATCCAAAGGTTTCACATTGGCGCGTCGCCTCTCACTGCTGAAGTGAAGGCCAAAACTCATGGTCTTCTCTGCCCTGCGACCCCCATCCACCTGCAGTTCATTGACAGACAAAATTAGGCCAAAATTTCTCTCTGCAACTCTACTGTATGTTTTTCACATGTTTTTTTTTCTTCTCAATTCTCACAAGACTGATCTCTGCACATCGTCCAGTGTTTGTACCGAGGTTTTACTCGGGCAACAAATGAAGGACACACATCTTACTGGACCAATACAATCGAGTCAAATACTGTAGCTAGTAGTCTGTTTTTCCTTTTGAGATCAAACCACTGCATTTTGTTGTGAGAGCTGTGACTCCAGTCATTTATCCGGTTCTCTGCTATAAAAATAATAAGTGCAACAAGAACTGTACTCAAAAATCACGCAGTGCCTTTGAAAATTGATGCAGGGGTTGATTGATATCATTTGCAGCACGTTTTCACATGTCCGTTCTCCCCCTGGGTTTGACGATGAATGTTGATGGTAAACAGTGAATGTATCGAGGATCCGTTTTTTTTTCATAAGCAATGACCATAATTATGTTGTTTTACTGACTGTTATTTGTGTTCTGAACTACTTTTCTTTTTTAAAACCAACAATAGATGGGAGTTATTTGTAAAAGAGTGCAGACTGTGACATGAATAAAATGTAGGAGCTTTGTGTTTTTTGTATGCACTGTGTCAGGACAAAACTGTTTCTTTTGTTTTCTTTTTATGGATGCATAGTTTTATCTATTTGGAGGTAAGGCATGTAACAAGGGAAGGGATTAAGATTTCCCCCGAATTTCAATGGAGGAAAATAGAACCATTTTATGTATCTGTAATTATCTGTTCAATTGTATTTTTTGTTTTTTACTGCTCTTACTGCTTACTGTAGCCTCAGTAAAACTGGAAACCATAAATATAATCAAATTATGATTTGAAAAATGATTTGTACTGATCTTCTATATCTTTAACAGAAATATGTATTTGTATTTATCTGCCTTATCGTATTTTTTACTGCTCTTACTGTAGTTTCAGTAAAACTGGAAACCATAAATATAATGGAATCATGCATGGTTTGTGCTCTTATTTTTTTTTTCTGTCAGACGTATTTGGATGATTCATAATAGCCACGAGAAAACTCCAAAGATTTTCACCAAATATACCGTGCATGATGTCCATAACTACATGTGCATAGCACGGTTTTAAATGTAAATTAGACGAATTGGCGTTAATATTTAAAGTTAAAGTATAAAGGCAGGTTTGGTGACACACAGCTCCTTTTATTTTGTTTATTTTTTCATGACACACTGCTCCTTTCATGGTTTTTTCTATGGCACACAACTCCGTTTATTTATTTTTTCCCAATGTTCAATCGACACCGGCACAGCCAACGGTGGCCAAATCATCCAATTGATTCGTGTTCTTGAGTCAACGCTCGTCTCGCGATAGCTGCTAACGAGATCAGGAGCGGAAGTAAATATTCGGACAGGCACGTTAGCTACCGAGAGGCGTAAATAAAGTGATACGTTCAGCGTGCGAGTGACCTGCATTTATTTTTAACTGGTTAATTTTAATTCTAGTCTAGAGTTGATTTCGTGGAAACGGTTGACATATTGGCGCACCCGAGTCGCGAATCCGTAACAATCACGTTACGGGCATCCGATAGCACGTTTTGCGGCCTGGGACTTAGGCAAAGCAGCCAGCATTGTTGCTGCTGACTTAAGCTAACGGCGCGTTTAGCATCGTAGCTTAAACTGAAGACTAAAGTGGTACTTTCTTACTTCAGCAAATGTTCACGACCCCTCAAAGCGTCTAATCAGTCTGGTCAGTTGTGACGAAAACAATTTCCGGCTGGATCTAAAATGATAATTGAAAATCTGGATGCTTTGAAAACATGGCTGTCTGACACGCTCGAGCCCATGTAGGTACAAATGTTAGCTGTTAGCCACAACTCAGTTGGCACTCTGGTTTAACTCGGTCTGAATGAGAATTTGCCGCACAATCGCACGCTTACACAGCAGCGACGTATGGGTTGCATTTAAAGCACATTCATTTCATAAAAGGTTTATTATTACTCCCGAGGATCTGCTTCGATTTAAGAGTTGTGTTTGTTCTACTATTGTAGCTGCGATGCAGACCCTTCGGCGCTCGCCAAGTATGTTGTTGCCCTGGTGAAGAAAGACAAAACTGAAAAAGAATTGAAAGCCTTGTGTATTGACCAGTTGGACGTGTTTCTCCAGAAAGGTATCTATCGATCTTGCAGTAACAACGTCATGATGTTTTCTATTGATTTATTTCTTGTTGTTGATTAAAATTCTCTTCCAGAGACCCAGCAATTTGTGGACAAGCTGTTTGAAGCTATAGACAACAAAAGCTACCTGCCTCAGATGGAACCTCAACCTGCCTCTGTCAAAGTTGAGAAAGATGAGCAGAAAAAAGATGAGGTCACTTTTTTTAAATCATGAAAATGTATAATTTGTTCCTAATTGTACCAGATGAAAAGAAGGAACAGACAGTTACACACAATAGTGATACCTTATTTAGCATGTCTCTCCTTAGCGAACTGTTTGTAAAATGGTTACTTTTTTCAAGTACAGCTGCAATTTTGGGCTAACATGCATCGTTTTTGTTATTCAGGCAAACCGAGAAGAAGAACGTGACAAAAAGTTCTCTCGACGAGTGAATAACAGCCCTCCAACAAGTTCCCGCTACAGTCGAGACGGCAGGTGCGTGCGCCAATTGTCTATTATACATGCAGTGCTTGGTATAATCTTGAACTGCCCGTCATACATATATATATTGTTGCTATCCAAAACATTAGGAGAGTTGATGATCGTAAAAGAGAGGACCGTTCCAGGAAGAGGGATTATGACCGCAACCCACCCAGAAGGGACTCTTACCGTGATCGCTACAATCGGAGGAGGGGACGCAGTCGTAGTTACAGTCGTAGCCGCAGCCGGAGTTGGAGCAAGGATCGCACTCGAGACCGTGACCGAGACAGGGACAGGGAGAGAGATCGGGACAGAGATCGAGACCGGGAGCGGGATCGAGCCCGAAGCGGGAGTCCAACTCACAGCAGAACTCGCTCAAGAAGCAGGAGTAGAGGTAAGACGTTGATTGTTGAGAGTGCAGGCAATTACTGAACATCAAGTCCACTCAAATCTATTGATATAGCCTGTAATCAGAAAGGAGTCTCATCAGTTTTTATAGGCCCACAGATGACAAATATGAACAACATCCCCTTGATGTAAAACACTCAAGGATGGGAAGGAATAACTTAAAAAAAAAACATATGGGGGGGGGGGAGACGAAACTTTGAAAAAGGACCACAGATGGGGCAATCCCTCTTCCAGGGTGACTCATGGTGCTATAGAAAAAGAAAGACATTCAATACAGGCATTAGTCTGCCCTGAATAGGAAGAAAGACCTGGCAACACGTATTAATTTCACATATTTTTTGTTTTTGAATAGACAGACTCCGGACAAACCGGCAACACTTATCAAGAACTTCAAATATCAAGCAGTCGGCTGTCAAATGACCGGCTTTGGTTTCATTCATGTGACCGTGTGAACTGCAATTCTTGTCACACTCTTGGTTTACAGAACGGGATCCTGGGAAGTTGAAGTATGATCACGATCGAGCAGACAGGCCGGAAGGTGCCGAGGGTTACAACCCGGCTGTTCTGGCGTCCACCGCAACCACTTCCCAGTTCCCCGTGCCAACACTGAGCAGCACCATCACGGTCATCGCGCCCACTCATCATCACAGCAACAACACAACTGAGAGCTGGTCAGACTTCCACCCAGAGCGACCAGTGGATCGCGGCCCTTTCAGGGGGCCCCCTCCTCAGCCGAGAAAACGGTGCCGCGACTATGACGGTGAGCAAAAGAGAAAAGTGGGCAGTCTGAGCATTTTGCGGTCACTTCACGCAGGTCGACGTGATTTCGGTAACGATGTCACGTCTGTCCTTCAGAGAAAGGCTTCTGCATGAGAGGAGACATGTGCCCTTTCGACCACGGAAGTGATCCGGTTGTAGTGGAGGACGTGGGTCTGCCCAGTATGCTGCCCTTCCAACCGCCACCCATCCCAGGTGTGGACGGCCCTCCGCCTCCGGGCCTCCCACCTCCGCCGCTGATGAACCCTTCGCCTGTGAATCTGGGGCCTCCTGTACCCCCGCCAGGCACCCTGCCGCCAAGCCTTCCGCCAGTTGCAGGTAAGAATTGAGATCGTTTCTCTTAAGAAGAGGCACTCGAAGTTTGAGTGAAATTTTCAACATTTTTTAAAAAGGGCTACAACGCCCGATATGCAGTGGTCGCACTTGAATGTATGGAAAAGAGTGAGTTATGCCTGTCGTAGGTATTTACTGTTTGTTTTTTTCTTTTCTCTGCCCGTTAAGGACCGCCGCCACCTCTTCCTCCGCTTCAACCATCTGGAATGGATGCTCCTCCAAATTCCATAACGAGTGCTGTTCCCACGATTGTCACCTCTGGCATGCGCCCTTCAGTGCCCCAAATGCCGACACCACTTTTCCCCTCGGGTATTGGTAGTTGTGCGACTCTTCCTGCCCACTCTTTGTCGAATGCGCCGGTAACTTATGGACATCAATGTTGCTTGTTGTACTCTATGCGCCAGATACGTATGAGAGTGACGTGTACAACCCTGAGGCTCCCAGTATAACGAGTAGCTCCAGGCCAATGTACCGCCACCGGGTCAATGCCCAGAGGCCCAACCTGATTGGCCTCACAATGGGGGATGTGGACCAGCCACCGAAAGGTAGGCCACATCCAATGGCAAAGTTTCATTTGGGACCATCAAAGTACTTCATATATTCGGTCACCTCGGTTTGTCAATCATTTAGAATTCATGCGATACAATCACTTCTCCATACATGTTCCGTAGCTCCGCGCTACTGTGCAATGGTCAACTCTTCTCTAGCCGCATGAGTCGAGTCGGGTTTTGTCCTTCCCCAGACAAGGTTCCAAACAACAGTATGAGAATTGTTATGGATTCTGGCCTGAGGAAGAGACCAGCTGCTTTGCATGATGGCGGCATTCTCCACAAGAAACCTTGGTTTGACAGGTGACACATGAAGAAGTGGGGGGGGATTATTAGCTGGAATAACAAAAGTAGACCATTAATGCTTTTGCCCTCCCCAGACCTAACTATATCAAACCCAACCATCTGGGTTACCACAGAAGAGGTCCCTTCAACTCCCCGAACACAAAACTGCTGGTTCGGCAGATTCCCTCCGAACTCAACAACATCAGCAAACTCAATGAACATTTCAGCAAGTTTGGAACCATCGTCAACCTGCAGGTATGTCACCTTTTCACTGCTGTCGTCTTGTTTGTTTCTTTTGTTCGTCCGCTGTCCGGTGGTGCAAAGGTAAGCAATTCTGTCCACGGGCTAATATGTAACTTTGTCTGTCAAAAATTGACAGGGATAGTTCCGTAATGTCAGTCAAATGCTGTTTCCCTTTACCGTGTACACCATTAAGTCTTTGCATCGTGGAGTTTAAGAAGACATTTGATACACTGTTGTTCAATTGTTATGGGATCACAGTTTCTGGCATATTTATATTTACGGTTGCAAGAGAAAGTATGTGGACCTTTTGAAATTACCTGGATATGAATGGACTTGCTTTGAATGTTCATTCTGTTAGTTTTAAGGAATGCAAAATATATCAAATCATAATTTAAGGATGATTCAAAGTGTCCTCGAGTCTGCACTCTTAGCATGTTTTTTTTTCTTTTCTTTTTTTTTTTTAAATAAACTCTGTGTTTTCAAAGGTGGCCTATCAGAATGACCCAGAGGGTGCGCTGATCCAGTTTGCGTCCCCGGACGAGGCCAAGCGGGCCATACAAAGCACAGAGGCCGTCCTCAACAACCGCTTTATTCGGGTTCACTGGTTCCGGGAGAACGGAAGTGATGGACTCGGGCAGGGTCTGCCTCACGTACAGCAGTTGCAACCACAGCCAGTCTTGGTAAACTTCTATCTCTTTCTTTTTTTTATCACTGGTAGAATAAATTGTCATCGTAGTTTTGAGGGGGGGGGGGGATTTGCAGAATCTTGTCACCAACATTGAGAACCTTCAAAGACTTTTTTTTTTTTTTTTTTTTTTTGCGAGCATTTATTTGAATCTCTTTAACATTTAGCAGCCCACCGCGACTTCGTTGAAGCAGTCCGTCAAAGATCGCCTTGGGCCCTTTCTCCCCGCCAACTCTGAGCCTTCACATAACTCCAGTGTAGCTTCTAAGGTGGGTGTTTGTGGGAGTGCTGCTTGTCAAAGTCGAGCGTTTGTAATAACATGTAACCTTCGCTGCACTTCAGAACCCTGCCAAAGTGGCAGTGAAGGAGCACTTGGCTTACTCTGCCAAACCTGCCGCACCTGTCGAGAAGGCGAGTGTCAGCCAATTAGATCATGACGTTCCCCTCTAGTTTGCTTCAAGGTCTTTATGTTCACGGTTTACGCGATTTCAGGTATTTTCCACTTTGGCGGGCCTGTCGAAGACGGTGTACAATCCTGCAGCCTTGAAAGCTGTGCAGAAAAACGCTGATGACTCTCTGAAGAAGAAACAGGTGAGAGGCAAAGTGGTGCTCGAAGTGTGGCAGTAGAAATTCCCAATGAACTGCAAACAAATTGAAAGTCGAGTGGACAAGGCTAACCGATGATTGGTTGCGGTCATCTACAGAAAAGCAGTTGTCATTTTCAACTGCGTCAGTATTTGCTAATGTCCCATAAATGCTTTCCCAGGAAGCCCTAAAGCTACAGCAAGATGTTCGGAAGAAAAAACAGGAAATACTGGAGAAGCACATCGAAACTCAGAAGGTAAAATCTTCTGGATGATTGTTCTGAAGCAGGCTGAAGAAAATAACAAAGGAGTGTGTTTCTTTTCATGCCCTTCATTTGACATGGACCAAAACAAGCTGCTGTTCAGAGCGCTCTACTTTCTGTTACGATCCAAATTGGAACCATTCGCGCGATGGTATTTAGCTGGCCACCTGAGTGCCAACGCCATGAAGGTGTCACATGCGCTCATTGCTTTCGAAATGCTCCCATGCTGCCCGTGCTTTGTCCCCAGCTCCTGATCTCCAAACTTGAGAAAAACAAAACCATGAAAGCAGAGGATAAAGCCAAGGTCATGGAAACGTTGGGCACCTTAACCAAGAGTATCACCAAACTGCAAGAGGAGATCAAAGGCATCCCAAACAGCAGCAGAAGCAGCAGCAGCAGCAATCTCCTGCACACAGTCAAGAGCAAGGCCCAAGTAATACGTTGTGGATGCAGAGCACACACATTCAACGCTGATTGTATCCAGTTCTTTTTTTCTTATGCGGATGTCATTTTTCATCTTAGTGAATTCCCAACTACGGTTGGGCAAAGGAACTGGTTAGCACGTTGGCCTTACGGCGCACAGGTGCAGGGTTCGGTTCCGACCCTGGCCTTCCTGGAGTTTGCATGTTCTCCCCGGGCCTGTGTGGGTTTTCTCCGGGTACTCCGGTTTCCTCCCACATTCCAAAAACATGCATGGCAGGTTGATTGGGCACTCCAAAACTGTCCTTGGATGTAATTATGAGCGCAAATGGTTGTTTGTCTACATGTGCCCTATGGTGGGTGGGCTAGCAAGCGGTTCAGGGTGTCCCTCGCCTACTGCCCTAAGACGGCCGGGACGGGCTCCAGCACACCCGTGACCCTCGTGAGGATAAGGCAGTTCAGAAAATGGATGGGTTGGGGGGAGGGCGCACTGTAATATTAAATAACAGGTCCTGTATTGTAATTGATGTTGTTTCTGTGAAAGATCAAATGTAATGTTCTTTCTTCCCCCAGGCTCAGAAAGAACTGCTCGATACAGAGCTGGACCTGTACAAGAAGACTCAAGCCGGGGAGGACACTGCTTTGTTGAAGATCAAGTATACCCAGCTACAGATTGAGGTACACCTGAATCTCACAACTTGACATCAAGTTCCGTGGCAGCAGGGTCACAGCCAGAAATAGTGGTAGCCGCACATGAGGCTGTCATTCTTTATCCTGCCGTCCACAATCAGGGTGTCATGAAATAAAATTCTCACACATCCAGTACAATGCCCCAAACACCCAGAACCAAGCAGAAAAAATCTCAATAAAAAGCAATGTTTTGCTAAGCTTTTTTAAAAAATTTTTAAAAATCTTTTTTAAACGAGATGCTGCCATTTTCATTGTAATGGCTTGGCTTTTCGTGCACTGATTTGCTAGCTAATTGCCAAATCAGAGTCATCAGTTGTCACAGGCGGCCATTTTGTATACCGTGATCACATCTTGTACTATGATCATTGGACTTCAAATTAAATTATAAGGGGTCTGAGAATAGCTCAATAATAATTCAACAAAACACAGCAACAGATAATCAATAATTAAGTGATTAAAATAAATTGCGATGATTTCCCACATTTTGTGTTACTCATGAAGCCACACACATGCTCTTATTTTGAATGAGGCATTCACATACAAGGTGATACTTCTAATTCCACCGAAATGTCCTTTTGTTCGCGCCTTTTATTTTTATTCAGGCTGCTAAAAGGGGACTGCTGACTCCGGGCCGAGGTCGCGGGGGGTCAGCCCGAGGGCGTGGCGCTCCAAGGGCCCGCGGCAGAGGTGCCCGAGGACGGGGGAGAGGTGTTCCACTCCACGCAGTTGTGGACCATCGACCCAGAGCTCTGGAGATTTCTGCTTTCACCGAGCTGGAGCGGGTGGACCTGCTGCCACATTTTGCTGTAAGTCTGCTTTTTCCTGAATAATGCAGTAGATGTCTAGTAGACTGCAATCCAGTCCGCCACCGCATAAACCGCGGCTTTTTGTGGCATGTTTGTGTGATGCGAGATGTGTCTCTTGTAAAATAGTTGTCTCATGGCTCAAAGATTAGGGAAACACTGCACTAGAAACAATCACTGAAAAGTTGCGACACCCAAAACTAATGTGTGCACAGTGTGGCGCAGAAAGCAATGTTTCTGTCAGATTGTGGAGTGACCAATGTTCCATGTTCACCATGTTGAAGCAATTTGGAGAAATAGAAGATTGCCAGATTGATGAAAGCACCTTGTCTGCAGTCATCACCTACAGGACAAGAGCAGAGGCTGAGCAGGTGAGTCGCCTTCTAATTCTTATCGGGATATTTAAGGCAATAATGTTTTTTTTGGGGGGAGGGGGTTCCCTTCCTCTCTCCCTCATCCAATGTGTTTTCATCTCGCGCGCTTTGTTTTGGCAAACTGCAGGCGGCCCTCCACGGCATCAAGTTGAACAGCCGGTATTTACGCCTGGCCTGGCACAAGCCTGTCACGACACTGAATGCTGCTGATGTGAACCAGGCCGAGCCAGAGGAGGATGAGGTTTGTGCCATTTTTCTTTGTCTTGCAGATGAGCAGACACATGAGTCGTATTGCATTCCGCATCATCCTGAGGAAAGTTAAGTGTCTGTGCAAGTGTCGTAATACCAGCGTCGAACACAAGAGGGAGCCATTATACACGACTGCTCCGATGAGAGCTTTTCTGTGCACAGTCCACGATGATGCAGTGCTTGACTCTTCATTAAGCACATCTGTATAAGAACCGGTTCAGAACAATGGCGACATGTTGACTTGTTTTGGATTCCATTTGCTCGAACATGCGTGTCTACCGTCTGTATGTGCAGTGTATGCTCACAGCTTGCTTATTTTTGTTTTTTGTTTCTCTCCAGTACCCAGAAGAGTCACTGAGCGATGACGCCTTGCTGCAGGATGACGACGAAGAGGAAGACGACAACGAACCTCGCTCCTGGCGCAGATGAAGACTATTTGCGATGTTCTTTTACACCCGAGTGCAACGATGACCAGATGTCCAGCAATTTATTTATTTTCATGCCTGTTTATAAATCTGACAAGGCACCTTGGCTTGACGTCACACGTAACACATGTAACTGGCTGAAAAAAACATGCAACTTGGATTGATTTTTAAGATGTATTATTCCAGATGCAACTTTTTTTTTTTAAATGCTCTTAATGTAGATTTTTTTTTTCTTTTGTAGGATGGATAACTAGTTTGTCTGGACATGTGACAGT
The DNA here is from genome assembly GCF_054856545.1 of Hippocampus guttulatus. Taxonomy (NCBI): domain Eukaryota; kingdom Metazoa; phylum Chordata; class Actinopteri; order Syngnathiformes; family Syngnathidae; genus Hippocampus; species Hippocampus guttulatus. Next base: position 27,806,449 of record NC_141263.1, on the reverse strand, counting down.
GTGCTGAATCATCCCCTTCAGAGAACAAATCCTGTATTACCGTGTAACAAAATGACAGACTAAAGCTTTTGCAGAATAGTGTTACATTGGTTGGTTGAAAGCTCACTTGTAAATATCTTATGTCTGGGTTGAGATAATTTGTCCGAAAGCTTACTTTCTCAGTTATTTGCTTTAATTTTGAATGTCAAAAAAAACAAAAAAACAACAAACTAATAAAGAATTGAAATGGTCAGAAAACACTGCCAAAAAATAGATGAAAAAAAACAAGGTGTGGCAGTTAGACAAGCGCTATCATTTAAATGCTGTCGTTGACCATTTCAAAAAAAACCCCAAAAAACAAAACTGTTCACCTAAAGAGTCAACTTCCTGAATAATTCCTCCATCCTGCAGTTGTTGCAACGGTGTACGGTAACCTGCAATGTGTCAATGATTGCAGTCTAAGGTAAGGATCTCTAAAATATTTCGCACATTTCCACAGTCAAATGTACAATATTCCCAATGGTATCAAGATGTGTATCAAATCCTAAAAATGTTTATTTTTGTTGCAGATGATCTTTCCAGCTGAAGAAATTAAGAAACGTCGAAACTTAGTGTTGTATATATGGAATCTGTATATTAAAGATATGTATTTTCCTATGAATTTCCTTGAGTTGTGGCTGTTTGTTTCCTCATCCAAATTGTAAGAACACATCCTCTTACCGTGACCTGCAAGATGAGTGTTATTAAATTAAAAGGTTATGTGGAGGGGCTTTAAAACCAGAAACTTATAAAGGGGTATGTGCAAAACAAACTGCGGTACCAGAAAGTATTGCACAATATGCCTTTTTTTTTTTTTTTTTACTTACTTCTGCACAATGCGATCAAAGCTTGTGTGAGTTGTGCCTTTTATTTGGTCAAATTTCAAATCCATTTTACCAGGAAGAAATAATCAATGGGTGACACGGTGGACGACTGGTTAGCACGTGTGCCCAGATGCAAGGGTTCGATTCCGGCTCTGGCCTTCTTGTGTGGAGTTTGCATGTTCAGGGTGTCCCCCGTCTATTGCCCCGAAGACAGCTCGTATAGGCTCCAGCATGCTCGCGACCATTATGAGGATAAGCAGATTTGAATAAGGATGGCAATAATAAATTGCATCAGAAAAATAAGGTTATGTTTAAGTCAGCTTTTCAGAGTGGAGGAGTGAGTCTCCCTTCAGCACATATTAAGCTGCTCACACTGGTGATGGAAAATGAAGCTCTAAAGCTGCTTCATACACCCGTTGTATATTTTTCACTCCTCTAGATGGCGCTCTGTTCAACATGGGGCTGAAAGCACACTGCTTTGACGTTTCTTAAACCCCTTTCTTGAAAGCAACAGTGTTTTCCAGATGAGTCAAAAAATACAAGTATTTGTTCATGAAGCATCTTTGAAGCATCCTTTTCCCATCTCTCGCCGACGCTGCCCTCAAATTCTCTGGTCACCTTCAGGGAAAACTCCCTCTGAAATCCTGAGTATTGTGGGTCAGCTATTAGTTATATGTCATGTATGCGTTAACAAGAAGTTGTACAACTTTTTTTTTAGTGTAATGCTTGAGACATGTTGCATAATGAAGACCTGATGAAATCCCTCTAACGGCAAAAATGGTTGGCCTACTATTTTGGTCATTATTCAAGACAAAGAAGTAAGAACAGCATCAGATTTCACAAGAAAAGCCTGCGATTGGCTTCAGTGTATGTCCACCGATCGATAAAGGCGCACAACTTTAACACACAGCTATTTTTGAACTCAAAAATCGAGCGTTGTGTTCCGAAACGTCAAGAGGACTAGTCACAAAGGTTGTCCACGTCACATTTCCAATGCAAGTCGCTTTCACGTCCGCAACACAAGGTTAGGTTTGTTGATCGCTTCGGTCTCCTGCTTACAAATCCAGCAGGAACTTTGTTATGCGTGGCTAAACTTGGCGTCTGTGCGAGGTGGCCTGGCACCAACAGAGACGCCCCGCAGAAGAGCCTCCCAACAATTCCTCTGCCTTGGAGAAGAGAGCACAAGTAAAGCAATCAGCCCGGAGCACTTCAAGTGTTCCCGGACCACCCTCGGCGCCTTGTCTGGCTTGCCGATATAATTGTGAGGAATCAGATTTGCGCGTGTACAATTTGGGCTCTTCATCATTTAAGCTTTCCGCAGCAGCGCCTCGTGCAGCTCGCCTCATCCCTCCGTCTCAGTGAGGGGGTGTTAAAGGCCCCCCTTCCCGCCTTCTCATTTACCGACTGTGGCGTCACCAAACCTTTGCATGTATGAGGCAAAGGAAAACATCACGCTTCGTTTGTGCTCCCAACAAGCCGTCGTGCTTTTTTCGCTTCTGCTGTCGGAGTGCAAGCATGCATTGGCGTTGTTTTCTTTGTCGCGGGGGCCTCGGGCTTCACACAATTTGCCACATTCCCACACATGTTGCAAAGTTACAGTCGCGCTCGTATGTTTCCTTACCCTTGCGGAAGTTGTGAAATATTGGCAAAACATTTTTTGGGCAGACAATATGGCCGATCATGCTGAAGATTTTCCTTCTGTTGAAGGCTACTCGTAAGCTGAAGCTATTTGTGGTTACATAAGCGAGTGCGTGGCCTCTCGAAATCATAGTGACAACGGAAATCACCTAAATGGGCCTGATCAAAAGTTTACACACCCTTGAATGTTAGGCCAGCTAATATGCCCACCTGTTGACACTCACGGGTTTAAATGGCAATTAAGGGTAAGTTTGCTTTACACTGAACCGTAGGGAAAGCAAAAAGGATTGTCAAAGGATTTGTGATCCGCCCTTTGAATGTTTATCAGTGTTTTTGGAAGATTTTTTGGGGGGTGGGTGATGGAGGGTTGTTTTGTTTAGATTTTTTTCACAATGGCAATAATTCTAGATTCGTTTTGGCTGTTTGCCGGCTGTGAATAGTGAGGTAGGTCTGCACAGTCTTACTCGACATTCCAGTATAGGAATCCTGACATGATGCGACACACTTCTTTCAGTACAGCGTCGTTTACTGGATCTGATTTGTAAAATGCAAAATGACTTCAAACTGTCAAAACTGATTTTCTACCATGGAGAGAATTGACATAAAAGATGAGAAGAGACATTTATTTACTTTGGGGCTAGTGTTGAGCAAAACCGAAAAGGTAAATGAAGTTATGTTGGCTAAAAGGGATTCTTTTGTTCAAACGGATTTGTCAGGGAAAAAAAACTTTGTTAATGGGAGCCCGTGGGGGCTTGAGAACACGCTCGTCTGGAGATGCAGCTCGTGCATAAAATAGCACACTTTCCTGTGCATTTATTCAGATTCATTTGATTCTCATCTCGGTCTTTTCACAACACAAAAACATCCTTGCACGCCAATTAAGGTCAAATACAAGAGCAAGTTTTGATAAACAGTCAAATCAGAATCTCTAAATTTTGGATTGTCCACATGTACGTACAAACCACTTGTCCTTTATTCAACCATGTAAGGAACATAAAGAAGGTAATTTGCTCATTGACCCCCCCCCCCCCCCCCCGCCTCCCCACACCCCCCCGGCCCCCTTCAAGTTAAATGCCCCCACTGCTACGATGCCAGGCCTCTGTAAAGACATTAATATTTGATGTGATCATGGGCTTCCATAAGCAAATTTCGCTCTCCAGCAAGTGTAGCCAAAGCATGATTAATTTAGTATTTCTCCCCCTTTAAACAACACAGGGCCCCTGGCCACAAAGCCAGGCGCGGTTTGAAACAAAAGTAGCAGCCCCTAAATCATAATCAGCATCGTCATTCAGCATCATGTGACTTTGGGGACACATTGTTGTTCTCGCACAACATCTGCACTCATGTGAAGGAGGCCTTGCCACGCACCAGCGCGCACGTTAAATTCAAGATGGATTAAGCCCGCTTCTCAGTCCACCTCAGATTATCTGATGGTTCCGCTTGTTGACCGCAAATTCTGTTCACTGGACCTCCACCAAGAACCTGCATTTTAACCTGCTGGCCTTTGAAGGCCCTTTACCACCGCGCTCGTACTCGTGCTAGTGCCAGTTCTGGGTCAGGGCCCAGGTTAGCACCAGTTCTTTCTTTTTCCACTACCGAAATTGGCTCCACCTCTGGTGCTTGAAACTGGCCCCAATTATTTGTTGGGCCAGATTCTGGCACCAACAATGTCAGGGGGCGGGGTTGTCATGACGGCAGATGTCGAGGAACGACTCCCTGGACACACTCAAGTGTTGAGCGGTGAACTCCGGCATAATTGTGTGCCGCCAGAAGAGCGCATGCGATCTCCGTCTCGCAGCCAGCCTCGTGATCGTCTACAATGATGATGAAAGATAAAAGCGTTTGCTGATTGCATGTCCCTGCATGTTAGATACTACATACAAGTACAATCGATGCTATACTAAGTTGCCTATCAGATATTTACAGTGTATTATTATTATGATGATGATGATGATTATTATTATTACTTTCCGGGTCTATAAATGAATGAATGGATCACTATCTGACTGACAAACGAACTGAATGTAATAACTAACTCAAGATTAATAACTTGCAAAACAACACTCCTCTTAATCTCTCTCAGAACAAAATCTATGACTTTCGCTTTCCCTCTCTCTCTGTCTCTCTCTTTCTTTCTCTCTCTCTCTGAACACCTCAACTCGCTCTGCTTTGGCGCCAGATTCAAACCATTTTCACCCTTGTGATACGTCATCAGCGAACGAGAGGCTCGTTGTACCTGATCACGTGACGATCGATACGGACCGCCCCGAACGAGGCTTCGTTTCTCCCCTCCCCTTCGTTAACGTGACAATGACATCACTGACACGCGCTTTGAAACGAGACTTCGTTTTTCACGCCCACTTTCTCTCGCCTCAAGCATGGAAGCCCCATGTTATTGTGCCTAGTTGACTTTCCCTTTTGTTCTTTTGAGATGAAATTCCCATTGTGAGCGCAATCCCTGCCTGGTTCTCGACCACGCATTCACTGCCACAGTTGCCTTGTCAGTGCCACGTCGAGCGTGTTGGTTGCCGCCACCGTGAGTGCAATGAGGCCGTACGCTGGCGTGATCACTGGACAGTTGAACTCCATTAGTGATAACGTGCTTGTGCCGCTTGCTCTCACATTGATCGCTTCTGTGATTTGCAGCATGCAATCCGATGCTCTGTGACAGCTTGTTACTGAGGTTAAAGATGGCAATTTAATTATCTGTCAGAGGTCACATTAAATTCTGACCCTTGACCTCTGGCCACAGGACCATCTGATTAGTGGCAACTGAGCATTGCAGAGAATGTGTGCAGGATAGCTGTCCGATAACGAGAGTAGCCTGACTTGCGTTCGGCAATGCTTGAATTTGTGCATATCTGTCAACTATAAACTCCTCCAGAAAGCGTGACAACAATACTTTAGGATAAATGTCACTAGACTGACCATGTAAGCGAAATGGTTGTTGTAGGCAGAAGGTGACGAGGCCACTGTAATTAGCTGTTTAATGTACACACATAAAAAAGAGAAGAAAAAAAAATCCCATTATACTCAGCGCCCAACAAGCGCAGTTGTAATGAGAAGCGTTCATTCAGATCGACAACGGCATCGGTGTTGTTGCTAGCAGAGGTGGGCATTCTGTCCCTGGGAAGGAGGACGGAGCACGAGACGTTTTTCAAAAGGGATGGATGAAGCAAGGACGGAAGTGGGTTTTCGTCCGTCCCTAACCGGGTCAAGTATGTGGTTTCAGGAGGCAAAGTAACAAAGCCAGGGTGGAGCCAAACATTGTATTTTCTTAACAGGCCATTTCATCTCAACAGTATTTTTAGCAACACTGCCACCTACTGTACAGTCAGAGAATATAACAAAGTGCCTACGGACACCCACGGACACAATCCAGCTGGTGAAGAAAGCTGGCTGTGTTGTCTGTCTCTCGGTACCCGCGCACCATGCTGAGGATTTCTGAAAGTAAAGTTTTTGTTTTGTATTGTATTGTAAAAGTTTTGTATTTGATCATAATAACTACTTTTGTGTTGTGAAATATTAATGTTGAGTTGCTTAACCCTAAGCCATTAAAAATATAAACAGCCAATCACGGCGTTACTCAAAATAAGGTTCAGTCGGCAGGCGTATACGCGATGAATATGTCGATGTTTGCATGCGAGAGTCCTGCACATTTTTCAAATTTGGTTTTATGTAATGTTACAAAACATGTCATGTGTTTTGTATTTTACGGATGATGCCCTTCTCTCGTCAAGTGACTAAGCTTTGTAGCGAGCTACTCTGTGAAGAGGAAAACATCCTAAAATCCCTAAAACTGGCGATCATTCTAATATTTTCAGAGGTCGATGTGACCGTTTAATAAAGACATATATTTATATTATTGATAAATATATTTAGCGATGTATATATTTACAACATAAATTCTGCTGACCATCGAGCGCAGTTTTGGCACATTAGGCGACGTTTAGATTCCTACAGTCGGGTTTAGACTGTCATGTTGCATCACTGTACGGCAAGTGAGAAAGGACATATTACATTCGGGGTATTTTACAGTGTCGTAGAACTACGGAAAAATAGCTGGCCTCTCTTGTGTGTGAGGGGGTGCAACTCCACTGTGTCAGTTGTTATCTATCAGTACAAGCTCCGTGCTTGATGACTCTTTGAGCGAGGACCAGGTAGTTGGCGTCGTGTGGTGGGGGCCCAGGATGCGAGGGTCCACTCGCACGTCTTCCAGCAAGTCACGTATGCAAATGATTGGGCAATTGCAGATATACAAATATGTACCCATGGTCCAGGCGGTCTAATGGCCCCCGCTCGCCTCCTCCTCTGGCTTGCTCAATGGCTCATTAAGATATCTGCTTGGTTTATTATGTGAATAAGTCACGGCTGGCTTGTTATGACCCTCAAGGTTCCTGTTTGTGCTGCAAGATGTGTGGCGCTCAATTAGACTGCCTGGCTGGCAGCGTTAACCCTTCGCGGCATCCACGTAGCCTGTGTACAGTGTGTGTGTGCGTGTGTGCGTGTGTGTGTGTTTAAGACAGGGATCAAAAGATCAATCCTAATACAGTGCTACCAAGCTGACCTCTCCGATGTAATAAAGGCGCCATCTTTCACCCTTGGGGCCTATTGGGCGCCTCCCACCCCATGAACAGACCCGGTATCTTTAAATTAGCTGACTGCCGTGGCCTGCAGGTAATTGCATTAGTTTATCAATGTTCCCCACAATTTATTACTGAGTGTGACAATGCTAGCTAGCATCCTGGTGTTAACGTCCACTGTGAGGGGACAGGGAATAGAGGGCCTTTGTGCGGCGTGTCTCCTTGCAAATAAAGAGGAAGAAAAACACTTTGGAAGGAAAGAGTGAAATCACTTGTTCTGGGTTTTTAGCTACGTAGGTTCGGTTTTAATGATTGCCGCTCAACTTTAACATTTCAAATCCGGCTACGTCCGTGTCGATGCAGTGGAACTGCTCAAGTTTGTCTCAAAATCTGACACTGCGATTTGAATCCTCATTGCACACGGATGAAGGAAATCTTGTGTATGTGTTTGTGGGAACCAGCATGTTTAAAATATGTCAACGGTATTTATACTTTACATATTTGAGACAAAGATTACAACAGTCGACATATTTATTTCAATCTTTAATAATAACACCTTATAGAGAGAAGCTTTGATGGCGTCGAAGACGGTTCTCATTTGACTCGTACAGGCTTTAGGTTCACTTGGAGGCTCTTCTGCTGGAGGCGCTGACGGTGGAGCTGAGGATTTTAAATTGGAGAAAAACATGGTGATGGGTCTCGCAATGATGTTCATTGTGTCTTCTTATTAGTTGAAATAGGTTGAAGGTTTTTTATTTTATTTTATTTTTTACCAGACAATGGTCTTTTTTGATCAGCTTAAGTAATCAAAAATGTTATCGCTTAACTCCAAAAACACAAAAACAATGCTAAGACACAGTAGGCGAGACGCAACAAGGGAAGGTGTTGGGTAAGGCTGCGATGATGCTCAGCCAATCAGCTCACAGGATAAATCCACTTGTGCTCTCATTGGTTGATGTCTTGCGCATCAACATGAAACAATATGGGTGCCGATAGAGCTGCATTTTTTCCATATGATATATATATATATATATATATATATATATATGTTATGACTACAGTATTTTGGAAAATCCCACAAAGCACTGAAGCGCGATGTGGCGAAGGATGACTGCAATCGCTCCAAGATTAGCACCCACTGTCTTACTGTATTTGCATCAGTAGGTGCTGAAGTGAGATTGGGATTGTCACACTCAACAGTTTTCCAACCTTTGAAAGAATTCCTCCGACTGGAAGCAGCTTTCCATCCCGTGCGTTATGGTGTGTCGGAGGTGCCGCACAGACCCGCCGTGATTGCTGGATGGATGAAAGCTCACCGTGCAACATGTCAATGAGTGGCAAAGCTCTGCTTGATCAAGCCTTTGCATATTTACTGGTTCTGAAGCGCAGAATGGAACACATCCTCGCTCCCTCCCTCCACGTTGGAACCTGGTGACATTCTTTGTCATTCGGGCTGCCTTTTTTTCCTCCTGCCATCTTTCGGGCCGCTTCCCCCATTTTCCGCATTCCGCCATCTCTTGATCCTGCTCCTTGCGCTCCCTGCTGCTTAATTAAAGCATGTATTATTAATGCGGCCATATCTTTGTCCATCCTTCTTCCCTCCGTACGTATGACTGCAACATTACATTTAAATTGTTTTGGTGTAATTTCCCTTTTAAAGTCCCCCATGTAATCAGTGTTTGTAGAGACGAGGGGAAAGTGGCCGAGATTACAAGCTTGTAGCGCGACTTCCTGTTCGACGTGCGCCTCGCTCACTATAGGCGCCGTAATTAGGCCTGTTTTACAAAGCAAATCAAAATGGCTCCATTCGCCACAATATGAGCTTCATAAAAAGAGTGTGCGGTTGCCGCCTTTGCCGAACCCCAGGGAAAGAGCCGGAACACTTCAGTGCTTATAGCCTTTTGATAAGGGCCACCATTTTCCTCCAGAAGCCATCAAAATGCACAATTTATGACTGGTGGGATTCTCCACGTTCAGAGACACAGTTTTCCATTGGATGATTTTTATTTTTTCAACATCCCCTTTTGTCATTTTTGCTCGAGCATTTTCCAGGGTGTATTTACCAAGTACAGTATGTCAAACAAATTCCCATCTCGACGGCTGTATTTTGTTTCGTCTGATTCATTTGCCCTCCAAAAGGGCTTGAGAATGAGTTAATATGTGTTGAAATACATCAACCTCAAATGAGCTCCTGGGAGCTCAGTCACCTGCCGGTTGAGTAGAAGCACCTTCAGCTAAAGCCAAACTATTGTGGGGACAGGCTTTTTGGCTCCTGGACTTGAACTTTTGTGTGTGTGTGTGTGTGTGTGTGTGTGTGTGTGTGTGTGTGTGTGTGTGTGCGCGCGTATATCGGAAGTTCAAATAACAGATGTATCTAGCTAGCTAGCTAGCTATCTCTATTGTAAACGGGGGACCAACTGTAATACTCTTTTCACGACCTGTAATAGAATTTGCAAATAAAACTCACTTTGCTGCTGATGGGTTATGAAACCAAACAAGCTTTGCGGTTGTGCAGCTAAAGTCATGACATTTCCCATCACAGTCACTTACTTTTGGCCTCCTCTAACGATCCTGTCAAATGAAATGCTTTCCCGTTTATCATTCACCAAAACCTTCTGGTCCAAACATTGTCGATTGAGCTGGCCAATTGGCCGGCATGCCGCCGTAAACTGGATGATTTAAAATGTACGTCCTTCAGTGTCACATAACGGGCGCAGAATGAGATCGAAATGGAGGCCGAATGTGTGTCATCGCAATAAATAAAGAGGGCTGGAATAGAATCCGGCAGGCAGACAAAGGCTGTCGACGAGATTCTGCTCCATCCTACAAGTGATTATTGCAGGAAGTAGCCATGATTAGCTTTGTGGAGATGTGTGAAAAGTGTGCGGCGGGAACGAGATCTCCCTTTAATGGGACAGATGCTGCGCTTGAGTAATGCGGTGCCTCTTGGTGTCGAGGAGTAGGTACCACTGAAAGACTCGGTAATATTATACAAGAGTGTTTAAATATTTTAATTTGTCAGAGGGGCCCCTCCCATGTCCCGCATTACCCTGACAACCATCCTTCATCGGCGGAATGAATGCATTATTCATTAGCACTAATTATTTTCACATAACGTCTGCCCCGATATATTTAACCTCCACATTACACCGGGGATAATGGCCTTGTAAAATTGAATTGCAAGAAAGAAGTGGAGTTGGAAAGCTCATTTAAAGAACATAAGAGAGTGAGGGAGGCACCGGATGGGATTTGAAGCAATTGAAGAGGCTGAAAAGAGGGGGCTGACGAGGAAGACTGTTAAGCACTTTGGGACAAGCCGCCCCGAAGTGACAGGACATTTGTTCCTGTCTCATTTGCATGTTAAGAGAAGGGCTCAGTGGGTCTCCGTCGTGTTTTAAGATAAACCTTGACACCCCGCCGCTCGACGTTAAAATTGGCTCCCACTGACCTGACACACAACCTCACCCATTAAAAGAGGAAAAACCTGCAGTGGATGTGCATGCCTCCTTCGCTGCTGTCGCCATCTCGTCCTCCTCACCGTCCGTCGCCTGAGAAACGCTCGGCACCCAAGCTTCCTAGGCGCTGCCGTCATTTGGGGGACGTTGTTGACGGCGGTCCGTCTCTTCACGCTCAGGCCCCTGCTCATATTTCCATCCAGAGTTGTCTCATACACTTCTTTGACATTTTATTAACATTACGGATGTTCACCTCCATTAAATGGGGCATTTTGCTTTCTTTGTCTTGTCCGGGCCGAGAGCGCGCACAGAGCCTGCATCCATTTTCCGTGCGCTTTGGACTGGGTGATGATGTCACGGACGTGAGGCCTTTTCAAAGAAAAAAAAAACATCAAAGTTTTAAGGTTGGTTCTACAAAACCAGTCATGAGGTGACTTTTAAGGATCTCCAACATTTGAATTTACAGCTGACAAGCTGAGCAAGCTCATCTCTCATGTCACTTGTATGTCGAATCAACTTTCCCCATTCAAATGAATTGAAATGCCATTAATCCGTTCCATTGGGAATTTCTCCGTTGCGAGACTAATAAAGGTTTTCTTATCTTATCTTATATTCAAGATAATAACAGGGGATGAAAAGTAATCAACTTTTTTGCTAAAGTGTAAGCCAAAACACACATGCACGTTGCTTCATTTTCATTCAGTAAGCATCTGTAGATATGTACGTTTGGTGTAATGTGTAGGTACATGTACACATATTCCCCCCCCCTCACATCCCACCCCCATGCAGCAAACCCAACCCCTAGTCGTTTCCTATAGCGCTTGTCTTCATTAGGGTGATGCAAAGCAAGGAGACCAAATATCAGAATCACCTCTTAGTATGATGCGTTGCAGTTTTACATCAATTTACATTAAAACCGCTCTAATAAACATGATCTCTCTGTGTCAGTCAAGTATTGCATCTTGGCAAAGGCAGAGTTTTTGACACATCTTTGCAATTGAAGCTCATCGTATTTCACAGGTGTGCTAAATGTCGCGGACAGGGAGTGTATACTGTATGCGTACGAATGTGATTCTCTTCTCAATAACACTATTGTGCTCGTTTCAGAGTGACATCAAATAAGAATTTTTTTTTTATCCTTTTGTTGTGTTTGCCAGAGTAATGCTGCAGAGGCACGCGTGTTCATCTCCAGGCTATGTGAGCATAAATGCGAGCGAGCTACTTTGTATGCTTGATGTCGGGTAATTGCAGTTCATATCAACTGGGAAAAATCGGATTCTCACGCCTTTTTGTGTTCGAGGCCCAGAAGGCATGGCTCCTTTTGTGTAAAGTATCTATCTCTCTGACATTTAGATTTGCCTTTTAAAGATGGCATTTTTCACAAGTGTCAGTCCTTCATATGTTTTCTACAGGCGACAAAATTATTCTTTGACATCCCAGTCATAGTTGCTATTAAGTGACACATTTATCCAACCTTAAGCCATTTTTTTTTTCTTGGTAATCAGGATATTATTTCATGCGATGTACGACAAAAATGGTTTGCGTCTAAACATAGTCACTACCAGCATTGCCCAAAGTCAGCTTTCCGAAATGCCAAAGCATTCCTTGGATCCTGTGCCTGGAGCATGAGGAGGAGCAGCTCATCTGCAGACAAAAAAGTACCGGTACTGTAAATATGTGTCACATGAGTGTGACTTATATGTCAAGTAAATAACCTATAATGGCAATAGGCTGATGGGGTTTGATGGCTGCAAAGTGTGCTCTTGTCTCACTGAGGAGTAATGATGTCTCCGGTGAACGACTGCCGTGTTCATCCTTGAATGACTCCTTTTGGATTGCTGGAATTTTCCAATTATTGCTCTCCGGTGCCTCACAATCGACCTTTACCTCCGCCGAAAATTACCATGCGATCCCTAAATAATTTCCTCAACAAAGATGGTGCTTTGCATTATGAAATATTCACAACTCAATTTTCCCTGCTCTATCAGACTTTGGTGCGCGCCATAATTACATAATAATCCATAATGTAATTCATTTGCCGCGCTTCTGGAATTGGAGTCCCTGTCCCGCTCGGGTAAATATGTCAGTGAAAATGTGAGGGTGTCTGCACCGCGGAACAAATTTCTTGCTTTCGCTTTTTTTGGATGATTGTCACGATCTGGGTTTGCGTCGATTTTGGTTTTGATTCGAGTTTAGTTTTGTCAAGTTTTCTCGTTGCGCGTGTCCACCTGTGCTCTTAAAGCCGGCCGGTCCCTTGTGTTGTCCAATCAGCTCCCTCGGTCACGAGTGTCTTGTCCAGATCATACTCGTTATGTCGTCAGTTGCTTGGACTGAAGTTTCCTGGTTTCTTTCTGTCCCTGTTGGTTCATCGTTTGCTGTCTCAGTCCTTGTTTAGTCAAGTCAAGAGTCATGTGTGTGTGTGTGTGTGTGTGCGTGTGTGTGTGTGTGAGACCTTCCCTTATGTAGTTGTTCCCATGGAGTAGAATTAGTTTATGGTGTACAAAACACTTGAGATGGCCTGACATCACCATAAGATATGTATGAATATGGGCAATACAAAACAATTGGATACGGGTTTTATTATCCATAAAAGTTAACAGGGAGTACTTATGTTTTCAGCATTTAGATAATTCGAAGTTGGCCTTGTTTGTGTGTGAGTTTATTCATTCATTTTCCATCCGCTTATCCTCACAAGGGTGAGGGGGTGGGGCTGCCCGAGCCGATCCCAGCTGTCTTCGGGCAATAAGTGGGGGACACTCTGAACCGGTTGCCAGCCAATCGCAGGGCACCTAGAGACGAACAACCACCCGCGCTCACACTCACACCGAGGGACAATTTGGTGTGCCATGCATGTTTTTAGAATGTGGGAGCAAACCAGAGTACCCGGAGAAAACCCACGCAGTCCCGGGTAGAACATGCAAACTCCACACAGGCAGGCCGGAGCTGGAATTGAACCCGCTACCTCTGCACTGTGAGGTCGACGTGCTAATCTCTGGACCACCAGGCACCAACGTTTAATGTTTAAAAAAAACTTTAGTGGCACAAAAACTTTTGAACGTTTTGCTGTTTCTTTGGCATTGTGTTTGTCCACCGTAAAATAAACAGATGTGGTCGAAACCTCGACTGTCGTGTTTCAGGCTTGTGTATTCAATCTGGCGACCAATTTTTTTTCAAGATCGCCTTGTCATGGTTCTCAAATTGGGACGCCGTTCATTTACGTGATACCAATTAGTGTCGAATTCCCATTCCTCAGAGTCGTCCTGAAGACTTTGCTCGGAGGAGGTGTCATTTAAATGGCATCAGTCACTGTGCGAATGAAAATGATGTCGGCGCTCATACCTCATGTGACAGACAGCAGAGGAAGAAAAGAGCGCTGTAATTCATCAAGTGTTATCGTCAAGCTAATTATAATGGGAAATGTAGTCAAGGCTCAACTCTCCGCTTCAATTTCGAACGGATTAACAAAATGATCCGCGATGCTAATCGAGTTCAGAATAATTGATCATTCATCCGAAGACGAACGAGGCGGCGAGCTAAAACTCAACAGGGCCTTCATTCATTTTGGAGGACTCGTGAAACATTTTACAATTATTTAGAATTGACTAAAATACCAAAATAATGTTTTGCGGGGGCACGCGTTGCATATGCTAATCCATTTAAGGATAGCAGTCACCACTTGACATTCCTGTCACAAAATCGCACCGTGGTACTTGGCCGTGCTCTATTAATTTGCAGAGTGCTCACTTGGTGTCCTGTCTTTACAGGGTGGGTCCCCTCTGACTCTGACCTCCCAGACTCCTGCGCAAGGGGGGCCCTAATTAGATTCTCATGTGTATTTAATGGACACACTTACTTTGGTCCTGTGAGACAGCTCTGGATGCTGTCAAGCAGTTCAACACTTGATGCGCGACCAAGTGTATTGTCGCAAGACCGACAAGCCAGAAACTGAGGAGTCAATAAAATTAAACCTCTTTTTAGATTTTTTAAATTACATTCATGCTGATTTGGACACAAATAAAAGCGAACATGAATGAAAAATAGTCAGCTAACTACAATTTTATCTTTTTGGGGTTCTGAATGTGGAGATGGGATTCAGCTGCTGTTAGGTGCAGAGCTGGATCTAAAATGTGAGATCGAGGGCTGTTGGCCCCCCCAGAAAGTTGGAAAACTCCTTCACTATTTGCCGTAACATCCTGAATAGAAAGCTGATCAACAATACAAACAAAACAGAATTCTTTCCTGAGTGACTTTAGCGTGGTTTTTTTTTTACAGTGGCCCTTTCATCCATCCGTCTTTCGGTAGGTGGCTCTTCAATGAAAAAGTTTGGGCACCCCCGCTTTATTGGCATGTCTTCATCTCAGCCACTTACGGTTGACGACGGAACAATGTCGTTGTGTTGTGCCAATAAGGTGGACGTTGGGCTCTCTGAATGTTGCCCTGCATCCTAATGAGGACAAACATCTGGAGCGGTCTCACGCTGTGGTGCTGTGACGGATGTGACCCCCGTGGTCAGCCCTTGGCCCCTAAACCCGCCAGGACTCATCGAGCAGAAGCTCGGCTCCTCTTAGCGTGCCGCACAGCAACATAAATCGCTCCTCGCGCGACTTAACTGTCCAATTTGCATGGTCCCTCCGCAAAGGCAACTCTTAACGACATGACCGTGCGTGCGTGCGGATGGAAGTGATGCGCCACCAAAAATCACTGTGGCAGTCTGACTGATGGACCTTTTCTTCTCTAAATACGAGGACGGCGGAAACGCAAAGACAGAGAAAAAGGAGAGAGGACATTCGCCGGGGGAAGGCAAGATAAAGAGGGTGGCGAGCTGGGAGTCTGGCGAGTTTTATCTGGTGGGCAGCGAGGGAGACGCTGGCGGGAGGATCTGTCTCTGTTAGAGAGAACACGGCCCCGTTATTAAAGCCATTTATCACCGGCTGAATATTCCCCCTTTAATAGGCTTTGTCGTTAATTACCTAACTTTGTCAAGATAGGGAGTCGGGGGCTCTCTGTTCTCTTGGCAGGCAGGCAGGCAGGCACCAACACACACACACACACACACACACACACACACACGCACACACACACGCACACACACACGCACACACACACACACACACACACATTCACATGCACGTACACACACACACACACACACACGCACTCACTCACATTTCTTCAGGTGAAGAGACAGTTCACATGACATGACACACATCAAATGCTGCCACTCTTCCAGTGGGTGTCTGTTGTTCTCGTTTTCCCAAAACTCAAACATTCGCCGGCAATAACACGATACACCTGCACAACAGATTGCATCCAATTTGAAACAGACTTGCAGGAAAAAAAAAACCCAAAACATTGCACGTTTTGTCATTGAGAAGACTGGAAATAATTGTGCATTTTTGTGCGGGGGGGGGGGGGGCAGTGATTGGAATGATAATTGACTGGTTGATGAATTGATTGTTGAGAACTCACTTTTATTGATGATTAATTGTTACCGCAAAAGGATGCACTCTGGATTCATTGACATCATCATCATCATCATCATGATTTTGATCGTGATCCAGTCATCCATTTTCTGAACCGCTTTATCCTCACGAGGGTTGCAGGCATGCCGGAGCCTATCACGGCTGTGATCAGGCAGTAGGCAGAGGACAACCTGAACCGGTTGCCAACCAATCGCAGAGCACACACAGATGAACAACCATTCGTGCTCACAATCACACCCAAAGACAATTTTGGAGTGGCCAATCAACCTGTCATGTATGCTTTTGGAATGAGGAAGGAAACCGGAGTACCTGGAGAAAACCCACGCAGCCACGGGGAGAACATGCAAACTCTACACAGGAAGGCCGAAGCTGGAATCGAACCTTGCACCTGCACTGTGAGGCGAACGTGCTATTCTCTCTCTCTTGGACTGTATATATATATATATATATATATATATATATATAGATAGATAGATAGATAGATAGAGAGAGATATCTATCTCTCTCATATATATACTGTTTATATATATATCGATGAGAACTCGATGAGGATGTGGAAAACCACACTTGAAGCCAATGGCAAGCCACTTACCCAAGTGTCCATCAAATGTGGCATATACCAAGGTGATGCACTCTCCCCACTGCTGTTCTGCATAGGACTGAACCCCCTAAGCCAAGTAATCACCAAGACAGGCTATGGATACCGCCTCAGAAATGGAGCTACAATCAGTCACCTCCTCTACATGGATGACATAAAGCTGTATGCTAAGAGCGAAAGGGACATAGACTCCCTGATCCACACAACCAGGATCTACAGCAGCGACATCGGGATGTCATTCGGGCTTGAGAAATGTAGTCGGATGGTGACTAAGAGAGGAAAGGTAGTCCGCACTGAAGGGGTCTCACTCCCTGAAGGAACAATAGCAGACATTGAGGACAGCTACAAGTACCTCGGTATACCACAAGCCAATGGCAACCTCGAACTGGCAACAAGGAAAGCGGCTACGGCCAAATACCTCCAGCGAGTGAGGCAAGTCCTAAGAAGCCAGCTCAATGGCAAGAATAAGACCCGGGCAATAAACAGCTATGCCCTGCCAGTGATCAGATACCCTGCAGGAATAATAAGGTGGCCAAAGGAAGAGATTCAGACCACGGACGTTAAGACCCGAAAGCTCCTAACCATGCACGGAGGGTTCCATCCCAAATCCAGCACCCTGAGACTGTACGCAAGCCGAAAGGAAGGAGGCCGGGGACTAGTGAGTGTGAGAGCCACTGTCCAGGATGAAACATCCAAGCTCCATGAATACATCAAGGAGAAGGCTCCAACGGATGACGTACTCAGAGAATGCCTCAGACAATGGGGAACAGAAGATGAGGCGCTGGAAGAGGGACCATCATGGGAGGACAAGCCCCTACACGGGATGTACCACCGGACCATAACTGAAGTGGCCGATCTCAAGAAGTCCTATCAGTGGCTAGAGAGGGCTGGCATGAAGGACAGCACAGAGGCACTCATCCTGGCTGCTCAAGAGCAGGCCCTGAGCACCAGAGCCATTGAGGCCCAGATATACCACACCAGACAAGACCCAAGGTGTAGGTTGTGCAAAGAGGCACCTGAGACGATCCAACACATAACTGCAGGGTGTAAGATGCTGGCAGGGAAAGCCTACATGGAACGCCATAACCAGGTGGCTGGCATAGTCTACCGAAACATCCGTGCGGAGTATGGACTGGAAACCCCAAGGTCAAAATGGAAAACACCTCCGAAGGTGGTGGAGAATGACAGAGCGAAGATCCTGTGGGACTTCCAGATCCAGACTGACAAGATGGTAATGGCGAACCAACCAGATATCGTGATCATAGATAAAGGGCAGAGGAAAGCCGTTGTAGTGGATGTAGCGGTCCCAAGTGATGGAAACATCAGAAAGAAGGAACACGAGAAACTCGAGAAATACCAAGGGCTCAGAGAGGAGCTGGAGAGAGCCTGGAAGGTAAAGGTGACAGTCGTGCCTGTGGTGGTCGGAGCACTCGGGGCAGTGACCCCCAAACTAGATGAGTGGTTGCAACAGATCCCGGGAACAACATCGGACATCTCAGTCCAGAAATGTGCAGTGCTGGGAACAGCAAAGATACTGCGCAGAACCCTCAAGCTTCCTGGCCTCTGGTAGAGGACCCGAGCTGAATGAGGGACGGACACCACCCGAGTGGGGGTGAGACGAGGAATTTTTAATTTATATACTGTATATACCGTATATATATACCGTATATATATGAGGAGGCCACATTGCGCAGCTGACAAGTTCAATCCAGTTGTTGAAACTCAGATTTTAGGCAATCGCTGTAAATTGTCCCCTATGTATGTACCGTACTCCTCTTTGGGTTGATTACTTTGCAAGCCAAGTGGTAGCACGAGCAGCCCGGTGGCTGGTGGAGTTCACAGTGTGCGCAAACTGATCTGGAAATGAATAACGCCGCCCTGAATATGATAATAGGCGACTCGGAGAGGACTGCATAATACGGAGTCATTTCTCAGCGTTGCTGATTACGAAGAGTCAAGTGCGCGCACAGATTCCCACATGCGCCATTGAACACCGAAAGAGTTGAGTATTTGTCCCAGTAGATTTCCCACTCGTGCCCAATCGTTTACGTGGCAGTTACCCAAAGATGGGAGCGCAAGGCGATGTGACGGCGACACCATTGATCCTTTTGGCCTGATTAGCCGCCCCCGCGTCCCGTCAAAGCAAACTCATCAGATACATTGATCACGGAGCGCTTTTTAACGCTTCCCCCGGCAATAATATGATTTTTCTCCAGTCAAATAACTGGTTATCTGTTGAGAAAGTGCTGCCAGATATTTGAGATTTCAAGATTTCCTCAGGGACGCCCAGAGAGTCCGGAGCCGCATTTAGCATCACTCCAGTCACGGTGATAAAATGCTATTTCATTACCTGAAGAACTGCCGTGATTGCTGTAAACTTGATTTGTAGGACTCCGAGCAACAAGGCTGGTTCCGCACGCCACACAGCGCCGACGGGGGGCTCCATCGCGCTCTTCTTGCTACTTTCTCTTTTGTCCAGAAGAGGAGGCTGTGCTCCCTGCAAACAACAGGAGGCCGTCCGGAAAAAAAAAGACACTTGAGTACAGCCAAGAGACTTGATGCCAGAGAAAAATGGGGAAAAATTGATTTGAAGCGAGGGCCCGAATAGAAACGGCTTTGGAGATTTCAGCTTTGTCGTCACTGTCGCCCGCCTCGTAACTTGACTGGACTTGATCTCGTGTGGCTTCCGCCATCAAAGTGTCACGTTTTCCTGTCGGCACGTAAACATGCTCCAGACGAACAACTCCGGACCACGTGACCCCCCCGCGATCGCGGTGCTTGCGCGATGGTGGTGATCCAAACTTACGATAGCGTAACATCCCTCCCTGCCCGCCACAGCCTCAGGCGAAACATCAGCACCGTGCCTTGCAGCTCTTCTGATGACAAAATGTAATTGTCTGCATTCATGTCTGCTTTATTGTCACTTGTCACTCGACTTTAGCTGCTTATCCGTCTTGTGAGGTTTTGTTGGAAAACATCAGACAGTGAGGATGTCTTGTTTCATCCCACTCATTGTGGGGGGTTTATGGCTCTTCAAAACCACCTGGCTTGTAAAGGCAGGTTGTCAGAAAGGTGAAGCTACCTTGCAGCCGAGATTATTTCTATTAGCATGAGGAAGAATATTTCATATTTTATATTGCGGCTGTGCAATAACAGTTATTATGGCTCATGTCTCCTGGAGAATGGTAGCGGGGTTTTGTATAAAAACAAATGCTGGTAGTGTAACACGCAAAAAAATAAATAAATAATAATCCTCTTTGAATAGGTTTATGTATGTTGTCATGACTG
Organism: Hippocampus guttulatus; assembly: GCF_054856545.1. Classification (NCBI taxonomy): domain Eukaryota; kingdom Metazoa; phylum Chordata; class Actinopteri; order Syngnathiformes; family Syngnathidae; genus Hippocampus; species Hippocampus guttulatus. The sequence goes on along the minus strand of NC_141263.1, from coordinate 27,786,562 downwards.
CTTGTTTTATTATGCTGCAGTGACCAAAGCACAACTCAACACTTATTTTTGATGCAGCTCAGGAAATGCCTTTTTACCTCTTTCTTGTTTTTTTTCTTCCTTTTATAGTCCATTCAGCATCACGGTGGTGACATTCACATTGCAGATAAATAGTCCAGCTCAGATGAAATATACTGTACATGTACTCCTGAACTCTTCACATGATTTCCAGCTAAAATCTTTCGAGAGCGTGTTACTCGGGCTGCGGGCCATCAGCCGTTTGGCCGCACTGAAGGTGAAGTCAGAACAATTGCGTGACTGTTTTGTGAGAGGATGCGAGCGTGGGTGAATCGAAATCCTGAGCCAAAATTTGAACTTTTGACTGTGAGGTGCACATGCATGCTAGCTAAATGCTCCACCATGCAGGCCCACGCGTTTCAGGATGTCCTATTTCTGACCAAAAGTAATTTATCAACCATTTCATAACTTTGCTGCTGTGAATTGGAAATTTCTCCATTGCGAGACTAATAAAGGTTTTCTTATTAAAAAGGCTCTTTCCTTTGGGTGCAGGTTGTTCACCGCCGGACAATATACGTCACCCACTTCACTTGACTTCAAAAACTTCTTGAGCACCAAGAAATCCTAATTTGTTCAATCCAAACAGATACGCCAGCATTGAAATGTTCCCGCGCAAATGAGGTGAGAATGTGAAAACACTTGAACGCCATCAAGCATGTTTTGGCAGGCAAATGTGACCAGATGTCCTCTGCAGGTTGACCACTCCGAGGAAGTGCACGTCCCGTCATTCTGCTCGACAGTCAATGTCTCATGCGGCCATCAACATTTAAGCAGTCCTTATGCGTGACGCTGTGTGACTTAAAAAGCCTGCCTGGTCACATCTGATTAGCGGAGACAAGTTCGTGCACACGTGCGACTCCAGTGAAAAGGCGAGGTTGATTTAGGAGACGAGCACAAAGAGGGTCAGAGCAGACGAAGGGGTGCTCGGTGGAAACAACCTGAGCAAAATGAGATTTCAAATGCGGAACAGGAACAGCGATTCTTTTCTTTTCTCTTCTTTTAAAAAAAGATAGTAGCGTTTGCTGACTGCATGTCCCTGACCCTTATATACTAAATACAAGTAGAATTGATGCTATGCTAAGTTGCCAGCAGATGCTAACAGTGCAGTATTTTTATGATGATGACTATTATTATGAATAGCGCAGGTGCTCTCTGGTAAACGTCGACGTCAGCAGTGACGTTTGGACGCCTTACGATGATGTCATGACGTGGCTCCTACTTGGCTCTTTGCCGGTGGAAAACCAAAAACGTTCTTGGTCAGAACTTGTTCAGCGCCAACTAAGCACAGGACGGGCCCTGGCGCCCAACGAGCAGCGAGTTTTTTTGGGGGTGGAAAATGGTTCGATGACACAAATCTCAAATTACAAAAGCTGTACCAAACACTCGGCCTTTTACGAATACAACCGTTTAGTAAATATAGATGAATTATCGTGTTGCAGTTGTTTGAAAGAGCCTAGAACCACAGTCCCAAGATGTTTGAGGTATTTCGACAACCACATTTTGCTCCATGAGACTCAAAATATTCGAAGCGGCTCTCAGTATGAGGCCAAGCGGTTCCACGCCGCCGCGAACGACAAACACGCCACAATGTGCCGTGTGCGATCAAGATGGACCTTGCTGATTGTGCAAGCGGTCATCACGTTGTGGCTCGTTGGTTTAGGAGACACACTTCAAAAGCTTGTCGCTAATGTAGCCATCAGTACAAAGCAGAGAGAGTGAGACAAATGGCGAGATGGGTTGGAGTCAACCTTTGGTGACTTCGCTGTGAGAAGGCGCTTTTTGAGGCCAAAGAGGAGAGAAAAGGCACCTCAGCGGATGTGACTTCATCATCCAATAGAGATGACGGGCAGGGGGGAGCAGCAGTTCAGCCACAACTCATCGCTGCATCGTAAAATATTGAAAAGCTTTTGTTGTGCCTAGTTAAACATTCACTGATGTGACACAAACTGTGAACAATGCCATTTCACACGCACGGAAAGTCCTCTCTCTCTCTGTATAATTCATGATCAGGAGCTGTGGAGGTAGGCCGCATGAGTTTGCTCTCAACATCACTGAGCTGGAATAAAAAGCACCCCCCCCTAAAAAAAAAAAACATCTTGAAAAATATTTACCTTAATAAATATGAAAAAGGGACACTGATTTGATAATAAAAGCATTCCACAGCGAGTATAAATCGCCAGTCAAAGCCTTTGTCTCTTTTTTCCCGACTTCAGTTTAACAGAACTCGAGAATAAAGAAGAGTGTTTCATGAATGTCACTAAAGGTGACCGATGTCGGACAAAATATGTATAGGCAAGGATTGAATCGAGGTCCTCATACCACACGTTAGCTGTTAAATTCAGGGTTGTTGGCGATTTGTAAAAAGTAAATATTAACCGTTTATATTCATGACAATGATCTTAGTTGAATGTCCACGGAACGCATCTGGAGCAAGGTCGCACATGCGCGCACGCACAGCACCTCCACAAGACATGAGCAGAAATGATGTCACTTTGGAGATTTGGATTCTTTTTCCTTCTCTGACTTGAAGCATTTTTACTTCACCCCCCTCGCCGCTAAAATCGAGAGGGAGAAAAAAAAATGAAGTTGAAAAGAACTCATCCTTGTAGTCTTAATTTGTTTCCACATTTAAATGCCAACATTGTTGGCTTGTCGTTATCCATATCTGGGGAGCTCATGCAAATGTTTTATTTTGGCACCGCTTTGTCTGTGCCGGGCTGATCAGGAGGGAGCTTCGCGGCAAATAGCTCTCATGATGCTCTCATAATGAATAAATCATTTCATCACCACAGCTGGGAATCTAATTCCTACCGGCGTTCAGTGAACACGTTTTTACAACACGCGGCGGTACGGGTCAGCAATTTAAACCGGAGCTCCACGTTCGGTGCCTTGGCTCGTGTGTGACACTCCGAGCATAACGGTGCGGGTGGCATTTAAGAAATACTCACACGACGGGGGGGTCAATTTATCTCCAGGTCACTGAGAATGACATCATCAAACCACTCTTAACTCTGCAAATAATTGCAGCTCGGCAGCCTCTCGATGGCCAAGGCGTTCCCTCAAAACAAACAGGCGGCTGCGGGCTTTGCCCTCAATCTCAAAAGCATCACCTCGCAGTGGATGAGAGAGAAATGGCCATCTCGGCAGCGGAGGACCAACACTGAACAACTACAAATGACACCGCAAACAATCCCGAGCGAGCATTTTGCCATCACCTCTGCCTATGCCCCCCACCGCCACATTTCTTTCACCCCCACTTCGGGGAGGATTGCACTCTCCTCTTCTACGCCGCACTCCAGCTTCACTATCACACGACGTTTGGTTCACCTAAAAGAATTCCAAACCTTCCTTTCTAAAGGCAACGGTGCTCCATTTGTGAAAAATGTGTTTTGCAATAGCTGAGAACGTCAAAGCTCCACATCGCCGTCGATGACTTGGTAACAACACGCAAAAGGTGCCGCCCGGTGGCTTTTCTCTGGTCTGCAGCACCGCGGTTGAATAATTGATGTGGTCCGTCTAAGACTAAATAAAGTGGACGTCACTGCTCTCCGGGGCATTTTGCCCCCTCCTCAGATGGGTCATTGCACTTTTACCGTTGCGCATGTTCATTCGATAAAAGAGGATGATGACAACACATTTGATAGCAATGCGATGCAGTTTGTTGTTTGCGCTGAGCAAACCAGCAAATCGGCTGAGATTCACAGCATCGCGCTGCGAGGAGAAACTGTTGTGGGGTGTCTGCATTTTGGCTCCAAACTTTGTTTCAGGCGGCACCTTCAATGGGCACGTCAATAATTAATTACAGTGATGACGGGACCTTCACAGCCAAATCGGTTGGCGCTTTTTTTTTTTTTTATATACAAAATAGATTTTTTGGGTAATAGTTTGGATGCACGTGAATGTCGACATTATTGACATTGCTGAGGCCAAAAGCTGAACATTGATTTCAGCGAGCGAAGCGAACCCGAGTGACTGTTGCGCTCGCTCATTGAGCACACATTTGTTGTTATTTTTTTTTCTCTCCTACAGTTTTCACAAGAAACAATCCGCGACGGCATTACGGCGCAATAAAAGCGCAGACGGCATAGTGGGGGTTGAGGGGGGGGGGGGTTATGGCAGGAGCGTGACGCGTGATCAATAGCCACAGTGCGCTCGCTCCTCTCCACGTGCACCTTCAACCGCCTCGCCACCTTTACCCCCAATCGATGAACTTCCCTGAGTAAACAGATCTGTCCCAACGCTCGCTGCTCCTCGTGGTAAGAGGATCTTCCTCCTCCTCCTCCTCCTCCTCCTCCAGCTTCTCCTTGTCCGAGCCAAGTCAACAAAGAGAAACCGGATAGGTTCTGTCGGTGTTCTTGCTCTTCTCTTCAACTGTCGATTGAGGTAAGCAGGCTAAATAAAGAGCAAGTAGACCGTCGTCACTGCTGTTGTGTATGTGTGTGTCACATTTACAAATTATTGACCAATCCAATGTGTTGAAAACAGCTTTGTCTCCTTGCTTCTCCTAAACATGACGGATTTGATGATTTTGGAGACATGAGGATTCCAATGGACCAGGGGCGTAGCCAGAAAGTTTTCGCTGGGGTGGCCAAGGTGACACAATATATTCAAATCGGACGGAAAAGCCCAACGCCACAAAAAGTCTCTTAAATGTTCACAATTCGAAATGTCATGGAGCCATGACTGTGGATGCTATGAGAAAAAAATTGCTTCTCAGCCATGTTGCTTGCTTGTGATCACTGATTCTGACTGAACGTTTTTTTTTTTTTAAATTTAAACTGATTACTTTCGAGTTTGTATTTATACTTCAAATATGGAATTAATAGCAAAATAATATCATTAAAAATTGTTGTTTGGAAGTCTCCAGCTGTCTAACAATATTGCATCTATATGAAAACGGCAGAAAAATCACAGATATCAAAGTTTCCCCCTCCGTAAGGTATGGAGGTGGCCAGCCAGGTGGCCACAAAGTGACAAGCGGTGGGTGAGGACACCCTTGGCCACCCGGTAGCTCCGCCACTGCACTCGACGCTAGCAACATGCAAAATCCACGTTGGATTGCCAGAGCGGGGATTCGAACCTCGTACATGAAAATATGATAAACACTAGGTCACCGTGCTGCTGCAAGTACATGCCATATGCCTTTTTCTTAGTAGATATTTTTCTCTTTAAAAAAATATTGTTACATCACATTAAGAGTTTGCTCCTTTTTTTTTTTGTTGCATGATACAACATTGATTTGCATGCCACTCATTCAGTACCAACCGATTCTGGACCAAGTCTGAAAAGACGTTTAAAAACGTCTTTGGGAGTGAATGAGTTAAGATAGAAGTTAGCTTTGTTTAGCTCAGGACAGACAAATTACGGTATATTTTTCCAGATCCTTTTGAAAGGGATAGACATTTCAAAAAGCAAAATACTTTTTTTTTTCCAAACACAAGATGATTGTCATATAAACGTTGACCGAATTAGTCAGAGAGACAAAGGGGTGACAGCAACAATACGGCGGCACGAGTAGATGGCAACTTTTACCGTGACACGACATCAACAAAGCGTTCTTGCAACTTCTCCTCATGTGAAGGCTTTCAACAGCACTCACGGTGGCAGCCGTATGAGAAGGGACAGGTCTGTCCATCGCGGCGGCTCTTCTATGCCGACTCACTCTTTTATTTAAACGTCCATCTGGAAAGCCAGGAAGCTCACACGCCGCACCAAATGTGTCCCGTTTGATTCTTAATGAAATGTTCTCACGCTTCCCTCCGTTTCGCAACTCTTAGACTCGGACGCGTGTTCGGCAGATATTTATAATAGACTTATGAAATCCATCGTCACGCAGTGCACATTCCAAAGCCTGCCCATTGCATTATGTTGCGCTTTCAATCCACAAGGTGACATGAACAAAAATTCTCGGGGGGCCCCGAGAACATCAAACTCTTCATTCTTGCAACAATCCAGCCGGAGAGCGGGCGGGTGCAGACCAATCTATATCTCCCGTGACCCTCGGTAACATGTCGTGAAGATCGCTAATTAGATTTGGAGACACCAAGTGAAGGGATGGCCTCGCCAGGCGGCTCGCCATCGCAAATGGATCTGCTTAATATCGGAGATTAATCGAGAAATATGTCATCTTAGCCATGATTGAAGTTGTGATCCGGTTAGCGAGAAACATGATGGATGTGGACGCACTGGTGCAAGAGAGTTGCCTTCAACCCTTTGGAGACGAGATTATAGGCGACGCCGTGCAGCAATCCTAATGTGAGGAGCTGCGTATTTCATCAATACTCTCGGGATCTAATTTGATGAAAGTTAGTCGACCCTTTTGAATTATTTGCAGTTGCAAAAAATGACAGTAGTTAGTCAAATCTTGGTAGACTGTAGTGGAAACCTCTGATGGTCCGGGAAAATGGTCCGTTGTAACCACGACAAAGTAAGCAGCATCCAACCTTTCCATGAGTGGCGTGAGAAAGTTTGCATGTTTCATGCACGGTCCTCTGGAGAGTGAAGACTACCTGAGCCATGATTCCCATGCATGGACAGGTGTCAGAAGAAAGGAAGGAAGTCTCATAAAAGATCTGATTCAATATGCAGCGCAGGAGGCCCACTGAGTGGCTTGAGGATGTGAATTTGCACGCCGCGGCTTTTGCCCACCAAACGCCACGAAGCGACTCCGCCGTCATCAACGCAGCATCTGATTCACTGGTGGAGGAATCGGCTTCAGAGACTCAAAGAATCTTTGCAGCATTAATACAGACGCTGTCTTTGGATTTATCTAATCGTAACCAACCCTTCACGAACAATTCATGTTTCGATCAACATGAGCCACATGTTTAAAATATTGAAAAAAATTCACTGCAATTCATTTGGTAGACCATGACAGACCTATTCGGTTCATGACCTTTACGGACAGAATTTGGAGGCGCAGCCGAGGTGTTGAGGCCGTCCGCTTTGGTGGCTTCAGCATTGCATCTCTGCTTTTTTTTTGCAGGTGATGTGGTGCTGTTGGCTTCTTCAAGCCGGGTTCGCCAACTCTCACTGGAGCAGTTGGCAGCCGGGTGTGAAGCGTTTGGGATGAAAATCAGCACATCCAAATCTGAAACAACGGTCCTCGGTTGGAGAAGGGTGACGTGCCCTCTCCGGGCCGGGGATGAGCAAATTCAAAAAAGGAGGGCCTCCAACGTCACACCTGCAGCAGACAAAGACGCAATCCGGCATCTGCACTTCAAAGTTGACGAGAGCGCGTCAAGGCTTCGATTTACCGCGAGAGGTCACGTAACCCTGAAATCGTACGTTTGGCATGTGTCAAGCTTGGCGCACAAAGCCATTTTGGGGACGTGTGCGTCAAGCGCATCACATGAAAGTGCTAAATCACACAGAAAAGCTCGTGTCCCCGGCAGAGCCTTGTTAGTCACTCCCGCTACATAATGACTCTTGCCTCACGGGCAAACTAATTATCAGGTGCTTAACAGCCTGAACCCACAACACAGCTGCCATAGACCTGTGAGGGATGGCGAGCCCGCGACCGCCTCCTTCTACTCATCTTCTCCCTGTCTTGTTTTCCCTCTCCCAGCTCTGTTTCGCTCCCCCTTTGCTGTGTTCCGCCAGCGTACCAGCTGGGAAATTGGCCTTGGGCTATGAGCTAGAAGCATACAACCATATGCTAGATTTATTTTTTTTCTTTTTCATGGAAGGTGTGTGTCGAAACAAGCGGGGGGGGGGGGGGGGAGGATGATCCGTCTGAAATGTAATAGAATGTAATTGCTAAGTAGGACACTCCTCTAGTTGGGCTTTGCTTTTCTAGCGCGTTCTTCGGATTTGCAAACGGCTTCACTGAAGAAGAACGCCTGTCCCTTTCCGGCGCACAATCAAACACAAGCACTGCCTCGCGAAGGCTGCGGGGAAGAGCCTGCTAAGGACACAAACACAGCTTGCTCATTAGTTACTTTCTTTTTGGACCGGGTCCAAATTTCTGCAGGTCATAACTCACCGATAACAGCGAATGGAAGTTGCTGATCCAGCAAAATGTTCAGAACATGCACATCGGCCTCCCCCAAACACACACACACACACACACATACACACAAAGCCGATTCTAGTCTTAAGAGAAACACGTGGTCTCTTGTCAATGAGCGCAGACGCAGCCACTCTCGCTGTGAGATCGCCTTATTGATTCCGAATGACAACCTTTACATGTAGTCAATAACCCTTTTGAAACCCAAATATCGGCGGCATTCAGCTTTTTAAAGGCCACGTAAACGTGCGCGAAAGGCCAAAAACGTCCAAGACGGTCAAGGGTCCGATTGTGAGCAACTGACAGTGTGCAAGCAGGCCTGATGCCCGCCGCTGTGCCAAAGGTCCGAAATGACTGATTCTTACCTCAGCTCATCGGCCACTACCACTCAGCCCTGAAAGGGTCACGACCGTAATCCAGACAGAGACCCCAGTCTCCTTTCTGAATAGCTCCGCTCCCCGTAACGACCTCCTTTCAGGTACACGCTATCGGTTCTGTCTCACATCCCGTTATTTCCCTCCATCGCTCGTTAACCTCTCAGCCGGTCGAATCAAAGTTCAGGGCAGGGAGGAGAACCTCAGGCGCAGCGGTTCAGATAAGAGGACCACCCTCCACACCCTCTTATAGCCTCCGGCCTGGTGATATATGGATCTGCAGGGGCTAATAGCAAAGTATTGACAGGGAAATGGTGTGCTTATCCCGCTCCTGCATGCTGGCAAGCGCTCCCCAAAGCAGATGGGACATACTTTGGGGAGAGGAGGAGGAGGAGGAGCAGGAGGGTGACGAGATGCGGTAGAATTGTACCGGGACAAATTACAGTCTTTATTGCTTTATTTCAGCTAATTTGCCTGTGTATTTGCCGCTAAAAACATGCCAGACCCGACTCAAACAATTGATTGAAAGTCAGGGAGGAATGAATTAAGGAGCGCTGCGGCAGTTCGACTCAGTATCTGCGATTTTTACTCATGATGTTCATAATTTGGTGTGGCTGGCGCTGCCAAAAAACAGCAACAGGACGGAGCACTCCATTTGCCTAACATGAGATGAAGCCGTTCAGTCTAATGAGCTCCAAATCAGGAGCGAAATCCGACAATCTGTCTTTCAAAAGACATGATGACACCGTTCGATGGCTGTTCTTTTAACAGCTTCTTTTTTCTTGTCTTTGTCATTTGCAGCGTCAAGGGAGGCCTTAGTAATATTTTCCTATTTCAGGAGCAACCCCTCGAATCCACAAATAACTTTGTCGCCGTGCATTTCCTGCGGCGCCTGTATTTGATTGTGCATGTGATGTTTAGCACACATTTGGAGACCGAACTTGGTCAAGATTTCCTACGTTCATTATGATTAATATCGGCACATTTGACATGCACGGAAAAGACCAAGGACACCGAAAAGCAAACTAAAAATCGAGTCTCATACTGAATCAAAAGCCAGAGAATACAAATGAGTTTTAAGACAAGTTTTAAAGATGGGCAGCTGACCTAACGTTCAGCGGGAGGTCATTCCACAGAGAGGGACCAGCAACGGAAAAGGCCAGATCCCCTCCGAGACTCCGCTTCGTTCTCTGCACCTCTCACAGTGTCTGAGGCACCGGAGGAGCTCAGAGAGGTAAGGTGACGCGAGGCCATTGAAAGATTTGAAAACAAACAATAGGATATTGAAAAGAAATCTAAAATGTAGAGGGAGCTAGTGGAGGGATACCAGAGTAGGAGTGATGTGCTCCCTCTTAAGAGTCGCAATCAAGAGGCAAGCAGCAGCATTCTGGACCAACTGGTGACCCCTAATGGAGGCAGTCTTCCATTAGGGGTCTCCTGACTCCAAAGTCAAGTGCATTACAGTAATCCAGCCGGGATTTGACGAAGGCATGAATGACTCATTTCTCAAAGTGCTCTTGAGAAATGAGAGGCTTGGCTTTAGCCAGCTGCCTAAAATGAAAGGAGCCGGATTGGAAAACGGCACCAATTTGCCGGTCCAATTTCCAATCACTGTCCAGTTTAAGACCCAAGTTGGAGACTGTTGGCTTAAAAGAAGGAGCCGGGGGGCCCCAAGTCCACAGGATGGGATGTACAAGGGCCACTGAGACCAAACACGATCACCTCTGTCTTCTTATCATTGAAATTGAAGAGTTTTGGTGCCATTCAGGTCTCCAAAATGACAAAAGTGGCCTCAATGAGAACGTTTTCTTTCTGCATAAAAACCCCCAACAAAACTAAAATCGTGGTTGGTGCATGAGACCAAAGAAGGGACTCTACATAAATGTGCAGATCCAGAAATATTTGTTGTAACAATTCATTTCACTATAAGAGCACTGGAAGAGTCCAACCCGTCCTCCATGAACCAGGAAGTAGCATGCTAGGAAGTAATTAGCAGATGACAAGTTAAGACAAATACAAAGCTCTACGACAAAAGACTTGGTGGTGGGGGTGCGCCCCCCCTAAGTGGAATTTCAGTTGTTCATGATCATTACGACATTATGGCATTGCTGAAAAAAAAAAAAAAAAACCTAATCGCGGCATCGTGGCACGTGTATGGATTGACGACATACATGAGCATGAAGACGCCTCAATGAGCATTGGGCAAAGACAATGCCGCATCTTGCCAGGGGGTGCCAAGCACTAAGAGCCTCGTCGACGCCCATGATTACCCACTTGACATTTTTATAGCTCCATGGCAGACGCCCTCTCCAACGTAACTGGAGAGGGACACACGGTGTGCCAAAGTGGCCCCACAGTGCTCGGTGTGGGCCATCAGAGTTTTGTGTTGACATAATTAGCCTGCTTAGCTGCCATCTGGGCTGCGGTTGTTGGCGGGTGGCATGAGCCAGGTGCTTCACGGGTAATACCAAAGAGAGGCATCGAGCAGATGCGCACGGCTAAAGCTGCGCGCGCCCACCCCGGCGCCGATCTAGAGTCAGTTAAGTCAAAACGCGGCGGGGTGATTCTGAACATTTTGACAACTTCACACAATTAGAAGAATCAGTGAGCATGCAAATATTTGTCAGTGCTCTCCTCTTGTCGAAGCCTAAAAAAGAAAAAGGACAACATTTTATGACGCTGCAGATGCCGAATCTGTGCTAAGCTCTCCATTCGCGCTAAAAAACGCACGCCAAGTAATCACCGCCTGTTATCAATGAAAAGCAGGTGCCTTTTAATTGCCGCCACCCGGCTGAAAATCGGAGGACTTTCTGGAGCAGTTCAGTCGGGCCAGTAACTTGATAAGGCCGCTGGATTTACTCGATGAGCTCAAAAGTTCCTGAGCAAGCAGCCGGCATGTGGTTGTTGTTCCCAGAGGGCTGGGAAACCGTATCTGCCCTGCAGGAGCATCCTCTTTGGTAAGCACTTCTTATCCGGGCCATCACGGCAGGCCGATAGCAGCAGGGTAATATCCAGTAACTGCGGCTTTATGTGCGATCCAATACTCGGATCAATCCCTTGGACAGGAGGCTCGCCATTAACCTCTCAGATCTCCCTCTTGTCTCCCCTTTCTTTTGTGTCCTCACTGACTACTTTCTTTGAGACTGCAGCGGAATGAGATACATTAAAGAAGACGCACGAGGACCTGCTCCTGATTTCCACGTCGCCTTATCAGACATTTTGCGAATCGTCTCCCGCGGTCTCAAAATCTTTGAGCAAAAGGCCCAGCATTTCATGGCCGCGTACGACCCCTGACACACACTGGCCGCAGGAAAATAAAACATATGCCGAAAGATAGGACAGTGTTGTACAGCGTGGACTGAAAATGTCAGAAACGACTCAAAACGACTCAATAAGAAAACTCCCAGAATGTAGACCATTTTTGGCTGCTGTTACATTAAAAGCAGTGACGCTTTCAGTGGCTCCCATCCTGTAATTATTATCCAGCGATAAGAAGCCCGCACAAGTGTGTGAAGCACAGAACAAGGTGAAAGTGTATGTGTGTGTGTGTGTGTATGTGTGTGTGTGTGTGTGTGTGTGTGTGTGTGTGTGTGTGTGTGCGTGTGTGTGTGTGCGTGTGTGTGTGCGTGGAGTGATGCACGTGCCTCCCTGTGCTTGAGAGTATGTGCAGGCAAGGGAAGCTAGAAATCTGCTTAAAAGAGATGTTGTGGATAGGAGAGAGACTTAAAACTCCCAATACTTGAGGGAATCTTGCCCCATATTTGGTCCCACATGACTGAGCAGAAGAAAGGCAGGCTGAACCAAAGCCACGCAGCTCTGAAGAGCATCTGTTGTCCTCCCACAGAATATAAATGGCTTGTCGCTGAATTTGGGACCATGTGCTTTGCATGTGTCACACTAAGTTGTTGTGCCTTCTAAAATGTTGAGTTACACAGATTGTTCAAAAGTAACATTTTTCAGCAAGCCCCCCCCCCCGCCCCCCGCCACAAAACAAAACAAAACTGAATTGACATGTAATAGCAGAGTGCTTTTCAGCATTATGAATGTGAAATCTCAATTACAAGTCACTCAACCACACTCGAGGCTGTGAAAAAGGATAAATGTAACATCAGGGAAAATAGCGTTTGGTTCAAAAGTGTGCTTTAAATTCTAGTTGGTGTTTCCATCCAAAATATAACACAGAAAATCTTACTGTCCAAAACGGGCACTTCTGTCTGTGCAAATTCACACAAATGTTAAGATGACATTTTTTTTCCTCCTGTAGTTGACCACTATAAAAAAAAAAAGTCCAACCAGAGAAAGGATGAAGGCATTTGCAATCGTCTGAAATGTGATAAAGTTGACCTACCTTGAATGAAACTTTTCAACGGTGCTGTCACGAGCCGAGTTGAGCACATTCCGGTGTTTGCGGGCAGACGTGTGAGGGCCAGGAGCGAGCGCGCAATGCTCGGCCACATTCCAGCGGGAGGCACGTGCGCCGGAGCCATGTCCGGCCGTGTCAGAGGGCCGGCCACGCGCAGCCCGGCCCGGCGGCGGAGACCTTGGGACGGCCACACGGGGAGACGGACTGAGCCAGACTGGGCTCCGCTGCGAGGCTTTTGCGCCTCGCCTTTCCTCAATGAAAGCAATCCCTAAGAGTGAATGGGTAATGAGAGACCGGCTCCTGAGAATTTAGCTTTCTTAATCATGTTCATAATTAATTCAAGAACATTGATAATTTCATTACATTCTTTTTGTCTTATCAATAAATGATGTGCCTGCACTTTTGGTCTTGTGTATACGGGAGAGAGGGAGGAAGCAAGGGAGGGAGAGAGCGAGAGAGAGAGCGACAAGAGAGGTGATACTGCACTAAAAGCACAAGAGATGGAAAATGATACAAACAGGGAAGTGGCAATTATAATCTTTGACCAAGCCACTGGCTGCACAATATGAAGTCAAGTGGCTACAAATAATTAATAAGGCCTCCTGGTGTGTGTGTGTGTGTGTGTGAGTGCGTATGCGTGCAGCCGAGGGGACGTGGGGGGGGGGGGGGGGGGGTTCCAAAGCATTTGTGCTGACGACGTCTTATTGGTTGACTGTTGTTTCACCCGCCCACTTTTCACAGATATGTGATCAAATATGAAAATGGATCCAGCAATGTTTGCAGCAACATTGTGTTTGACACCCTGTTAGTGACGCAGTTGCACAATAGACTCACCTTTGCCGAAGCTGGAGGACGCCGGCCTGCCTTTTAATGCCCTTCGGAGCCAATAAAGGCTCAGGTTTCAGGGCGATTCGTGATATGGAGGAGACCGCTCTTCCTCTCACTCACCGCCGACCACCTCCCACCCCACACGCACACTTCTCTGCCCTCCGCCAGGTCAGAAAACCTAAAAAAGAACATGTGGAGCGCTTTATTTCTCTCTGTCTTACAGTTTCCAGTTATGTGGCAGAAGGAGTAATGAGAGAATATGCATTTTTAATACTTCATTTTCAGAATACTCCAAAATAAGCCTTCACCTCATAATTAATCAAACCGTTTGCCGTTTAAAGCTGCCCTCCATATAGAAGTGATGTCATGGCTATCCCCCGCTTCCTGGCTATTTGGAGCAACACTTGAACAAAAACAAATGCCTCCTAATTGCGAATCATCCATTTGACAGCAACCCCACAAATGAAACGTGCCATTTTACAGCCAATCCCCAAAAGCCTTTGCTTCATTTCTACATTTCAAAGTGGCGTATCCAAAAATCGGCAAGAAATATCCGATATTCAGCCGCCATGGAGGGCGCGAACCTCAGATACCGTGTCATGACAGGCAAAGAAGCTGACTTTCTATCCACCTGAACACTGTGATTGCTCAAAACAAATCTTTGGATGCATTTCAGCCTTTTCTCTTGCATTAAAAAAAAGTCTTTCAGAGACGTTTTGAAATCTCTTGCCAGAGTGAAAATGAAGACTATTTTCAAACTTTAGCCTGTACATAGATGTTCATGCCAAAGACGGAAATTTGTTGTCAAAAGGCCCTCATCCATTTAGAAAGACTGCAAACGAGACAAGCACGTCTGCACGACAGGGCGGTATCGAAAACGGACGGCATTCGCACACTTCTAAATGAGGGTATGTTCCTCAGTGGACGTCCGAATGTGTTCATCACTTTATGATTCGATAATAGATCGATCAGTGTTGTCCGGGTATCGTTTGCATGAAATCCGAGTCGCTTGGTGACGGGCGTGACGCGAGGCTATTTGGGTCCTGACACTTTTCAAATGGATTTGGAATTGATTGCAAAACTGACGGCTGAAGCCCCGATGCAGCATTAGCGATTCAAATACTTTATGTCCTATTTCTTGCTCATGTGCCACAGGCCCTCGTCTTGAGATATGGCCAGCCTAACCGGGGAAATTATCGAATAAAATACCAAAGTAAAGAGGCAAAAATAGAGATTTACAGCAGGCCATTTCGACAGTAGACTTGATATAAGAGGTTCATAACAAGTTTTGCATTTCACACCCGGGCCCCCAACATGTGCATTTTCCTCATCTTTTATGTGATCTATGCATGCGGTACTCATCCTTGCGACGTGTCCTTCTCAAACGGATTGCTACAATACTTGTAATGATGGTCCATGCCAGCTGTGCAACACCAGAGAGAAGGGAGCAGCAGGCTATAGCATTACCATAATACCCTCACCCTCCCTCCACTGTCCCAAGGGAACAAGTGGGCCTTGCATGGGGATGTGGGCTGTCTTGGCTGTGGAGAGGACTCGACCGGCTGCTGCTGGACCTGCAGGCTGTATACAATGCGTGTGCGCGTGTGCGTGTGTGTGTGTGTAACAGAGAGAGAGAGAGAGAGAAAGAGAGAGAGAGAGAGAGAGGGAGAAAGAGATATATACACACACTTACACACACACACACTTACACACACACACACTTACACACACACACACTTACACACACACACACACACACACACACACGAGGCTGAACCTGCCTGTGGGCAATGTAATAAAACCAGCATACGCTGCTGGTGGTGACGGTGGCACTGCTGCTATAGCTGCAAAAGAGGGGATAAATATAAACTAGGCCTGCATCAAAGAGACGGCCCTCCAGTCACAGCCTGACTTACACCCTAATAATTAGGGCCCTACCCAATAAAACAGGGGGTTGTGGCCATGCATCTATTTTACTCGTGCTTGCAACTGCAGTGAAACCTGCGATTGGATTCGGTCTTGGATCGAGCTCAGGTTGGATTCTGTGAATTTAGGAAAAATGTCATCAATTAACATGCCATTTTGTAGTTACTTGGATTGGTACATTTTGATATTATTAAAAAAAAATACTCACTAGAGTATAGATAATAACGAGATAATCAATAAATAACTAACTTTTTTTATGTTTGAACTTGAAATGTCCAACTACATTTGATTGCACCTCTTGTCTCGTGCCCATTGCTGCACATCAATGTTTACAGTCCCTTTAGCGGCTACATGCTAACGTCGGAGACTGGTGCCATATCACAAAACGACGGCGTAATTAACTTGTGGTTTCTTAACATCCTAAATCAGCAACTGAATATGATTTTGGAATGGTGTTGTGTTGAGGCTGGTAGTAACTATGTAACGGCATCAAAGTAAACCAAAAATGTCGAGAAGGTAAGTCATTTAGCCGTCGTGCCACCATGCGTTGAGGGCCTACTTGAAAATAAATACTTAGTCTCTTGCACTGGTGTCAATTTATTATTTGGTAAGCTTTTATTTTGAAGTTAGCCTTTGTGTTGGCGCCGTGTTACGTCGCAAGTATGTTTGCAGCTTTTTGACATGTCCAAATGACGGCACACGTGCCGAATAAACTGTTACTGGAGGAAGAAAAAAAAAATCCTCGTTCATGTTTTAAAATATGAGCGATCCGAACTACTCAAGGAGTCGTATGAGCATCATAAAGTGCAAGATAAGAGGTAGTGTAGGCCCATGTGAAGTCCCAATACACCATAAAAAGTTCCGGTATGCCCGAGGCTAAAATCGAGAAGTGCCGGTATTCCGTAAAGCTGAGCACCGGACCGCTGAAACCACTGGACACACACACACACACACACACACACACACACACACACACACACACACACACACACGTATATCTCCACTGTCCAGATTATCGCTAGCCAATCCATCGAGTGCTATGTAAAACATTCTCCTGTGTGCTGTCTGATCTTTTTGTACTTATTTAACACATCTTTCTCTGGGCTATTGTTCAAAATGCACAACACTTATCAAGATGGGATCCAAACGAGAACAAAATGACACAATATTTCCCCACATGAAAATCCTTCTCGAGAAACTTTATATGCATCTATTTTCAGCATTATATTTGCTGAAAATGCCTTATCATCTATGAAACCATATGTTTCCTTGAATTTCCGTACTTTGTCCCAAACTCTGGCGACATCCATCCATCCGTTTTCTAATCCGCTTATCCTCCGGAGGGTCGCGGCCGTGCCGGAGCCTATCCCGGCCGCCGTCGGGCAGTAGGCGGGGACACCCTGAACCGTTTGCCAGCCAATCGAAGGGCACACAGAGACCAACGACCATTCGTGCTCGCACTCACACCTCGGGAGAATTTTGAGTGTTCAATCAGCCTGCCGTGCATGTTTTTGGAATGTGGGAGGAAACCCGAGTACCCGGAGAAAACCCATGCAAACTCTGCACTGTGAGGCTGACGTGCAAACCAGTCGGCCACCGTGCCGCCTCTGGCTACATCGTACAGCTAAATCATTCCTAAATCACACTGATGTGAGATTGCAGAAGGGAGACAGAGGAAGGTAGTGAGAGTGAGGGGAGCAGGCTGGGGCGGCAGTCAAGGCAGGGGGCATCAAACTAATTAAAGCAAGCATTTGTCAGAGATTAAGCCTTAAACAGAAAAGGTCACCTGAGCACCAGCGCTCACTGTTTCGCCACTGTGCTCTTAGGGCAGTCTAAACCTTTCCGAGCTAAATGGTAAAGACGCTATTTGGCAGCATTTTGGGGCGGCGGGGGTGGGCGGCCGTGCTCACCGCTGGTGAGACTGACACTCGGGTCATTGGTTCTTTGCCGTCCATTACACACGCTGGTCAAATCTGGCAATTGCTGTCATTTAGGGATGAAAAATAAGTGCTGGACAAGATCAATAGATGCAGCCGTCTGTAGCAGCAGTGATTAATTGACTGTCGCCAATTAATGAGCAGCCTGTTGCACAGCAATGCAATCGCAAAAGGAAAACGGGTCTGATTGAAAACGTCTTGCCGTTCAGTCAGGCAGTGGCTATTCTGCAGCATTTGTTTGGCTTCACCAAAGCATAATAGGCAGCTACGGATGATTTGGAGAACATTTGTTGTTTTTAATCATACCGTGCACAACACAACTAATACGGAATTGATATAAACATGACATGTACCGCAGTGTACACGGGGGAAGGCTGTAATAATCAAGCACGTGCTGGAGGCACCGTTTGCAGTTCAGCGATTTCTTTCAGGTACCGTGGAGTTGTTCAACACAAAAGATCTATGATGATGAAACAAACATTTTTTTGGAAAATCAAAAATGGTGCCTGCAAACAACATTGGCGCGCCTTTATCTTTTATTGTTCCAAGTGCTTGTGTGCGTGGTGGATGGAATTCAAATGTGGCCAATGGACATTGAAACATAGCACTAACATACAAACTGGAATCAGTGTAACAGATTAATTTGGGAGCAGTCAATTGTAATTGTGTTGGGGACATGTCCCGGGTGGAGATAAATGAAGCATGGGGCATGTTGGTTTAGATATGAGTGATAGCTTTCGAGGCAAAGTGTACAAGGGAATCATTTTGTGATGAGAATGGTCTAATTTGATTGCTGAGTAATTACTGAAAAGACAAGACAATCGCATGCTTTTGTCTACTATAAACTGGGTATAAAATGAAATGGAGGAATCGTGAAGACGTAAATAAATCATGCAGCACCCACCAGTCGAGACATTATTTTTAGTTAGGAGAGAGAGTATGTAACCAATAAGTATTTTTTTAAAGAAATAAACCCGCCCCTCTCTAAGTTTTCACACAACAAAGAGAACATAGGAGTTTACTTCTGAGCAACAATTTATTTGTTTACAAGTTAAATTCATCCCGAATGGAAGGAATGTGTAGCACTGTACACACTGCCTTATCTGCCAGAAGAATATTACACCAGTGGAACTCCTTATGCTGATGTTGCTTCAATTGTAACCTTTTTTTTCCCAAAGGTATGTTGAATTATGCAAATTACATCCTATTTTAAGCAACTCAGTCGGGATGAGCAACTCGGCAGCTGGGATGCAGATATACTGCATTTACCCTTGAAACACAAACAGACTGTTTTGGGCAAATATCACATGATGTGACCAATAACATTAATGTACTTCTCTAAATTTGAAAAAAAAAAAAAAAGAATTAACGTACAAAAGCATTGTCTAATTCTGATCATATGCACAACAGGGATGCACAAATTCAAGTGAGACATTCAACCATGACTATTTTATGAAACTGTGAAAAGTAGAAGAGGTGACAAAACCTTGGCTCGATCCATTCTTTGGGAAAATTGTTCGATGACATCAAGTCCAGCGTATCATGTGATTTCCTGTTTTTCCTCTTCTACCATTCTATGAAGTTAACAGGGTTGTGCGCATGTCATGTGAGACACACGTTCCTAATTAAGAACTATTATTTACAAAATCCTTTTTTTGAAAATATACTGTATGTTCCTACTGTTACAAGAGGCAGCAATATAAAATTTATATTCAAGTATTTTTTCTCTACTTCTTTTGTTATACTTTTTTCTTAGAATGATTGGGTGACTATGTGGTTGTTTTGTATACTAAAGTGTTTTGGCTCGTCAGACTTTCCGTAGTCCGACTTCGATTTCCGCATCATATTTGGCGCGCGTTTCCGTACTTCCGGTTGGCTCATTTGAACCTCCCTCAACAAAGTGTTTCACGTTCGCGTTTGAAGTCATGGCTCACCACTTTCAAACTTCAACACTTTGTTTGACTCTGCCGATATCGTGTCAGATATGCCTCGGAAAGGTAACTACTACATTTCTTACAGCGACAACGACGGGAAGTATTCCCGTCGTGAAAGAGCAATCGACAGAACAAGCCGGAAGTGTTTGTGCAAGCACAAACGTCGGTTACAACGTAGTCTTGAAACTCTTCGACTGCCCTTAGTCGAGCATGACGTAGCGAACAGACTGTCAATGTATTGCAGGTCAGACAGCCGGTTATCTGTGGCAACCATCACGTCTTCTGTTCGTCCTGCATGGAGATGTGGTTAAAAAAAGCAAGCCAGTGCCCCTCATGCAGAGTCCCCATTACGACCGAGAACCCCTGCAGAGAAATTATCGGTGAGCTTACACAAGACACTCATTTGCAGATCTGTAGAGATCCAGTGCAACTCTGTCCAAATATCAAAAAGGATTCTCTTGTTCCCTCACGCAGCCGGAGAGCAATGTTGTTCGATTATATTGTAATTGATGTTTTCAAGTGGTATGAAGTTGCATACTTGGAGCTGTGCGTCATGTATTGACCCAAACACTGCTTTGTATATCAAAGCAGTGTTTTTATCAGAGGTAGGAGTAAGTCTCATATGTGCAAGTTGCAAACTTCAAGTCTCAAGCAACCCCTGAATCAAATCGCCATAAAATTTCAAGCAAGTCAAAACATTTAAAGTGACCATTAGCAATTTTGTTTTTTCGTTTTTTTCCCCAGTCACTTTGTAATCAGTGACAGAGTGTCAGCTACGGAGGAACGCAAATGAAGTAGGATGTCACCATGTTTGTTAGCTGAGAGGAGCTGGTCTCGAAAGTTAAACGTATATTACACTAATGTCATAAATATTTATAATGGAGGGATCTTGATTAGTCCCACATTGGAGAAATTAGCATAGTCTCAAGCAGCAATAGTCGGTACAAGGAATAGAAAAATAAAATGTGCACGAAAGGTACATTGCACAACTATTGTCGGCATCAACCGTCCATTCAGCAATGTTCTTTTTTTTGTGTGTTCATTTTGATGTTTGCCATCTCCACTCAAATCGACTTGCTTTCTTTTCCACGGATGAGAACGGAATCGGTCAAGGCTAATGAATCCATGGACGCAGATATTTGAATGAATTATCAAAAAAATTCACTAAAAGCCACTTGTACGGTTTTCATTTCAAATATTAGCGATGATATTTGATTTGTTTGTGCCATTTTGCATCCATGTTAACTTTTAATTCTGACTCACCCTAATTTTAATTTGTTTATTCGTTTGTTATTTTAACAGTTTAGCTTCTCTAATGGAGAGCTCGTTAAGGTAACTAACGTGTTCAGACATGATTTATTTCTGAACTTATTGTTGAATTCAACAGTTTTTTTTTTTTAGCCCTAAATTTGTATGATGCTATACGCCGTTGCCGTGACACGAGATGCAATTTATACCGTGAAACAAATGTCGCACAGCCCTCTGGAGAAGTTCAACTTTTTCTGCCGCTCCTTGTCTGACCTAATGTGCAAGTTTAGCCACAAATCTCTGTGTTGTTGTTCTTGTGCGTTCTGTTGCAGGAGGTACAAATGAGAGTGAGCACACCGAGAGCCCCTCTGTGAGAAAATGTCTCAGGAAAACTCGGGGGGAGCTGCTCCTGCGAGAGTATGAGGTATTGGTCCATCAGACCGCATTGTGTCATAAACAGTGTTTTCTTTTCTTTTATTTATTATTATTATTTTTTTTAAAGAACACCAACAAACCTTCATTTGAGAAACAAATTGTGAAATGGAACGAATAAACACGTACAGTTTGGGGAGGGGTCAGTCATTTCTGAGCAGTTGCTGTTGCTGAAAGGCCCATTTGTTTGACTTGGGAGTTAAACTGGCCCCAGTTTTCAAAATTTCTCGACAAAGATAGTATTTTCCTTTTTTTTTTTTAATTGACAGGATGATATATTTTCAAGTTTTCAGTAAATTAATGATGTCGGTGTGCTAAAATGAGCATTTTCTGCAATTGGTCCTTTGCCAGGAAGAAATTGAAGGTCTCATCAGAGAGAATGAAGAGCTGAAAACCAAAAATCAAAGTCTGGAGTCGCAGCTGAGGACCACTTTGGATCCCTGCACGATTAACCCTGCGCAAGCCGGGGACAAAGGAGTGGACCCGAGATTCATGGACGAATTGGCAAAGAGGCTGCCAACAGCCCAAAATGTTTGCGTTGAAGTCAAAGAGGTCATGAACAAACTGAAGGAGGTAGGCAATCTTTCACCCAGTAGGATTCCCTTTTCCGGACCTTGAATCAAGTACTTTGTGAAAAGACACCCGACCGACGCTGATGCCTTCTGCTACTCTTGTCACCCTCAGGCGAATAAAGCC
This sequence comes from Hippocampus guttulatus, assembly GCF_054856545.1. Lineage (NCBI taxonomy): Eukaryota > Metazoa > Chordata > Actinopteri > Syngnathiformes > Syngnathidae > Hippocampus > Hippocampus guttulatus. The sequence continues at coordinate 27,764,759 of NC_141263.1, read as the reverse complement.
CTGCGATCTCAAAATGTTGAGCTGGTACAAGAAAACATGAGACTGAAAGCTGAGGTGGTCAGTCGATCGCCACAGAAGTGAGTACCTTATTTCGGTTGAAAGGGGTGATTCTTGTTTGCGGAACGAGACTCTCTCTCGTGACAAACTTGAAGTCCATAGACGCACCTCGTTCAAGTCTCAAGGCCAAACCTTGTCAATTCATATTTTGGCGCAATATTTTTGTGAACTGTCGTGCCGTCCGCAGCTGTTGTCGACTAGTTTTCATAAGCGGCTGACTGCCCGCCACTGGTTTTGCCGTGATTTAAAATTTGAATTGCTGTTGAATGCCGTCGTGAAGGCCAATTTGCGACGACCAACATGTTGGAGCGTGTGAGCTTACGCAACCAAAAAAGTAGAACGCAAAAGTAATGTGTAGTCAACCGGTCTCTACAAATCAAAAATCCTTTTGACTTTTTTTTTTTTTCGTTTTGGAGATTTTATTTAAAGTTTAACTTGAACGTACGGTATAAATATAATAAATAATTTAAAATACACAAAGAACAAGGGGTAGGGTTAGATAATTATGATTTTTTTTTCGTCTTTTCTTCTTCCTACTTCCTTTGAAGGTGTAAAAGATGTTTTTTTTTGTACTTCCCTTTTACTTTCTACGAAATTGCAGTCATCTGTTTAGATGTTGAATAAACAAACAAATAGTCACGAGTTTACCAACCGTGGCGTTTTTAACAATGCTAAGATCAAGAACGACACATTTCATTCTAACCCTCACATGCACATCTGCGCTTGATTCGACTCGGAGGCTTTATTGCGCGATAGCTGAAAGCGGTTTGAGGAGTAAAACCGCAAGTTTTGAGTGAAAGTGTTTCACGCGCTTTTGCTAGCATGGAAGGTTTCTTGCAACTTCGTCTTACCAGATTTGACTCTGTGTCGAATGGCTTGCACAGAAGCAAAATTTGTGCTTCAGGTCAGTTTGGTGGCTTGAATAAATTCCCGGAATGCAAAAATCGGATGTAACTATTGATGATTTTAAATGTTAAAGTGCCCCCCCCGCACTACGCTCAACTCTAAAACATGTGATTCATCGGCAGGTTTGGCCGTTACACTGTTGCTGCCTTGGAAGCGAAAATCCAGCAGTACCAGAGAGACGTTGAGCACCTAAAGAGGGCTCTGGAGCGCAGCGACCAGTACATCGAGGACTTGGAGAATCGGCTCAGGACGTCTGAAAAGAGATGCGCCGAGTTGCAGGAGGCGTGCAAAAAGAGCACGCCGGGGTTTGAATCCCTCAGCCAGCAGCAGAGGATCCACATGATGATGAGGAGCTTGAGCGATGACGAGAGGGGCTCCATCTGCAGCAATCCCGAGGCAGACGCGCTTACGCTTTCCAAGGCTCGCAGTTTGATGTTCTTTGCGTGCGCGGATCACCAGGACTCTCCCGCGAATCCCCGCGGACTCCCCAAAAAGGGCGAGGACTTGGACGGCGCCTCCTCGGACTTGTTGCCCTCCACCCCTTCGTCCGCCTTCCGCTCGCTGACGCTGAGGAGCCCCGGCGTGCGCGACAAGAAAGTTGCCTTTAAGCCCGTCACTCATCTCAGGAGGATCGATTTCGACGACGTTCCCGGTCCAGCCGAGACGGCCGCGGAACACCAGTTCGGGTTCACTTTGCCTCGGACCGCCGATGACTCAAGACCGCCGAAGCCTGTTTTTTGGGGGTCTTGGAAGTTCCCAAAATCCAATGAGCAATCGTCTCCCGGTCCAAGTAAACGAGTCTTGCCCACCGATTCCTCGGACGACGGTTTTGTTGCAGACGAGCCCGACAGTTTCCAAAAGTCCAGCGAGGCCTCCATGGACGCCGCTTACCTCAACAAAATCTCCGAGTTGGACTCCATGATGCTGGATGTGGAGAGCTCCAGTAGCCGCGGTTCTCAGCTCTCCCCGCCGTCCTCCCTTCCCGCCGACCTCGACCAGAATCTGGTCCCCGATCCTCCGGGGTGCTCTGGCGTCGTAGCGCAACGCGGCGCGGCGAGTAACAACGAGGCTCCGGGAGGCCGCCGTGCCGGAGAAGGACGTCCTCCGTCGCTGGCGTCGGATGTGGACGAGAGCGGCGTGGATCACGGAGGGACGTCCCAGGCCGAAGAGCTCTCTTTTGATTTGCTCTTCGATGCCGTGGAAGAGACTCGGGTCGGTCCCCGCGGCCCCGTCAGTCCGGCGGGCCCGCGGCGGGATCGCCGCGCCTCCTCCTCCTCCTCCTCCCCCCCCGGCGGGAAACCTGCGAACGCATCGAGAGAGCGACACGCACTCAACGCTGGCCAGCCAACCAAACGAAAGTCCCACAGCCCCTTTAACGCGAGCAGTCCCACGAAACTTTCAAAGCTCATGTGAAGTTTTCAAACACTTCCCTGCGTCCTCTGCACTGGAACATGTTGTGGTCGCATGTTGCTCACAAGATTTTGCCCATCAAAAGTTGGCCGTCTGTGAAAAACAGGATGGTCTTATTGCTTTTTTTTTTTTTTTTTGTGTGTGTGTGTGATAGCCCCAGTATAGGAAGGCGGTCAATAGTCATTCTGGTCTTCTAGTGTTGAAAATGTCAGACAAATAACTGCTGTTTTACTTAGCACTGCCGGTCTACTGTTTTCATAATGTTTCCTCTCTGACCTTTTTGTCCTAGAAGATGTTAGATATGCAAGATTACTGGGAAGAGAAAGTATACAATGTACCATTGCCCCCCCCCCCCCAAAAAAGGCATTTTCATCACACCTCAGCTAGGCGGAAATGCTACATTGCGTTCAGTAAATTTAGTGACTAACATGACAACATCTGTGACGCTTCCTCTTTATTAGGTGCACTTCAAAAATCCCTCTTGTAACTTATTCATTTTCTTTCATTTAAAGCAGAAAAGCGGCAACTCTCTACGGCTGAGAGCTTGATGTATAAAATCGTCACACACGCACACACAAACATAGTAATTCAATTGTAGCAGAAAGCACTTTATTATGCAAATTTAACGTGTATTTCACACAGTGCTAATCACTCGCATGCAATTTTAATTGGACAACCGTTGTGGTTTGAATAAATGAAGAGTTAATTCATTGAGATTCATTAATTTAGATAAGGACTGTACAAGGAAGGTTACACTGGAGTATTAAATCAATTTGCTCAGCGCTCCACTGGAGGCGACGAGCTTGGAGGATGGAAGGTGCTTTGTAAACAATCGACGTGGTACATTTTCGTCGTGTGTCCATGGAGTCGCCTTGTTTTTGTCCGTTGCGCCGGCATCAAACGTACATTTGTCCCACGCGCCAAATGGGGTCAAATCCGAGCGGAACTGTGTTTGCTCGTTCGCTGGACCGGCGTGAAGAAGGCCGTGAAATATTTTTGTTCCCCGCACGACTGTCGCCGCTGTGCTGTTCCAAACCACTGCAAACATTTTTTTTTTAAACGTGTTGCGTTATTAGAGAGCTCCAATTTAAAAGGAGCGTTGATTGTCATTGTGAAGCCAGAATTGTTCTCTTTCATTTCTGTCGGTGGAGTCATGTGAAGTCAATGATCTCATTTTGTTTATTTTTGCTTTCCCTAAACATATTCAATAAAAAAAATTTAAAATAAACTGCAAGTGTCCGTACGGATTTTAAATTGGAGTTTTTAACACAATGGTAACGATTTACTCTCCACGATATCCTCAAATGCGTGTCAAGATACGGTTTGTCTTGAACTCAATTTGGATGCTGAATATCGACTCTTTTCTCTCCCATCGGGAACGCGCGTTCTCCTCGCGGGGGGACGAAGTCTTCGCGGATGGGAGACGTGGCCGCCGAAACGAACTCAACTCTGCCATCAGCTTTTCGCCTCCCATCTCAAAAGAATCAAGCGGCCGGTTCCGTGGCGAGCCGGAGCGGCGCGACCCCTAAAAAAGCGCGCACGCCTCGTCTCGTGACGTTGGTGCCTGTGCCCCGAGAGCAGTTTTTTTTTTTTTTTTTTTTTTTTAAATCTGTCAGCCTCTCTTCGCTGCTCTGGCACTTTCTGTCTCGCGAGAGCAGCCGGGCCGGGCTAGACGAGATCTGAGGCGCTCAGGTGTAAGAGGCTCTCTCATCCCAGCAGCGGGGAAACAGTAGACAGATAAAGTGCGCGTGAGAGACTGCAGGCATCTCTGTGATCTCCGAGCTCAAGGCTCGACTCGGCGCACACACGCACACAAGAGCGCGCGCTCGGCGCCATCACAAGCGCGTCGACAAAAGGATCACTGGCGGTGTCAAGGACTGCCTTTTCGGGCTCTTTTGGCCGTTTTAGCCCTCGCCCCTGCGCCGCGCACTTTTATCGGGGGAGCTCGCCAAGATGATGTCCATGAACAGCAAACAGGCGCACTTCGCCATGCACCCTTCGCTGCCGGAGCACAAGTACACCACCCTGCATTCCAGCTCCGAGGCTATCCGGAGAGCCTGTCTACAAACTCCACAGGTAAAAAGAAATTCTCCGTCCAACTTGAACGGCTTCGAAGTCGAGGTCTGTGGCGGAGCGACGACAGGGCGTAATTCAACGGGTCGCTCCAAGGCGCATTGACGCGCGCGGATGTTTTGTTTTCGTTCGGGTATTCCGCTGCAATTGCTGTCATATTTTTCAAAGCGCGCAAATGTCGACTTGGCTTTTTATTTATGACTTCCTGCTTCGAGAGAGAAATAGCTCTCCCTCAAGCCGTGTCGCCCAAAAGTCCCAACTGACAGATGCACGTATTCACGTTCTCGCGAAACGAACGCCCCGTCATTCTGAGCGCTTCTTTTGACTTTTCTTCCGCCCGCAGCTGCAAAGCAACATTTTCGCCAGTTTGGACGAGACGCTCCTGGCCCGGGCCGAGGCTCTGGCGGCAGTGGACATCGCCGTGTCCCAGGGCAAGACGCACCCGTTCAAGCCCGACGCCACGTACCACACGATGAGCACCGTGCCGTGCTCGTCGACGTCCACGGTGCCGCTGGCCCATCACCACCACCACCATCACCACCACCACCACCAGAACCTGGAACCCCCGGACTTAATGGACCACATCAGCTCGCCCTCTCTCGCCCTCATGTCCAGCGCTCACGACGGGCCCGGGGGCGGAGGTGGCGGCGGCGGAGGAGGCGGCGGCGGCGGCGGCGGCGGCGGCGGCGCAGGGCTCATCTCCAGCGCCTCCGCTCCCGCGCACGCGCACGCCCACCCGCACTCGCACATGCACGGCTTGAGCCACCTCTCGCACCAGGCGGCCATGAGCATGAACTCGCCTCTCACCCACCACGGCCTCTTACCGGGTCACCACGGGGGCAGCCAAGTGTGCCCCGGGCTGACGGGCAGCGGGCTGCCGTCCATCAATGACTCGGACACGGACCCCAGGGAGCTGGAGGCCTTCGCGGAGCGCTTCAAGCAGCGGCGGATCAAACTGGGGGTGACCCAGGCGGATGTGGGCGGCGCGCTGGCCAATCTCAAAATCCCCGGCGTGGGATCGCTGAGCCAAAGTACAATTTGTCGCTTCGAGTCGTTGACTCTGTCCCACAACAACATGATCGCGCTCAAACCCATCCTGCAGGCGTGGCTGGAGGAGGCCGAGGGGGCCCAGAGGGAAAAAATGAGCAAGCCGGACATATTCAACGGAGGGGAAAAGAAACGCAAGAGGACCTCGATAGCCGCTCCGGAGAAGCGGTCCTTGGAGGCCTACTTCGCCGTTCAGCCGCGGCCCTCCTCGGAGAAAATTGCAGCCATCGCTGAGAAATTGGACTTGAAAAAGAACGTGGTGCGAGTGTGGTTTTGCAACCAAAGACAAAAGCAGAAACGCTTGAAATTTTCCGCCTCCCACTGATGCCAGGCTGCGGGGACCAACACAAAAACAAAAGTTCTTGTGACTGAATTTGGGGACCAATGGACTGCAGTCAAAACAACAAACACCATTTTCAGTCTTTTGTCGCTGGCGAGTTTCTACGCCGGTGCGCAACGGGCTTCGGTCATTCTAGAAGAGGCTTCATATATATATATATTGGTTATTTTTTCACGTTATCGGTGAATGTGAAGTATGCAAATATCAGATGACACCCACCGTGCGCCGTCCCTGTAACAGGGGGGCAAAATTGAGCGACGTCGACGTCGCCTTTGAAAAGACGCGGGGAAGGGAAAACGGTTTCCAAAAGCCAGTTGATTTCTCCGAACAGGCCTATTATTTCCACTAATAGCCATTCACAAATTACCTCATTGATTGTCGTATATACTGTGTTTTTGCTTTGGCTCCCGTCGGTGTCGTTCAAGAATAATCCACGTGACTTTGATTTGTTCATGAGTATTTGATTTCCGTCTTTATTCATGTTCGTGATGGAGGCTGCTACAATTCAAATTCCGTTGCGAAATCGCGCGGCTGTCAACGAAAACTTTGGCCTGCGCGGAATTCACATTCACAGGCAGCATTTTTGTTTTTATCCCCTCAAGTAAAGTCTCCCGCGTCTGCCGTGGACATCTTTCGTTCGATTTGCACAAAAAAGGCCCTTTATTTATAAGAAACGTCCACGTCTTTTGTAAATACGTACATCACTTTATCACAAGATTGGAGTTGTGTTAGAATTAAAATGATCGGGTCACGCGTGAAGGTTAACAAGAAAATAGGAGGGGGGGCCGGGGGGGGGGGGGGGGAACACCACCAACCAGAGAGCACGAAAAGCCTTGTCTGCTGATGAAAACAAAACCGAAAGGTCCTTTCAGTGTTTTAGTTTGCAGTGCAAGCACTCTATGCATTATTGGAAGAGGAATTATTCATTCATATTCTTTGGTACGGTCGAGCCGTCGACTGCTGTAGAACTTGCCTTGTGATGGTGTCAAGTCACTGTTAACTGCCTGTGTTCACATGAAGTTCACCACGTTGTTTGTCGTGTTCAATGTGAAGGGAAACGTTGTCAGGATTTTTTTTTCTTTTTCGACTACGTGCACAAGGACATCTATGTTTACAGAGCTGCGACGACGCGTGCGCCCTGGAATTGTCTTTTTTGAGCTGCGCTCTCCTCACAACTTGTCACGCACACGCATTTGTTGTCCCCCTTTCTTTTGCTCTTACCTTCAATTGTACGTATTTATTTTGTTCATCCTATACGCCAAATTCAACAGGGAGGTGTGCTCCAGCAATCTTCGAATAAATCGAAAAATTAAAGTTTGCCTCTCTGGTTGTGAATGGCACACAAAACGAAGACGTTTCCTGTGGTGTTTCATGGCAAGTGTTTGAAATTCATCGAAAATCAAGGAGCCGACGGTCGCGAAGGCCTTCGTTTGAATTCCATCTTCTTGTCCGAAATAAAACATGTTCGTGTTCACAAACTCAACCCAGATGTGATTGCATGAAGAGCGGAACATGCAGTGTGAGTTCGTTTGATTCGGGTCAATTAAATAGAGGTGATTGTTTTTTTGTTTTTTTTGCAGCTCCCAAAAAATGAAAAGGAAATATTTGAAGCAGAAAACAAATGTATGTTTAACGAAGAACTGAAACGAGTCTTGGATAGGACCTTTTAAAAACAATATACAGTGTGTATATATATATATATATATATTTAGATATATATAGATATGTATATTATATTTATATATATATATATATATAAATATATTATATTTATATATATCTATATATATATATATATAAATATATGTATGTATGTATCTATCTATCTATAGATCCTATAGATAGATATCTATATATCTCCGTTCTGAAAATCCCTGCGTAATTTGCATGTTGTTTGGAACGCCGCCGCGCCACGGCAATCATTTTCAGCACCACGAACAGCTCCGCCGGCGGAGCGAGGAGTGATGCATTATTGAAAGCTTCTATCAAACAGCTCTGGGCGGCTGTCTCGCTGCACAGGGGCCGTGGATGAAGTCGGACGCTCTGCCTGCACAATAGCCTCTAATATGTTAATGGCCGGAGGGGATGCCCGAGGTTCCGTCCCCAGCTGGCTCGCCTACCATATGTCAGCCTGTTACGACAGAGGCCTCTATTAATCAGAGGCATATTTCATCGGGAACTTCGCCGATATCATAACCAACCCTTAAAGTGCCATCAAGAATGGGTCGAGGTGGCGTTGCCGCACGGGTCCGCCTTTACGTGCGTTCGGTCTGCTTTTCGATACTTGGTGGGGCGTGACTTGCACCTTCGTGAGCGTTCCATTATTCTGACGAGGACTTCTGCCAAGCAGGTTATGTTTTCATCCTCATTCATAGCTCGTGACCGTAGAGCAAAAAAAAAAAAAAAAAAAGTTCAACCAAAACCACTTTAAAGCGATGACGAGGTGCGGCGCGAGGTTCAGGAGAAAGCGTTGCAATTTGTTGCACTCCGTAGTAAAAACTGCAGCTCAACTTAGCCTTGTTCACGTTGTCAGAAGTCAATTTTCTGTGTTCATTTCCCAGAAAAAAAGAGAAACGCATAGAACTTGTTTGTGTGTGTGTGTGTAGGAAGTGCAGTTATTGTGACCATTTTCTGCGCCCCCCCTCCCTAAAAACTCGAAATGGTAATATTTGTATTCGGGCGCAACATTAAAAAAACATTTTATCGAAACACATTGCAAAATAAACGAAAATGAAAACGTAGCTGTGGTCTCTCCGGTTGATTTCGTCCACAGTTGTATAGCCTTTGTAACACAAATTTAATAATAATAATAATAATAATAATAATAATAATAATAATAATAATAATAACAATTACAAGGCCATCCACGATGGTGATGATTATTCCAGTTCCTCCTCTTCCTCACGTTGGTACCGTGCATTGCACGAGACCGTCTCATATAAATTGCACACCTTCGGGCCATTAGTCGGGGCAGTAATTAATCTATAGCGTGGATGTAAATAAAAGGAAATTGGATTCCTGACAGATGAGACGCGAGCTTCTCTGACACCGCGCACGTCGCCAAATAATGATGTGAGCACACGTTATGGCAACGCGGCGCGGCTCAGATTTACGAGCGTCTGACTTTTTCGAGGCTGCAAGCCGAAGCCAGCGGGCCCGCGAGCTAATCGCGGCTGTTAGGCAGCGGCGCGAAGATGGATGACATCATTAGAACGCTTGCTAAAAGGTGCGAGGAATGGGAGCGCGAGCTCGCACACCGCGTCGTTTCTTTTCTGACGTTGTTCGACTTCAATGCGCTCCGAGAAAAAAAAAAGAAGAAAAGAAAGAATAATCCGAACGCCCGTCGAGGGCCCAGTTGAGGCAACAATGCGCGGGGGAGGGAGGGAGGGAGTGAGTCTGCATGGCTGCGGCTGGCCTTTGACGGAAATGTCAAACCGGGGGATGTCGAGGGGGTAGATCCCCCAGATCTGCACTCATTTCCCATTATATTTGCTCAGTAATCCGCGGTGGCAGCCATGCATCGCCCAGGACTGGTTTGAGAAGCGACGCTGTTGACACACGGGTATATTTCAATCACACAGGGTTCAAAGTCAGACGAACGACGTATTTGTCTAATAAATCCGCCATTTAGCAAGAAAAATATTTGATCTTGGGGGGGTGGGGGGTGGGGGCTGACCTCTCGTCATGTCGCCACTGATGCTTCGAGGATATGCGGCTCGCCCGCATATGGAAAGATGGCAAATTGGATTCGCTCGCGTGAGGGCAACGCCGCCAGTGCGCGCGAATATTTTCGGAAAACTTGAGTGGGAGGGCGCACAAGTTGCCTTGCACGAGTCAATTTGACATTGCGGTGTTTCATGCATGCGCAATACCTGACATCCGATTAAAAAAAAGAAGAAGCGGTACTTATCAATAAAATCAGCGTTGTTCGCAAATAAATAAAACGATCAATAAAAATGTCGACCATCAGTGTTTCTGGTTTGCAAAAGAGAAATTCGGGATCTTGTTGGCCCGCGCAGCTTTACATATATCACGAAGCCTCTCTCGGTGGTTTTACAGATTGAAATAAATAAACGAGGAATCTGTCACATTCAGCCACTGTGCCGTTTGTTGATAAAGGATTCATGTCGGCGTCGTTGGATTGAATGTGCGGTGTAGCTACCATCAGGCCTGAAAGAATTTTCCTTCCGTCACTGTGGCTTTGGAAACAATAAAAGACGTGCACTGTGCAAGTAGCACTTAGCACTTAGTCGCAGGGGCATTAGACGACAGACTCATGGCAGCCAACTTGCCATTACAATAAACTCCGGTAGTTCATTGAAATGAAATCAACGTCGGCCAACTCGGCGTTTCCGAGCAAGTTAGAACGCAGTCCAAGAGGCACACCGTCCACATGAGCGGAAATTCCAACGAAAATTCCCTTGCGTGGGGACAACCCCCCTCAAAGATACAAGTTCAGACGTACACATTTCTGTCAATGTCAATTCGTGCGAATGAAATGGCATCTATTTGGCGGTCCCTGCCTCTCAAGCGCTGCTCTTTGAACCCGAGTCCCGAAACCCACTCCGATGACGTCACGCACGTGGCACAAATTGAAGTGCATGCCACGAAAAACTCGTCATACTGTACAGTCCGTGCACCTCCTTTTGATTTGTAAATCTTGTTGATAAAGAAATTGTGTGTGTTACAGACAAGATAAAAATACTACTACGACGACTACTACTAATAATAGCACTGTATTGCAAAACATACATTTAAAATACAGAATAAAAGATCATAAATAAATATACTGCACTTGATGTACGCAGGGTTGTTTACAATGTTCACTATCGTGTACCAAACTAGAAGAATCTTTCATTTTTGCTTTACACATACTTTAAAATAGATTTAAACAAATAATAACAACTCTTCTTCTTCTGCATCTCTTTTGGAACTCTGTGGGCAGTGGGCACATTTTTTTTTGATTGTTTAGCTGATAAAAACCACATTTTAATTTCTATTCCAAGCACGCCCTTGTCTAGTTTGTGTTCACATTATTGCCCGTCAATGTATCTTTCAAGTATTTTGTTTTGTTTACGGCCACATAGGCTATACCATTGCTGTCCGGGCAGTACAGACAGAGCTGTTTTATCTGTGTGCATGCTATGTGTGGCAGAGAGCAGCGAGCTCTCCATCCGTTGATATTCAATATGTTCCGCTGTACACATGGACTTCAATAATGAGGAGAGTGTCGGCCATCGGTTGTCCGCCACCACGGCATCAAATATTCATCACTGTTGATTAAACAGCCGGCAGCTGCCGATCGTCCGGGTGTCAAATTTTTATCCTGCTACCCCAATACGCACCCACCCAGCTCGACGGAATACATCAAATGGGGCTGGAAGAACACTTGAGGTAACCATGAAGTCCAACTAGTGTATGTGTGTAAGTAAGGGTGCGTAGGCTACCCGCTGGTGTGTGGGGCATCGCTTACACTTTAACACCTTCCTTACCCCAGTGTTTCCTCTCCTCACTGTGGATATTTATATGTAAGACAGCGTGAGAGAGTGAGAGTGAGAGAGAGAGAGAGAGAGAGAGAGGTTTCTGAGCCACACTAAATATTTCATGAGCTGTTGGAGTAGAGGAAAGAATGCCCAGGAAGGTTGGTTCAACTCATTTCTTGAATTGCATTTGAGGAGTATTGAAGATGAACACACACACACACACACACACACACACACACACACACACACACACACACACACACACACACACACACACACACACACACACACACACACACACACACACACACACACACACGTGTACAGCTGTACATTACATCGTCACTTCCTCTGCAGACTTTTAGGAATTGTGCAAAACAGTAATTGGAAAACAAGCATCTGAGTGGGCCATAGACAAAGAGAGAGCTCGGCTTACCGGTCATTGATCGCGTCTCTGGGATCCTATTGGCCTCTTGTTACTCAGACTGGAATATCATCTTCCGGATCCTGTTACTGGAATATACGACACATGACACAGCTGTCAGATCAGCCTCTCAAAACGAGTGTCAACCAGCCAACACGATACAAATGAGAATTTCTACTCCATTTCTGCTCCATCTACAAATAGATTGCACACTGTATCAATAAAATTTGAATCAATTAATACATCAATCGGGACATAATTAAATGTCCCTATTTCTAATTTTATGCTATCAACTTTTTGATGAAACGTTTGGAGAAAGGTATGTTTGTAAGGAAATGGAGGAACAGCTCCACTTGCGGATGACATAAAAGGATTAATAAAAGGGGTCCAAGAATGGACCCTTGAGGGGTGCCACACGTCATGGCCATTTGGTCAGATTTAAAACTTCCAATGGTCACAAAATTACTTTGCTCCTAGTAAGACCTGAACCATTTTAGGACTGGTCCATTAGGTACCAGTCGATGAACGTAGAGCCTCTAGAGTATTTAATGAACCTCACATTAGGTGGAGTTTGGAAGGTGGAGGGAGGCCAGAATCCATCCACCCATTCATTTTCTAAAACATGTCATTCCAGGTAATTTGAGCAAGTGTGTATGAAACTGGGAGCCCTTTGCATGAATCAGTCTGTAGCTCTCACTTTCAAACAAATTGATGGCCCCCCTGGTATCAAGTATGACATGAGCACACATGAAGCCATTTGCATCGCTGCCCTCAAATGCTGTCACCCGCATTTTCCTTTCGGTGGCATGGTCGCGGCCCACTTTTCTCGACTTTAAGAACAGCAAAGAACACGTTTTAATTAAAAATAGCATTCGGCAACACATGTGTAGTATATTATATTTTCAAAAGCTGTTTCGGATGAGTTTCACGTGCTTTGCCAAAAGCACGTGAAACTCAGCATGAGGTTGGCTAGCTAGAATAAATTGGCGGCTGAAGCGCTTGTAGGCGGCTGCACTTCCTGTCGCTTGTTCCACGTGGGAACTTGATTCGCTTCTATACTGGAACATCAAAATCAAAGTAAGAATACATGTCTGTCATTTTTCAACTCGCTGGCCACCAGTTGAAAACCACTGCTTTGGATGATGAAACGCAGAGAAGTTCCTCTAAAAGGCATGAGGACGAACTCCTCTCCAACCGTCAGATATTTGCTACGGACGTCGTGATGGCATATTGTGTTCTGTTGATGTTCACACCCAAGAGAGACTCGGTGCTTGTGCCTTGCGGGATCCCATGTAAGTTGGAGCCCTTTCTGACATCTTTCATCAATACCACGTGTTCTGACATTGATTGCTGTGTTCCTCGGTGTCCTGGCTTCTCAGCACGCGGGTCGTACGGCGAGAGAGCAGCTCTCCTGTTCATTACTCGGGGGACTCCATCAGCTCCTCAGAAGACTGACAGCTACGACAGGCAGAGCCGGAGCCGATGCCGACACGCTCCTGATTAGCCTGTCACTCCGGATGGAGCGAGGCAACAAATGCACGCAAGTCATGTCCTCGGGCTTGAGAAGTGGAGATCACTAATTATGCTCGGACTGACAATGAGACACTCGTCTTTGATATTTCACTTTATCCGTTTACTTGGTCAATTAACAACATGACATAACAGATTGTTCTCAAAGCGACGGCAGGGGATCAGTTACAGTTGTGTCAATTGAAGGTTTGTTGTTTTTAACCAGACTGCAAAAAAAATGAGTTTTTCTTTGCATTTGAATTATTGAAATTCATAAATGTAAAATTATTAGGAGGGTTTCAATATAAGCATTCTTTTTTTTCTTTTCTTTTTTTTTGCCAGGGTTGATAAAACATATGAAATGAATGTTTTTATGACCTTTGGTCGGTTGATTTGACTCAAAAATGAAACCAAATCTCACTAAACATTGTAGCGGACCATCACGTAGGTCAAACATGAAAATCTCTCAAATTGGTGTGAATCCCAAATGGACAACTTGACTTTGGCCCTTGTCAATCACTTTTTAATGACCTCCTAAAGTGGACTTGAACAAGATTCACCACAATGTACAGCCTGGCTCTGATTCTTCTTTTTCTTCTTCTTTTAAGCAAATGAACAAATTATTATTCTAATTATGGAAACAGCTTCAATGATGCACAGCCACCAGTAGATTGCAGCGAGTCACCATTTTAGATATACGATCATATAAAACCGCTTGCTTTGAGCCTCGGCTAGATTCGGTGGCAAATTGAATCATTGTACAGAATATCCCGTGGGTCTTGAGATAAATAACTCAAGAACACATCCAACAGACATCATCGAAGATCAGCAACTTCCTCTCCTCAAAGCTCAGTTGACAAGACAACTGTTTGTACGTACACTTTCCGAGAGTGACGTGTTGTGCAACTTTCTGTGTCCACTCCGCCGGTCCCTCATACAGTCATCATCCATATACGGTCGTCCTATATTGACCAGTGTTGAAGCGTGACGGAAGAAGAACGTGCTGAATAATTCAGACTGAAAACAGAAGGAATCGATCAAAATGGCAAAAAACAAAACAAAACATGATGTGACGAGCATTGCAACGCTAGGAGGCTGTCTAGGAGGCAGTAAAGGACAGCTTGTCTTCAATATGACATGTCAATCAAAGTCACGTGATTTTGAAGTTTGGCTTTCCAACGGTAATGCTGAGAAGAAAAAGACTCCCGTTTATTATGTTCGTCAAGCAGATGCTAAGTAATTGTAATTTGCGATCATGGAGCTTTATTGGTCAATTACTCGCTCAAATCAAGTGGCTAGGCCTGATCTAAGCGTCTTATTACAGTCAATTAAAAGAAACGCTCTCCGAGGTGGTAGATGAGTCTGAGAGGGAGGTCTCGCCACATGCTCACTATATCACCAGGTAATGAATATTTTCATTAACTTGCGACCCGCCTCCGATCATTTCATTTCCTCACCGAGGGTTCAATACTTTAGTGGCTCAATAATGAGTTTGATTTATGTGCCCCGCTTTAATGAAGGCGGGCGATCACTTCCCCGTCCTCCTCTCGCCAAGCGCTCTTGCCCAGCCTGCCGGCTTCTCCCGTCAGATTAGGGCGAGGGTAAGAATAGGCCTCGGTGAATCGAGACGGCTCGCGAACAAGAAACGGACACTCGCTTGATGAAATATTTACACCTGCATCATTGTGGGGTGAAGGCGGCGTTCGCGTGCAAACCACGACAAGGGGAAACGTGGCCTTTTAAAGAGTGAAGAAAACATATGTGAGCTTTCTCTGTCGACGGAGTAAAATTGTCAAAGACAAACTATCCCTGCCTTGGGTATCGCGAGTGAATACGAAGCAGATCTGGGCTCAGTGCATGCAGTCAAGAATTCATCTATTCTGTCGTTTCAGTCACAGGAGAGAAAACACGGATGGAACTTTCCATCCGGGAATCCAAAATGGACTCTCCATCCATCTCCGGTCACATCATCCACTGTGGAGCACAAAGTGACACAAGGATGTGAGAATCAATCCCATGACAGGTGCGGGATGGCCGCCGTGTGACTCGCTACGGTACCCGTGGCGAGACGGGTTCCAGAACGTACTCCCAACAAAACAATGTCTGCTTTCAAGTGAATTCTAATATTTCAGCCACAATGATTGTGGCCTGTTTTTCTTTTACTTTTGTTATTCAACAGTGAGTGCGTTGCTTTCGATCACAGCTTTCACCGATTTTCTGTTTGGACTCCAACAGATCCGTGGCCTATTTTAGAAGCAAGCTCACTCATCTAAAAACTCAAGCCCTCTGGCTAGCTGCGCGTCGACGTTACCTCAGATTCAAGATTTCTCAAAACGTGACTGTCAGCAGAATAATACTGGAGCACAAGCCAAAGGCAAACAAAAAAAAAAAAATCATGCAACTCCTGCTTGCATTGTTTTCTTGTTGTCGATTGGCCAACGCAACCTCAATCTTCATCGGGAAATAGTTGCTATGATGCTAATTCGATTTTTCCTGAATATAAGATAATCGGTCAGAATACTTTTCAAGCGTTGTGCAAACAGCGAAATGTACCTCGGAGCAACTCATCAACCGGCAGTAGCGGGTTTGAGCTCCCGGGCCAAGGCGAGCGGAGTAGTAAAGCTCCTCTTCAGAGCCACATTAAAACGGCGGCGAATTAGCGAGCTGGCCCGACTGTCCATCTGTGCCTCTCCCAGGAACATTTTGCAAAGCCCGAATGCAGCTCTCTCTGCCATTACCCCTCGCTCAATTATTGATGGCAATTATCATGGCACACTTAGACGCGGCGATCACAATATATTCTTAACAAGAAGCAAGTCAGCGGGCTTGGTGTCCTATCATCTTTTATTTCTTGGGGGATGTGCTTTATTCCCGCTTCCCTTGAATTATCATTCCAAAGGAAAAAAAAAAGGTAAAACTCTAAACTGTAAATCACGTATCATATAACTGGCATGGCTACAAGGTCACATACGCAAGCCATCGCTGTAAGAACGAAACAAGGCCACTCGACTATGATTTCCCATAAAAACAAGCCTGCCCCCCAACTCTCCGCTGCGACGATAAATAAAATAAAAAATGACTATAAAATTGTTCCAAATCTGCCAGTGCATAACATTGGAACCTTACCAACATTAATGAAAAGAAAAAAAAAGAATCATAAATTAATTTTTAACACAGACTAACTTTGTCAACAGAGTTTATGAGTCTGTATCAGAAAAGTTTGCCTGAAAAAAAAAAATCCTCATTTCAATTAGAAACATTTTTTTGCCCGTCTAATTGATAATGATTATCTCCGTCTCTCTCCGGCTTTCTTTTCATACACATTAAATATTTTCCCATGGCGTCTCTGAAGGGTTTGCTCACAACATTTCATAGGTGCATTTGGAAATTCACTCCGACGCCGCAAGACATCGTTTTTCAGCGGGGAATCTGAGAGGCCAAGTACGTTCCCCTTTTATGAATTAACAAACGTACCCTTGTTTTTGTTGTTGTTGTGACAAGCTGACAGACTCCCGGATGATGCGAGCTGCTTTGACTCCCATTTTGTGGCACTCTGAATAACTGAACCGTTCCAACAATGTTTTGAGTCTCCGAACGGTCCGAATGGCGCACAGCATACTCAGAGTGGCTTTCCAAATGCACTCTTAATCTCCTGCTGTGTGCTTTGTGCGCGCATGCATGGTGAATTAAAAAAAAACAACAAAAAAAAATGCGAGAGAAAATCCCTCCCTCGCACACTCTGACAATGATAGCACCACTGCCATCTACCGTAGTGGATGCACAATTACACTTTAATACGAAAAAAAGAGCACCCACTATTTGAGAAGCACCGGCATCAAGGAAGATACTTCTCTGCTCTACCAAAGCAGTGCATTTTATGCATGGTCTAAAAACATTTTTATATTGTTATTTATAGAACAGATTTGTAATTCACAGTGTTGCTCGATAAAAAAAGGTACAGTACATCTTGTTTGTGAAGACTGAAATGTCATCAAGATGAAATAAACAAAGAAAGATTATTATAAATGATTAATCCATCACAACATACCAGAGCAATGCCCAGTTTAAAGTTTTTACTTGTGTTCAATCTGCCTTGTGCAATAAATATGATTTCTGATGAAGCAGAGTACATTTTAGTCAATGTTTGTCTCTGGGTGAAGCAGCCGCGGCACGATGGTCGACTGGTTAGCACGTCTGCCTCACAGCGCAGAGGTGCAGGCTTCGATTCAGGCCCCGCCCTTCCCGTGTGGCTTTTCTCCGGGTACTCTGGTTTCCTCCCACATTCCAAAAACATACACGGTAGGTAAATTGATCACTCCATATTGTCCCGAGCTGTGATTGTGAGCATGAATGTTTGTTGGTCTATGTGTGGCCTGCGTTTGGCTGGCAACCGGTTCAGGGTGCCCCCCGCCTACTGCCCAAAGACGGCTGGGATAGGCTCCAGCACCCCCCGCGACCCTCGTGAGGAAAAGCGGGTGAATGGATGTGTGTTTTACTTCGCAATACCCGTGAACCAAAATATTAATGGTAATGTATGACCAAAAAACATTCCAAATGAGA
Organism: Hippocampus guttulatus; assembly: GCF_054856545.1. Lineage (NCBI taxonomy): Eukaryota > Metazoa > Chordata > Actinopteri > Syngnathiformes > Syngnathidae > Hippocampus > Hippocampus guttulatus. The sequence goes on along the minus strand of NC_141263.1, from coordinate 27,746,950 downwards.
TTAAATAAAAAAAAAAAAGACAAATTCCAAAACCGGCTACAAGCCACGATGTGTCCCAAAGCCCTGTCAAGTAGTTTCAAGCGTGAAGCACTCCGATTCCTTGGCTGTGGCTGTCCTTTCTTTCCCCTTCCACTGCAGAGGAAGGCCCTAGCTTGCTGCCTTCCAACGCCGCAGGGCATGAAGCTAGGAGGCAGTGAGTTTCCATCAATTAGTGCACCCCTGCGGCCTCCCCGCACAAGCCACCTTTGACTGCGCAGAGATATTGATTAGTTCAGCTTCGCTGTCAGGTCCGGACCGGGCAGGCCAGGGTGATCCAAGGCCTTCACCTGAGACAAGTTCATGTTGAGTTTCTGACACGTGCACACGCACACACACAATGCACGCACATTCGGGAATGCTCCCTCAGATGACTGCGAGGCGAGAGTGAGGAAAGATGAGAGGAAAAGTCCACACCAGTGGCCTGTCAAGAGGCTGACGGCTGGGAACTGACAGCCGCTTGTTAGTTTTCTTACACATCTTGGCACTAGTTGCGATGAAATTTCCCAACAAAAAGAGACCCCTCCCCCCGCCACACACACAACTCAAGACTATATGAATAAACTACATCCATATTTTGTTTTGTTTGAGGGTGACCATAAAACAGCAACGGAAAGAACAAATATGCTATCTGGTTGATGATTTTGTGTCACTGAAAGGTCAAACTGATCTGAGCGGAGCATCCGTCCATCCATTTCTATGCATGCGAGTATTGTAGCCTAACTGTACTCATGACGTCGTCCAAATAGAATAAATGGCTTGAATTTGTCATGTAAATCTGTTTTTATTGGAGAGGTAGAGAAGCATTTTTCAACTGATTCTGACCCAGCCAAATATTTAATTGAATTTTTTGTTGTAATTTTAGTAAGTAAGTAAAGTGAAGGTCGGAGCGATTAAGGTGGGCAAAGGTGCCCACAATATAGCAATATATCCATGTTGATCGGTAAGTAGGCGTGAATGTACAATATTCTTGCGCATCAATGTAGTCGCATTAATCCCCCCCCCCCACCCCCCTCCCCTGCTCCACTTGACGTTAAGCAGGCAGAACAAAGTTAATGTTGAAGAGCTGAGACCCCCTGTGGTTCTTAACGCTGCGATGAATTGAACCGTTTCACCTTCGTCTTTATCGCTGTGCTCACAGGAGCTGCTATGCCATTATGGCGCCGAGTCGAGCACTCCGTCGTGGGGAACGGCAGAATACCTTCAGCCGTCTTCGCTGATTCAGCCATTTTAAGTGCCGTTCCTTCTGACATGAGCTTGGGCACGACTGCCAAGTCAGATGGCGTCAGATCACGGTAAGGTAGCGGTCCCCAACCCTTTTGGTCACGCACCACCTGAGATCGGCAACCATTTTTCTTTTCATCGCTTTTGAATTGCCGGTTTTAAAGCAGTGCTACTGACAAAATGCCTTTTTCATTCCTTTCAAACGATCTTGCTCAATAGCACAACAAGTGTAGAATATTATAAAGTAATACAGTAAACTAATAAGAAATGGACCAATCAGCAATAATAAATACAACTTACAATGTAAAGATAATTATTTTTAAGGTATGGTCCTACATACGACGTTAGCCTCATTGCTACTTGCAAACATGACCAAAAGATGACACCATTGATCGCTGCTTTCATCCAGTGATTGCCGGCGACGTATGAGTGACTAAACTGCTAACGTTTAGGTGAGCGGGCTGTGCAAATTCTGCTCGCATTTTCATGCTTTCCACTTGATCGATTGGGTGCTACTTGTTCAAATAATTCAACAGGTTTCTCGTATCGCCTTGTTTTGGACGACGTGCCATGCACGACTGTTCCTCCTCCACGTCGCCAGCGGAGGAACTTCTCTTGTCAAAACGGCGTCATCGTTGGAAATCGTGGCCGCCCGGCAGCTGGGCATTTAGCTGTACGTTTGGTCAGTTTGTTTCGATGATTTTCTGTTTACCGCTCCTTCTTTCACTTCTTGGCGGATTCTGTTTATTTCGGCTTGCAAACCAATGTTAGAAGGGGGACCTGGATGAGCTAGAGTTGCACACATTTCCCCTAATGGTGTAAATATGCTCACAGCTCGCCACTGGTGGCGCAATATCAAGTCATTATTCACGACATTACAGTCCCAAAAACTTCTCAGTGTGTTTGCAAAAAGTTATTCAATACACGCTGAACAGAAAATGCGTCGTCTGCTTCGATTAAAACATTCAAACTATGGCCAATTTGGATGAAATAATTCAAGAAGTCATCGTAAGTGACAGAGAGATACATGTTGCATTTAAATGGGACATATTTCCTCTTAGATAGAGACACGTTGCCCACTTTCATTTTATAATTTGGCCCACCTGCCTCTTGCTTGCGGAACGTGTGCGAGGTGCGCCCCAAAACCTTTTTCAAATTGACTATGTCGCCTCATTGCTTCCAGGGCCAACAGGGCAAAGCAACGCTCGTAATTGACAAGAGAATTAGCAAAAGCTTAACTATATGGCAGGTGATATATCATTACCCATAGACTTGACCCCCGGTGACCCATCCCTACTCCCATGTGGCCTCTTGCTCAGGCTTGCGTGCAGAAGACGGGGGCTGCCGTCCGCCTCTGGAAGAGCTAAATCAACAGTGTCTGGCCACTGCGTTTTGCTTGAATGGTTTCATGAAAAACTCATCATCTGTTCATTTTGGAGATCAAACATATGCGCGGCGCAAATGCACAATGATTAGGAAAAGCAATCTGATCAACCTTGAAGAGATTCTGGTCCAGATCTAATACATTTCAGATGACAATTTCCACTCGCCTGCTGCCACCGCTTCATAATTCTCGCCCTCAATCCGCCCGCCATCTTTTCTATGCTCCTTAAAGTTGAAGAACAAGACCTAAAGGTGTTATCTTGTTTGCAATTGCAATTCGATGGTTGGTTGCATGGGGCGGCCCGGTAGTCCAGTGGTTAGCACGTCGGCTTCACAGCGCGGAGGTACCGGGTTCGATTCCAGCTCCGGCCTCCCTGTGTGGAGTTTGCATGATCTCCCCGGGCCTGCGTGGGTTTTCTCCGGGTGCTCCGGTTTCCTCCCACATTCCAAAAACATGCATGGCAGGCTGATTGGATGCTCTAAATTGTCCCTAGGTGTGAGTGTGGGCGTGGATGGTTGTTCGTCTCTGTGTGCCCTGCGATTGGCTGGCAACCGATTCAGGGTGTCCCCCGCCTACTGCCCGGAGACGGCTGGGATAGGCTCCAGCACCCCCCGCGACCCTAGTGAGGATCAAGCGGTTCGGAAAATGGATGGATGGATGGTTGGTTGCATTTCCTGGGTATTTGTCCAAAGTGTGATCAAGTCAATGTTTCCGAGACAAGACAGGACACTTTGGCTGCGATGTGGCTCGCTTTCAAGTCACGAGCACACTCTTTCGTTCATTTCGTGCCTTTAAAGCAGTTGCGCCCAAACCTTCGTGTGTCATGGACCAGTTGAGACAAGTACATGCTCTTAGCCGACCTTATCCTGACAACAAATATAATTGGAGACAAATCCAACTTTTCATTAACATAGTTTGCATTCATTTCAAACAGTGTTATGGGCCACAAAGAAATGAACTAATCGGGAATCATAAATAACAATCGAGAAGAGAAAGTTGAAGAGAATTAGTGGAGTCAAGTTGATCCGGTGCAAGAGAAAGCATTTCAAGTTGGCCGATTTGGGCATTCCCCGGAGACGGGGAGAGAAAACGATGATTTATGACACGCAAAGACTCTGCCGCCCTTAAAAGAATTACCCGCCGATGCGCCTGTGCGGCTGAAGCAAATAAAGGGAAAATAAATAGTGGCTATGTAATGTTTGATACACCCGCTAAACGTAATAACATTTTGGCGTTTCCCACAAAGTGGAGCGGAATGAAATTAGAGGTCCCTGTAGTGTGTAATGAAACGTGGCATCTCCCAACTCTAATGCGTTTTGTCATCATGAGGCCATATTAATGCTCCTCTCCAACTTTCTATTGATTGATGGGCGACTTGGAAATCGAGACAAGCACAAACATTCCCATCAGGGGAGCGCGCGGGCTGCATTCACTTTAAGAGTACGGGATGAAATATGAGGTGAAGAGCTACAATGACATTTGCAAGATTTACTCGAATGCACTTGAGGTTTGCCTATGAGAGGGCCCCTCGCTGAAAGCCACTTGATCGCGCGCGCCTCATTTTGATGTCAAACGCGAAAATGTCAGGATTTCACACGATTTGTGTTGTACTTGTCAGCGGGTTGCCGGAAAGTCAAGCCAAAGGGGATTTGGTCACGTGCGAAATGGCAATTCCGAAACAAAAGGAGCGCTTCCAACTGGAGCGGATGCATATCGTTCGCTCATTCGTTTGTCAATTCAACATAAGGTCTTCCCTCACATTTCACACATTTCGAATTGTGCTTGAAGTTTGCAGTTTCAACGTTACTGAATTTTGTGAAAATGAGATCATGACAACTTTTGAAACCGCTACGTGCAACACACACACACACACACACACACACACACACACACACACACACACACACACACACACACACACACACACACACACACACACAGAGAAATAAACAGGTGTGGGGGGGGTGATAGTTGCTGACACATATTTTTGGTTTAAAAATTATCTTGAAAAACATTGCATACTCCTGTCATGAAGGTTCGAAAGGGCATGGATGGGAGGTCACTTTCAAGCCCCCCCCCCCTCAACCTGCTCAGAGCCACTCCCTTTAAGCATGATCCTGATAAGGGAGTGACACCACCCTCACCAACGAGTAGCCACATAAACTCAGAGCACCAAGTTCATTGGGGAAAATCCCAGCCAAAAACGGAGACAGCCTGTCCAGCAAAATTGCCGAGGTAGACATTCTCCTCCAATTTTGATGATTGGAACGAGAACAGTTTTTTTGCACCAAAAAGTCTGTTGACTTCATATAGTGACTTGATCTGAATCCAGATGATTTTATTTCATGCAACCACTTGACAAAATAAATTGAGTAAATTCAACCAAAACTTTTTTTAGTGTTTGATGACAATTGTTTTTTTTTTATTGTGCTAATCGTCGCAGGGCCCAATTTTAATTTTGGACAAACTATGTCCTTCCGATTCCAAATTTCAAGGAACGGTTTAAAAGCAAAGCCCAAAAGCACAAAAAACAAAAGTCTCGCTCTCAGGAGGTTCATCAACCAAACAACCCCCCCCAAAAAATAAAGAAGACGAGGGAGCTTGGTTTTGAATCTGCTCACGGTGCCAGTCATTTCTTTTGCCAGCTGTCACACTTGAAAGTTAACAACCAGCCAAATGTCTTTTGTAGTTTGCGGGCCCAGCTGAAGTCCCCACACGAGATGGCCCTTAAATGGACCCGCGGCCATCCCGCTGGGACCCAGTAGGATGAAATACTGCCGGGCCACAATGCGCCGAGCGACGACAAATCTTCAAGGCATTAGCGCTCATTACCAAAGCTCTCCTCGGGGCAAAACGAGCAGATACACACCGTAAACTTCCCGGCTGCATGATCTTATGCAATAACTTGACTGAACTCACACCTTCTGGTGGCGTCGGCCTCATTAATTGTTACTGGGAGGCGAAGTAATCGCCAATTAAGCTCAGTGTGTCTAATTTTACTGTCACCTTGCAAAGGCAGACGAGGAGGAAGAGAGGGAGGAAGAGAGGTCATTATCGGCCGATGGAGGGGGTGGGGTGGGCGTCGGTTAATCTGTGAATAACGGCAGGGGCGGTGGCGGCTCGGTGTGGAGGGGGGGGGGGGGGGGGGGGTCGGGGGCGGCTTTTTGAGGGGCCAAGCTTGCTTGGATTGTGTTGTCTGGCAGCTCATCTATATTTTATGCCCCCACTCAGACAAATGAAAGCGGAGCCACCCGGAACAAGGGGGAGGGGGGCACCTCTGACACTTCAAAGTGAAGTCCTATGGGTGGCTTCTTATTGAAGCTCGTCCTGTGCGTAGCCCGACCCGCGTGCAGTCGCACCCCCCCCCGCCCGCCCCCGCCCCATGCTGAGAAGCTGCTGGGGCCTCATTAACCCTTAAACAGGCTTGAGAGGGGTGCAACATCCATGAAACTAATTACCCGAGCGACACACGGATAGACATGTGACCCAGCTAACACACACACACACACACACACACACACACACACACACACACACACACACACACACACACACACACACACAGAGTACGGATGAGAGCAGCCGTAGAGGTATCGTGGATCTACGCCCCAGTGTTGCCCCTAATTGAAAGCCCCAACCCTAATTTTGGGTGGTACTGCTATTCCCCCCCCCCCCCCCCCCCCCCCCACCTCCATGACCATATTTGCCATCACACAAAAGCGCTATGTCACAATTAGCGGAATATGAGCGTGATAATGAGGAGAAAAGAAAAGATGAAAGGCGAGAGGAGGGACACAGGAGGAACAAAAAAAGAGAGAGAGAGAGAGAGAGAGAGAGAGAGAGAGGCACATATCAAAGAATGGTCTAATTGAGGTAACGCAGTCTGCCTCATTTGCATGAGACAGTGCAGCTCAGCTTCACTTGGCCATGTCTAATGACGCTAATGTCTTGACAAATTAATTTTGCTAATTAGGCACGCCCAGTGGTGCTCACCGACAGATTAAGCAGATTAAACAAACAACTGCTGACGATCCCTCAGCGGCCTGAAAGGTGCTTTTTCTCTGGGTGTGTTTTCCTGCTGACTCTGTGTTACTCCGACAGGGAGTCCTCAAACTTTCTTATTGCTTTTACATTCACTGAAATTCAACCAGGACAGATTTTATCCGAGGTGTCTTTTTTTTTTTTTTTTTGTTACAAAAATCTGAATCATCATTCTGGATGCCCATCAGCGAAGAAAGCGAGCAACGTTACAGAGCTTGCCACGCGTTGCCGGCTGCTCATTGAAGCCGACCAGCCATCAATCTTGCCTCCAAGTTTTAATTCTTAGCCTCTACTGCGGTTCAAGCACAGGCCCCACCCTCCCCAAGCCACACCCACCTCACAGCACCCAGGCAGTGTGTGCGACAGCTGCTGCCCTCCACGTCGCTGGTAAAATGAATAGATTATGTGCGGTAATTAGGCGTGGAGCCGAATCAGCGGACTCTGGGGCGAGCCCTGAGGGGAGAGGCCTTAGGTCTCCATTTTCGTCAACAATGTCACATCGGAAAAAAAAACAACAACCCCAGACCGTATTTTCATGACCAAGAGTTTTATCGTACGCTGGAGTGCGTTTGTGGACATTTTTGCTATTTAAGAACACGTGAGGTCAGAGGTCATTAACGTACCAGAGAAAAGGCTTGGCTTGGCTCAGCAAGTTCCGATTCATCGCAGAGTTGGTTGATCGTGCAGTTGCCCATGAACTTTGTCGGTCTTTTGTTGCGTGTGCCCCAGCTTTTTGGGAACGTGTTGCTGGCATCAAATTCAAAATTCAAAGTGAGTGAATACTTATGTCATTTGGATTCTGGTTCTATTTGTAATTTTTAAAAAAATGTCCTAGTTTCTTTGTAATGGTGGAGTGTAAGTACAGTGTTTTTTTTTAAAATATACATCAGGGATTATTATGCAAGACCCCCTCACCCCCTCCATTGAATTAAAAGGATGTCTGTCAGATTGCAATTGTTGTACTCGACATTTTGCCATTTCACCAAACCAATCTATCAAATTAGAAAAAAATTGCATCCAAAAAAAAAAAGAATGATGAAAAGTCTGCACCTGACCACTCCCAGCGCTTTTATTTGACATTTCCGGCAGCATCTTGAATGTCGCACAAAGAGAAGAGCAGGAACACTTGATGAAAGTCAAATGCTGAGCAGGAGGAGGCCGGAAAAAGAGAGAGCGAGAGAGGGGGGGAGGACACCATCCGGAGTTTGATGCCGTTGTACCCGCCCCTAGGCTCCGAAACGCCACCCAGCATTTGCATTGGACTCATTTTGGGTGGCACAGTGCTGGGTGACCCGCCTGTGATCTCCTCCGTGATTAACATATGCTTGTTAGTCAAGGTCGGTTGACCGCTCGCAGACTCCCCTCGGACATTTCTGGCCGGTCTTCTGTTTCGGTCTGTTCACAAATAACACTTATCAGCACCGTCTACTGGGCTCGAGCTGATCAAATTTACTCTACAAATGAGTCCGGAGCGTTTTAATGAGGTCATGAATATGAAGCTGGAGCGGTATTTGTCCAATCTCACCAAACCTCATTTGGACATAATGAAGACATGGACCCACTTCTGATGATTCTCTCCATTTTGCAGGGTTCTTGCCCTCTCTCTGAGAAAGCAAATATAATCTGCGGAACCAAAATCAGGATAGCAGAGGATATATATATATTTTTTTAAAAACTGCCTTAAAGAGCCACGTTTAGCCCCTTTTGATAATGTTGTTGGCAGCCTTTTAACCCAAAGCTGTTCAGCTCGCTTCTTCATGTGAAAGCCCACTTACAAGCGGGGAAGGAAGTTAACATGCTAATGTCGCTGGGTGATGCTAATACAGGGCTGAATTAACATGTCATAGATGAGAGCATTTGTCATATAGGAAAACAAGAAGACCAAACGGAAACATGACGTTATTTCATGTGGAATATTTCAGTTTGGGCAATCTTATTTTGAAGAGGAAGGGGAAATGAGGCATTCCTAACTGAATTTCTGGATTTATACCCATTGGGCTTCTACGAGAAATCAGAAATTAACGAAGGGTAACTTTCAACAAATGTTTTTGAATTTTTTTTCCGACTTGGTATATTTTAGCATCCTGACCAAATTGGAGCCCTATTGTCAATCTATTGTGAAAGACTACGCCAATGTTAGTTTTCACATTCAAGACCTGTGCATTTGGCATACCAGATAAAATCACTTGACCAGAGCAGATTATGTCCGAACCCCCCCCCCCCCCAAATCAGGCAGCGGCCTGAAGAATTTTCTAAGCGCTACTTGTGCGCGCACGAATGAGGTCCCGATGCCCCCATCCTGTAATGCGGAGGCGTCTTTGCGACTTGTGCGTGCTGTTTGCACTCGGCGCATCTCAGGGACATCAAAGCGCTGTGCAAACTGAGCCCCTGGCAGCTCTTTACAATCCCATCTCCCCTTTCTGTTTAAAGCAGGCAAGAGAGAAAAGACCCAACCTAATAAAAGAGGCACTATTCAAAAGAAGAATAGACGGCTCCACGGTGTGTCGTGTTCACGTCGCTTGGCGTGTGCATCTCGGAGACGAGGAAAAGGGGGGTGGGGGGACGGGAGGAAAGCACAGTGGATGATGGTGAAAGGGTGGCTAAAAGGTGTTTATGGTGAGGCAGAAATGAAGGCAGGCAGGGTCACCTCGTTCTCCTGGGTGGTGTTGGCACCATTTGTTTCGCCAATGAGACAGAGCACAGGGAAGAGATTGCACCGTTTTTCCAGCTTTTTTGCATGGCATAGGTGGCCCCGTGTCATCCTCATCGCTTTGCCGAAGAAGGGAAAAAACAAAGCACAAAAAAGGAGCAGCTCGTCGCCCTAAATAATTTTGGCTGCGGCCTGTCAAGCGGCAGCACTCGGCACGGAAAATAACTGCCCCGGCCAACACTTTCCTGTCCATCATTGTTTGGTTTTATTTTCATTTGTTGAGAAACCCAACAAGTGTATTTGCGGCGCATGCGTCTTCATTGTTTGCGTCTCCATTATGTGATCCGTCTAAATTTGCGCTCTTTTCTTTTAATGGCTGAAAGGCAGCGAGTGCGGAGGGACAAGAGAGCTCCGTGCAATTGACGTTGTAAAATAAAATACTTTGTAAAAGGGAAATAAATGCCGCAGCCAGTGGAAGATTCATGCGCTCAAATAAACTGGGGCTTTTGAATTTTTAATTGGGGAGCCCTAATTATGGCCATCAGACAGTACTTCTAAACACTCTCTCTGCACTTTCTTCCCATTGCTCTTTCCCCCAACCTCTTCGGTTTAGCGGGCAGACGCGGGCTCGGTCCGCGTGTATTTTTCCATGCTATTAATATTTGATGAAAATGGGCCAGGCTGCATCAGCTGCTCATCGCCACTAAGAACACGGCCTCCATTATGAGCCCCGTGCTTCCTCTCCGCCGCGTGCATTAGCGAGATGACGGAATGCAACCGCGTGGGCGGGAGGTGGGAAATGCGCGCGGCTTAAAATTATGGGGCGGCGTGCGCGAGCGAATGGTCGTGCGCGGGAGCCGGCTCATCAACCATCGCTGTCGATTGGCGCTATTAAATGGTGAGAAACAGTTGGGTGTGTGCTATAATTGAGCTGACGCTAATAATGAAAGCATCTCGAAGCCCTTGGCGATACGCTACAGATACTGATGCCCCTAATCATTCAGCCGTTGGGCAGAATGGAAGAATATATTGGCTTCTTGGCCTGGAAGAAGGGTACAAAGATTTAAGACGGCTCTAAAAAGAACGTGGAGCCCCATCTTTCCCCAAGCCGCTTCTGCTCTGATATGCAGTCGGCGCAAATCAGCGAGCCCGAGAAGTGAGAGCGACAGCACTCATTGATCCTCAGTGTTATTCAAGTTACGACGGGCAGGTGATGCTTGATTGAGGTCATCGCCCTCCGACGCTCTTCTTCACTTGTCCCTCCTGCAACACGAGCGCACGCAGGCACTCATGTTGTTGGTCCCCACGCTTTGCTCACTGGGGAATGAGGGGAGCCATGTTAGGGATCGGGAGTTTGTGTAAAGCCTCAGTCAAGGACCTCCATAATGATCAACTCAACCTTGTGACTCCTGTCTGAGAGCTTGCTCCCTGGGGAGCGCGCGCACGCGTGTGTGTGTGTGGGGGGGGGAGGGGGGCGGAGCGGGGCGGTGCAAGGGGATTATCCCAATAATTTGAAGATGATGAGAAATAAAGAAAGGATTATACAGATTGTGGATCCTATTTGGAGACATTCAAATTGTCATTTTAAAATTAATGGAACATCTTGGCCCAAAATAAAGCAAACTGCATTTTTGGGCAAGGCAAGAAACACACATTCACCTTGTAATGTTGAGCCAAATAATTTAAAAAAATGTTGTTGTTTTTTTTTAGCATGACACTGCTCGTTAACGTGTGTGCAGAATCCCCAGGCAGCATGCAAAGATGCCCTCCAAGAGGCGGCACAGGGGTGACGCGAGCAATTTGATTGATTTGAATCTTGCCTTTGAACTTCTTGCGGGAGGAGTCAAACATTTTGCCAGCCTATTTGAGTTGTGAGATGAGAAATAGCGCACTCAAGAACATCACAATTTATTCTTTCATCAATTGCTCCATCAAGTGATGAATGACGCTGCCATTAGCTGTAATAAAAGGGAGTGTTGTAAGAATAACAGTAAAACACATTTGGATGTGTAAATGCAGTAAGGTGTTTTTTTTTTGGGGGGGGGGGGAGGGTAGGTAACTGGGTCATAGCACAACTGTGCAATAATCAAGACAATGTTGTTGTGGTGACTTTTGGCTTGTCAGGAGCTACCACAGCGAGTGGCTTGCATCATTTCATGAGTGCAATTTATTATTTTTTGACCTGAAGAAACGTATATTTTCATGGAAAAAGTTTGACCAATATTGTGTCCAACGATGCCCACTGGGCATCCATTGCAGCCTGGTCATCCCGGAAGGGGGATTCTCCCATCTGCGGCCCCTTCTCAAGGTTTCTCATTTTTCTCCAGATGGAGTTTTTGGAGTTATTCCTTGCCCTCCTGACTTGACTTTGTATTTTCGAGAATATATCTTTTTTTGAATTGAGACAAAAGTTGCATGAGAATACAGGTGTATTACCAAATTGAAAAAAGGATAAGAAACTCTTTGTGCTTTTTATTTATTTATTTCTTTAAATGGTGTCGTCCAAATATCATTTATGCAGCTTCTCTCAAATCTGCCAGCCTCTTTGCAAACCAACTTACACACCCGTGCAAATGCCCCTTTTCTGACATTGCTTTGTACAAATCTCTGCTGTGTATGTATGTATAGGGCACATGCGGACGAACAAACAACCACGCTCACCGTCACACCAAGGGACAATTTCGAGGATTCCATTAGCCTGCCATGCATGTTGTTGAGAGGAAACCAGAGTAGCCGGAGAAAACCCACGCAGGCACGGGGGCAACATGCATACTCTACGCAGGAAGGCCGGAAGTGAACCCTGCACGTCTACACTGTGAGGCCCCCGTGCCAACCAGTCGAGCACCGCGACGTTACCTGCTGATACTTTCCCCGTGTACATGTAAACGCCATCTTGTCCGATCAGGACTCCGATACATCTAAGAACTTGTTTTTCGCAAGGACGTCTCTGAGTTCTCCCACGCTCCCAAGTTCTCTTTCGGTTGTTCGCATCAGCGGCCAGAGCATAAATGCTCCTAAAACATGAAACGACCGATCTGCAAGTTCCATTTGACGAGGCCAAAAAGGGGCAAACTTTGCACTGAAGCTCGGCGGTGACGGCAAATGCAAAGAGACGGCGGTAAGTAGAGTAGAAAGCACCTGTCATCTCCGGCTCTCGGCCGACTTGATCAACATCAAATTTTAATTTCCCTCCCCGAGTTGTGCACTGAAAGGTTGTTAACGCCGGCGCCGCTGACTTTTGCTCGTTGTGAAGCCAATGCAAGACGGGCAATGCGGCATGAAATGTGCCACGTATAAAACCGGAGGGTGACAGAAAGACAGAGGAGGGTGTAAAATAAATGTCCCCCATTTCAACTTCCCACCATACATTCCGATCTATTATTGATGGCCGCAGATGCTATTTAAATGAATTGTACATTTGTGAATACAATATCCATCTGTTACATACTAATGGAGCCCAACTTCATTAAAATGAATCCCCGACCTTCGTTGAATGATCGCCTATCGAGTTAAACATGTGCAAATAAAAATCCTACCAAGGGAAATAGATAAGACCGTTCCTTCAAAGGCTTTCCCAAAAGCTCGGCGCCAAACCCGGTGAATACGGGACCCAAAACAACTCTAAACGGTTGGCGCCTCGACATGGCGGCTGTAATATTTCTTAATTGGGCCACGGAAATCACACGGGCCTTTTGTTGAGCTGCGCGCGAGCGGCGAAGGGAAGCGTTCTCCTCCGACCGACTCTCGCTTGTTCTCTCCCTCTCATTTGCATATTCATTGAGATATCAATTATTTATCCCTTAGCACAATGACTGGCCGCATTAGCATGTGGCTCCGTGCAGTATAACATGGCGGCGTGTGCAAGTGACTGAATAATACATCGCGCATGTCAGATAAATCAGTGGCAAATACGAAGGAATAAACAGACCGCAATGCTGTACAACGGGGATAAAGGTTCAAGATAAAGATGCGGGTAAAAAATAAAAATAAATGCGGCAAACAGAATCGAACCTTGTAATTACTATTTTGTTCATTTTGAAATACGGGCCAATAAAAAAAATGCAAGCAGTATGTTTGTTTTAAAACTAAGTTCTTGCTTACATTCAAGTAGCAAACTCTTCAAGTCATTTATATTCAGAATGCACACCATATAGAGGAGATACAGTACACACACACACACACACACACACACGGTGTATATACGGTTGAAAAATCCGGTTCACTTCCTCGATAGTCATGCACTTCTCTTGAGTCACTTCCAGACAAACCCAATTGGATCCGACTATGTTGAAGCGCAATCCTACACGACTACTACAAGTCATAAATGGCTGAACTGTGGCCCTTTTCTGTCACTCAAGCATGCATGGGAATTATCGGCCTCAAACTCAGAAGAAAAACAGGAATTCTTAATCCACCTTTTTGTGTTTAAATTCGATTGTGTGGGCCTGATGTGTTGTATCGCCTTTGACGGACGCACACGCTCAGGCGCCCTTTTACAAAAGAATTGCTCTCCAAGCATTTAGTGCGGGAACCAGAGCGCATGCAAAGGTAAGAATGGCTTGCAATATTCCGAAAGCTCTCATTCAATAACGTCATTACCCCTGAGACACATTCCTGTTTCCATGCTGGCGCCCATGTGAGTCGTTCGCTCAGCCCATATGATGATGATTATTATTATTACTATTATTATTGCAGGACGCACACACACCGAAAAGAGATGACTCATCCCAACCTAATTTCAGCATTGCAGAGCTGCAACTCAACCAGCTCCGACCTGAGAGGAGGAGAAAAAAAATGGCCTCTCCATCACACGCGCACGCGCACACGCACGCACTCACTCACGCGCGCTTAACCACACAACACTCTCAGCTCTCCGCCGTATCCACGTGCACAATCGGCCTTAGCGCAGAAGAGATGACCGCACTTACTTTAAAATGTCCCGTGAAGGAAAGTTTTAGGGTGTTTTTTTTTTCTTCTCTCTCCCTCGCCTCCCTCAGACCAGACCTGCGAGTCGAGCCCAGAGAAAGCGCCGCCGCCATATGCTCCCAGCCGTTACCACGTCCCAATCAAAGAGCTCGGGCTCAAAAGTATCTCGCCGCCATTCATTTTCGACATTTTCCCCCCCGTACGGTCTCCCACCTTGCACGGATGCAGACTGCGCTCTCTGCATCTGCTTGCACAAGCACAATCAATATGGAAGGAGAGAGCTATTTTATGATTGGAGAAGTTGTTGTGTTTTTGGTGGTGAAATTCATTATTTAGTATCTGAACCTTCAGCAATTCAGTATCATTTATTCATAAAGTCCCTTTTTGCCAGGAGGAAATGGATACAGCTGCAGCAGGCGAGAGAGAGAGCGAGAGAGAGAGAGAGAGAAGGGTGGGGAAAGAAGGGGTGAGGGGGGGTGAAGAGAGAGAGAAGCAGGGAGGAGGATGAAGAGAAAGTGAATGTGTGTGGGTGTGCTGTAATGGGGGTGCAGCCGGGGTAAGTAGACGGATTGATGATATTGATCAGGCACCTCCTGAAATAAAGGCATCGGTGGTGGGGGGGGGGGGGGGATGAAGAGGTGAGATGGCTGCGTGGAGGGGAAGGCCTTGAACGCCACGCGCCGACACCGCGATGAAAGAAGCCCTTCTGACGAGCGAGACGGGTGCAGGCGGGCGCAAGCACGCCACGGAGGCACGCGGGCGGATTGTGAGGAATCACTCGAAATGATGTTTGTTTACTTTGCAAAAGCACAGCAGAAGGAGAGCAGAGAATGGGAGTTGTTAAGTGGTTGAGGGGGGGGGGGGAGAGAGAGAGAGAGAGAGAGAGCTTGCTTTGTAAATTTGCCCTTGTGAAGCTGCAACTATGGGCCCTACAAGTGCTGACTGATACCGCCGCTGCTCCTCTCTTTGAAATAGAAAAGAAGCCCAGCCGCATAAAAGGAGATGCTTGAAAACGCCACTGCTTTTTTTTTTTATGATAACGTGCGCTATGCACAGTTAGAAAAGTTCAAAAAAAAAAAAAAAAAAGAAAGTCAGAAATAATTTACGGTGCCTGTTTTTGTCTGTGCTCTTTCTGTGACAGGCACATCGACTGTGCAGCCACAGCAAAAGTGGAACATATTCAGCTCTTGAAGGTTGAATGTTTTTCATGCTTCAATAAAAGCAGTGGCAAAACAATTGGCGGTGTCGAAGTTGCAGCGCCAGTAACACATATTGCAGAAATCCATCTCAGTCAGGTGCACCTGTAGCTCCGGTTGGCCTTTAACTTCTAAAATGCGATTGGCTGCTTTGCTTCCCGGTGCGTGTGTGTGTGCGTGTGTGTGTGTGTGTGGTTGTGCGTGTATAGCGAGAGAGAAAGAGATGAACTATTCAACCACATATCCGGAAGCAACACAAAATAAGGCAATTGGCTTGAATGTGACAATTGCGGAATCATCCAATTGCATTCGGTAGAATTGTTTCATCGCTGCTGTATTTGTACAAATTCCAGTTTTGGGATGAACCCCCCCCCCCCCCCCCCCCCCCCCCCCCCCACGTAAGAGGCTCTTCAACGCTTGCCGGTTAAGTGTCGGTATTGTTTTAGCATTTGCTATGAAACGTTGACCGTCCTTATTTATTCATCCTCTGCCATAAATCGAGATGGCTGGCCAAGGTCTGCAGTATCGCGCGCCGGCGATCGCACAGTCTGAAGTCCTGACGCAAATGCCAAAACCTTAACTCGGATGCATTTTATGTTCCGAGGGGTCATAAAGCAAAGGAAAAGGTCAATCATGTTAACAAAGTAAAGTTGAGTTTTTGCAGGAGCTGTCAATGGTCACGTGGGTGAGACACTGACCAAAATTTTTTTCTTGTTGCCGTTTTTGTTTGTTGACAGTTCCATACCTGTCAACTCATACGGTTTAGCCATAGTTCATACGGATTTTGTGGTGAATCTTACGTATATGGCCGTATCGCACAAATCATACGGATTCTGAAAATTTCCTTTTTTTTTTCACCAACTCCAAATGATTTGGAGTTGGTGAAAAAAGTAACGCAGGAATACAACTCTGAACACAGTAATGCCACTAAGTAAAATGATGATGAGACATTAACCGGACATTGTATTATGGAGATCTACAATAAATATCATTGAAAATTTCGTGGGTTTTTTTCTGCCGTTATTTTGACATATAAAATGCTTTGGTATGTTACAAGGATTTTTTTGCTCTTTATAAGGATTTTTTTGGTAGTTTATACAGGTTGGCGCTCCGAAAAGTTGACAGGTATGCAGTTCTACTTTTATGGAGTTCTGAGCTCTCCTGAATGTTATTCTCATTTAGTTTGTAGCTTAAAAAAAAAAAAAGAAGAGAGTAGCAATTAGTGTACGAGGATGTTCTTTCAAAAGGACTGCTGACTCTTCCAACCATTTACTGAGCAAAACAATCACCATTGTAATCGTTTTTCAGTCCGCCTGCGTTTTTGATGCGATGGCCGCACACGTGAATTGACTGAAGCAATGCCAATGGCGAAGGATTGCATCACGGCATCGTCATTCACCTCATGAGGCGCAGATGATTTTGTGAGGCGCCATCACAAGTGAAAGCTCCCCCGTCACATCGGCTTTCCCAACTTGGCCTTGTCCAATAACTCGGCACAACTGCAGCGAGACAAAAACCTGCAGGACATCCAACTTTGCAAAGAATAGTTTCGCGCGTTGGAGACACTTGCAGTTCTGGAACATGCCGTGTGGATGGGATGGGGGTGGGTGCGGGGGGGGGGGGGGGGCGGCAGCCGGCGATAGAAGGGAAGAAAACTTTGAAGTTCTCCTTTGATAGGAAGACACTCACGCTGGGGAGACTTTTCTGCTCGCGATCGACTGGCAACTCCACACTCGCTCATGTCAGCCGTCAATCAAAGTGTCGGCGCCATCCGTCGGCGCGCGCGCTTCGCAGCGCAGGGGCCACCGAGGGCCAACCGCATCAAAGCTCTGCCTTCTCCTTCTTTGCCGAGGGGACCCGGCGACTCCACGGCGACCAAAACCCCCGCCAATACACCTTCTGGCGTCAAGGCCGCCTACCTGCAGCCCAACGTGATGCAATTAGGGCTTGATGATATGCAAATCAAATATTACGCGCTGACCGTGCATGTCTGGCATGTTAGCATCCGCGAGTCACCAAGCCGCTGCCACTCGGTGGTGCTAATTGATTCGCGGCTCCCCTTGGGGAACGCGGACGGACGCCCTCTTTGGTGTGCCGGCGTTGCTCACGTATCTTGAAAATCAGCCACTCGGACAGGTGAAAACATCCCTGTTGTTATCTGCGTGCAAGCTTTGATCACCGGCGGGACCTTCTCCTGAGTGTTTGTGGATTTGTTTTTTTTTTTTTTCTTCACTGACATGAATTGATGCTGAAAAGTGTTTTGGTGTCTGATTGCTGCGAATGGACGTGTGTATGTTTTGCGGCTGGCGCCAAATCACTGCCTTCTTTCTGAAGCCTCTCTGAAAAATGGATGAGGTGTTGATCCATTGTGTTTGCGAGCACATTTCTGGTGCGTGTGTGTGCGTGTGTGTGTTACTGTACTTCAAAGCATAAGTGTGCATGTTAACCTTTACTTTTCTACCCACAGAACAATCAATGTAGTATGACATGTGGTTTACTGGCTGCTTATTTGCCATTGTGCACTTTTTTTTTTTTGATGCAAGGCTCAGGTCAATGCGAAACAAACACCAACTTTGCTATCACTCATTACTTGCTCAAATACATTCAGTAATTGGCTTGGGTAGACACACACACACACAGCACTCTATAAAAGTAACCAATTAAAAGGATTTGAATGAACCTGGGTTTTTCTTCTGTTGTGTGGCAGATTTCGCTGCTTCGCATGTTTAGTAGAAATGATAATCTACTGGAGTTCAAGTATCCTAAACTGAGAAAGAAAGTACAAGTGGGGATTTTAGACACACTTTCTGACCTACTAGCGCGTCCCAAAACGTTGTCGAGAGCACTGCTGCTACATTGGGCTTCATTGAGGATTAGGTCTTTCAGATGCATTCGGCCACAGATCTGTGCTAGTATTCCCAGTGAGACTGATTATCCTGGCCTCTCTCTCTCTCTTTCTCACATGCACACACACACACACACAGGATAATTACAGGGTCTCCCTGAGGTCACTGTGCTCTCCAATCCCCATGAATGGAAATACACGGTTGAGCACAACACACCCAAAAGGCCAAGGAGGGAACGCAGGTTGCTTCCTCGCGCACACAAACCCTCACACTGCCTTTCTTTTTTAGTTTCTTTCTCCATTTCCCCCTCAGGTTCCGTTTTCTCGGGGATTATCGTATGAAATCGTCACCTCAAGACCACATTTCTGTAAAGCGATCTTGTTTTTCTCCTTAGTTTTCTTGACTATATTCGCTCAGGTTTCCATGTTTTTCCGCTCCACTTTGGTCAGCTCCAACGGCCCCCCCCACCCCCTTGTGGCGTGGTTAGAGATGACAAAAGATGGACGTTGCGGAAGCACGCCCTCATGCTCAACGTGGATCTTGAGAAGGATTTAAGACTTAACGTCGTGGTCTGTTCAGAAGTCGAGAGCAAGTTAAATAGCCAACATTGGCTACAGTCACGTACGGGCCGCTCAAGCCACCGCCCATGCGGAAACATTCAACTTGGAGCCCCCCCCCCCCCCCCCCCCCCCCCCCCCCGAGGCCCAAAGGGGTGAATGTCATTGCCGCTTTCCCGGAGACCAAAGAATAGGTGCCAATCAAGACAAAAAGGTGACCGACATCGACATGCGCCGTATCAAAAGTCTATTATAAGATAAGATAAGATAACCTTTATTTGTCCCACGTTGGGGAAATTTGCAGTCTACAGCAGCAAAACTGGTGGGTTTAGAGAAGAAAAACCCCAAAGTGTCGCATGCACAAAACAAATGAATGTTTCAGAAAACTGTACACAGTATAAATATAAGTTGCATATATGCATTTTTTGCATATTTGCCGGCATTCATATTTTGCCGCAGCAGAGTCAAAACCAACGGAAATTAAAAAGTAGCAGAGAGAAGCAACCGGTGGCAGAGGAAAGGAGGCACATGTAATCATGCACTTTTAATAAGACGAGTACAGTTAAGAACCGCTGTCGACATTTATGCCATTTATTAAAAACAGACGCGCAAACATACACCCACGTAGAGTCTTTGTTGCTTTTTTGCCAAGCCACCAGGACAACATTTAGGCTGACTTGAGAGTCCAACTGTGCAGCATCTCACCCACGCGGGCCCTCACCTCCCCACTGTGTGTGTTGACTGCTTAATTATTGATGCTTATGTATTGCTGATTTTGGTCTTTGTGCTGTCCCCCGCGCATGCTCTTGTAAGGAGAATGGAGGTATTTATCTAACTCAGAAAGTGGGGCTCTATTTCTCATCCTGTCCGCACACCGCCGGGTCGTCCCAATGGATATGACCTCAGTGGTGCCGCAACCAGAGGACGTTCTCTCCCATTTGTTTTCATTCATCACTGAAATGATACAAAAGGGCAGCACTTGACGTGTGCGCTTCGGTCTGGAGAGGAACCGGCCTTGGAAGAAAATGAATCATCAGCCATTCCACTACTTCTTCTTCTTCTTTTCACTCGTTTGCACTTCATATTGAGGAAAGTATTGTCACTTTAACAATCACATTTGAAATATTACATAGGGTATATGTACATGTGATAATCTAGGTACCTACGCCTTATCGATGTTGTTTTTCGTGCATTAGTACACTAATTCTTCAAAATGCATTCTCGACTCATTGAAGATGAATAATGGCATAGAATATTTCCCCCGAGCACAGACGACAGTACTGTACAGTATTCCTTTTGAATCTGGCAGAAGTGCAATGGCGCTCTCTTGTGGTCGAGCTGCCTCATTGCCCTTGCCTGGAAATGACACAAGCGCCATGCACATGGATCTTGTGTCAATCCAAATCAGTCAGCGATCTTCGTTTTTTTTTTTAATGTATATATAATTTTAAACCGTATGTGCTGTACACACCATGTGCATAGATAAACGACAACCTTGGGGGGGGGGGGGTTGAATTGATTTGCTCGGTAAATTCTGTTTATCTGTTTCGATTGAAAACCTATAATTGCGGCAATCGAAAGTCAGTACTGTAGATACTGCCCACGGAGACAATATAGATGCATTCGGGATGATAAAACGATTGTCAATCATGTTCGACAAACTGGTTCACCACACGAAATGAATCCATTTCTTGAAGAGTAAGATTCATCTGGAGGACTCTTGACTCCACGGCGGCCTAGTGAGCCAGTGGTTCGCGCGTTGACCTCACAGTGCGGAGGTACCGGTTCAATTCCAGCTCCGGCTTCCCTGTGTGGAGTTTGCATGCGGACCTGCGTGGGTCTTCTCCGGGTGCTCCAGTTTCCTCCCACATTCCAAAAACATGCATAGCAGGCTGATAGACACCTCTAAATCAGTAGTGTCAAACATATGGCCCGCGAGCCGGAACCGGCCCCAAGGAGGTTTGATCAGGTCCACAGGATCATTTAGAAGTGAAAAAATGCATGAAAGACACAGAATGAATGTTTTTAATAAGGTGCAATTCATATAGTATCCACTAGGGACACACTGTTTTGATCAGAGAAGAAGACAACAGCAGTCTCAGTCACAGCCGATGCTATCAAGCACATGTCAATCCTGTACTTTATTCTTTACACATTTAATAGCACTCTCCTTAGTTGGTAAAGTGTAGGCAGGGATTAAATTTAGATTTTATATGCACATGTTTAAATGGTTTAAAAATTCCTTTCTTTATAAATCTCGTTTAATCTTAAAATGCATGACTATATTTTTCAATAGCAATTACTTGATAAAGTTTTGTGCCTTTGTACAATCAGTGGGATCAGTTGCAATGCATATATGTGAATGATAAAAATAAATTGCGCATTTGTCGAAGGAAATCTAAGGTGCTTCATTAATGTTTTGTAAAAGGTTCATTAAAATTTTCAAAATGTTCCTAATGTTCTTGTGCTTCTTTAGGCCAAAACAAAGGAGAAACATATTATTTTGGTTATTTATAGCAGAGTATGGTATAATTTTAATGGTCCGGCCCACTTGACATCTACCGAAGCGTTTGGCTGGCAACCCGTTCAGGGTGTCCCTCCCCGACTGCCCGAAGACACTGAGATAGGCTCCAACACTCCCCGCGACCCTTGTGATGATATGCGGATCGGAAAACGGCTGGATGGATGGATGGATGGATTCTTGACTCCCAAACACAAGACGGGTCTGATTAGTTTGCTGCCGCTGCCAGTCTCCCAGCTGCTCAATAGATCTTAATCAAACAGATCCGGTTGCACAAGGCGGAAGACCTCGCGAAACAATATTAGCGCTATTGGCATCTTGAAAATGTGGCAAAGGTCTAATCCCAGAGGCTTCCAGACTAATGGGCAAATATCGAGTGTTGCCAGAAACAGAGTATTTCTCCTAAATTGTCCATTAATGCCCCTTGGACGTCCACTCCCGTCCAAGATGAATGCACAGTCGCCTCCGTGTAGATGGACGGAAGGAAACGCGATCAAATTTGATGCAATCAAAGGGGCGCTAACTCCAAGTGTGTTGGGCTCCCCCGAGCGGTAGTTTTTGGGAGGATTTCAGAAGGAAAACTATTAAATGAATGCTCCATTTCCTTCCTCAGCAACTCCTCTTTTGGTTGTCCGGGAGATTCGAATAACGCAAGGATTTGGACCCCCCCCCCGCACAACAACAATCACCCTCGCTACATAATAGCACACTTCAAATCGCTTGTGTCTCAATCACTGTCACACTTCCTCCGCTTCAAAGCCAGATCCAATTATCCATTATCACAGTCCACCAGATAAAAAAACAACAACTACCCAACAACAGCAGCGGCGGCAGCATATGGATGCAGGACAGCATCTGGCAGAATGCACTTTGTAACCCAGCGAACACACTTTCCATGTTTGAGTGGATAAACGAACTGGCAGGACGTGAGAGGCAGCGAGGTAATTGGGGAGCTGCTTTCAGCGCTCTGATGCATAACTAAGACAACAGCCGGCAACACTTGGTTTTAGCCCAGGGCTCTATCGGAGCAGCCTATCTCCCGTGTCCATCCAGCCCGCGTTGGGTCTGCGCGCCGGTCATGCCAGCCAGCGGATGCCGCTGTCGCTGTCGATAACCGCGCGCGTTGCATTGTTGCCTGCTTTCGGTCCCTCTCTGGCCACCGTCGCGCAGCGAGCGCGTTTCCCTTTCAACTCACTGGTAGCTTTTGCTCGGGAACGGAGTCAACGTCGAGATAGTCGAACGCTTCATAGTATTTCACTCTTTCCACAATCAGGATTGCTTCCAAACGTATGCAGACCCCTTTGGAGTGTTTTGAACAAGCTTGAAATTTCCCTTTGATGAATGCTCATCTGCAAGAATTTATTCAGGGGAAAAAAAATTCTGGTATGAAGACAAGACTTGATATGCCAATGAAAAGGAAACACGGTATAGCTAAATGGTCGTTGTGTCAAGTTGAACGTCATTCAAAAATAAATACACTGGTACACCCGTTATTTTGCGTTTTAGAAGGCGATGCATGTTCACTGGTGTCGAGAAGTAAGTTGAAGAAGTATGACTTTTGCCTTGCAGCTTTTATTATTACGATTTTGCCAAAAATGATCATGTATCACAATTATTATTCAAAACTATTCATCACGTTATCTCGATTGTACTTCTTTTCAACAGTGCAAGACGAGACTTTAAAATAGGGGTGTCAAACTCATTTTTGTCGCGGGCCACATTGTAGATACGGTTTACATTGGAGGGCCATTCTGAATTATGGGAAGCCATATAAATGTTTAATCTCCTCCACATATTACATACACAGCGCACAACAAATGGATGAATAACTAGTTTTAAAATCAGAACTCAAAAATAATAACTGTTATTGTGGATTACATATGACAATATGAAATTTTGGTTCCGACTTTAGCAAGCATCATGGAACTTGACATGCTTGATTTGCTTTTGCGGGCCACATAAAATGATGCGGCGGGCCAGATCTGGCCCCCGGGCCTTGACTTTGACACCTATGCTTTAAAAGAATTGGATAATCATTCCGGAAAGCAAAAAAAAAAAAAAAAAAAAAAAAAAATGTCCCCAAGAATTTAAAATTGACCAAGGGATAACCGAATAAATATTGCATTCTTCTGTTGAAGGTCAATCAATCCAAACCAATTCCAGACAACAGCTGCTGATCCCTTTCAAGGCACAAGCTCCTGACCGCGATGCTCCTCTTCTCCAATTTTTGCTGTACGTTCTTCTCTCTTGTCATCAGTCAACCCAAGTCCTTTCAGGCTCCAGCTGCTTTGTTCGTTAATGTAGTCATCTTAAGAAAGCCTGAACCGTGCATTCGTACGCGGGTGGTCAGCTGACTACTGCTTGAGGAAATGTTTCATGAGATATTCTACAGAGGAGGCATTTTCAATGTCATTATTGCAGACGATTGGGTTCTTTTAATCAACGATGTCAAAATTGTGATGGCAATTAAGTTCGGATTCTGCTGGCGTCATCCAGATATTCTCTGTTCCACTTCTCCCCGCTAAGATTGCGGGTGAGTTTATCCCGGCTGACTTTGGACGGGAGGCGGGGTGAACTCTAAATTGGTCGCAGGTCAATTTCAGGGCATATATCCACAAACGCCGATGAACAATTTAGAGTCTTCAATCAACCTGACGCAATTTTTTTCGGAATGTGGGAGGAAATCAGAGTACGAAAACCAAGCATGGGAAGGCCAGAAACCAGATCCAAACACCTCAATTTCAGAGCTGTGAGGTGGATGTGCAAACCGTTCATTCACCGCACCCGTGCGTCCAATATAAATGTTCCTCAATTTTGAAAAATGGTGCCTCGAAAAAAAAAAAGAAAATCAAAGCAACTACTCCGTGTATCCCTTTTAGCGCTGACTCACAGTCTTTGAAACCATTCGGATAATTGCGAGACTTTTGGTGACTCAGTGTTCTTGTTCCTCGTTGGAGCCCGCTGTCATCATTTTCTGCCTTTTTCCTCTTGAGCTGCATGCTGAGACCTCACTATCCATGTCTGTGACCTTTACAAACATTGTCCTTTTGTGCTCTTATGTGTAATCTGACCTTATTAAAATCTATTTCATCAAATACGCTCACAGGCAAACGTCACTTTCTTGTTTGAATATGATAGCCGTGCCATTCCTCAAACGGTAACGAGCGCACGAATGGAGAAATACGGGACAGAAACAAGTGTAAACACACGGACATGACAGAGTGGAGAAAGAGCAAGACAGACATGAGCGAAATGGAAAAAAAGTAGGCCTTGCGCTAAAATTCAAGCAGACAATTGGACTTTTCTGTTGTGTGTGTGTGTGTGTGTGACAGAGAGAGACTGGCGCATCTTTTGACCGAGGCAGCTACCCGGTGCTGTCTTGACATCCTCTGATATGCTCAACCCCCCCCCCCCAGAGTAGCAACACCATGGATAACGATACAACAACATCGAGTAGCAAATGAGGTGAATACAACTCAAGAAACATTGTTAGCATTTATTGCAATGCATTCTCAGCATACAAACGGTTGCCCGTCACAGCTACCAATGTCCAGGACATGGTGACAAACATTTGTGGGCACCATCTTCTGCACTTGGCAGCATGGTGGGATGGTGGTTAGCATGCTAAGTTGCCTAGCAGATGCTAACAGTGCATTATTATTATTTTTATTATTATTATTATTAATAGCTCAGGCACTCTTGAGTAAACATCGCCGTAAGCGGTGACGTTTGGACGCTTTATGATGACGTCATGACGTCGCTCCGACTTGGCTCTTTCCGACGGAAAACCAAACAGATTCGATGGCGAGAACTTGTTCAGCACGAACAAAGCACAGGACCACGTTTGTTTTGGTGGAAACGTTGTAAAGGTCCGGATGTCAATGTCAATGTCAATGTCTTGTCTACCTGAGCCTTAAGACTGAGTGGCAACCACTTGCCCAAAGCCAGCCTAACGAGGCATCTTGGTTGAGTTTAGAAAATGGCCTCACTGCACTGTGACGTGCTCAGATGTTCATCCTTACCTTGTCCTCGTCTTGCTCTTTTTTTCAAATTCACATAATGGCGAGACTCTGCTCATTCTCCATCCCGTAATAATCCTTGCCTTGCATTTTCTTGTCTGCGCGAGACCCCCCCCCCCCTGAGCATCACAGGCTGCCTTCCACTGATTATTTGGGGGTATCAGTGTGAGCTTTGATGTGAAACCCATCTTTTGTGAATGAGCTTTCCATGAAGCATCCCTCTCATTCCCTGCCCCTCACCCCCTCACCCCCCACCGTCTGTGCTTTGTGAGGCTGAGAGATGCTACTTCAGTCCTTTCTGGTGAACCGACTTCACAGAGGGCAAACTTGAGAGCGTCTGTGCTTGTGCACGTTGGTGCGTACCAGCACCTTTGATTTAAAACGGTACACAACAATCAGAGGGCAAATCGAGCATGGCCCTTTGGTTAGCATTGGCTACATGCCCATTAACTCCCGAACACTTTTCCTCCCAAACCGCAATGCGAAAAAAGGCCCGACTGATTCAGCTTGACAATAAGCGTACGTTGCATAATTTAAATGCATTGCCATTTTAGTTTCAAGATGCTAAAAATGCCTATTTTTCAAATTTTTTGTCTGCTCTTCGTACTACCTCCTTAAAGATACTAAAAAAAAAATGTGATCAGTCTTTTTTTAAATTTTTATTTTTTATTAATGTGATCAGCCAAAATGTGATTTTTTTTCATGATAATATTTTGCGATGTGTTTTTCTAATTTCTCTCTAGTGAACATATATAGTACAATCATATTGATAGTGCATGCAACAGAAGCGATGATCTTAATGTATTCTGCACTTCATTCCTTGGCCTCCCCCGAAAGGTCTCTGCGCTATAATTAATGTACACACACGCACACACACACGCACACACACACGCACACGCGCACACACACGCACACGAAAATCCCATTAGATGCCCGTCTCTCTTTACACAGGAGGAAAACCGCTGTGCGGCTTTCAAGAGGGATCAAGGCAGAATTAACAAACTTTCATTTCATCCTTGTTCATTATATGAATTAAAAATAGAACCGCCTGTGCCGGACTGGTAATGACAACAGGGCGGGCAACGTTTCTTTTTTCTTTTTTTCTCCCTCCTGCCTTTTATCCAATCATGGCCCTGCAGGAGGGCAGACAGAAAAATGGATGACTCTTTTGAGCATTTGACGGTTAATCCCATCAAGGATGTAGTCGTCGTCTCGCAATGCAATTAGAAAGTCCAGCTCAAATTGCTATTGGTGGTTTGAAAAATGTTCTCGCCGCTCTTGTGTGCCCAAAGCCAGACTGTATCATAGTCGGCTTAATTTAATTTCACCATTTGTTGTGGGAATTATGAAATCAAAGTGGAGCAATTGAGTTCAATATTAAGCCGTTCTTAAATTGTGAAAGTAGCAGTATTTTTATATACATAAGTGTGTAAAGGTCTTTTAAATGTTTGGCTTCCAGTGAAGGTGAGTTTCAAATATACGCTCGTATAAGTATATTTGCTAGAGGGAAAGCATTTCAGATGCTGTTGATGAGTGACTGTGTGAATCCTTTGGAAACAAATTTGACCGCGCTCTGTTTTTTTTTTTTTTTTTTTTTTGGACCTTCTATGACTCTGTGGTGGCCTCAGCCCTTCATTTTGGCATAGTTTGCTGGTCAGGCAGCATCTCAGCCCGGGACAGAGAGAGACTGGAGCGACTGGTGAGGAAGGCCAGCTCTGTCCTGGGCTGCTCCCTGGACACTCTGGAGGAGGTTGGCAACAGGAGGATGCTAGCCAAGCTAAAAGCTATGATCGACACCCCCTCCCACGCCCTCCAGGCCATTCTGACAGCACTGGGCAGCTCCTTTACCCAGAGACTGATACACCCGCGCTGCAAGAAGGAGAGGTACCGCCGCTCCTTCTTGCTGACTGCTGTCAGGCTATTGAATAGACGGTCCTGAAAACCTGGACTCACCCCCACTCAGCCATTTTTAATATGCTTATATCTAGATTTTATCATATATATTTATTTATATACTTTCCGTTCTTCTACTTCTCCCTTTCATAATATTGCTGCTGCAAATGTCTCCATTGTGAGACAAATGAAGGTTTTCTTGTCTTATCTTATCTTACTGGCCGTAGGATTCTGTTGTTTGTTCTAATCAGGTCACGCAAACAACACAATGCTGACCCAAGAGAAGACTGTATGCAATTAAAAAAAGCAAAACATATATCTAGTTTATTAGTTTCGTCCAGTCCGCCGTGGATATGGACCCCGGGCGGGCTCCTTATCAAAATCCCACCATGTCCGCCTCCTCACCTTGTTTTGACAGGCGTCACAGACGCACTTCCACCTTGGCTAATAGGCAGTGAGGCCATTTTGTTTGACAGCCTTCATCCCACGCCGAAACGTTCTTTCTTGACGCGGGCCCACTTCAGAAAGGTGACAACGACCGAGTTGTCGCCGGCATTGTTTAAGCGTGGTAACGATGACAGCGTGGCTAGCCCGGTTGCCATTTCAGCCCACCTGCAGCACCGCCTTGGCAGCAGACTTTGACGTTGTTTTCCCACATCCGCATCGGAAAGTAGCATGCATGAGCCCGATGTCAGCTTGTGGGACGAAGACGTCACAGCCCGCAGGCAGCTGTCTGTAAAATTGGGCACCGCTCAAAGAGAGGGTCTGGCGGTGAATAAACTTTGGAATTGGTTGGCTTCTTTTTCAAGTGAACTTTTATTGCACTTTGAAACAATTACTTGAAAAGGGGCATTGGCTTTCGCTCGACCACTTTGGGGTGTTTGGAAAAATTGGATGCAAATCACACTTTTCTTTTTGATGTGAAATAATTCTCACCACCGCAAGTTTTAGTTTCTGCCCTCAAAGGGCCACAGAATGGGCAAAATGCCGCATATTAAGCAAGTCCACATTTCGCAATTACTTAGCGTGATGGCGGCACAGTGAAGAAGTGGTTATCACAGCCACCTCACTGTTTCGGCGGCTGGGGGTTGGAATATGAGCTTCGGACTGACTGTGTGGCAAGGAGAATCTCGCTAGAGCACTGGTGGAAAACTCAAGGCCTGGGGGCCAGATCTGGCCCACCACGCCATTTTATGTGGCCCCCCCCCCCCCGAAGGCAAATCATGCGTGTCGACTTCCACGATCCTTGCAGAATGTCAAATTGTCATGTTTAATAAATAACGTTGAGACTTTGCAATCATTTTGCGACCCCGTTTACACTCACTTCAACGATGATCGAACAATCAACAAACAGCTGTTTTTAAAAGGCTTCACAAGGAGGCAGTGACGGCTCAGCCGAAGGCTGAAGCGACAGCCGAAACTGTCAGCTGGGTCCGAGTATTTGTCTTCACCATTGAAAACCTTTGTCTGGAAGGAAAAGAAACTTTCAACCTAATTTAACAAACAAACAATTGACTTGCGTGATTTCAAAACTTGTGCCGGTCCCTCTCTCTGGAATGACCTCCCACTGAACATTCGGCAAGCCTCCTCGCTGCCCATCTTCAAATCCTTCCTCAAAACTCACTTGTATTCTTTGGCAGTCGACTCAGCATGACTTAGATTTGTTCTTGGTTTTACTGTTCGGTGCTTTGTATATGTTAAATTGCTCCATGTACTGCACTTTCTATGCAGCGATGGCTGTTCGAAAGTGCTCTATAAATACAATTGAATTGAATTGAATTGAATTGAATCCATCTAATTGTTGTGTACAAGTCATGCGATGAGATGGTGAAACATTAGTTCGGTTTCACTGTCGTAACGGCCCTCCGAGGAAGGGCCGTTATTCCAAATAACGGGGAAGACGCGATTCCAAAGTGGCCCGCGACAAAAGTTTGTTTGACGCCTCTGCAATCGAGGGAGGATGGATTTCAGTTTCCTTTTAAGGAACACGAGAGGAAAAAAATCATTCATGACCCAAGTATTTTCTTCAATTTGGGAAATGGCTGCCAGTCAATGCTCCTATTAGATTTGATCAAGATGGAAAACTACAGCTTGATGGAATCAGCAAAGTTAGTCCAAACCAGGAAAGAGCTGCAGCTGATTTGCGTATCGACAGCGGGCGGATGTGCGTTGCTTCTCAATTCACTCTTTATGAGTTGTTCGTCATGAAACGTTGCGAGTCTCCGCACCGAATCCCAACACGAGAAGGCAACCAGCGCATGAACAACAGGGGAGCCGTGATCGCTTGCGTAATGAGCGATGACCAACAAGACTTCATGAATAAAACAAAAGTCTTCTGAGAGAAAGAGAGAGCGCGAGTGTGTGTCGAGCCACAAAGTTGGATCCAGCGTAGCGCTTCAACCGCATTCCTGTTTCCATTTTGCACAGCTGATAGGAATCGAAAAAGTCTTGGTTGCCATTCGTCAGTCGGTTTGGATTTCTTTTTATTCATCCGAACAAAATCAAACACCTTCTCTTCTCAAAAGCACAGGTTGATGTTCCTGGAATAAAATGATTGACATTTAAATGCGACTTTGTCATGTTAAGAAGCAAGCAGCCATTGCTATTAATGTGCGACGTGATGTAAAACTCAGTCGTCGCACGGATTCTCTTCCTGGGACCGACAATTGCAGAGAAAATGTGGACCATAATCTATTACATGGGGTCAGAGCAAATTGTGTCTCGTAATGAACACCATTTTAGGAAAAAAAAAAAATCATTCCACATCATGTAGCCTATTGTTGGTTGCACATTGCATTGATAAATTGATTTGTGCTATGTGGCCCGGTTTCCGAAGACACGGGCTCCAGCTCTGCTTTCAAGTTTTATGGCAATGCTTCTCCTCCGCCACATTTTCGTGAGAGTTAAGCGCAATAAAGCAAATGTGTGGCTCCAAACTAGCCTTTGAAAGCACGGGCAACATCTTTCTGAGCAAAACTTCAGCGCGCTTACGTCACCTGTTCAAAGGGCCTTTCGGAGCGCTCTGTTAAGAGACCAAAGATTAAATATCACAGTGAAACGGAATACAGCCACGGAGTTTTGCTTTTATCTTGTCGGCGCGGATCTATCTGCGGACGGATCGGGGTTGCAAAAGAGAAAATCTTTTCTCACTTGTTTTAAGTGGAACTAAGAAAAGGGTGGAATCGACTTTTTTTTCAATATCATTTAATTTTTGTAATAATAGCTCTTCTTTTGGGAGAGCATCCCTAAGCTAATATGCTCCATGGACAAATAAATGTACCATGCAGTACCTTTCTGTGGCATGACTGTTATTTTCCGTCTAAAAAGCGAGCAAGATATTTCCCTGCGCACCAGGTCCTCCTCCAATGGAACACACGTGCTCCGTTCGCGTTTCGAGTGCCTGGACAACTGCACTGTGTGTCACCTCATGGCGTTGCGGGAGGAAAATGGCCTCACGGGCCCAATGCGGACCTTTTCACATCAGGGTGAGCTCACTTTTGTAGCCGCAGAATCGATTCGTCGTCTGTTTGGGTTTGAAACGCCGTCCGTATCTTTTATGAGACGGGTCCTGGAATCTTTCTGACGCACTTCGTATATCTTTCTATGGCGATTCGAGCAAATCCCCTTCGGAGATGTCAAGTAGCACGTTGGATCGATTCATATCTGGAATCATTTGTTCCAGAATGAACAGGACATGTCATCCAAGTCGATATTTGGGTTGAACATGGAGCCATCATTCGCTGGCCGACCCTTCGCTGTGCGCCGCAAGGATCAATGAGGTCCTGAGCTTAATGGATTCAAGGTTAATTCATTTAGTTCTCTTGATGAATTCACTTGACTTCCAAGTGGCTCATCCGTCCCGCGACGAGCCTCGGAAGAAGCCTCTCGGATAAGTACAGCGGTACTTACAGCAGTCACATCGATAGCTTTTTTTTTTTTTTTTCTTCCCCCAACTCGACAGGACTGCCATTTATCATCCAAACATGCCTGCTTTGGCTGGGCAATTCGTGTAACTTCTCTTTGTTCAAACAAACAAACAAACTTCCTCATTGAAAGGAGAACATAAAAGAAATGCTTTTGTTCACAACGGTGCTTGTTAAAAGGTGACGTTTGTGTCTGAAAATTGCTCCTCCTTGTTCGGAGACCGCTGATCATGTTTGCCGCGCAAGGTCGTGAAGCGACACGCCGACGTCGTGCCACTTTGGAAGCTTGTCAGAGCGCAAAGCCCAACTCCATAATCTACTCATTGGAAAATCGACAGCGACGTGCTTCTTATTCAATATCCCAAATGACTGACATCGCTTTCGATGGATAGTGACAACATAAAAGCAAGGCTGCCAGTCATTTTTTTTCCACAATCCTAATATCTTGAAAAACAAACACGATCAACAAGACTTTGCCTTGCCCTTCCAAATGTCCGCTGTCCAACCCCCCCCCCCCCCCCCCCCTCTCCCCAGCATCTCATAACAAGCAAACCAAGGCCATTACCCCCCAGCCCCCCCCCCCCCCCCCCCCATTATTACATCCCGTAATTAGAATTCTCATTATTTACAGAGTGAAGGGAAAGACTTGGCAGTCACATTCACATCAAAGGCATCGTCCGAAGGCAAAGATGATAATTAGATAGTCTATAATCTGTCCTCTGAAGTGTCTCTTCCAAATCAACATTTCTGGATTGTTTGTTTTCCTTCCCCCTCCTCCTGCTTTTGCTTGGCTAAGGGGACGATCAATTAGAATAAAAATCATCGGCGACTCATTTTCATTCTCCCACGTGAACCTCTTCTTCTTTTTTTTTTTTTTTTTTTTTTTGCTCGATCAGAACTGACAAATGTGATTTACAAAAATGTATTTATAGCGTCAAAAGGAAGCCAGAGAATAAATGCCTCTCGCTCTCTCTCTCTCTCTGTTTTTTTCGATTGGCGGTTTAAAAATACACCCCCCTTCTGAAAGCCATCTTCATTGCGAGTCCTCCCATCGAAGGATCGGCAGATGGCAGTGTTTCCCCGCTCAGAACGTCCGGCCGGCCTCATTGCTCAGCACATCTTCCCCTCCTGGTTGCCTGCGTCCTCTTCGTCTCATTTCCCTTTCCCCATTTACTTATGCAAAATGAGGCTGGCGGAGAATCATTAAGTGTAACCGCTACCTGAGATTAGCGAGAGGAGCACAAATGAAGTGTCACTAATATGTGGATTAGCACGGCAAAGCCACCTGAAATTGCCACTGAGATGTTCCAAACACGAGGCGGGATGCGGCGGTGGGAAACACGCGCGGCGCTTCCTATCTACGGAGCGGATAACGTTGCCATTCAGGCGCTCCAAGAAGAGCGCATCATGTCATCGATGCAACGAATTGTTCCTAACGCTCGACGACGTTTTACAGTACAGCGATGATTTCTTTTGCCAGCAATGTGCCATAAAGGGGATTATGTCTTGGAAGGAGAAACGTTGAGGACGTCGCAAGTAATCCCAGTCGACCTCTTTGATGGAGGCTCCGCTCTCGCATCCAGTAACAGATGTTACTGTATTGCGAGGACGTACTGGGACCAAAACGTCGGCCTGCGACTATTTGTTGACATACGCCGGCTCACGTGCGCCAAAATGTATTCGGCGACCGGGCTTGCATGGGTGAGGCTCGGCGTTCAACCGGCCCTGAATGGACCGTCCGTTCGCTAAAGTCCCGAAATTTCCAATGCATGTTCATGTATCATTTTGATGGTTTAAAATGTTAGCATTAAGCTAACAGACTAGGGGAAACGAATTTGGGGTGAATGGTTTTGTGTTTTTGTTGGATGTATTTGACAGTAAACTGTGACCGAGAGTAGCAAATAAACTGCTTGAAGCACAGAGTCTTTGAGAAAGAGTCTTTGTTTCCCCAAAGTGATGTTATACAATACTGTAATCTCAAGTATCTTGATGCGGGCAGCACGGTTATCGACTGGTTGGCACGTCTGCCTCACAATGGCGGAGATGCAGGGTTCGATTCCTGTGTGGGGTTTGCATGGTCTCCCCGTGCCTGTGTGGATTTTCTCTGGGTGTTCCAAAAACATGCATGGCAGGCTTATTGAACACTCTAAATCATAGGTGTCAAACTCAGGTCCTGGAGGGCCGCTGCCCTGCATGTTTTCTAAGTCTCCCTGTTGCAACACACCTGATTCAAATGAACAGGTTCAATGTCAGGCTTGCGCAGAGCTTGCTGATGATCTGATCATTTGAATCAGGTGTGTTGCAACAGGGAGACTTGGAAAACATGCAGGGCAGCGGCCCTCCAGGACCTGAGTTTGACACCTATGCTCTAAATTGTCCGAAGGTGTGATTGTGAGTGTGAACGGTTGCTCATCTGTGTGTGCCCTGCGATTGGCTGGCAACCGGTCCAGGGTGTCCTCCGCCTACTGCCCGGAGAGAGCTGGGATAGGCTCCGGCACGCCCGCCACCCTCGTGAGGAGAAGCGGATTAGAAAGCGGATGGATGGATGGATGGATTTCTTTACGCTACTGTCGTGTTTCCTTGTTGGTCCAAACATCCCAAGATTTTCCTCATTTCCAAGACTTTGCAAGTTCATCAAACGGAGGCTCTTTTATACTTTGTAAAGGTTTCTCAACTTCCTGTAAAGCGACAATGAATGTTGACGGAATTCTGCTCTTGTGTAATTTGATGCCTGCTGACCTGCGGCCTGGCAAGTACCTGAGAAGTTGCTTCGCCCTTCCGTCAAATTCGTTATCTGTTTATTCCCATATGTGTGCAGCAGCAATCCTGAATCCAAATGACATCGGCCAGCGAGAGAGAACTGCAAACAGGAGTCAAAACCTACCAAACCTCTTGGATCGATGATGATTTTTTTTTTTTCTTAAATCATTGACTCATGGCTGTGTAACACTACGAGAGGGAATGCATTAGCGGGGAGATCAATAATTGCGAGCTACGTCAGATGGTCAGAGTATGAAGGCGAGGGTAAGACTTCAATAGAGGTCTTGAAAAATGAACCCAACACAATATTTTATTTGCAAAGGATGATCAAAGAGAATCTTTGATGGCCGCGCTTCTCGTCTGGATCCGCGGACTCCCCGGTCCACATAGCAGGGGTGTCGGTATCGGGGCGCGCGGCCGGCCGCACGCGTACAAAGTTGCAAGCTTAAAATTTCATGAAGAAACAAGAATCTTTGAGCGTGTCCGCAAATATTTCACAGCTCATTTTCGGCGCATTTGGACTTTGCTCAAAAAATGGGAGAGGAAGAAACAAGGGGTGGCTGTCTCACAATTTGTTCAACCGCGAGAAAATACGAGGTCAAGGCAAGAGCAGATCGGTGCGACCGGTTTGGTTTAATTTCTCGGTGTTTTACACGGTACGATAAACAGCTCATTACGCACCGGTTGCAACGGATTTGTGAGGCTCACCTTAACGGTGCACAAGATTGCAGGGAATGTGGAGAGCAGCCGTGAGAGTCAGACCGAGCCGCTACATCCCGGAGAAGTCGGCGCGCACCATCGAGTCACGCTGAACACACTACAGATTACATTCTGGGATTCTTTGTTCACACAGAATCCGCCTAAATACAATTTAGGACTGCCGATGTTCAGGCTCCTTCTTTGCTGCCTTTTGGCAACGAGAAATTGCTCATTGATCGCTTCTTTCAAAGTGAATTTCATTGATAAGAAACATAAATAATAGAAACGCGGGGAATAAACGGCTGGCCAAAATGTGAACTGCTCCGAGAGTCGTGTATGGCTCGGCGGTAGCGCGCGGCATCGTCAGCGGCGAGGGAGACGGCAAATTGAAATGCCGCGTTATCGCGTCAAGGATCGGGCTCCGTGTAAAATGTTTAAAAACGGATGAGGGAAGCTCGCCGTTTGTTGTTGTCCTCTGAAGGAAAATGCGGGGACACAATGGTGGATGTAAATGCAATTAGGCTATTTGTATACGTGCCAACATTTGCATACCATTGTGCTCGCAATGAAAAAAAATGAATTCAAATGTGGCGCCACGTAAATGTGAACTCATTTTCTTCACTCGCCCACACTCGCCTGCGTATTTTGTGTAACGCGGGCCACATCGTGCGCCAGCGCCATGATGAACATTTTAATTGGGGACAATGAGGCGCCGGTTCACTTTCACATCCAGTCGTAAACTACGAGTACGGAAAAAGAGGCGAGCGGAGCTGTTCTTTTAAGGTCATTTGCCTCCGCTGTTAGTTGTGTTCTTTCTCTGCCCGTCTTCAACACCGGCCAGTTGGCAGGTACGCCGATGTAAAGTGGGAAGCGGAAAACTATTCATTGCGAACAGAAAGCTGCCAGCTTCGGTTAAAAAAAAGCAAATCGGAGCATGTAACTGTTTTAATGAAAGGAAAAACTGAATCTGAAGGCAAATATATGTGTGTGTGTGTGTATACAGTATATATATGAGTGTATTTTGTTTTTGACAAAAGATCAGAATCAAAAGAAAATCCCACCATAGGGAAGGCGCTGCGAGTGGAGGCCACGCCCATGCTCTTGTATGCTAACATTTACGTTCTGACAGCGGCTATACAAGTAGATGACCTCACCCTTTTGGTTCGTTTTTGTTTTTTAGGAATGAAAAACCATCAATGATGTCATCAGCCCCAAGTCGACATTGACATGACTTTCATGACATCCCAAAATATCATCTGAACTCGCGCAAGCCCAAAGATCCACCTGATCCATCGCTTCCTGTGAGCGTGTATATCAGCTCTCTGCTCATCTCAACACGCACCGGTAACTCCATCGGTGAGGAAAGTGAGGTGGCCTCATCTATATTTCGGTCAATATTCTTTTGCGATGATCGTTATTTCCGAATACACACTTTGGGTGACATTTCCGTTCGCAGTGAAGCCAGCAGATTTGTCAAAAGCAAAATACTCGGAGTGCCTTGGGCTCATTAGACGTTGTCATCCAATGTGAATGTAATGAGGCGACGTGCGAAACAGCAGAGGTAGTCGTTTTCGTGCGCACGGAGTGGTTGGAGGTCGGGGGCGAGGGCGGCAGAGTTCAACATCCCGACAGTGTCACGCATGAAGATGTTGCCGAGTCTCGCGGGGTGGGCTCGAGGCTGAGCTGGCAACGCGAGGGGTGCGAGGTGTCGCCGGCAGTGCCGATAGCTCTGCAGACGAGGCGAGTTTTGAAAATGGCCACGGAGGAGGGCAGAGAGGGGCCTCGCCTCGGCGCTGAGCCTTTTCAGCGGGAGGCGGGCGCGGCTTCCGTAATGCGCGGCGCTGCAGCCAATGATGACTTTCTCGATGGTGCCACGCTACGAGGAGCGCAAGATGATGGGAGGGCCTCCTTGGGCAGAGATGCGATGTTGTCGGGCTGATGGAAATTCTGTCCTGATACTCAGAAGGGTTCTTCGCATGGAAGAAGAGCTTGTTGCCTTCATTTTGACGTCTTCAAACACGTCTGACGACCAAGACGTTGTTTGTTCTTCGGATGATCTCACGGCTGTAATGCTTTCATGGCCTTTTTGAAAGGAGCTGAGGGGAAGTCGCCAATGCTGAGGTGCTGTCATCTCCGAAAACGGCTTGGCGTGCGTCTCTGGTTTAAGAATTTCCAAAGGAGCAATCGGCAGATGATTACCAGAGAGGGGAAACTGCTCCACGCGTTCGCCGCGTGACAAAGTGTAAAGAAGTCTGATGGCCGCAATCAGATTGCTTCTCACTCACTTCGTGTGCTTCTCGCGCCGCGTTTGATGGAGATTCCCCGCGAATCGTCAAGCTCACGCGCGTCGCACCTTCGAGCGGGCCGCTTGACGACGCTACATTGGCAATTTATGCTCAAAGCGTAACAAAGCTTTGCTTTTTTTTTTCCACAATTGCCATTTTAAGGGGCGCAGTCATTATCTAAGACGTTGCCTTTAACAGGCAGAGCGTCTGCGTCTGCCCTGCGTCGAATGCGAATCAATCTGAGAAATGGTGATGATAGCGGGGCGCCCGCCTGATGGAAAAATAAATAAATAAAATGCGAGTTCATCATGCAAATTCATCCTCCCAACCGTGGCACATTCCTCAAACAGACACCTCCTCTGGAGAGAGGAGACGCACTCTGATAAGGAGACAAATGAGCTAGTGATCCCCAGAGCAGCCTCCTACCCCGTGCGCGTGTGCGAGCGAGCGCGTGCGCGCGTGTGGCGCCGCCACCCGGCTCTCGTGACCTTTGCAAGGATGACGAGCATGTCCAGGACAAGCCTCCACACGTGGGCTACGTTCATCCCGGGTGATTACCGATGACAGCGGGCATCGGAAGCGGACCCTTCACGCAATTCCGCGCGACAGCAGAGTTGTACAATAAATGTACAATTACAGTCATCACGCGGGCGGCTCATTCGAAAACGTGGGAGCGCACAACTGACTGCGGTGTTACGTCACAGTCGTCGTAGGAACGCCCCCTCTGCCATCGCGGACGACAAAAGAACTCTTTGCACCTGTTGAAACTGACGTAAAGCGTCTTGACCTCGATCTATTTGTACAAGAGACGATCTTCGAAAATGGACTCATCTTGCCGTGCGGTGGGATGCACTG
Source organism: Hippocampus guttulatus (assembly GCF_054856545.1). Taxonomy (NCBI): domain Eukaryota; kingdom Metazoa; phylum Chordata; class Actinopteri; order Syngnathiformes; family Syngnathidae; genus Hippocampus; species Hippocampus guttulatus. Next base: position 27,709,135 of record NC_141263.1, on the reverse strand, counting down.
ATGGACCAGGGTGTTAACCAAACTTTTTATAACATACCTCCTGATGGAGATAAAAGACGGCGACGGATAGCAGCATGCGACCGAAAGTACTGGCAGCCCTCAAAAGTGTTCAAAGATTTGCATCGATCATTTTTCGACAGGGTTTGTAGATCATCGTTCATATATTTTCCTCCTAACCATCAAATGACTGCATGTGGCTGGTGCAAACATGCGACGGAATGCGTACAAAAAAAAAAAATGCATCATCAGCAAGTTCTACCTTCGCCATTACAAGCTATCTCGTCGTCCCAGGGACCTGGCCAGCGACAAACTGGTCTGCGTCCAGTCATTTACAAGCTTTTAAATCAACTCCAATGTAAGGGGACACGGCATTGAAGATGTCATGATCAATGTGGATTCCGGTAAAGTCGTCGGCGGCGATTTGATTAAAACGGTGAACAAAACAGGCGGCGGTTGAAGTGGTGGATGTCATCATGGCTCGATGGGCAAAAATATCTGAGGCGATCGCTCGATCGCTCCGTTTTCTGCTCACTCGGATTCGACACTTATTCACGTTTGCCGTCCGGCATGGTGCGATCAGGCAATCACGTGACGTGGCTGCGACGGGTCGAGGGCCGACTCTCGGCTCAACTCAACTTGATGTAGCGCTTGAACAGCGACCGCAGCCGGAGCAAAGTGTCGCACGTAAAAGGCAGCGCATAAAACAACAAGAAGAAGAATAGAACCCCGTATAACTAAATAGATACAAAAAAAATACGGGTCGTCATGATCGTCTGTTATTTTGATATACTTTTTCAAAGTGTCTTGAAGTGTGAGTAAGTACCAAGACGCACTGATGAGTTTGAGCCAATTAAAACTTTGGAAATCCGTCTTTAAAAGCAGTATTTGGCAACGACGTGTTTGGCGTCGTTCCTCTTTTCTCCTCTCCTCCTCACTCCACTCCGCATGAATTCAGATATTCCAACAAGGTGATAACAAAATTGCCTGACATTTCCAGATTTATTGCTGCATTTTGTTATTATCGCCAAAGAAATATACAGAGATTCTGTCCCATAAATCATATTGAGGGAGCAACGCAAACGCTATTGTGTTTAGCCCATTGCAACCATTTTAGAATTAGAAATAAATTGCTGGCTCATTTTCACAAATGGAAATGAAAAACCGCGGCCGGCGCCGCAGCGTGACTTTCTCCCGAAAGTGTTTGTCAATGGATGGATTTCCTGAGTGCTTCTGCTACGTGAGGATCAATTTTGATTAGCCGGCGCCTGCTTTGACAGTGGACCCGATGCTTCTGCATTTTATAAGGCTTTTCCTTTCTTCTTCTCGCGCTCGCCATACGCCTGCGTGATTGCCTCGTGCAAGTGTAAGATTAAAAAAACACACATTTCTTGACAGAAAAAAAAAATTGCTGCAAAGTAATTTAAAAAATGATGAGTTATATATAATATAGATAATATGACAGCAGAAGACATGCGGGTAAGATTTATGGGCTGGAATATTTGCCTTGAGGGGAACTTCCTTCTTCTTCCCCTCCGTCGTCCTCATATATTGTACATAGGGTATGCACGAGTCCAGCCCTACGTGGACATGAAAATGAAAGCTGCAATGTCAAATGGACGACAGAAATCCACATTTTTATTTGGAATGCAGCTGGTTAGCTGAATTGCACCGGACTGAGGATAAGCTAGCTAAACGAAAACATTGCTCACTGTAACATTCATGGCATACCGACATTTGTTTTTTTTGGGCGGGGATGGTATTGGTGTGATTTCTGAGGCTACACAAAGTCAAAGTAGCAGTTCTCATCCTCCCCGTAATTGCAACCTTTGGACCAAGTTAGCCGTGATCCTTGTTACGCTTTGTCGTTTTGTTAGTTAGCAGGATGTGCAAAAAAACCGCTCCGGATTTACGCTTGAAGAAAAGATGTCTCTGCACACGATAACGCGCGTTCGACCGTCTCATGTTCTAAATATCGTAGGCCACAGACAACTGTGAGGAAGATTAAGTGCGACAACGGTGATCATCGGATGAGACGATACATTGTGTCGACGGTCAGACAGGAAGGCAAATGGTCGTAACGCACGCGTCTGTGTTTCAATTTCACGGTGGCGCCGTCAAGTGCTCCAAAAGCAGTAAAGCAACAGAAGAGCCACGATAAAAAAGGAATGTTGTCTGATCGTTTGAAAAGCCAGCGCAGGACCTGAGGACTTGGGGCGGGGACGCAATAATGCTTCATATAAATAAAGTCAATAAACGCAAACAGTAAAGTCACCCATAAATAAACACTTGCGGGCTGTTGGAGAGGGGCCTGACTTTGAAAGCTATGGTGCCTATTTTGCCAAGATATTACCGGAGCGAGCACTTGAATGAGTCCCTTGGTGGACCTAAAATGTCCTTTTCTGTCATTTCCGTAGCTTTAGGTCCGCCGTAAACGCCTTCTGTCAAATATGCTGCTAGGGGCCGTTATCCCGCCTTGACTCCGCACACAATAGCAAATAGAAAGAAAGATAGATATGTTTTCCTCAAGATTGTTTTTGGTGGAGAAAAAAATCAACACGATTGACTCTTTGCTCATCTTATGCTTATTTTCAGTGAACTTGGGTCTCAAACTGTCAAATTCCTGTTTTTCTGAAAGGAGCAAAAAAAAAAAAAATATTATTATTACACAAAACATACCACACTGCACGGTATTTTCAAATGAAAATCAGATTTTTCAAGCCCACGGCTGCGAAAGTGAAATATTTTCTTTTCATGTTTGGTTGTGCATTGGAAATCAAAGACTGTAGAAAGTCAGGATGCTCAAATGTCCACTCAACCGGCACTATATCAATGTTGAAAAGGAACCAAAAAACTGTTGCCATTAGGGGATGGATGTACCATTACATATGGAAAATAAAAACAGTTGTGTAGACTATCAGCAATTGGTGCTAGAGAATAGAATTCACTGCTCGGACTGTTTCCGCAAATGGCATTTTCCTGCTCTGCTACTCTGATGATGGTTGAGGTAACACAATTTGAGAGATATTTGTTTATTTCTATTACACCGAGAAAATGTATACGTCCTGACAGCCATTCATGAGCCTTGTTTTCTCAATGTTACCCTGAAACCAGACTGGCTGCATATGCTTGTGTTGTGCGTGATTCATTATTTTATCTTTGCTTGTGTCGTGGAGTAAAATCCTCCTTCAATCCCCCTTCTTATTTGACCTTTCAATATTTCTTTTTTTTGGGGGGGGGGGGGGGGTGGAACGGATTAATGGGCTTTCCATTCATTCTGATTGAGAAAGATTATTTGAGATACCAGCGTGGTCACAAGATGAATTCAGCCAAGGTATGGTGTAACGCTGCATCGATGCTATGAGACATAATTCCGTCCCCTCATTAAGACTCAACAACTTAGCTGAGCAACAGATCTACCATTTTCAAGTTATGGCTCTGAAACTTTATCCACTTGATTTTTTTATTTTTTGGTGAAATTGTCAACTGTGACATTCTGCATTTTCAGAGAAGCTCTGTATTTTTTTTTTCTTAAAATCCTGTTTGTTATTTCAGTAGAGGTTTTCAGCGGTTGAGAATGGCGCTGACTCCCCTCTATGAAGAAACAGCTTCAAAAAAGCAATTGGAGGTCAGCCGGCATTCTGTGACAGCTTCCGCCACTGTACATGCGCTGACCGCGGCAGGAAATACGAGGCCTTGTGAGCTCGTTTACTACACGCAACACAAATGGGGTGCTTCTGACTCCACTCAGCACAGAGTTTTATGACTTGGCTGTCATAGCTACATTAATATCAGCACTGTTTTCCTGTCACGCTTTGTTAAAACACATGACCCGCGAGTCTTTCTCCCGATGAGGACTCTGTGGCTCGCCACCCCGTCAGCATTAAAATCACACTTGAGGCATTCTGACTGAGAAAATGTGCAACCGCCGAAAATATTTGACCTAAATCTATCAGCTAGCACACTGTGTCCGTTGTAGTAATTATTGTTCCAATTAACTTTGAAAATGAGATTGAACCGCACTTGGAAAAGCTTGATGACAACGGAGGCTTCCGATATTATTTTCTTCCATTGCAAGTGATGTACCGCTGCCAGGCATGAAACGGTCCAGGATCAATGTCATGAAACTCCAAGACGGTGTGACAGCAAACTTGCACCGCTGCGACCAGCTGAAGAGGGATGAGGAACGGGATCTATACGGTGAGTTATTTTCATGCGTCCGGGTATTACACAGTAATTGCTTTAGAGTTACATTAGGGCCGGTGCTTGTGGTGAAGTCGTGAGCTGTCTAAGACATCACTGAAAGGAGAAAGGAGCATTATTGGGCCCGTGCGCCGAGCGTGACCACAGCAACGCATCAATCGACATGACGTGAGGCTACTTTAAAAATCAGTACAAATGTATGTCAGAGCTAAAGCATGTTATTTGAAAGCTTCTTACTGGTCATTTGCTCGAGTGCAGCATTTCCTTGATGGAGCAGCAAATTGGTTTAGTTGGGCCGATTTTTTCTGATGGACGACTTTGGGTAGCGTCAGACACTGTCAATAACTTGAGGGACTGTACAGTGAATCTAAGATTTTTTTTTAATTTTTTTTAATTTTTAAAAAATTTAATATGTTGAAGGCCATTACTGAAAATGTGCATAGAATGTGCCAGGAACTGTCGTACTGAATTGTGGAGAAATAGCGTTGAACAGTTTTTCACCACGTCATCGTGCCAAAATGCTTTCATAGGACATGAACAGGACAGAGACGGTTTTATTGTTGGGTTCGAAGCAAATAAATACAACTAGTTGACTGTAAGCCAAGAAGGATTAGTTGGACTGTACTCAACGAGGGTAATTGGAGTTACTCTGAATTTCACAAAATAGCTAAAGACTCTTGAAATAAATTTTGAGATTTGTTACGCGTGGTGATAATATTTTTGGTAAAGACAAGGCTTCTTACCGTGGGCTGATTTTTCAGCCTTTGTCAAATACGTCCTGACACTTCATCATAAAAGAAGACATGATGAAATCAATCGATCAGATTTTTTTCATCATTTAATTTTCCATGATTTATTTATTTATTGTTTTTTTTTTTTTTAAGGGTGTGGCTAAAATGAGGGTCCAGTGACGCACTTGGGCACCAGCATGAGTTGCCCCTCCCCAACTTTATAACAATTGCAACATGCAGTTAGCTAGCTAGCTATGCGCACGACCTGAAAATGCATCTTCTCTTTTGATTGGTTACTGTTGTGGCCGCTTTAGAGCTCCTTTGTTGTTGCGGTGTGGAAATGGCCACGATGACCCAGTGGGATCTATTCTGGAGCCTTAATGCGAATAGATTTATAAGGCGAAGTAGCATCCATTTTCACGGTCATAATAGTGGCATTTGACAGTTGAGCGGGAATGTGGTTTCAGTGGACACACCCAAGGCGTCAAAGAGCGGAGACAACGGATTGCATTTTTGCAATTGCAACGTCTTATTTTGCACACTTGGCAAATCTTTCAAATGTTACAATTTAGTTGTGAACAGCACCTTGTGGTGTGTCAAATTTAGAAGCCATGTCGACAAGACTTAAAGTAGAGTCATCATGATATGCGGTCGTCACTGAACATGACATACAAGATTGGCCCCCCTGATATGTTTGAGAGATCGGCCGACAAAGTGTTTTGGGTTTATGCATCCGAAGCCAAATTTTCTTGAGTTGCATTTGAAATAAGCCGTGTCTTCAAAGAATGATATTCGTGTCTTGCTATTCGTTCCTCCATCAAGATCCTTTACGATGTTAACATGCAACACACGCGTGCAAACAATTTCCACGACCACACACACACACACACACAGACACGGCTGACTCTGAAGCAGATGATGCACAGTGTTTTAATCCAAGTGTAGCCACCTCCAAACACAGGCCCCGAGCTCACGCCGAGGCAGTCCGTCGCGGCCATCCAATCACAATTAAAAGTGAAATAACAGAGTGAAAGAAAGTTGTATGGTGGAGTGCTCCTGTGCGTTGCATTAATCGGTCTCTAATTCCTCGTTCTCTCAGCGTGGGTGGGCACTGAACTGCATTTTCCAAGCAAGCCATATGTGGTTGTTAGTCGTCAGGGATACCAAGACAACGCAGACCAGTTTGGTTTCCTTCTCTTGGTGAAATGTATCGCGCACACAGCAGGGGGATGCACTCCGGAAGAAGTGGATCCTTGGAAATGAAGTGCACCCACTGCTCGAAGCATTAATTCCATTCAGGGAGCAATCTTTTGCCACTGCTGAATTTGCAGCGAAAACAATACAACTGCTCTGGTTTCGTTTGCTTGTGATTTGTTTCCCTCCAAACAATAAACCAAATTAAATAATTGTGTTGTTTTGAAATGTTGATTACTTGACCGGCGGCACGGTTAGCACGTCGGCCTCACCGTGCACAGGTGCAAGGGTTCGGTCCGCGCGGGTTTTCTGCGGGTACTCCGGTTTCCTCCCACATTTCCTCTGTGATTGGCTGGCGACCGGTTCAGGGTGTCCCCCGCGAGAGCTCTTTCTTGATTCATGAGAAGGGCTCCGTATTTGGCACAACTAGCTTGCTATCTTGTCTCCATGAAGGTTGCAGTTTGGTCATGTGCAACAATATTGACCTTTGAACAATACGGTTTGGGATCATCTATTGTCCCTTGCAAATCGACAGTAATGGTCATGTGATTTAAACAAGAATAGCAAGACAAAACAATGACACATCACACTGTTGAGTTCATTTCAATAACAGGGCCGAGGACTCCTCATGTGGACCTTGGGTGCGACCTGGCGCCCACAGGCACTGAGTTGGTGACCTTGATCTGGTCACGGAAGTGGAGGCAAGGGGTGGACCCAATTGGCAGGAAGCAGGAGTTCTCTCCAAACGATTAATGTGAATGAGGTGTGAATTAAAATCCTAAATAAACTACGCCACAACAGTCAAAAAAGCAATTACCGGTTCAAAGAAATTCAAGGGGAAAAAAAAAAGACTCCTCCACAGAGGAAGCATGGCCCGAAAAAGTGGAATGTGACTCACGATAACGACAACGACCCAAACCAGACTGACAGAAACCAGCAAACTAAATTGAAATACATTGATGAGACAACAAGGCACACCCTGGTTTGACATGAGTGGCTGGAGGAAGCTAATTGGTTGATGCGAGGAACAGGCCTGATGAGAACAAAAATGGGCAAGACGTGAACAAGGGATGGCGTACCGTGAAACAAAACGAAACCCAAATCAAAACAAAGTCCACCCCATCGCAGATCATGACCTAAACGCCGAAATTGAGGAGAGACGAGAAGACGACATCACCTAAAGTAAAGGTGTATTGTACAGTTTAACGCTGATATATTTAGAGTTGGGTTGGCGATAATAATATACATTTTTTTCATCCCCGTTTATCCCTGTTCCACTCTGTTATTCTTTTTTTTTTTTTTTTTTTCGGGCACAGCGCACAAATTGCACTCAACACATTATTAGTACCCTCTGTGCTCGTTTTTGTGCCTGACACTCAACTTCGGCAGGATTACTGAAGTGATATTATGCAGGCTGGAGGCCACACAGACTTCATTTGAAGGTCACCTTCACTAACGTTTGAACAAACATAAAAAAAAAAACACTGATAAAAGACAGTACTTCATGCTGTGGAAGATAATGGACTGCAACTGAGCTCATTTGATCCCCCCCCCCCCCCCCCCCAAAAAAATACAATGAAAATATCTTGTGCTCTGAAACAGCAGGCCACTCTCTGCACTTATTTAGCATGAAATAATTGTACATTCATATTGTATTTCACCTTCTATTATACAGTGGGTGTCAAATGCAATTTTCTCCCCATGACCGTCAGAATTCTTCATGCCTTCAGGTGTTGGCTACACAGCAGTAAGCAAGTCGTACGGACGGACATTTTTGCAAGGACAGCGCGCATTTCCAACAATACGGCAGTCGAGTAAACAAAACCCGAGCAATTATACTTGCAGGCTATTTGACAGGGTAGATTCCAATGAAAGGAGGCTTTAGGATGATGCAATGAACGCCTTGTTTCTAATAAACGCTCTCAGCGGCCGAGCTCGCCGCAAAAACACAAAAGACAGCCGCTCTCTCAATATGCTGCTCAAACACGAGGAGATATTGCAACAGTCCCGCTCTGAAACACGGGAGCACATTCAGATATCACATCAAAGTGATGTTCAGCGGCAGCGGGCCCGAAGTCAATCAGTGCCAAAATCCATTTCAAAGTTGGAAGAACACAAGGCACTCGAAGGGATCCGCATGGTCTTGAGCGACACTTCATCACCAGTGAAAAATAATAGTGACCATAAAAAGTAATTCGGAAATGAATGCCCAAAAAGCATGAATAAGAAAAAAAAAATGAGTTGGCAATTCATTTATAACAAAACAAGTATCTCAACGGTATTTACAGAGCGTGTTAAATCAACCAGCGCTATAGACGCTTTATGCTGTACGTGGAGCAAAATGAATCCGTACAACAACAAACAATGAAACAATAGATGAATAATCAATAAAAGAATCTTAAAATGAACTCTAAAATATAGAGGGAGCCAGTGAAGGGACACCAGCGTAGGGGAATCCCGCATTGCATATTGTCACCTTGCGAGGTGGTGGTGTACCCCAAAAAACAGGCAGGGTGAACTGGACGAGTTGTATTGATAAAATACAGAGAAAACTAAATCCAAACAAAGTCCAAAAAAAAACAAACAAAGTCCAAAACAGAAACATGACCTAAACATGACAGAACAAACAATCAAACAATGACCGGTCATGCCGGGAGTCCTTTTAAAGAGCTAATGACATAACGACCAACAGGTGTGCAGCTGCAGGGAGAGCCCTACAGTGCCACCTGTTGGTCACAAACAGAATCATGACACATATTTTGTTCAGATGCTAGGTCGCCAATTACATCAACGGTTCAGAGCCAATACAATCGTCTGGAGGCTCTTGAAGGAGACAGAAATCACGAGCGTACCAAGTAACGGACGTAATGTGGAGGTGCCACAATCGACTGTTTGCACTTTATGAATAAAAGAACAGAGACCGGCCTCAAAAAGGCCTCGTGAACCGATGACGCAAAGATTAACCTTTACCAAGTGACAGAGAGGCAAAAGCTTGAAGAAAGAGCGGACCCGCTCACCATCTTAAACCGACCAGCTCATCTGTGCAAGGAGGTACCGCTGAGGTCCTGGCTTGAGCTTGCGTGGCTTCTGCCGGGACGGGCTCATTAATCTTCATCGATGAAACGTACGACGGCATCAGCCAAATGAAGTCTACAGAAAAATTTGCTCTGCCACGTTCAAGAAATGTCCGGCCAAACTGACGCGATGGCAACGCCCTAAATTCACCAAAGGAGCCCATCGGGTAAAACGAGTGGGAGGTTTTCGACAGGCCACGTCAGTCCGAAGCGTGCGCTGAACAGAGATGAAGTGCTATCCTTTTTGAAAATCTCAAGCCCAAAGCTCGACGAGCAAAATCGAGGAATCGGGTCTCGCCGTTGCAATACTTTTAGAGGGGAGCAAGTCTCCTTTCGGAACAAACGGACAGAAACAAAACGGCCCCCAAATTGAGCCTATCCATCATGTCGCAAAATGACATTCCTTTCTTGCTTGGCCAATATCCATTCTGTTGCATTGCGGATTCTCTCCTATCTCCCGAAATAAGCGTCGCGCAGTCACATGGAGCGAGATGAGGAAGTCTTGCGGAATATCCGTCACAATAAATTGATGATTAAACACGGCGCAGGCCGTCATCGTTTGGTGTTTGAGAAAGACGAGGACCTGCTGTGCAATTGAAGAATTATTCATGGCAACCCAAAACAAGTTTGAAAGTGCCGAGCTGTCCAAAGAATTGTTGAAATGGCAGGAGCCCTTCTTTTCACGGGGAGGTGACCGGCAGTTCATTGCCGAGCGTCCAAAGAAATGTCAGAGGGTCGACGGTTGTTATCGCCCGCGTCCTTATCTTTCGCTTGCAGGTGCACCAACGCGACAAAGACGACCTGCACTTGATTTAATGGCCCACGAAAGCAGCCGGATACAGTAACTGTGTCGTAAGACACGGAGAGGAGCCACATTCAGCATTTTTTTTTTTAAATGTTTGTTCAAAGAACTGCTGAAAGACAGACTTGCGTTGGATTAATTGGCATGCCACACTTTAACACCGAGCGAGAAATGGCCATTGGTCCGTTTTTGCGCACTATTATTGCATTCAAGGCGGCCCGGTAGTCCAGTGGTTAGCACGTCGGCTTCACAGTGCAGAGGTACCGGGTTCGATTCCAGCTCCGGCCTCCCTGTGTGGAGTTTGCATGTTCTCCCCGGGCCTGCGTGGGTTTTCTCCGGGTGCTCCGGTTTCCTCCCACATTCCAAAAAACATGCATGGCAGGCTGATTGGACGCTCTAAATTGTCCCTAGGTGTGAGTGTGGGCGTGGATGGTTGTTCGTCTCTGTGTGCCCTGCGATTGGCTGGCAACTGATTCAGGGTGTCTCCCGCCTACTGCCCGAAGACGGCTGGGATAGGCTCCAGCACCCCCCGCGACCCTAGTGAGGATCAAGCGGTTCGGAAAATGGATGGATGGATATTGCATTCAAAAGTGCTGTAGTTAGCGAAAGAAAAAAAGAAATAAAAATGAATGAGTGGGATGGGGTCTTCCCCGCAGTGAGCCTGAGCAGCAGACTGTCTATCATCGTCACACAGCAGAATCTCCCTTCAGCCGAATGATTTCTCCATCGGTCAAAGACAAATTCCACCTATCTCGGATTTTTTTCGAGTTTTTAGCTTTGTGCCCTGACACAACCACCATGAGCACTCAAAGGTGTTTCACTTTTCTCACCAGCTGGCACGCCGTGACTTTTATGTAATACACATTCTGCAAGCCACATGAAACTTTCATTAAAATTTTTAAAAAAAAAATAGGGATGTGCAATATTTCATCCTGTTTTGACCGACGTCAGTGCACATCCGCACATCTGTACAGATGGGAGATCCTGAAGTGCCTTGAGATAAGAGTGGAATTTATTCCGTGACCACCACTCCAGGCAGTCCTATCAATTTATCAAATCATCTTTTCCAATTGAAGTGGATGTGGCTGAAACAAGCGCGAACGTTTTGAGATAAAACCAGAAGGAAGAAAAGTTGGAAGGGTTTTGAGCAAGCCAGTATGGGGCTGAGCGACTCGCTTCCATTTCCAGCAACCAAAGCAAGGCGGCGTCATTTGCAGAGACGAGATCAAGCGATGTTTCGGCATTAAAGTTTAATTCAAACGTAATGCAGGAAATGATGCGAGCCTCTTTTCTTCTAAAGGTTTGTTTAATCATCGCGCACCCGTCTTTGATCGCCTTCTCCCGCTTTAATCCGGGAGCATGCAGTCGTGGCCTCCCCCCCTTTTCTGTCTCTCATTCCGACGTGTTCTTCTTCAACCCGTCTATCTCCTTGTACTGGTTTCGTTTCTGTTGACAAAGCAAGACGGCGCCGCCGCGTCTTGCGCTGCCTAATTGGTCCACGTGGACTCATTTAGCATCTAATTACCAAGTTAGATTCCGTGCTTTCAGATTTTCAGGGCCATGTTTTGCCTTCAGATAACGTTTATAATTCTCAGGGCGATACGGCGCCCCGTGTTTCATTGAACCGTTTTTGAATTGTGCATTGACGGGAATAGGTACAAGTCAAAACGATGGCAATGCCCCCATGGCCCCCTATGCCATAAGAGGATCTGGAAAACCAAGAAGAAATTCTAAGGGCGAATCCTAAAAGGTACTTTGTCTGTCACAAGCATCACGTACAGCAAAAGTTTCTCTCTGCATCTGGGCCATGCCTCTCGGGAGCGTATTCAGATCTTGTTTAGACCTGTACCTCGGTCAGAGAAGCATTACAAACGATGTTTTAGCTGTTGCCGGAAAGGGGAGCGAGCGCTGGAAACCCGCAGAGGCACGGGGAGAACATCCCAATTCCAAACACGCACACGAGCGCTGAAGGTGTTGCGCATACTGGAATTGAACCCGGGACCTCCTTGTCTTGAGGGTGAGGCGCTAACGACTCGTCCGCCATCCATCCATCCATCTTCTTTTCCTCCTTTCCGTATTTGGGGTCGAGGGTCAGCTGGAGCCTTTTGCAGCTGGCTGGGAGAGAGCTTGATCATTGAACATCAATAGAAAAACAACCATTCACATTCCATGCCTTTGACATTCAACTTAATCGAAAACTACTGCATACATCAACCCCTCCCCGCAATTTATTGGGGTGGGGGGGGGCATATTTGACCTGGTATGGGCAAAAATACCTCCAGCATGATCATCGAAAGCTACCTTTTCGAATCTGCCACCTCTGGAGAGAGTCAGCGGAACCTCCCCAGCGGCGCATCTGAGAGAGGTGAGCGTCTGAGCGCCGGCCTCGCCTCACATTGACTTTTTTTTTTCCTCCTCACTCTTTCGTCATTCTCTGTGCGACGTGAGCCTTATCACGGCCGCCGCGAAAGAAGCGCTTTCATCGGCCTCACCAGCGGATGAACCTCAGGCAAACTGTTTGTCTCTTTTTTGTCTTTCTTTTCGGAACTGTCAGGCAAGCAAACAAACGATTCCTTGGAATCGAACGACCGGGAACCAGTCCTCAAAAAGAACCGGTTTTCGATTCCCACCCCCTCGTAGTATAGCTGCAGCACCACATTGGGCAGCAATTTTTATTCCAAAGACAACAAGGGTCGTGAAGTTTTAGTTTGCAAAGCTCTCCACTGATAAGTAACGGAGAAAGGTGGTGGTGGTGGTGGGAGGGCGGGGGGGGGGGGGGCGGATTGTGAACCACAGGCCGCGTCTCCTTGTTTATTTACTTAGATAATTTTTTATTTTATTTTTTTATGGAAACATTCACACTGAAGAGTAACTTCAGATAAAGGCTTTCTTTGTTTCTCCTCGTTTATCTGACTGGAACAGAATGTGAGATCATTTCCGATGGAATCGCGTTGCATTTGGTTATTGTGCAAGATTTGCGAGTTGAAAACTAAAAACCCTGCGTTGTCTTTCAATGTGAAAGGGAGCCACCAATTCTATCCTCTCCTCTCGTCTTTTCAAAGTCTCCCAACGTAATCTCTTCGGAAGCACAGCTTTTAATCGCACGCGGCGCTTTGCGGAATGAAACGAAAGTCACACTTGTCGCGACTTTGACAAAACGCTCGTTCGTAACCATCGTCGCTGCAAAAATGTCATCATTTCACCTCGCGTGTTGTCACTTTTACACTTGACAAGAAGAATTTCCTCAAGGACAAAATGGAGCGTGACACCATCGGACAGAATGTGGACACATTCGAGTCAGTTTGGCACCAGACAGTACGAAGGGAACTTCCCCTTGCAGGTTCAGCTCACCGAGACGCTTCAGGAAACATCAACTGGAAATGACGTATGCTAGGCAGGCTCGGCAGGGAGCTCACCAGCTCGGGATCCGTTTCATCACTGCCTCACTCTTTTATGTTATGTGTGTGTGTGTGGGTCCAAATAGCAGAGCCGCTTCAGGAACAGTTAACGATTCCGTTTTATAAACACAGCAGCTCACGAGCGGCTCAGACTGACGTGCCTCACTTGCCCAGATTTGAATGAGGGTTGAAAAGGGAGCCCTGGGCGCCACTTCAGCCCATTCAGCAGATGTGCCCACAGTGTCCCAAAAAACTCGATACTATATACTTGCCGATATTTCAATTCAAAGGCGGCCCGGCAGTCCAGTGGTTAGCACGTCGGCTTCACAGTGCAGAGGTACCGGGTTCGATTCCAGCTTCGGCCTCCCCGTGTGGAGTTTGCATGTTCTCCCCGGGCCTGCGTGGGTTTTCTCCGGGTGCTCCGGTTTCCTCCCACATTCCAAAAACATGCATGGCAGGTTGATTGGACGCTCTAAATTGTCCCTAGGTGTGAGTGTGGGCGTGGATGGTTGTTCGTCTCTGTGTGCCTTGCGATTGGCTGGCAACTGATTCAGGGTGTCCCCCGCCTACTGCCCGGAGACGGCTGGGATAGGCTCCAGCACCCCCCGCGACCCTAGTGAGGATCAAGCGGTTCGGAAAATAGATGGATGGATGGATGGATATTTCAATTCATTCCCATGAGGCATACTCGTTCACACCCTTTTCTGTGGTGTGTGCCAATCTTTCAAAATAAATCTTTCCTCGCTTCACTGGGTCTTACTTGGCCTTCCCTTCGGTGTCCCCGATAAGCGGGGAACCACATTGCGCCCTGGGTGACACATACCCCTTTTCCACCCCAAAAAAAAACAACCAAAAAATACGGTGCTCGTTGGGTGCCAGGGTTCATGCTGCGCTCAATTGGTGCTCAACAAGTTCTGACGAAGAACGCGTTTGGCTTTCCGCCAGCAGAGAGCCAAGTAGGATCCACGTCATGACGTCATCATAGAGCATCCAAACGTCACTGCTTCCATCGACGTTTACCCGAGAGTGCCTGCGCTATTAATAATAACAATCATTAAAAATAAATAAATAAAGGGCTGCGAGCATCTGCAACTTAGCGTAGCATCGGTTGTACCGGCATGGAGTATATAACAGTCGGGACTTGCAATCAGCAAACGCCGTGTTTCAAAATCGAAACAAAGCCACCGGCGTGCTGCAACGGACTCTCGATGTCTGTGTCAGTTTTACATTTGTACAGAACATCGTGTGACAAGACTAAACTCAAGGTAGTTCAGGATACAAAACAAGATGGCGGAATACATAATAAGGGAAAGAATACAACAAAACGGATTAAAAAAACTTGTAAGAAGAGAAGTGTTTTAAAAACGACATTCAAAGGAAGATAAAGTTGTCAACAAGCAGAGTTCCTGAGGCAAAATGTTCCGCAGCGTTGGACCGTCATCATAACTCCATTGTTTGCAACTTCAGTCCTTCGGCTGTTTGTGAGTCGGGACCCGAGTTGTGCAAAATAAAACCTTTCTCGGTCTATTTTTATTGGCTGAGTTAACTTGTTGCGTTTGGAAAATGTAGCACCATCGTCGGAGTCCTTCACAATTATCGCAACTGTAACAGCAGCCCAAGTGTTGGAGGAGGTGTCGGTGGCGTTCTGCTAATTGGAGAAGAAGGCTCAACTAAGATCAGCCACAGCAGCGCTTTCCGATGTATTGACTCACGGGAGCAGTTTACAAAAACGCAACAGCTCCGTGTGTGTGAAGAAAAAAAAACATAAAAACAAAAAAAAACACCAGCGCGGGATGAGAGTTCTCACCTCGTGCTGAATTGTTTTGTTGATAATAGCATGATGAATGCCGGCAACTTCGACTGTTGTTATTGGCGCCGAACCTCATTAAGTGCAGCAAATTTGTGACTGGCTGGATTTCAACATCATAAATCTTTAAATTCTTCACCTCATATCAGATTTTTCCTTTTATTGAAATTTTGAAGCCGTAATTGGGGAGCTGGCCCAACGTGTGTATGTGCGTGCGTGCGTGCGTGTCAATAGATTTTCAAGGTAGGCATCAGGGGTGATTCGAGGAGAAGAGGTGCTACAGGCCAAGAAAGATGCACCCGTTTTTGTAGATTTTTAGAGGAATTCCATTCCCACTTTTATGAAACAGAAGCACAACACTTTTTGAGAAATGACTAAATTATGACACCCGAAAGGTCATGTAAATGCAAAAGAGGAATGGATTGGATCAAAAAACAAAAACATATATATGTGTGTGTGTGCGTGTATTTTGTAACTACTAACTCAGGGGAAGACAAGACTCGTTTGAGCAGTACCTCTCCATACAAGCGAACAGTATTCATTACAGCAAAAATGATAAGTCTTATCGCTTATTCCAACAATGAAATAATCATCAAAAAAAAAAAGAAAAAGTCGCAAGAAAATGAAAAATGTTGCAAATAACCTTGTTGAAGCCAAGTCGTTCCGACAAGAAAAAAGGAAAGACCGAATGACCGATTTTTAGCGACGTGCACATTCAAAACTCTGATTGCAAAGTCGGAATGCTGGCACGGCCAATCGTATCCTTAAGAGCGTGTTGGAAGAGCCGACGGGACTGTCGCCTCGCGGCAAGACGCTTCTTCATCCGGCCCGTGGAGCCTTTCTGCACTCTGCTGCGCTTGTCCTTCGTGTGCCTTTGCTGCTTCGGTTCGGGTGGTCCGGAAAGAACAGGTCGCTTCATTGTAGACATTAAATTGCCCTGAAATGTTGAAAATAGGCGGGGGGATTTCAACTCAACATGATACAAAACTAAATGGCATCATGCATAGCAGTCCTACGATGGCACGACTAAAATGGACGACCCCCACCCCCTCCAAAAAAAAAAAAAAAACAGCCAAAGGTAAGTCATTGACTGTTGCTACCCGCTTTAGACCGATGGATGGTTGGTTGGTTGGATGTGTAGCTACGTCTGGATCGATAGCACTCGCACATGCAGACCTGTTAAAATGTGACAGGAAGCAATATGCTTGAATGTCGCTGCACCGATTGTGATCCGATCGACGTGGGCATGATTTGCAAGGAATGAGCTGGACAAGAACCGGCTCCACCACTCGGAACCCGCCGCTATGAAGATTTCGTCATCGATTCAACTCTTCCTGCATCTTGTTAAATGGACTATTTTATTTTTATTTTTTTTTTTTTTTATCATTCTAACTGTGTTGTACAAGATTGTCTCAAATGTTGCCCACTCCGCCTCCATTGCTGGTCATCCTGGAAGGGGGATTCTCCCATCTGCGGCTCCTTCTCAAGGTTTCTTGTTTTTCTCCAGATGGGGGTTTGGTTTTTTTTTGGAGTTTTTCCTCACCCTCCTGGAGGTTAAAATCAGTGAATGCCGTTAATATTTGTCCACTGTGTGCATGCGAAGACCTTTGAGACCATTTGTGATTACGGGCTCCATCAATAAACGTGACTTAAATGATGCTCATTTTATTCATTGGATGAATATCCGCAACGTATGTTTCGTTCCAGGAAATCGTCTGAAACGGCACAGAAGTAATTTACCCCTCTTTCGTGACAAATGATCTGCGATATTGCATTTTTCCTCGCGCCGCTGTCAAAGCTCCACAATGCAACCCGTCAGCTGGTGAACCGGCGCGGGTGGCCAAAAACGACATTTTTTTTTCCCGACGGCGACGGCTCACGTAAAAGTGGCATACACGCAAATACGGTAAATACCGACATTGATGTTTTTGACGACGGCACTGATTACCCGCTAAACAGTCGCAACAGACCTAGTTACTACTCGGGCGGTGCGAATGCTCCGCTCGCACTTCGCGTCAGAGCTTCTCTCATTTCTGTGTGCATTTTTGCAGTGAAACATTTTCAGCAACACACACGGAGGAATGAATGCAGGCCTCGGTGTTCCCGTGGTAATTGATTTACCTACGATGATGAACTGTTGTCAGGCAATCCATTCCGTCCAAGTGAATTTGTGAATCGTTTTGGAGCATAAAAATACTTGGAGCCTCTCACTCAGTCAAGATAAAAAAATAAATAAAATCTCAAGGTTAATGAAAAGCTAAGCTTATTAAATAGCGATGATAAGATCAACTTTGTTCTCCCCCAACGTCTCCTTTTGCAGTTAACGCGCCTGCACGGTGGAAGCATCACGGCGCCGTTCCATTTTCAGACTCGGCCCGCACTTGGAAGTTGTAAACTAGCATCGCGCCCAGTTGTGTGCCTGTCTGCTTCAATATTATTTCAACTGCATCCCACGAAGAATTAATTGATGAGCGTATTAAACGGCACCCCGTGCGTGTACTCAGCAAAAAAAAAAAAAAAAAGTGCGACTCAATTTGCCTTTGCTCTGATTTGCAACAAGAGAGGGGAGGAGAAAATCGTGAGCTGCTCTCGTCTCACATTCGAATTAAAACCAAAGATGAAGAATTTCCGTGTGGGCCAATTATGCAAAAGTAAACACTTTGTCGATTTTTTTTTCACATGCGTCCCAGTCAACAAATCTGCATTTACAGTCGATTTTTGCCCAAAACATAATTTCCTTCTTTTTCCACACATCTAAATGATGATCAATAATTTAATGATCATTAAAGAGAAAGCTCAGCAGCTGTGAAAAAAAAAATGCTTCCCTTGATTATCAAACATCTGTGTTTTTTTTCCCCCTCCCATCCATTTTTACTCTTTGTCTTCTGGCACGATGATTGAAATTGCGATTGTCAAGGGAAAAGCCATTTTGAACGCAGCTTTGCTGATGATCAAGTCAACCTCCTCGTCGCTGGTTTGGTAAACTGGAGCGCGCGTTCCAGTCGTGTAATGGCTGATTCGAATGATTAAAAAGCAAAAGCTCATTGCGTTGTTTTGCATCTGTCTAATTAGTTCACATCAAAGATGAACAAGGTATTTGTTTGGCGCCACGACTGAGACGACTTCAACTCAAGGCGAAATAGACGCATGAGAAATCGAGTATAGCGAGCGTATCTGTACACTGTACAGCACACCATCTGCAGCCGCTTTAAAAAAAAAAAAAAAGCGATAGTTTATGTAAGATTTCGCAAAGGCCCCTCTGCATAATGATGTGAGATTAGATCAGACACGAAGCAAACATTGCCGGCATCCCAAGGGCAGAAAGTGATCTCTGCTCTGCATAGCTGCGGCGACGCGGCTGGCGGTGGGGTGGGGGAGGGGCGTCGAAAAATACTGCGTTGTACTTTGCGAATTGTAATACTGATGAATTACAGGTCAGCAACCTCTGTGTTCTTGTGCTGGTGGTCACCGGGAGCGAAGGACAGGCGAAGGAGCAGGGCCTGCTCACGCTAGAGGCCCTAATCTCCGTTTGCAGCGCCGCACTCGATGGCGGCCAGCAAATAAATCTGCTGCGCGGCAGCAGCAGATTCATAAAATCCCTCAGGTGACTCTGTTCATTTATCTACATTTGCCAGAGCTACCAGCTGCCAAAAGCAGGTGGCACACTTTGGCTGGAAAACTGGCTTTTTTTTCTCTTCAAAGATGTGGGCAGACGCCGAGAGGCACGTGTGGTGGTGGTGGTGGTGGGGGGGGGGGGGGGTTTAAAGGGTGTCTGCAGGTTACAAAAGGTCACAAGGGCGAAGGGGACCATCACGTGAGCGGGGGAGCCAGTCTGCGTCAAACCGATTGCAATGGAAGTCAAAATTTGAAACGGGATTGCTCTCATTTCTAATTTCCTCTCCTCAAAATCAGTTTTGAGATTAGTGTGGAGAGTCAAAGGTAGCGCCTGCACGGGGGCAATAGAGGGGAGGCAGAAGCAGCAGATAAGAAATTAGAGATGGAAATAATCTGGGAATCGATTTCCTCTCCTGGGCTCCCCCCCCCCCCTCCCCCCTCCCCCCCTCGCTGGGCTGCAAATAGGCAGAGGGAAATTAAAAGTGGCCACCGTGCACCTCGTTGCGGCGAGCGCTCGTTGGAGACGGAGGCCCCAAACAGCTGCTCGATGGCTGCTTGATTTCAATGAACGCCCCGCTAACCTCGCTTCACGGCAGCAAGCTTGGCCATCCTGCACCCGACCGTATCATTGGATTCAGTTTGTATTTCGGAAAAGCTGCAATATATTTCAATTTTTTTTCATTTTTATTTTTTGTCTCGGCAACCGGCACTTCTGACACGGACGTGTTCATTACTTTGAGAGCAAAGTGGCATCAAATGTCATGTTAGGGGCTTTTTTTTTAATTACCCTTTTCAGAATGTCTTCAAAAAAGATTCGGAGAAGTGCTTCTGGGCTGTCATGAGATGTTGGGGTAATGACGTGTACGGTGCAGGAATTTCTCGACGCTGATTGCGAAATTTGGATTGCTTCTTTCTCTTTGGATGCTTTGAAACGGAACGGGACACGGCAGCATGAAATTAGTCGACGCAAAGGCAGATGAGCTTGTCGGCAGCGTCGCTCACGAGGTTTCCCCTCACAGAGTGACATGTGAGGGCTTCTTTCTTCCCGGCGCGTACCGCCTGCCAGTGAGGATAAACATCCATCAACGCCATTCATATGTTGAACACAGTTCTGTATCAATAATCAAGAAAGGAGACAGACTTTTGACTGATGTTTTCAATCTAATAATTTATTGAGCTGCGAAATGAGGACTCGGGATTTTTTGTTTTGTTTTGTATTGTCTGTCAAGCAAAGTATCACCATCTGCCCCAAGTGTCCCTCGCTATCTGTGGAGCTTGATGCCGTCTTCCAAAATTGAGGGATTATTATGCAGGAATCCACTGCCACAACGCATCATTAGAGATGCATTGCTGCTGACGATATATTTGAAATATTTTTTTCAAAAGCAGGTCAGGGATATGGAACAAGGAGAAAAGTGCAGGATTGGCACAATCCTGCTGATGCGTGCGGTCGAGTCTTTGCGGCATCGTGCCCACTTTGACATTGATGCATATTTTTAGCAAGAAAATGCATTTGAGGCAGAATCGTCTCGTCAGAGGACTTTTTCAAGAACGTACATGAAAAGAAGAAAATGCATTTTGTACAAGTGCGCTCGGTGTGAGCGGTAAGACAAAAAGTAGAATTTGCAATTGCTTCCGAACTGACAATGCTGACAGAGGCTGTCACAGAGCGCAAAACCATCCCAGTCAAGGAAATAGGAGGACTTTTGAAACTGGCGCCACCTAGTGTGTGCCACTTTCTGTGCGTATGGGGTCGGCAACCAGAGTGTGAAGGCGCCTCCTTGAGACTCACCACCCATACATACCCAAATGTATGCTGACAAAACATCCATTTTCCGATCCGCTTTTCCTCACAAGGGTCGCAGGGGGTTGCCGGAGCCCATCCCAGCCATCTTCGGGCCGTAGGTGGGGGACACCCTGAACCGGTTGCCAGCCAATCGCAGGGCATACAGAGACGAACAACCATCCGCGTTCACACTCACACCTAGGGACAATTTAGAGTGTTCGATCAACCTGCCACGCATGTTTTTGGAATGTGGGAGAAAACCGGAGTACCCGGAGAAAACCCACACAGGCACGGGGGAGAACATGCAAACTCCACACAGGAAGACCAGAGCCAGAATCGAACCCCGCACCCCTGCACTGTGAGGCGGACGGGCAGCACGGTAGCGATACAAACAACGGGGCGCGAAGAAGTCAGCGTTTTCCTGTCGTGCTTGGTTGCCATAGCAACGGAGGGTAATGGCCACCTGTCGTGATTTCTAAGAGAAAGACTGCCAAAAGAAAATTTTCCAGCTGCAGTCTTCAATGCGGCAAACCAAAAGCCTGGATGGACGAAGAGAAAGTGGGTGAATGAGGTGGACATGAAGAGACCGGATGTTTTCTTTCCACGCTTGGATGAAGATTGATCCCAAAAAATAACTTGAGCACATTGTTAAATACTTCAATATAGTACCACCGAGCTCAGTTTTGCTTCCGTTGTCTACGCTGGCGTGCGTGCATGCATGCTAAGGTATCTTTTTTAAGCTAGCATACATTTTACCATGCCTGCGTCCAATAATGCGGTGCGTCTTGTGTATGTATTGAAGACAGAAATAACACCCGGAACAGAGGCGGTGCCTTTTAAAATGGTGCACCGTATGGTCGTGAAAATACGGTTTGTTAAGTTTGCGATTCTTCTTTCGCCCCAATTTGCATCTTCTGATCTTATTATCACTGACAACAAGAAAAAGGTGAACAGAAAGGAGGACCCCAAATATTTTCGTCTGTGTGTGCGAGTGTGTCAGCGAGTAACTCCGTTGGGACGTAGTTGATTCATGCTGCACTCCTTCTCCATTGAATGCTTCAGTTGCCTGAGCCAGTCACTTGTTGGGAGGATTGGGGCTGATTTGGCCCCGCTGGCCACCCCCCAGACAACCGATGCGAGTTCTTGATTTGTGTACAGTTTCAGTTCTGCAAAAATGCGATGTGAACATTGGCTACCGAAAGCACCTGCAACCTTTCAAAGCTGTGATTTGTGTCAAATGCTTTTAATTGAATAGAGTGCCATCGAAAAAGTCTGGCCATGTTTCCTCTGTGAATTCCCGCTTCCTGCTTACCTCCTCCGGACCAAAAGGGACCTTAGTTTATAAATATTTGTCTTGAATCGTGTGTCAGGGCGAAGATTGAGTGGCGACGTGTCAATGTCATCCAGGATTGACTGCGGTCCTCCAAAGGATAACGGCTCCAGCTAATGGATGGAGGGAGAGCGGACATGCCGTCGCTGACTGAAAGTGACACATATCCCCAACAGCCAATGAAAACCGAAATGTGCCACGTCGTGCAGCAAAATTGTTGGGGTGGGCCAACATTTTTTGGGGGGGTGGGGGGGATATGTTTTCGTGTTTTATAGGACACAGAAAAAAAATGAATTGAGTTGAGTTGACTCAGTTTTAGTTTGTCAAATATTTGCTGTATGCAGATTTTTGGAAGCAGATGTATGAGTTGAATGGACTCATTATTATTTATTTCGTCAAGTGCTTGTCTGAAATAAAATCATCTGGATCAATCTACAACGAACCGGATCCCGAAGATTTTATTTCAGGCAAAGCCTAAGCAAGATTTTTGAGCGTGTGTTGCGTCCGGCAAAAGATGAATCCTCATGAAATCAACTTTCATGACCCCGCGGCTGCTTGCTTGAAGAGAGAACTTCATCATCGGCAGTCTATTCTTAGACGAGTGCCTTCGTCCATTTTACATTTGTTACAAGTTGACATGGTCAGAGTTCGATCTCGGGGTTCTTATTCGCATGCTAATTGAGACGACGTATTATTTTATTTTTTTTGCTTTCGATTGAATTTATTTGCTAGCAGGCTAATTATGTAAAATTTCAAGAGTTGTCTGTGATTTACAAAAGCCCCCCCCCCCCAAGGAAATCTTTTTTTAAACAAGTCAATTTTTTTTTTTTTGTCTTGCTTGTCTTTCCAGAAATTGCCCAGTAACTCACGTCACATTTTCCAAGTCAAACCAGCGACGTTAGATGGCGGCCCGCGCGTTCAGTTATTTGATAATATTCAGGAGGAAATTGCAACATCGTCTAACATTGGCTTTTTACAATATTTCGAGTTAGTTAGTTCTGGATATATCTACCGTCTTGCAGATGATTGGAAGGCATCTTATGAGAAATG
Source organism: Hippocampus guttulatus (assembly GCF_054856545.1). Lineage (NCBI taxonomy): Eukaryota > Metazoa > Chordata > Actinopteri > Syngnathiformes > Syngnathidae > Hippocampus > Hippocampus guttulatus. Next base: position 27,686,148 of record NC_141263.1, on the reverse strand, counting down.
ACAGCACAGATTTCATCTGTCGAACACGCTGTGTGGATCTCCAGGGTCTGAGTGGATGCAATGACATCGAGTCGATTGCACATGTTGACTACAGTTTGCTCAATTTACTTTTTTTTTGGACTGTGGAAAATGAAGAAAAAAAAATGAGCGCTCATAAAATATTAAATGCACTCTGTTGTTGGCATTATCACCGTGGTTGATCATTTTACTGTTAATCGCTCTCCCCGCCCACCCAAACCTTGTCATCTGTCATCATCGATCATAATCAATTTCGGGGTGGCTCCCGTTGGCCCCGTCATCTGGTCTAACTGCTGCAGCCCTTTCGTATTTTTTTCTCCTTAATTTAACAAATTTCAACGGTGGAGATTCTTGACGCCTTTCACTTGTTGGTGCGTTTTTGCTGTGGTTTTCTTTTTTCAGCGCGAGGTGAACGTTCGGCGTCGTGCAATATATGTGACGCTGGGTAAGCGACGCAAGGCTAAATCGCGTTCACTTTGGCACCGTGCTGTTGTCACATTGTGTGCTCAACCTTTTTGCACACATGCGTGAGGACACGGCTATTCAGGTCGTGGGCTAGTTGGAAAAAAAAAAAAAGAAAAAAGAATGGGGATAAAAGGAACTTGACACACAGTTTTGTTTGATAGCGTTGCTGGCAAAGGCGAAAACATCCGAGCGAGCGAGGTTTTGAGGTGGTGCAAAGATGGAGTCATCACCTTGGTGTGAGCGAGACAATATGCCAGATATCAATCTAATCAACCAAGACAAACCTGGATGGACATTTATTCTCCTAATTACACAGAAAAAAAGGATTGGCTGAATATGCTCAATTTTATTCTACTTAAAAAAAAGAAAAAGAAAATTTGGGTCCAGATGATTTTATTTTGTGCAACCGCTTGACGAAATAAAGTTGAGACAATACAGCACAAATGTGGAGCTCATTTTGGAGATGTCAATACTTCTGGTCAAGTGTTTCCTCTTAAATCAGCTGAATTTATTTTTGAGATTTATTGAGGATAAATTCGTTTTTCACAAATCTGCCTGTGTAGTTTATGTTCTGTAACGTACACATGCAGACGTGCAAGGACAGATGTGAGAATATTATGGGATGGCTATTGGTTCGTCCCTCAAAGGCACGCTGACAACAGTCAGGACGCAGACTACTATCTGTCCAACAACTCGTCAGATTTGATTGTATTTTTTTTTTCTGCACGACTCCAACTGTGACCCACCGATTCCAAAACCCGAGAAAAAAAGTAAAGACAGACGGTCAAAATGGAGGCGAGACAGAATGGCCAATGTCATCCAGACACAAGGACAGAACACAGAGCGGAACAATGGACGCGAGCGTGCGCAAAGAGGCAGCGGGTGTGCGAGTGCATCAGGTCCACATCGGTGGGCGTGGCAGGTGTGAAGGTGGGAGGCGGCTGACAGGTGCAGACAGACTCAAGAGTGAGTGGGGGAGCGACTTCAAAAGAGTCCGTGACACAAACTTTTTTCCAGAAAGCAACACACGCTGCGTTTAAGGACAATCAATAAAACACAATGTCACAGAAGGAGGAAAACCCCCCCAAACAAACTAAATCAGGATGTGTGGGACGCCGTGTCGGTCCACTTCTTTGCAGGACTGTGACTGAATGTTGCAATCAGTACTCCCAAAGTGATATTACTGTGCTGTAATTCAAAAGGGGGCAACACTGATGCTCTTACCTACCATCTATTATAGTGGACTTAAATCAAGCAATTTGGAATTTCTCATCGTCAAGCCAACACCTCCTGTTTTGACGCAGTGAGAAATCAATTCCCTGTCAAATTTAAACAAGCAATAAAAGCAAATTGCTCTCCCAACGACAACAAGCTGGTGGCGTTTGCAAGAGAAGCAAAACACGTCATGTGGCCGTAGATGTAATGATCTTTAAAATACCGTTTGTCACGCTAGTGATCCGTAATCAGCTCCATTTCGAAGGGCGTCATAGGTCAACCAGTGAAAGCCCGGCAGCGAAAGGCTGGAGGGGCTGGCGGCGTCGGCTACGCTAGCAAAGGCTAACAGTCATCACAGCAACGTTGCGGGGAAACTGCGTCTGCCAAATGCTCCAGCGTTGCACTCGCTATAACCAATAACTTTGTTTTTATATATCGAGTTTGTGGTCATACGTGTCTGAAGGGGACAGTGACCAGCCAAGATTTGAGTTGAGCACTTCTTGAAACTTCCAAATGACCACAACAATGACTTTTTTTTACTCTGGAGATCAACTCAGAAATGGCTTTTGTGTATCGTAAAGCAGTCATTTGTCTGAGAGGGTAGAGAAAAATAAAAAGACGGCATTAAATGCTGCGCATTTGGTATTTGAGTTTGTAAGACTCGCACGCAATCCCCAAAAAAACACCACCCAATTTGTTAAATGGTGATTGGACAAATTCAGTCACAGCGAAAGAACAAAGTGTGCAATTTCTCGATACATCTCAGAGGCAACCGATAGACACAAATACCGCATTTCTCTTATTCATAAGTCAACAAGCCAAACCATTGATTTTCAAAGCAAGCTTCTTGATTATGTCTTCATTTTTTTGAAGCACGCTTGATTTTCAAATGAGGTTGGGGAATTTGAGATGCAACGGGGAGCGCCGCGCTTGTCAAGGTTGCTCGGATGCACACATACTATATTTGCGGGCTGCGCTTAATGTGGCAAATGGCTTTTGATGCGCACTTTGATTTACATAACTTCGGAGGAGGGCTGCGGTAAAGGATTCCCTCAGCACCAAAGGACATGGAAGATATTGCGGCGTATTAATGACTGCCTCTTCTCGCCGGCAAAGAATCAAAAGGAAATTTCAAGCAGGACACACAGAGGGTGAGGCAGGGCAGGGAGATCAGACAGATTTCGGCATCACACGCGGCCAGACGTACTGCTCGTGGTGGAACTCCGTGGCCATCCGATCCATCTTCTGCAATGCTCTGCAGTACGCCTCACTTCACATTGCGCCCAAACATCTTGTCCTTTTCAGTATAACGCCTCTGGCATTCCACCTGTGTGCGCGCTGGGATTTTCATGTCATTATTGGGTCATGGACAAAAGCAGAACCAGCTCAGAACCGGTCCGAGGATCAATAAGGCACATTTACAGATTCGGGCTGCGGCAGCACAAAGCACCGTAGTGCAGCCAGACTTAATGAGCAGCAAGATAAGGGCTTGTGTGTTTTCTTGCTTAGCCATTTGAATCACCAGGGTGATTTACTTATATTGTCCCCATTAATATCAAACGTAAGTAATGAGGTGTGATTATCACGTGTACTTATCGTAATAATGATGAGAATCGCACAATAATAAAGAGGCAGCTCTGAGAGAGAGAGAGAGAGAGAGAAAGAGAGAGAGAAGGCTCGGCTTGCTTTTCAGGCACACTGGCACTCACTTGAACAATGACAGTACCTGTGAGTATTTGTTGCCTCCATGGCGCAGTAAATCAGCTGTAGCGCGGAGGAAAATCTCGCAACAAAATGGCACCCACCGGAGCAGGGCTAACTCGAACTTTGCACATTTTATGATAATGATGGAGTGCCGCTCTGCTGCAAACATAAACCAGACACAAAGTGCGTTACAGCTGTTTGGACCAGGCAGTCTAGGATATACTGCGGCTGCTAAGTGTGGTTAAGTCTGTGGCCATTCGGATTGCACCTTTTCACATGCATGAGCGCATCCCGTGCCTCTTTGTCTCCAAATATTCACTGGCCACAACATCAGGTACACCTCTGATCTGTGTTAAACAAATATGTTCGCACAAAGACGCTCACTGTCACAGAGATATTCATATTAGGATGTTTTTTAGAGTGTCGACGGGCAGATGTTCACTGCATGAGACAAAGACCATCGATTAGATGTACAGTCTACCTTTTCTGATATTGTTTTTGTCAAGGCAGAATTCCTCCATCCATTCTGTAAAAGCGCTTTTCCTGTTCATGGTCGCGAAGGGCCATATCCTATCCCAGCGGTGTTCCGCAAGGATCCATTCTTGGACCACTTTTTTCCCTTCATATCTACATGCTGCCTCCTAACTCAGATTATGGAGCATCACAACGACTCTTACCATACGTATGCGGATGACACACGACTCGCCATTTCATTGTATATTGGCTGAGGAAACCGCTACGCTATGTTAGTTCATCTTTCCATCCATCCATTTTTTTTAATCCGCTTATCCTCACAAAAGGGTCGCGGTCACGCTGGAGCCTATCGCAGCTGTCTTTGGGGAGTAGGCAGGGTACAGCCCGAACTGGTTGCCAACCAATCGCAGGGCACACAGAGACAAACAACCATTCGCGCTCACACTCGCACTCAGTGACAATTTAGAGTGTTCCATTCACCTGCCGTGCATGTTTTCTGAACGTGGGAGGAAACTGGATTACCTGGAGAAAACCCACACGGGCATGGGGACAACATGCAAACTCCACACAGGAATTCCGTGGCTGGAATCCAAGTCTGCACCTCGACATTGTATGGCAGACGTGCTAACCAATCGCCCACCGGGCCGCCTAATGTTAGTTCATTAGTACATATTGAGCCGAAACAACTTTCCTGTCAGAATGCCACAATCAATTTATTTGACCTGAGGCAAACCTCCCATGAAATGAGACAGTTTTCTGTTTTCTCTCTGTCGATAGGCTTGTATTTGTATTTGCAGTGAAACGATAACATTTTCAATTATATAACAACAAATCATTTTAGGCGATGTCAGAGACTGCACTGAAATCTTGGACCGTCACTACGATTGCATCTGTTTACAATTTGTCTGATTTGATTCTTGTCAGTCATCAGCTATTTGCCGTGGTGTAATCCAATCCCAGAAGAGCTCATTTTGACTTGGCTTTCTGTTCCTTCCAACGGAGTTTATCGAATTGAAACTGAATTAGTTGACAAAGCCATCCATGATTTGGACCGGAGCAAGAATCAAAGGCAGGAGTGGAAGGATATCAAAGCACCCAGAACGGTGTCAAAGCTAAAGAGATTATTCCAGTTTATTCATGGCATGTTGTCTTTTTTACTACCAAATTTCGGTTGTTTTTGTTTTTTCTGCGACCGAAAATGCAGCTGTCTAAATTTGCTAATAATCGTCCCAAGTAGCAATTAACTTTGTCTGACTGTAAAGTTTGCACAAGGATTGAACTTAACAAGTAGCTCAGCGTCAACGCAACACGAGGGCTGTTGGGCGGCGTCGGACGAACCGCTCTCTCTATCTTGTCAATCAATAGACCTCTGCTGTGCTTTTCTGTGCATGCCTTCCTTGGGATGCCAATTCACAGACCTGTTTTGGATGCTTATTTTTTTTTCCTTTCCTCCGTGTGCTCGCGTCGACTAACTGGTATCGTGGCATGAGCAGTTGCTCAGGAGGAGACTGAGTGAACATCAGGCACAGAAAAAAAATGGTTCTATTAATTAATGGTGTAATTAAAGTTTTGTCATTGATGTGCCACTCGCTGACAGGGATGGATGGGGTACTTGGTGCTACACGAGGCATTAGCGCATCGATAATGAATGGCAGCTATTAGCGGCACGTTCGGGTGGTGACGGGGCCACCTGCAAGGGCTCGGCTTCCCCACCTCGCCGTGCTCTCTTCCCTCCCCAATCCCTTTATCTGTTGCCAACACTTTGCTTCCCCCGTTCTTAAACGTAGCCCACATTTAGCATGCTCCTAATTTCACTCTGTTTCTCATTCGCGCTGATAAAAGCTCGACCGTGCTGCTCCGAATGGTTAAAATTAATGTCGACTAATTCGAGCGGAAAATCGTTTTGCCGGAATATTTTTGTTGGTGCTCGTTATTGTGTCCCCTACTTTGCATTCATGACTTTAAGTGGCTGTAAATGGCCTCATTGTATTAAGGAAGAGTCCATGTGGAAATGGGACTTTTCGACGATTGTGTTTGAGCCCGATGTGGACATCGCGGGCATCTTCAGGTGTTGGCGCAAATTGTCTTGTGTGCTCACTCAAAAGAATGCTCAGTGCTCAAAAGCAAGACGTTAAAATGATTTTATTTTTATTTTTTTTCTCAATGCATATTACAGTATGTTGTTACTCACAAGCAAGATGAGAGCTTAAAAATCAACATCAATGATTCAGCCTTTAATTATTAAAGCCAAAAGGATGCCATGTAATATTAAACTATCTTCAGGCAATCTACAGTTGTGTTGTAGGAGGATGGTGACGATGGTGGCGCAGGGAGATTGCCAGTTTATTAAAAAATAAAAAAATTGGATCGAATGAGGTTTGAGTTTTGACATCACTGTCACCAATAACAACCAAAAGTGGCCTTTCTCTATTGATGAATAGAGTCGCACAAATGTTTGCGTAGCTTGACAAATGCTGAGACTGTATATTCACACTGGCTTTACTGCCGCGTGATGTTTTTTTTTTCCGTCTGCCTCGCATGAGCTGCGTTTGCGAGGGCATTTCGACGAGATGAAAATGCAGCACGAAGATCTGTGCCTACATTTGAAGAGGATTCTGCGTCTCTCGGAACGAGATTATAAATTCAACATCAACGTAGATGGAATCAACTGCATCAAAGGAAAGTGTGCTGAAATGAATCACGTTCAGTAAAGATACAGTTCGATTTCTGGTTTCATACTCAATTTACGAGTTAGCCACTGTTCACACACTCATGTCATCACATTTCCTCATGCAAAAGTCACACCATTTCCTCTTTTTAGTAAGTCCACAAGTTTTCTTGCTGAGAGTTCGAGATTCATAAAATATTTTGTCGGGCACAAATAAGTGCGCCAATCGACCCGTTCTTCACAAATATAAGAAGCAAAGGGCAAGACTGGCTCATTCCGGTGAACACAATCTGCTCAGCAGGAATAATAACGCTCAGTAATACACTGGTCGTTTTCTTTGAAATGACGTTTAAAAATAGACGGACTTCACACAACCTGGTCCCGAAACAAGCAAACGCTGCTCAATAGATTGCCACAGAACCTTGTAAGCGACACGCTGTGTACTAATTTGTCTGGTTGCATGATTTTACAATTGCCCGCCAATATTTTACATCGCTGCCTGGCTATTGGCTGACGACGAGTCCAGCGTGTACCCCGTCGCTTTTCCCGTACACCCACAAGCCGTGAAGGACAAGCATTAAGTTCACGTCCTGGTTCTTGCCATAACAGCAAACGTTGACAAAAACAAACACTGTATTGTTTTATTCTCCATGGAAGAAGGAGACAAATAGTGTTGTTCTATCGTAATTTAAACTCTTATTGCCTGGCCTTGAAGAAGACTGGCCAATCTTTGAAATTAATCGCTTCATCTCGGTATCATCAGGGAGATTAAATCGGTTACATTGCAGCGCTGCTGATTTTTTTTATCGCAGTCTGGCAGGGAAACTTGCATGCTATGCGGCCTGTTTGTCAACACGCACAAACATCTTTTATGGCCAGCGAGACAAGGTTACCTCCTGTTTGGGATTGATCACAAGTTCACTTGCTCTGTGACCTTTTCGCAGCATCTTATTCCCCTCAAATAAGCAACTTGCTCTATTGTCACATTCTCCGACTGACATAAGCTGCATGAAAGCATGTTGACCCTTTCAGGAAGTCTAACCCTCATCCATCCATCCATTTTCCGAACCGCTTGATCCTCACTAGGGTCGCGGGGGGTGCTGGAGCCTATCCCAGCCGTCTCCGGGCAGTAGGCGGGGGACACCCTGAATCAGTTGCCAGCCAATCGCAGGGCACACAGAAACGAACAACCATCCACGCCCACACTCACACCTAGGGACAATTTAGAGCGTCCAATCAGCCTGCCATGCATGTTTTTTGGAATGTGGGAGGAAACCGGAGCACCCGGAGAAAACCCACGCATGCCCGGGGAGAACATGCAAACTCCACACAGGGAGGCCGGAGCTGGAATCGAACCCAGTACCTCTGCACTGTGAAGCTGACGTGCTAACCACTGGACTACCGGGCCGCCCGGAAGTCTAACCTCTTGTATGAATTCTTTTGTCAATAAGGCCCGTTTATGGGCAAAAAGAAAATAAAGAGAGGGAAAAAAAAATCTTGATGGTTAGTTTCACCGCAAACATACTGTACAATACAAAATACATTTTGAGTTCCTCTAAAGGTCTGATTCATTGCAGTCAGGGAAGTACTGGGACCAAAACTCGGCCCGGGAAGTTTCGCTGACGGTGGGTTGAGGACAGCAGCAGTCACGCGCCGAAACATAATCGTCGACTGGGGTTGGAGCCTTGGGGCTTATTCGACCGGCCCGGAAATACATCGGTGGTTCGGGAAAATCACAAAATTCTCCTGAAATTTTCAATGGCCCTCGCGTGCCCCGTTGCAGTCGCGTCACGACAGAAGTCATGACACAGTCATGTTCCCTGCTGGTTGCTCATTACATCCATCGGTCCATTTTATGAACCCCTTTATCCTCACACGGGTCTACACGCATGCTGGAGCCTCTCCCAGCTGTCTTTGGGTCGTAGGCGGGGTACACCATGAACTGGTTGACAGCCAATCGCAGGGCACTGGGGCACAATTTCGAGTGTTCCGTTAACCTGCCGTGCATGTTTTGGGAACGTGAAAGGAAACCGGAACACCCCGAGAAAAGCCACACAGGCACGGGGAGCACATGCAAACTCCACACAGGAAGGCCAGAGCTGGAATCGAACCCTGCACCTCCACGCTGTGAGGCCAAAAATGCTAACCAGTCCAATATGCCAAAACGGAATACGTGTGTGTGTGTGTGTGTGTGTGTGTGTGTGTGTGTGTGTGAATGAGGCGTGGAGGGGGTGGGCGCTGTGGATGCCAATAGTGACGGCAAATGATGTGTTATTAAAATATGTGAGATGATGATGATTCATGCAATGAATTGATTTCAACAATAACTCAAGAGGGTGTCTTATTATGAATGAAATTCAGTGACGTGCACCACCCACATCTGTCATCATGCGCCTCAATGAAATACGGACACCTAAATCCTGTCAGAATACCTGTGCTGCCTTTGAGAAATCAAAAAATGTGTCGACTTTTTGCGACTAAAATTGCAAATGTGCTGGGGCGGGTGGCAAACATGCTGAATTAGACCATTGCCCCGGCACGAAAATGACCATTTTTACACTGAGTGTTGACTACTTTCTGTTGCCAAATTGTCAGATGACTTGGGGGCGAGGCAACTCCATGCCCAAAACTGCCCAAATCGGCGCAGCACAGCCTCAAAGACGCAAGAATTGTGCTGGCGCGAAAATGACGTTTTTGCGCCGGGCGCACATGCACCATTCTACCGTACACGGGCCCTCGAAGTTTACATGAAAAATATTCAACACTATAGCCGTATCATACATTGTGTCCACTCATCAGCATGATTTGAACTTTTTTGTTTTTTTTAACACGTGTGTTCCTGTTCAGAATATTAAAACGTGCACTGAAGTCAACTCGGGTTTCAGCCTTTCCTCCTCTTAATATTCATGTAATCAATGAGTGAGTAGTTTTCGAGTTGTTTTATTATATGGCCTTTCTCCTTTTAACTGCTGTACGGCAGTGAGAATGTCATCACTTTAAAGTATTTCCTGTGCAGTCGGTGAATATTTCATGATGATGCGGTGGATAGAATTTGAATTTTAATTGTTTCTAATGGGAATACGGTTGTATCACTGTATACGATCAAAACAGGATCTGCAGCATTGAAATGCGATGTAATGTGATTCCTGATCAATACAGTGTTCAATGACATGCATTGGCTTTACTTGCCAACGACACATTCGGATGCATGCTAGACAGCCAAAGCTGTTCAAATTTTAATCACTCTGATGGGGGTGCGAGAAGCAGTGGAAAGTCGGATGAAGCGGAATGCGCAAAGCGAGGGAAGACGGGGGGTTGGGGGGTGCGAGACGCCGAAATGGGAGAGAAGCTATATCAGTCTGATCAGTCAAGCGTTCTCCTCCAATCTCCTGAAAAAGCAGGTACTGCACAAGGTGAAACGATGTGTATCAAAGCCTCATGAAGATCGATGGCTTCCTTCCCTGTCAGCTTTGAGTGAGACAAAGGAGAATGAGCTTGTGCACTAAAATAAATGAATAAATAAATTTTAAAAAATGTGTATATATATATATATATATATATATATATATATATATATATATATATATATATATATATATATATACTGTATATAAAACTCACCAACGTGGTAACTGCGGGGAAACAGGGGAAAGTGACGGCTATTAAAAGTACAAGGCCAAAAGGAGACCCTCCCCTCCCCCATCAGCCTATTAACTCTGTGTCAGGAGAGGTGGTAAACAAGTTCCCGAGAAATGATATAAGGATATAATCAGTATCTGCGGAATCTCCGGCCAGGTGCGTTTATATGCACAGCGCTCAGGCAAACAGCGCAGCGGCAGGTGATAGCAGCTTTCAGAGCTTAGCAGGCCTTCAGACGGGCAGGTCATGTATTGGTTGAACAAACACACTTGGGATACGCGCGAGACGCCATTTCCGTTTTGATTCCAACTCTGCATTCGTGCCACATTGGCTCAGCAACCCCCCCCCCCCCCCCCCCCCGCACCAGGTTCAAGTATTCGCTTGAACCTCCAAAGGACGGCTGAATGTCTTTGTTTTGTGATCATCATTGTCAGATATTAGCCTGCGATGGAGGCGTTTTCACTGTGGTTGAGTCAGTGGGAAGCTCATTTTGTACACGTGTGAAATGATTTGTGGCAAACGCATTCCAGAGGAGGAGGATCATTTTAGTCTGTGGGTAAATAAAGAAGAATGCATGCAGTCATTGGCCACATGGTCCCTGTGAATTAGGCTGGCAATTCGAATGCGTGCGATTTAAGCGCAAGGGTCTTTTGTTTTTTGTGCGACAACTGGAGGGCTGCCACTGATGGGCCCTCCGACTCTTGTGTCGATGCACACGTTGTTCATTGACTCGCTTCTTCTATCCACTGTTTCAAATCTAAACCTCAACACCTGACCCGCTTTTACGCTACCCTCCAGAATGATTGCGCCAGTGAGGTTAATTCCTTTAATTTTGCTCTGACCGAAAAATAAATAAAAAATAGATATGAGACAAGAGGTCAACAGAACTTACGTCTGCATCTGATCCACACGATAGCAAATAGCATCACTTGCATGATGTAACAAATGACCAAGTTTTGAGTGAAGACTTATGTACAGTATACAGTCGGGCCTCTTTTCAGCGTACCCCGTTTACGTTTTACGTTCACATTTCAAAGTCCCGATTTCAGGTCATTCATTTTCCATTTGCCGATTTTGCTGACGACAAACACCTTTCTGATGTCAACTTCATGATAGCGACAATATTTCCCCCACAAAATAGTGAAAAGGGCTTCGTTACAACGGACCGTGAGAAGCTCACTGCCGCCGCGACTTTGCTTCTGAACAAAATGTACAGCGCGAGATTCCCCTCCGTTGCTTCTCAACACTCCTGATCGGCTCTGTACATTGTTGTACTTCCTGCCGTAACTCACGGAGGCACGGGCATGCTCTGAAAACATGTCTGCTATACGCAAGCAAAATCTCACTGAAATTGTCTCTCACTTTGGAAAGGGAGTCTCCCAGACCAAGCTGAGCTGAGACTACAAATTGGCAAAGTCGACGATTTCGACAATCATCCGTCATGGCAACCAAGTCGTGGCGGAGTTCGTGGCCAACAGAGTGAAAGATGATCGTAAACGGCTTGGGGGCGCGGCACATCCTGAACTGCAGAAGAGGCACTTTTGATTGAATGACGGAATGTTTTCTTTGTACTCTCAACACATATTTGTAATTCACATGTTTATACTGTATTACATGTTCATGTTTTTACATCTATAAATACTCACACTGTATTTCACATCACAGTTGTCGGCCATTTTATTGGAAATGGTTACAAGGAACTACCATTCTAACGTGCAGATTCGTGATGTCCCTCGGGGTAGGTTGTCACGAGGTTTGACTGTAAGTAGATGAAACATATACTGTATTGAAGTGAAGCAAATGATGTGGCTGCAAAAACGGAGTCAAGCCCGTGAACCACTGACGTGACCAAACATTCATTCCTCTTGTGACATCGAAGTCAGCAAAAAAAAAAAAAAAAAAAAAGTTTGTCAGCTCTGAGCACGGCGAGGACGACCGCTTTCAGGTCTTTGACCTTGTAAGGGTTGGGCACGGTAGGAGCGGCGGCCTCCTCGCTGGTCTATCGGCTCCAGGACGGTCCATCGGTGTGCTCGCTGGACTGCTCCTCAGTCACTAACTTGGCTGCTGAATGGTGTCCAAATCGGCATATCGCGGCCATCCCTCGATCCCATTCAAATATGCCAGTCCTTCCTATTCCCAAATATGGAGGGAGGGTCGTTTGCTGGAAGTGGAGCTCAAGACCAGAAAAAACAGGTCATGCAAGCCGTGTTTCAGGTACACACACACATGCACGTTCGACATATGGTAGCATAACGCTTAGCTTAGCTTAGCTTAGTTTATCTTAGGTTTCTTCCACAGCCCATCCATTTGATTTTGTGTGTTTGTTGATTTCAAGGATTGATTTGACTCTCCCCATAAACCCGCGCTGTACTACGGAGGGGAGAGGGAAGATATTTGGCTGTTCAGTTTTACGCTTGAGACAGTCGGCCAAAGCAAGATTCTGAGAGCAAACACTTCTATAGTTCCAAATTGCTATCAAAATAAATCCCAACCAATACCGAGAACAATCTCATTTCATGGTGCGCTGTGTTTAGCCTCTCAAGATGTTTGACCTGTGATGGAAAAAAAAAATCAAATTTAATTTGCGGCTGAGCGATCCAAAACACAGAGTTAAGCCTTCAATAGATGGAAAATCACAGCTGGGGCACAGGCGTGCGATTTGTTGGGAGAGCCGTGTATGTTTAAGGGGCTTTACGCTGATCTCCGCTCAAACACAGACAACGGTGCGGCTCAAACGCAAATGTGTTTAATTACAGCACCGAGTACCTCGCTGTACGCTCACACTTTATGCAAATGTAACAAACAAACAAAAAATACGAGCATCGATTTGATCGACCCATCTTACATGCTTGAAGTCCCACAACAACGACGTGCCACATTCCTAGTCCAGTTGGTGGCAAGACTGAAAATTCCAAACGATGCATTTCTTAATGGTAACGTCACTTTTTTTTCCTCCCAAGATGAATTTTTTTCTTTCTTGTATTTGCTCACCGTGTACCCGCAACATGAATGCCGAAGAGTTTCTGCATGGGGTTGAGATGAGGGGCAAAAATGCAGACTTCAGCGGTGAGACGAGTCCTCTAATCGTGGCAGCCGCTGGTGGCCCGAGCGGACGACTGCACGAGCAAAAAGCATATCTGACTGGATGGCCGTACCATTGGGAGACTTTCCCACCGCTGACAGGTGGGGAGACACACGGAGCAGGCAGGCGGGCGGGCATCAGGAACAGACACAAAGAAACAGCCACACAGGGAGACCAAAGAAAGAACGCGAGGCAGCGGAACGGTGACAAAAGGGGCTTCTGATTATCCACACGATTTGTCCGAATCATGAGCGGCCAGTTCGGCGGCTCTTCAATCCATGATGGCCCCTGCCAGCGCGAGTACTGATGAATCACCATATTGCCCTTCTTCACATGTGGATCCAATCGCAACATCCAGTTCTTCAGAGCAGGCTCGGTCTGTCGTTCTCACCGGAATGCCGCCTGCTGTAAAGGACTCTGCCTTTCACACGCTGACACCAACTCGCCCACTAACAAATTCGAGTTTTAAGGTGCTCTTGTTTCTCACCCACCTGGCAAGGACCGAGCAAAATAAAAGTTGGAGTAAAGCACAGGGATGAGTCGTCTTACGTGCTTTCAGCACATGGCACTGCACGACGGTTCCAGTATAATTAGAGGAGGGTGTGGGGGTCTACTCAAGATGGTCTCTTCTGTCTGACACACTGTGCCACCGGCTTCAAAAGCTCTGGCCGGGAAATGAAGCCTCCCTGGAACATATTTCATGCGCTACTCCTCGAGAGTATATTTCTTTTTCTCATTGTATCCACCGAAGTGGAATTGTGACAAAAATGTGAATCTCGATTGCGATGATAATGATCTCCTATTTCTATCACGCAAGGTTGGAAATGTTCGATGACTGGAGACGTTGCAGGGCTTCGCGTTAGGGTAAGATCATTAAGGCAGATGATCAGGAACTACAAAAACAAACACGCCTGCCCACCTGCTCGGGATTGAGGATGCGCGCATTACTTACAATAACTGTCTCGGATGAGACGTGATGCAGCTGAACAAGCGGCAGTAATCAGCTTCTTATCAAGGTGAGTGAATAATTTCAACGGACCTGTCAGGATCCCTCGTGTTATTTACCGTTGCTCATTTAGCCGTGACAGTGTTGGCAGATACAACACCGAAAGGAAGGAAGCCATATCGATGCCTCAATGCACCAGTCATGATCAGAATTGATCATTAGACAAGATGACAGGACCTCAATGTGCCAGCACTGCTTGATGGGCTTTTGCACAACATGCGCACTGGCAACTTTTATCCGGCTCCTCTTTTTCAGGTGTATCGGAAACGAACGTGGGCCTGGCTGCGGAAAAGAATCTCATAGCCCGGCTGCCTATCGATTTCAAATATCACACTGCAATATTCGTGGATTACAGGAAATACTTATTTGCTTATTGCACAAAACATGCCGATCGTTGTCAGGCACGACAAACAGAATGATATCGATTGCTTCTGCCACCGAGTTAGCTGTGCCCTGCAGCTGCGCTGTCAAGCTCTCCTAGCACTGAGCACATTTTTAGCTGTTATGATTATGATCCCAAAGAATGTCTCCTTCCAAAGTGAGCTGATTGCAATGTGAACAAGGTGTTGAATTGTGTCGCACTACGTGATCAGGCGCGGTTGCATGCCGCGCAGTGCGTTTGAATCGTTCGGAGCAAAAAAATGGTGCCCTGTCGCCCATTCTAACACCATCAGCCCAAGTGAACCTTTCGCAGCGGCGTGTCGGCGACAGCCAATCCGAGTTGAGAATGTAGCTACACGCAGCCAAAAATAGTTACGAAAATAGACACACACACACACACACACACACACACATAGAACGTGGTGAAATAGGAAAAATGTGGGACAATATCATTGCCATCTGTAGGATCGGGAGCTTCCTTTACCGGCCGGGACCGAGACAAAAAAGCAGCTGGTAGTCGAATAGGGAGCAAGGATGGTGGAGAATTCATTCATTTTCCGAACCACTTTATCCTCACCAGGATCGCGGGGAGGGGGGCGGGGTGCTGGAGCCTCTCCCAGCTGTCTTCGGGCAGTAGGCGGGGGACACCCTGAACCGGTTGCCAGCCAATCGCAGGGCACACAGAGACGAACAACCATCCGCGCTCACACTCACACCTAAGGACAATTTAGAATGTTCAATCAGTCTGCCATATATGTTTGTGGAATGTGGAGGACCAGGCGAAAACCCACGCAAGCACGGGTAGAACATGCAAACTCCACACAGGAAACCTGGAGCTGGAATTGAACCCGGCACCTCTGCACTGTGAAGTTGACGTGCTAACCACTCGACTACCGGGCCGCCCTGGTGGAGTATCTTGGACTGAATTGTTTACATCCGTGGAACCGTCAATCAAGGTAGCATTTAGCAGCATACACAACGACCGGACACCAGGTTGACTGACAGAGCCCCTCCTGTCCGCTCGAAGCAACCCCGCTGTAGTCACCCCCGTGAACAGACACATGCAGGACAAGCGTCGCGTCGCATTATTTCACGTTTGGTGTGTACGCAGCATGACAATCTGGTGATGGAATAAAGATGAAGGGTGAGATATTATCCATACACGCTGTTCGGCATTCATTAATTGACCTGTTTGCAGATTTTTTTTTTTCTCCTGCCCTCCATTAGTCACAAAAAAGACACAGTACCTGTTTGTGATCTTCTGAAAACTATTCCAACAACAAAAACAAAACATCTGAAAATTGTGATTTTATTTTGCGCCAAAATATTGTCTACGGTATGTATGGTAATCATTTTGTATTCTTATTATTATAGGTTTTTCATTTTATTATTTGTAGTATGGAAAGCCATTGTTGATTCTGATTTCGATGCCATTATATATTTTCTGATGAGTGGCTTGTATGAAGAGATTAAAAACCCACTGTTTTTTTTTTTTAATTTTCCATGTAAGTTTTACTGGATGGTGTAAACTTAGTTTGATGAGGAAAATGAACAATTTATTGGTCAACACGTGTGGTCATTTTGCTGATGTTGGAAGTTACACAACATTGGCTGTAATAGACAAAAAGATCCTCAATTAGTCAGGAGAAGACTCATTAGGAAAGCATTAGAGTTACACGTCCCCGTGAATCCCTGAGGTGCACTCTCAGATAATAAAATGCAAGAATCATTTTAAAATGCAAAACTCCACACCTGTGTTTCCCACTCAAGACAGCGCAACCAGCTGCAACTTCTCAAATCGGGTTTCCTGGAGTTGCTTTTCTGAATTTGCCCACTTCCATTAAAATCAAGAAATTCACACGTCCCACCTTTGTTTAAATCAGGGCTCACGACTCCAGTCCTCGAGGGCCTCGATCTTCCATGTTTTCGATCTTTCAATCCTCGAACACACTTGAGCCAAGTGATCAGGTTCGTTATCAGGCTCCTGCAGAGCTTGCTGACGGGCCGATCATTTAAATCAGCTGTGGTGATGGAAGGAAACCAACGAAAAAATGCAGGATAGTTGATGACCTCCGATAATTCAAAATGTGGTGTGTTTCTCTTTGGAAATTGTGTTTCTAGTTGGAAAATACGTAAATTTGAAAAGTACATAATTTTCAAACCATGGCAATATTTGCAATAAATTCATGATAGTTTTTCTTTTAAATATATAATCACCTTGAAAAATCTTAAGAGTTCTATCGATTTATCAATCGGTCCTTCGGCATTATTCAGACTGGTAACAAAGCTGAAAAGAGACGTGTTTCCTTCTTTAGGTTCCACGAGATGAGCACAAGGTCAAAATAGACTGTTCATACAGCAAGAGTTTCCATCAGCCGCACCAGCGGTGTGCGAGTTCACTGTCTAACACACGGCTCCTGGCTTGCATATCCGTAAGTAAAGAGAATGGAAAGAAACGCTTGACCTTTTTCAACGCATGGTCTGGAAAATAATGTGTAACCATGTGATATCCCGCAAAAATGTAGCCCAAGCCCAAACACCCGGCATTAAAAGAACAAGCCTTTTGAATTTCTTACAGCGATAACAAAAAGAAGAGTAAAGCTTCTCAAAATGTTCAAGTCTGTACATTGTGAATTAGTCAGTGAGTCCTGTTGGAATTCTCCAGGTTGCTACTGATGGGAAAATGAAGCTTCAAGATGCTACATGAACCAGTTGGTGCATTTGTTTGATTCCTTTCAAATGCACCGTTGGTTTAAAGAAAGGGGCTTACGAACTGCCAACGGCAGCGCACTTTTCGCGCTATAACGAACAGAGAGGGCCATCGAGTCGGCTCGATAAACCCGACGGGTTCATGAAGCATCTTGAAGCTTCATGTTCCCATCACTAATTGACCCCCAAGTTTAACGTTGAAGAGCTGGTAAACGTTCACTTCGCCAAAACAATGAGAATCCCACCAAATGATTGTTTCGGGCATGCCTATTATCCAAGATTTATAAATGACTTGAAGTAAACAACGTATCAACATGAAAACCCTCAATCCATGAACTGCAACACTTGTCAGTCTTTCCTAAATGAAGTAGCATCGTAATTATCCAGGCATCAACTAAGTGGATTTAGGCTACTACAGTGTAAAGTTTTAAGTGAGTGCGATGCCTGATTGGTATTCAAGATCCGCTGCGTGTGTGATGCCAATTATCCATTGGGTCATTACTGCTCTTGTGAGAGGGCTCAAAGGCAAAAAGGCCGAGATTTTCATCAGCGGTTGCAGCGACTCTTTGCTAGTTTGTCACGGAAGGGTTGAATCTGTTACGATTGTTGTGCTAAAACAAAAGAGTCGCAGAGAATCAACGGAATCGCGTCAAAGCAAATAATACCATTTAATTCCTGTCAGGGAAAACCAACGATTCTGAAGAAGCCTCTTACGCCTCCTGCACTGAGATGCCATCAGAAAGTAAGAAATAACCACATGTTCCAATAGTAACAATAAATTCCCAGGGGGGTCATTTCTTCTGATCTCTTGATAACAGACATGCTTGGGTTGCACGCTGTCAATTAGAAAGTTGGTCCACCGGTTATTAGCATTTTCTGGCAGCAGCTCTTGTGTTGTGGAAATACATTAATTACCGCCTTGACCTTTTGCTTTTATGTGCGTGAAAGGGAACCATGTTTGTTTTCCTGTATTATTCATGCAGCCAATTCAACAGCATGAGAAAGTCAATAAATCAGTGTGAGAATCAAATGAAGGTGAGCAGCGTGATTGACTGTATGGCTGTATGGGGAATTTGAAGACCTCGGGTTTGGACGCTTCCCCGAGGCTCTCTGTCTACAGTGTGAGGTTGTAGGAGGCGCACCTCGGCTCCTAGAACATATATTAGCATACTACATTATTCATCATCTGTCAGCAGCTTGACTGGCAGCGGCATTAGCTGCAGCCATCGTTCAACCCACTAAATAGGGAGATAACAAACCTGCGAAACACTGTCGATTTGGCGGGAGAAGCTCCCGGGACCGGCAGGTTATGTGAAAGATCATTTCATTTGAAAGCAGTCTGCATGAGATCTGCTGAGCCCATTTTAAGCTTCTCTTTGTGCGATGAATATAACTTAAATAACAATGTTTTTACGAACCAGCCGCGGCAATAATTGAGACCGATCTTTATTTCACTGTATGGTGAAATCTATTAGAAACACCTCTCAGCGTCACTGCAACCACAGTATACAACATTTGGTGAAATTAAGACCTGATGACTTTGTCAACAATGCGGCATAATCGAGGGACCGCAAGCAGGGAGCAAAATTCGGCCATCTGAGGGTGGGGGTGGGGGCGGTATGATCAGTTCAGTCCGCTGCCATTCTACGACAAATTGTCGTTAACGACGGGTGCGGAGGGGTGGAGATCGTGGCCGACCGGACCGGACATTATACCCCCCCCCCCCCCCCCCACACACACACGCGCGCGCAGAAACGCACTAGTTGCATCTCCATGCCCGAAATAAGCTCCCGCACAGAACTGGGCACTCTTTTCGTCAGCACGCGACAAAACTGAAGTGGCGGTTCACCCCAGATGCTCCCTGGCTGCAACAGAACACGTATGAATCAAGGGCAAAAAAAACAAAAAAAACAAAACGGGTCCCGTCGTCAGGTTTGACGTCCTGATGAACTGCTGGCCAGGCAATGAGTAGTTTCACAGCAGCCCGGTTGTCACCCGAACAACAAAAAAGGCTTTCGGGCTTGGTTGACGGTGTTACACGGTCTCTGATCATGCCTCACCTTGCTTTGAAATAAGACGGGGTGCTGTTCGGGGAGCCGAGCTGGCTGCGGAGTCCGATGGCACAGTCCAAGGATGAGGAGAAAATCCGCCTCAAGATGGCGCTGTTCACCACGATGGTTCGCAGTCTTGGATTGAAGCGGCTCGCTTTCGACAGAAGCAGCACCGTGGAACATTTGCAGGGTGACATTGGAATGAAGTCATGATTGGGAATTGAATGACGACCTGTTCTGAAAATCTTTTTTTTTTGTGCTTGTCTGCTATTACCTGACGTCACGTCTGACGTGCACTCATTCCTCGTCTTCACATTAGACGTCTTTTGTTGAAATGAAAACTTATCGAATGAGATCGCAATTTTTTGTGCAAGTCAAGCCATGGCTTCCTCAATTAATTGAGAATGAGGCAATAGACTTTGAAATTGGGGGGAGGGGGGGGGGAATAGCACACCCCTCCACACAGACACGCAACTGTCCGACTTTGATGAGCGGACGGAGTGTCAAGGTTAGTACTTGGAGCCATTGCTGATGAGTGCCTGCAGGCTGCCAAGTGCAGAGGACACAAGGCAGCAAATATGCAGCCCGTGTCAACATGCTTGGACGGCAGCATCCTCTTCTTGACTTCAACTAATTGTGACTCGGTTGCAGCCTTCATGCTTTAGCAAGTCATAGTCATGGATAACAATTGCATATATCATTTTTGAAGGGGGCGGGGGCGGGGGGGGGGGGGTAATTCGGACTGCTGCCTTTGCGTATCCACCCTAATTAGTGAGCGACCTGGCGACAGCCTAACAGGTTGCCTTTTCTTTTTGACTTTGATGCGTCATATGTGAACCTTTTACCCATACACCAAACATTGTCAGAGGGCATTCAATCGCCATCTTATTTTAGCAACAATATTCTCAACAGATCCATTGTCGTCACCCCACTCTCGCTTATTTTTTATTTTTTTTTGGTAGGGCGGTGTGGGGGTTATTGTGAAAACGTCTCCGCAGCCTGCGGCATCTTCGCGGAGCATCCCACCGCGCACAGCCTTCGGATGTGCAATAAGTGACGTTTTCTCCGGGCCAATCTTGTTCCGATTACGCCTGTCGACGCGGCTGAACGAGAGCCGGTTTGACCAATGGAAGTGGTTCGGCGGGGTGAGTGGGCGTCCGTGTACATCACCGTCCCTCCTGTGGCTCGACCGAAGAGAGAGAGAGAGAGAGAGAGAGAGTTGAGCAAGAAATCCAGCCGGGTGAGTGAGAGCGCAAGGATGAGTGGCGCGTAAACGTTGCGCATTGGTGTGACATTGAACGCCTCTTGTTTAAATTTGGCAGCAACAAGGAGGACAGACTCGGACATTTCCATCTCTTTTTTTCCTTCCTTCTTTTCCTCTTTTTCAACCCATGGGCTTCATGCCAGGTTTGGGTGACAATGAAGCCCCTCGGACTTGAAACATGAGGGAATAGACTCCTGCGTTCATCTCGCCCGCGCTTTGCACGTTTATTGCTTGGAAGTGCATTTTTTTTTCTTCCACGGGACGTCAACCGGGAGCCGAGCATTGATTTTGGGAGACGCTTTAATGGGAGACACCGCAAACCACTGACCACCTGGCTGCTGGAAGATGAGACGCTGATCACCGCAACAGCCGCAGGTCACACGCTTAAACCTTTTACATTCGGCAAGTTAATTTGGGGAGGAAATAACCGAGACGTCCATGTTGTTTGTGCTACTCCCTTTTGCCTTTCTTTTCTTTTCCAATTATTACTATTATTTTATTTGTTTTCCCGGACCCGATTACCGTTGCCAGCGTCACGAAAGGGCTGTGAGCAGGCAGCCGGCAAATGTTCTCAAGTGATCTTGCTTATGATGTGTATGTGCGCTCTAAGAGTGGATCTCAGTTTGCCAATGCGAATTTCAAATCTTTACCGATCGTGTTTTAAACGCTTGGATGTGTAGCCATTCATTCGGGAGCCTGCAAACAACTTCCACTCTTCAATTTTCGCAATTTGCGTCTTGAACTGATAAGAGTGTACCATGTTCACCTTTTGTTAACAAAACCAATGGTCGCATCCTTTTTTTTTTTAATTTAACAGTGGGGGCCTGAGTGGAGCAACACACACAAATGGCCACCTTAATGGCTGATGCAGTGTGCTATTAAGATGCTTTTCTCTGAATAATTCCTTCAAAAAATGTTGGTAGATAAAACATACTGGCCCTTATTTGCGAAGGTGTTACGGAATTATTTTCATAAATGTGTTTTAGTTTATTTTCAATGTATCGATCTGAAGTCCAAGTGATGTTCACAAAGTGTTAAAACTTAAACTTCAACAAGGTAATTGCTCTGAATACAGTAATATAACGTGAACAATTGTATTGCTGAATGAAAAGTGTTCTGTGGAATCATGTTTTAAAAAAAAAAACTCCCCCTGAACATTGTTGACTGGAATGTTGTCATTGAATGTGTGGAAGACGCTAAGAATGATTCATTCTCAGTCAGGCCCATTATTTTTAGGTCGGCAAGTTAAACGGTTCGGGAGGAGTGGGGGAGGGTGCTGCGTGTCATTTTGATGTGATCAAGTTGCCTCCAAATTATTGACTGAAAGTGTTCTCGTTGATGTATTTTTAGGGTCGGACGATCCCCGTCGTCAGTGAGAAGTCTGCCACCGCCGTTTCTTGGCAAGAAACCTTTGCCTTCCTTTCTCTGTCATGGATCTAAAAGACTATTACCTGTTGGGCGCTTTGCTGGCTTGCATCTGGCTCGATCCTTCCATCGCCCAAGAACTCATCTACCCCATCAGGGAAGAGCTGCAAGAAAATGTCCTCATTGGAAATATCCCCAGGGACCTGAACATCTCGCATACAAATGCTGCCATGGGAGCAAGTGGCAATCTCGTGTACCGGTTGGTCTCCAAAGCGGGAGATAAGCCCCTGGTCCGCGTTCTGAGCAGCACCGGTGAGATATTCACCACATCGAACCGAATCGATCGGGAGAAACTATGCCCCGGCCCCTCCTTTGAGGACAGCGAGTGCTCCTTTGAAATCGAAGTGGTCATCCTGCCCAATGATTATTTCAGGCTGATTAAGATCAAAATAATCGTCAGAGACACAAATGATAATGCGCCCATGTTCCCATCCCCTGTGATCAACATCTCCATCCCGGAGAACACGCTTATCAACAGCCGCTTTGCCATCCCTTCGGCCACGGACCCGGACACCGGTCCCAACAGCGTGCACAAATACGAGCTGATCAACGGGCAAAGCGCCTTTGGCTTGGACATTGTGGAAACGCCCGAGGGGGAGAAGTGGCCGCAGCTCATCGTGCAGCAGAATCTGGACCGAGAGCAGAAGGACACGTACGTGATGAAGATTAAAGTGGAGGACGGCGGCAGCCCACAGAAATCCAGCACCGCCATTCTCCAAGTCACCGTGACAGACGTCAACGATAACCGCCCCGTCTTTAAGGAGAGTCAGGTCGAGGTGCACATCCCGGAAAACTCCCCTCTCGGCACGTCCGTGGTGCAGCTCCAGGCCACGGACGCCGACGTGGGGGCCAACGCGGAGATTCGATACGTGTTTGGGACTCAGGTGTCGCCTGCGACAAAGAGGCTCTTTGCGCTCAACACCACGTCGGGCCTCATCACGGTGCAGCGGCCTCTGGACAGGGAGGAGACGGCGGTGCACAAGCTCTCTGTCGTGGCGAGCGACGGCAGCCCCAACCCCGCCAGGGCTGCCGTTTCGATCAATGTGACCGACGTCAATGACAATCCCCCCAACATAGATTTGCGATACATCATCAGTCCCATTAACGGCACGGTTTTCCTCTCCGAGAAGGATCCCATCAACACCAAGATCGCCCTCATCACCGTGTCGGACAAAGACACCGACATCAACGGCAAGGTCGTTTGCTTCATCGAGAAGGACGTGCCCTTCCATCTCAAGGCCGTGTACGACAACCAGTATCTGCTGGAGACGTCCGCGCTGCTCGACTACGAAGGTACCAAGGAGTACAACTTCAAAATCGTGGCCTCCGATTCGGGGAAGCCCATCTTGAATCAGACCGCCTTGGTGAGAGTGCGGCTGGAGGACGAGAACGACAACCCGCCCGTTTTCACTCAACCCGTCATCGAACTGGCCGTCATGGAGAACAACAAGCGGGACCTGTTCCTCACCACTCTCAGCGCCACGGACGAGGACAGCGGGAGAAATGCCGACATCGTCTACCAGCTGGGGCCCAACGCGTCCTTCTTTGATCTCGACCGCAAAACGGGGGTTCTGACCGCCTCCAGAGTTTTTGACCGCGAGGATCAGGACAAGTTCCTGTTCACCATCACGGCGAGAGATAACGGCACGCCGCCGCTGCAGACGCAGGCAGCCGTCATCGTAACCGTGCTGGACGAAAACGACAACAACCCCAAGTTTACGCACAACCACTTTCAGTTCTTTGTCTCGGAGAACCTCCCCAAGTACAGCACCGTCGGGGTGATCACGGTGACAGATTCCGACGCCGGAGAAAACGCCGCCGTGTCCCTCTCCATTCAGAACGACAACGAAAACTTCATCCTGGATCCTTTCTCTGGCGTTATCAAATCCAACGTGTCATTCGATCGGGAGCAACAGAGCTCGTACACGTTTGACGTCAGGGCGGTGGACGGCGGCAGGCCTCCTTGCTCCTCGGCTGCCAAGGTGACCATCAATGTCATCGATGTGAACGACAACAGCCCCGTCGTCATCTACCCCCCCTCCAACACCTCCTTCAAGCTGGTCCCGCTGGCCTCCATCCCCGGATCGGTGGTGGCCGAGGTGTTTGCAGTCGACGGCGACACGGGCATGAACGCCGAGCTCAAGTACGCCATCGTGCACGGCAACCACAAGGGCCTGTTCAGGATTGACCCGGTCACCGGGAACATCACGCTGGAGGAGAAGCCGGCGGCGAGTGACGTCGGACTGCACAGACTAGTGGTCAACATCAGCGACTTGGGCTATCCAAAGTCCCTCCATACCCTGGTGCTGGTGTTCCTGTATGTCAACGACACGGTGGGCAACTACAGTCTCATCGCCGATCTCATCCGGCGCAGGATGGAAACGCCGATTGAGCGCAACATCAGCGAAAGCGGCGAAACGTATCAAAGCGGGGACTATTTAACCATCATGATAGCCTTCGTGACCGGAGCCTTGGTGGTGATCATTGTCATCTTTGTGACGGTGCTGCTGCGCTGCCGGCACGCTTCCAGGTTCAAAGCCGCGCAGAGGAAAAAACAGGGGACAGAGTGGATGTCGCCCAACACGGAGAACAAGCAAAGCAAGAAGAAAAAGCGCAAGAAGAGGAAATCTCCAAAGAGCTCCTTGCTCAACTTTGTTTCCATTGAGGGCAACAAACCCGACGACCCCGCCCACGAGCCCATCAACGGAACCATCAGTTTGCCGACCGAGCTCGAAGAGCAAGGGATGGGGCGCTTTGATTGGAATGCCACACCCACCACCACCTTCAAACCGAGCAGCCCCGACCTGGCCCGACACTACAAATCTGCCTCGCCGCAATCAGCGTTCCACCTCAAGGCCGACACGCCGGTCTCCGTCAAGAAGCATCATGTGATTCAGGAGCTCCCGCTGGATAACACCTTCGTTGGCGGCTGCGACACCCTTTCCAAGAGGTCCTCCACGAGCTCAGATCACTTCAGTGCCTCCGAGTGCAGCTCCCAAGGAGGGTTCAAGACCAAGGCGCCCATGCACAGCAGACAGCAGGTAAAGGAGCACTTTTACTGGTCTATAAGTACTGCCTATAACTGCCCGGTTCCACAGTGCTAGAGTGCCAGTTACCAGTTGAGCCTCACGCTTGGGTTACGGATGCAACGACAAAGCAAAAGGAAGCGCACCCATTTTCCCAAACGATAACACTAAAAAAGATGAGAAAAACAAACAAACAAACAGCAACTAAACAGCCGCCAATTACGGATTTGATGGACTCTTCTGTCACATCCATACTTTGGTGGTTCAATCAAAGACTCGTGCTTGTGTCATGCAAATTGCTGAAAATAAGTGAGTGGCTGCCTTATTTTATGTCTTCTGCACCCAGGTTAGATCATTGCTTCACAAACAAAACAAAACGATCTATCTATTGTGACTCACTGTTCATTGTGAAAGAAACATTTTTTTCTTGCCTATCTACTCAAACCTGACACCAGGGACACAACCTCGACAGAGATAGAAGACATCTCACCTCTCATAAACCTCGAGAGTGCATTTGTGTATATATTTTTTTGGTTTGTTTCAGTGTTCTGGTGTGTACTGTGACATCACACAAGGCCACGTTTTCGGTACCCATAAGCAGTAACAACAAGTCACAATTAGTCCTCCGGAGCGTCACATTTGAATGTCACAGACGGCTTTGCCACATCGTCGAAGCCTGAAGAATTACATTCTTCCTCTCAAAAGCACACGAACAAACTGAGTGAGGCTTGTCTGGGACTTGATACACATCCAATTCAAAAAGGATTAGCCAATAATGAGCCTCAAATTTAACCATAATCCATGCTGCTTTTTGCGGAAGTGGGGGGGGGGTGGCATCAAAGCCTTATTAATTTTTCTGCTAATAAAGCCCCACTACACCACAAACAGTTACAATCTAGCACACATGGACAAATACAGGGAGCAGCAGAGGTGGGGGTGGGTGGGCGCAGGGGGGGTGAGAACGAGGACAGAGGGAGGGCCGAGTGAGAGAGTTGTTACTGGCTCAGACTTGACTGGTGGTGGTACTGAACCTTCAGGGGGCAGC
Source organism: Hippocampus guttulatus (assembly GCF_054856545.1). Taxonomy (NCBI): domain Eukaryota; kingdom Metazoa; phylum Chordata; class Actinopteri; order Syngnathiformes; family Syngnathidae; genus Hippocampus; species Hippocampus guttulatus. The sequence continues at coordinate 27,659,976 of NC_141263.1, read as the reverse complement.
GTTGAGCCGCATGGCGGCACCTAGCGCGCCGCCAGACCGCAGTGGTCCATGCAAGGCAGGAAAAGAAAGCAGCGAAATCCATGTTGGCGTTCTTCGTGAAATACTCTCTTCTAATGATGCTGAGGCTGCACGGGCAAGATTGATAACGGCAGGTAGAGATGAGAGTGATAAGGTCCGGCCAGGAGAGGACGAGGAATTACTGGGGTGATGCCGTGCCAGACTCGACGTCGATCCGCACCTCCGGGTCATTGCTTTTGGACGAGTATTTCATGCCTTTTCAGGCATAGCTGTCCAAAAAGCCATTCGGTTTCCCCCGACACTCGTAAGTGTGAGCGCGTGGCTGGTGGCGGGCGGCGGCGGCGGGGGACGAGACAAGGTGATGACATGGGTGGCTGTGGGGTGTGACAACCGCGATGGCACATGCGATATGACACTATACAGTAAAAAAAAAAAAAAGCTCTCCATTGATTCTTTCAGTCATACCGCGCTTTCTGAATTACTTATTGGGATCAATATTTCTCACACTTGATCAAAAGGAGCACACCGTGCGCTGTCTTTTTTGTCGTGCCACATATAGCGCGAATGCAGGCACTTCAGCGCCACCTGTTTGCCAATAATTTCAGCAATTTGGTTGATTCTGTTTTGTAGGTGCTCATGGAAGGTCTTAAACGAAACCTTCTTTCATCCCCAGAGTCAAAACTGACCTCAGATTGAAAGCTGGACGTTGTTTTAAGCTTTTCTGAAGTGAAGAAGAATTCATTTTTGCTGACCTTGTACGTAATAGCTAATACCTTGTTGACTTCAAAATAGCCGCTTGCTTCACCGTCATATCAATTCCGCGTTCTCTCCCTGAGGTTTTCATATTTGAGGTTAAATGGCAGTTATTGAGTGTGGCAAAATGTTTCGACAGCCCTGGGAGGAAGGGTGTCATTTCAATACTCTTCTTGAACCCGAATGTTTTTTTTTTTGCCCAGTACCATCATGTCAATGTTCGGCCGATATGCAATGAATACATTCTCGGACGCAAGCAGTCACTCTCCTTAGTTTGAACAGTAACATGTCATCCTGGTATTAAATTGCAACATGAAGCGCCATTGTGGCAAACTGCGCGATAGGGGAATTCAGTCTTTACATTGTTTCCTCATGAGTAACTAACATCATCAATCACCTCCTCTTGTTTGATGTGGACGTGAAATAAGCAACTAAGCGAACAAGGACGTTAAAGGCAAAGAAATGGCTAAAGCTTTGGGGAATAGCCTTTGAATTGATTTTTTTCCCCCCCTCCCGGATTGAAAGCCATTCTGTTTCGTCCCTCAGGAGTCACTTCTATGCAGCATCGGCATCAATCAATAAATAAGAAAATTGAAAGCAAATTGATTAACAAGTAGACGGAGAGAGGAGAAAGGTCGGGAGCGGCTGCAGCAAAGCATGAAAAATCCACCGCCGGTATCTCCCTCTTCTTGAATAGACAACATTAGGAAAGCGAAATAGGAGCCATTTTAAGCGGCATCATCACTCGGCGTGGCTTTTGAGAGACCTCCAGCCTGCTGATAACAATAGGCGCAATCCTTGCCTCGTCTGTCTTTTTACACCGATTATTTATCCTCCAGTGACCAACATAAGCGGAAACAACAGTGAGTAAAAAAAGCATAAAAACGCTGTCCTACTTTCACACGGCGACACGAGCATCCAAGAAAACAAGCATAATAATGCTGCTCCTTCAGCATCAGTTACCCCCCCCCCCCTCCCAGTATTGAACATTTCACTGAGTGCTATCTGTATGATATACTGACAAGAACATGGAATCTAATCTCATCCAAAGGCGAGACACAGGTATGGTTCACTAGCGTAACGCCTGCCCAGTGGCTATGCGTTAACAGCACACCCGACATGAGATCCCAAGGCTCGCGTTGAGCACACATTAATATGATTTCTCTGAGTGCGGCGAGCTACTAAGTAGTCCGTGAGATGGCGTCTATTTATTCGGCACCGTGCTAAACTGATCACAATCCTTGCTGTGATTTGTCAATGTTCATACATCAATTATTTGCCGGGGGGAAAAAAAAAAAATCAGTGCCAGATACGAGAGTATGAATTTTGCACTTTTACATCAGCCTTCGTTCTTCACCTTTAGATAATTTCCATAGTGAATGTGAAAATATGGCTGTCTATTATGCGAGAGGCCCGTGCCTGTGAGATGAGTCCATTTTCTCCCCTCACTCACTTTGTTATGGTAATGTGACAATACTCTGTATGTGGGTGCACAATTACCAGCCTTATATGGGATTCACAGCGATGTGACCGCATAGCACCGACGGGCCATTTATTTGCTGCCGGTGATCTTATTTCATGATTTGTTTTCAATGTGGCAGCAAACGCGCATGCACTTTCGAGCATGGACCGACAGTTGAGTCTTCAAACATTGTTCACTCTGATGTGCAAATCATACCGCCGCAAAAAGAACATTTTAGAGGAACTCCCTTTGGAACTGTTTGGCCAGGAACTTCCGCTGTATCGTATCTGATGGCGAGTGATGTATTCCCAGAGTCATTAGCCGTAGCATTAGTTGACTGGAAGTAGGCGGAGTCAGCCCTTAAGGTGGGGGAAAAAAAAATAAGTGTGTCTACTCCCCTTATTCGACTGTTGCCAGGTAAATTAAACGATGGGCAACAGCGGATCATCAAGTTACTAAACAAATAAATAATGAATTATAGAAAAGAAATAATAGAAATAATATAGAAAGAATAGATTTGTTCTTGGTTTTACTGTTCGGTGCTTTCTACCGTCTTTGTTACCGATTTGTTTTACTGTTTATTGTATATGTTAAATTGCTCCATGTACAGCACTTTGTATACAGCGATGGCTGTTCGAAAGTGCTCTATAAATACAATTGAATTGAATTGAAATATATAATAAATAAATTAATAAATAAATGTAATTTTTTTTTTTTTCTGTAAGGGCTGAAATTTCGGACTGCATTTGAATGCACTTCACGCCTTGTTAAATTGCTCCATGTACAGCACTTTGTATGCAGCGATGGCTGTTTGAAAGTGCTCTATAAATACTGTTGACTTGACTTGACGCCTTGAGCCGCTGACGCCAGAGACTTGTTCCGACTCATACAATGGTGACATAATTAACTTGTGGTTTCTTAGCGTCTTAAATCAGCAATGGGGTGATGTTGGTAGTCACGAGGTCATGGCAATGGAACTGTGATGAGACAGGGCAAAATGTCGAAAAGACAAGTTTCGCCAGCACACTAGCACGTGGCCCAACTTCAAAATAAAAGGCTACTGCATTGGCGTCCATGATTTACGCAGTAAGCTTTTATTTTGAAGTTCGCCTTTGCATTACCAGTGCGTACCGGCCCACTTAAAGCACTGAGTGGCGTGTATACTAATCCAATCCACTCCAAGTGTATAGGAAGGACAGAAACAAAACAAAAATATGCAGAAAAAAATGATTATTGACCGCAGGCTCCCTTCAAAAACCTTGTCTCTTTGTTTGATGAATAGGCAGACTCAGCAGCAGAAATAGCTTTGTCTTTTTGTCTCATGACAGCCTACACAACAAAAAAAAAAAAGAGTTATTACAGGGTGGCATAATTGAACTTTGGAAGGGTCGTCTTTCTTGTGCAGGTTCATTTGGCACATTCATAAAGGAATTAGTGGTACATATATGAGGGTCGATGGAAGCTTGGAAGTTTAGGCAGATTAATGGACTATGACAATGTGGCACCTGGGGGGGAATGTCTGTTGCTGTCAACTTGGCTTTTCTGACAGCGATGTTGGCAAGTGTGACTGACGAAGTGGGAGAGAAAACAGCCATGGTTGTTGAATGCCATCATTCAGCATGTCCTTGTATTGTACATGCAAAGGGCACTTGTGTCCACACTGAAAAAAAGAACAGTTTTTTTTGGAGGGTGGGGTGGAGGGGGGTTATTTTGTGAAGTAGTCGCACTAAACAAAATCATCTGGGTCCAGATTCATTTTTGTCAGTAGACTATATTCCTACTTGAAAAATCTACCTGCATCCTGAACATTTTATTTTGTGCAATCACTTTGATGAAATCAAACTGAGTAAATTCAACACAACATTTGTGCTGATTAAGCAGTGGAGGCATATTTCGCATGTCCAAGCTGTAAGTCATAAGAAATAAGGTCTCATTGATGTGAACACACTCCATCAGCATATCAGTGATCTATCTATCTATCTATCTATCTATCTATCTATCTATCTATCTATCTATCTATCTATCTGTCTATATTAAAAAAAAAAATATATATATATATATATATATATATATATACACAGTATACAATTATTTTTTTCTGGAGCAGAGTACTCAAAACACAGATGATGGCAAATTACCAGGAATTTGTTTGTTTGTGCACATTTGTATTCCTGTGAGTGTATTTTCCACCCACATCCTTAAATTTGGCATCATATATAAAAATCTGTTTTGATAATGGCAAGCGTCATATCAAAGAACGCGCACGTGTGCATGTGCGTGCGTGCGTGCATGCAAGTGTGTGTGCATATGTGTGTGTGTGTGTGTGTGTGTGTGTGTGTATACGCACGAGCGTGTGCGCATATGCGATTTTTCTCTGTCTATCATTTGTTTGTTTGTCTGACACTTTTGGCTGACAAGCCATTCATCTTAGAAGTAAACATCGTCTATCTCTGCAAATTCTCAGAGCAAATTGACTGATGATCAATCATCCCAAGAGTCACTATAGGATATTCATGTTCCGCACGTTCCGAAAAACACAAGAAAAAAAACCCCAACAACAACAACAACATTATTTTGCCTTTTGTGGCACTGTCATCACTCCAGTCATCGTCAGGTTTTTCACTAATCCGGATGACATTGCCCGTTTCTTGACTGCAATCGATCAAGCTGACGTAGTGAGGGTTAAAAGGAAAAAAACAAATAAATGTCTACACCACTTCAGATTTCGACAGCATATGTAACATAAGAGTAGAGGGTGGAAGAAAATGTTTCTTGACTTCTTGCTTGTCTACAAAAAGTTTTCATGGTACACCATGGTGTGAATGCCCTCCCCCTCCTTTTCACCCTGCACCTGCCCAACTCCAACCAATGAAGCCAGAACCCCCCCGGCCCCCTCCCCTTCCCACTCCCTTCCAACAAACCTCTCACCCAACTTTTATCGAGGTCACTGCTGTTACTAGCAATGTTAAATCATGGATGGCATGGTCACCTTCTTTTTTTTTTCGTGTTCTGATCATTTGTGACAGATGGGAGTGCTTTGTGTTCAGTGCCCACTTCCCTTCAGGGGAATGCGAGTGTAAAAGATGGGCAAAGCATTGCTTGTATGTCTTGACATGACAAACCCAGAGGGAGACACGTCTTTGTCATTCACTTGTTGTTACATGTGACGTGCGAGCCGCTGCTCGCTCACTCGCTTGCGCCAGTGTCCAGGCTAATAGTTGTGCGAATGGCTTTGCCAAACAAACATGCCCAAAGCTAGCCGGGGGTGTGGGATTGGGGTGGGGGGGTGTTTGAGGTGAAATGTGACTGCCATTGACTGCTGTGCCACGTGGCCTCATCACTAAAAAGACTCTGTAACCCTCATCAATGTAAATCTTTATTGTATATATGAGATGTTTCATGTAAATTGAACTCCTGGTAATCTTGCCTAATGTGCTGTGTTAAAGAATAATGGACTTAATTTTTTGTCTGATTCGCCCTGCTTCTTTTTTTTTTTTTTTACAATTGTTTTTCTTTTGTTTTTGTTTTTTTATTGCTGGGACAGCTAAACAGAACAAAAAAAAAAACGTGACAATTATTTAGAACACTGCAAGTCCTGTTTTTGAACGCTTTATTTGAACACTGCTATTCTACCTTAAGAATTTCATAATAAATGTTTCCAAGAGCTCACTTGCTGTTTCTTATCTGTCAGTTTTTTCCCCCCTCCATCTCTGATGAGCTAAGACAGGTCGTGCAAACTGGGACGTGTCAGGTCGCTACTGCACAAATTGTCAACTGGCTCCCATCATCAGCCGCCAAAGAAGGGAAGGAAATTGAGAGAGAAGCAAGCTTTGGGGGTTTGAACAGATCAAGGTATTAGAACTACCGGTACTTGTTCTGTGTTTTTATAGAAATTCCTTACTGGAATTTACTGTTCGAAGGAAAGTGGCCTCACAACAGTGACGCCACTGAAGTTGATTTAGAAGGTTTTCACCCCATCACACAGTCGATTAAAAAGTCTGAATTCCACACTTAGCAAATCTAAATACGTATGTTTTAATATACATTCATCTATTCAAGTGCAGATATGTCCTCCTAAAGAGATCTGTTGACCCAATAATTCCTGAGATTGTTTCTGTCACTGAACAGTGCAATATAATTCTTAACAGGGGCCATGCCATCACTGTTTCATGCATAACATCGGTCAAAAATGTCAGTTTGCTGATCGGATGAAGACGGACGATGCTGTGGCGCAGATATGCGACCTGTTATTCAAGTCCACGCCCGCTCAATTTAGAAAAAATGGCTGAGCAACAACATGACAGGATCTTGTGCAAAGTTATTTTATTTCATTTGATTTTTTTTTGAGTGGGGTGCGGGGTGAACACACATTCCGAAGCATTTCGGACCCAGAATTGGGTTGTGTCTGGGCACATTTCGGTGAGGATGACTTCCCCATTGGGTGGAAGTACCCATATTCTAAAAGGAAGATTTCACTCCATAACAACACTTGCACGAATAGTCAACGTAGCAATTGCAGCTAGCTAGCCGAATCCAGTCAGATTCGGGGAATATCTAAACCTCGCTCATGTTCCTTGCTAGTGGGCGAACAATACAAGGCTTGGTGAATCCTGCTTCACGGGGCTTCAAAGGTTGTGTCGAGTGAAAGTGGGTGTGGAAAATGAAGCCCCGTTTCGAGGGGCGTGTCAGTGACGTTGTCACGGGACATGGGGAAACTGAGGTCTCGTCTGCGCCTGTGCATGTCGAGCGGGGGGAAAAAAAAGTCACGTGACCGAGAAAAACGAAGCCTCATTTGGGGCGGTACTTGTCGAGCTGAAAAGGTCATGTGACCACGAACAACGAGCGCTCGCATTCGCGGGTACCGTGGCACCGTTTGAAAATGATTTGAATCTGGCGCCAGCGCCGAGCTAGTTCGGGTGTTGAGCAAGAAAGAGAGTGAAGAGTATTGTAGGTAACCATTCATTCATTTGTAGACTCAGAGAAAATTCAGAAATAGTCAGTCACGCAGTTACTTCAGTCGATCATCGATAAATAGTTGCGATTGAGTCATTCCGTTCAGTTGCAGTGTGGTGTGTTCAGAGTCTTAGTGAATTAGTTGAGCCCAACCGATATGCAACAGTCGGAATTTGGAGTGAAGCGACATGACGAGCTTTCGTCTCAAATACAAACTGCAATACTGCTCACTGTGCAGCTGGGGTCCTAAAAGAGACACAACGAATGAAACATCAAGGAATGAACCATTGGCTGATACGTGAGAGAAAACGGCTTATTGGTTCATAACTCAACACTTTGCCCCTCACCAGATTTTAAGGTTCTCTTTGTGCGACGAATGGGTGGAAATCAAAGAATTTAAGTATTGGTTATACCATAGGTGTCAAACTCAGGTCCTGCAGGGCCGCTGCCCTGCATGTTTTCCAAGTCTCCCTGTTGCAACACACCTGATTCAAATGATCAGATCATCAGCAAGCTCTGCGCAAGCCTGACATTGAACCTGTTCATTTGAATCAGGTGTGTTGCAACAGGGAGTCTTGGAAAACATGCAGGGCAGCGGCCCTCCAGGACCTGAGTTTGACACCTATGGGTTATACGATACCATTAGAAATTTCCAAGGGCCAGATTCGTATTAGCGCCTCCTGTGTGTTCTTCATTCTCCATAATCATGAGCTTGCCTGCTAACTAACAAACAAATCCACAACCAAGGCCACATACGCAGGTCAATGAAATATGTTTACTTTTATTAATAGTTCAGCCTTGGTGGAGCTTCTTAGTGGCCTTGTAGTATATACGACTGTACAGTATACGATCATTATGGCTGAACAACCAATTCAATGCTAGCGTAGGGCTATTTCACTGGAACTGTTCAAGGAGATTGAGGAAGAAAAGCCATCTTGCAGTCGGTATCCTCCATAATTGAATATCGTGGTTTACAGTTGGGTCAAATTTGGCGTTAGTTCTAATCCACATAGTCAAATCTACCAACGCTGTCTCTATTTTGCCAAGTAGCCAAACACACGGCTTGCATTTCAACAATACGGAAAACAAATCAACTTTGAACAGTGACGTTGACACTGACAGGATTTCGCTTGTCATTCACTTTCGATCCTAAATTACAAAAAAAAACAAACAAACATAAAAAGAGGTGCCACTTCCTCTCGAAGGTGCGTGGGCACGTGCGTGTGTGTTGGGGGGGGATTTCAAAGTGCCACACCGTCATATCTATGGAAAGTGGACCTAACTCATCTTAATCTGTTCACTCTGTTTGAAAGCCAGAAGCGCAGCTTAGTCTGCATTTGGGAGAGGAGGAGGAGGAGAAATAAACGGAAGGATGAATGAATACATCAACAAATAAATAAATAAATATCGGCTTTCGAGTTTGCCCTCGCGTGTTCGGTCACTTTCAGAAAGCCATGTGCGCTTTCAAACTGGATTTTGAAACCTGACTTCTGACCCCAGGTTTCATCAGATTGCCTTTCCTTCTGAGAAAAGTACAAAAGAAATGGCAATGACCATTTCTTTTTTTGGGGGGGCGGGGGGGGGGGGCTAAAAATAAGGCCATAATTCATCCATTTTTCTGGACTCTTAATGTGCATGTAAAAAAAAAAATTGACTAAAATTTCAACATGGGGAAAGTGTCTTGGCAAGATTTACTCGCATAGTATTGAATGGGAAATTGCATTTCCCTTCCGAAATGCGCGTGAACGCTGGAAGATGAAAGAAATGAATTGAAGACTGTAAGCGAGCGTTAATACGCCGCCACTATCCTGGGATACTGTACAACTGCCATGCCCCCCTTGGGGCAGTGAGCAGCGTAGCCGTGACATGAGACCAATCGGTTTGCCTGTATTTTATTTTTTTTCTCCGATCGTCGTTACAGCATCATTTCATATGAATTTGAATTTAAAGAGAAGTCAATGCGATTACAAGCCGTTAAAAATGATTTGCGATGTTAATAGTCGGCACCATCAACATTCACTGACTTCTGCATGCACACATTCAAACAAGAATCCAACTTTTTGCCTGAGCTCTCAAGCATTTACTGTCGGGGGGACTTGCAACGTGCAGCTTTCTCCGCACGCATCCGCAGCCTAAAAAGATTTGCAAGTGTGGAATCGTCCATACCATGACTGGCCAGACAGAACTTCGGCCACTGTCCCTGCAATCCTTGAGCGGTCGTACATGCCCACCGTCATGTTGTCATTGTAAATTCATGTGAAGCGGTCCGCTTGATTGCAACTTCTCTTCGTTGGCACGGCAAACACGTGGGGGTGAGTTTTCCCGATGCGCATAAATTGATATCGAACATCAGATGCTTTTGTCGCGACACATCGCTTTGACGTCAGTAACGTTTCATCAGAATCAGAATCAGAATCAGAATCCTCTCTATTGGCCAAGTATGTAAAACCTTTTAACTGTGACAAGTTACTTTGTAGACGTTTTAGTTAGGAACACATGATGAGGATATGTTGTGTCATGTTGTTCACTCTTGCAAACGTCATGATGGGTCGTTACCTGAGCAACTGTGACGTGGTTTTCGGTCGACGGCGGGTGACAAAATGGCCGCCCCCTCAGTCGGATAAAAATGGGTGCATTTTGCGATCGATTTCGTATTCCAGGATAAAAACAGCAATCGAAATGCGATGTTTAGACTGGGGGTGGGAGTGGGGGTGGGGGGGGGGCAGAATGACATTATAAAGACCAGTTTTCTTCCACCCCACCCATCACCATCATTACCCAACTTTCGATTGAGACCTTCACTCCAAATGTTGCATCATATCTCTGCACAAGACAAAAAAAAAGTCCACATTTCTAAACGTTACTTCCGAGACACAGTGCAAAACTGTAATGTTCCAAATAAAAAGTACCCATCCATGTATCTCTTCTCCCTCCTAGTGTGACACCGCTACGTCACGAGGGTCAGTGTGGGGAGTTTTTTTAAAAATCAATAGCAGTATGTGTGTGTGAGGCGCTATGAATGTTTTCACTTTGCAGTAACAGAAGTCAGTAGGGGTTTGAATTGAGATGGCGCCCGAATGCACGGGGCCCTGCGAAGGGGAAAACATGTACAAATATCTTTATATGTGCATATTCTTCTTCTTTTTATTTTTTTTCATCAGATATTGAATTCTTGGCTGCAAAACAAGATTCCCTGTGGGCAAAACACTGCTGTAGAGGAAACATTAAACGGAGCAAAAATCAAGATCAAGCTCGTTCCTCAATAGCTTGGAATTGGGGAACAAGCTGCAAGTGTTGATGTGGATCGTTGAAAAGGCAACAATAACCATGGCAACATGAGCAAGTACTTTGATGAGATTTGGGGTAAAGAAGGCCGAACAGCCCAGTCAAGTCTCCACAAAGCAGAGCGGCTTCGCTAAATATGCTTACATATGCTTCGTTCTCATATCTTTTCAAGAACTGACAGATGCCTTATGAACACAGTGTTGGCTGGGAGCGCCACGAAATGAGTCATATGCCCGACGCTATTGCGCCGAATTAAAATCCGGATAAGTCAGAAGCCCGCAGGAGGCCCAAGAGTTGATCCTTGAATTCTATTTTTTTTTTCTTTCTTTTTTTTTTTTTTTTAAAAAAGCTCTCACTGATTCACTGATGCACGCCTCGCCAGTGACAGCGTGCTTCTTGTCCCACGGACATCTCCCTCCCCCTTGTGTAATCTTTCTCATTCGGTGGCTCATCTTTTTCCTTTGGGTGGACACAAAAAAGAAAGGTGAGTCTGTCTCAGAATGTATCCGCAAATGTATATGGCTTCGAGTGGGAGAGAAACTTTTCTATTTATTACCATCATGATAGCACATGATCCTTCTGGACTGCACTGGGTTGTGATGTTACAAAAAAAGCCGTCGACGTATTTTTTTTTTTCCATTTCTGTCTTCAAGGCCCACTTAGAAATGTGTGCATGTGTCCCACATGCACTTCAAAAGAATAAAAAAGTAGCCCCAAAGTTGCATCGCTGTACCTTTGACCAGAGGTTTGTCGGGCTTGAGCCGACATCAGAAATTAGACTAGGGAGTTTAAAAAAGTATAAAAGTATTACAGGAAACCCTTAAGCAAGGCACTTCACCCTCACTCCAATGCGGTGCCGGGTTTTTTTAAATTGAAATTAATTTTTTTAAATTATCTTTCCAGGCAAAAAATAAAATTTTTTGCCTGGAAAGATAATTTGTGCTCAGTGAATTTTTCCTTGGGCGAAACGGCAACACGACACAAAATGTCAAATCAGGCGGCGTCAAACACATATTTATTCATGTCCCCTTTGATATTTGCCATAATTGAGTGAAACACTCACTGCCCACTACATGAGGTACTTTGTTTTTGCATTAGTTGGGGCCTTGTGGATTAACCTTATTTGAATTTGAAAGAGAGATGCACTAAACACTTACCATTACTGATTAACGTGAAGGGCAATCGGTTTGGAAAAAAAAAATAATAATAATTATATATATACACAAACGACTTTCTACTCTCTCTCTGCATTTGTTTACATTTTCAAATGATCACTTCTGTAACAAATCCAAGTGTCCAATAACCGGCGAGCTATTCTTAGAATCGGCCGCAGGCAACATATTGCTGACCCTCGCTGCAGTTCAATGACCGTGTATTTGGATCAAGCAAAATTCATATTTGGTGCAAGGTAAAAGAAAACAAGGCCACTCCTTGTCAATCATATTTTCTGGGGATTGTCAAGGATTTGCATTCAAGATGAATGTAACTAACAACATGGAAATAAAAAGGATAATCCACCATGATGAGTTTTATGTGCATATATTCAAGGCCATTGCCTTCAACACGTTTGCTTTCAACCCGCCCCTCACTCCCCCCGAAAACCCAAAAACATTTCGGTTGGTGAATTGAGTCAAAGTGAAAGCTACATTGCAAATGAGTTTGTATGAATTTCCTTTCATTGAATTTGAATTCAATTCATGTTTTTGGAGATTGCTGTTCGAATCTTCGGGCTTGGAAAATTGTAACAGGTGATTTGCTGTGAATTAGCGCTTTAGTTTTCGCCTCCTCAGAAGTTTGCTCTTTGGTTCTAATTCAGGATTTCCCCTGGCGCAGTGGATTAAAACTGTTGATTAATTGGCGTTAAGTTGAATTATTAACATACACGCTGTGGTCTGTATAACATCATTAATCGTTTGCCGTCGCTCACCGAGAGCTCGCACTGTAGCTTCACAACTCTGGGCTGACGATTTTCCTCGGGAGGAGGAGATACAGTATGTGCGTAATTTAGTCGACGTTTAATGCTCTTCAGGGAGCTAATTAGATAAGAAGTTGTGATGTATAGCTGCTTGAGGGATGTGTGTCAACCCACTCCGGTTCAACGTATAGACTGCAGATTTGTATTGATAGTATGCTCGGTCTTGCGCCTGGGGCTGAGACATCGTGCGCCGACGCCTTTGTCTGGCGAGGCCAGCCGATAAGGCTCCTGATAAATCTGCCCGCGAATGAGCTGTCATCGAGGTGCCGCGCACGGGAATATTTAACGCAAACATAAAATATAGCTTGTCTGTTGTTTTATCTTCAGGGGGGGGGGGGGGGTTCGCGATATGGCGGAGTTTTAAAATACCCTCACCTTCTTCGCTTTGCACTTTTCCATCTCAGCGGGCCTCGTAGACACGGAATCATGTTGCTGTTAGGGCCGGGGAACAAGACCCCCCCCCCCCCCCCCCCCAACCCCCACAAAAAAATGAGGAAGAGAACACATTACACGGAATGGTGAGCCCGAGCCTTATCGCAACTGAATAATATGCAGAGGTGTAAAACATTTGGCTGGCTTTTTTAGATGAAATGATTCAGTTCTGGTTGTGCAGACTCAGTGAGGGCTGAATGGAGGCCTGTGCTGGGCACAGGCAGGGAGGAGGATAAAAAAAAAAAACTGCTTTGCCCTATCTTACGCCGCACAAAAAGACTCAGCGAGCTTTCGTCTCTCTGCAGAGTCCCCTGTGACGATAACGTATGCTGATCATGGAGACATGCTCGGAGATTTCTTTTGTTATTTCGTGACGCTATAGATTTTCCAGGAAACTTCTCTTTTGTTTTAGTCTGAGCATCAGTCATCTGCTGTCACAAAGAAATGGTCGAAAAGGGTTGTCTGCCATACAAGAATAAACAACAACAACATGTTCTAAAGGCCAAATGCAGTTTTGTAAATGTGTGGCTACGATTGAAAAAAAAAAAAAAAAGCCATGTAAAATGTTCACGCAAGCATGCGAAGGTTTTTTTCCGCCCCTCCTTGCTTAGTCATGATCTCATTTAAAGCCATTGTAAGAATCGAATTGATATAACCACAGGACACATCATGAGGTACACCCGCACATTCCAAATAACATCCGACACAAGAGTAACACAATTTCTCGCGATTTTGCCGCCTCTAAATGTAAAGTGCTTTCAGCTTTCAGTATGATGCACTGCAATTCCGTCGGAAAACAGCAAAATACAATCGCAATTAGATATGAATTCAAGAAATGAAACACATGAAATACCTCTCAGATAGTGTCAATCTCAACCCAGTGCTAATACTTTCATCAACTCAACTCAACTGTGTTTTTGGAGCACTTCAAAACAACTAAGCGCTGTACATGGAGCAAAAATAATTCATACAACAACAAAGCATAAATGAATAACAAAGACAGTAGAATGCAGACAAACAAGTTAAGAGCCAAAGAAGAAAAATGAGTATTAAGGTGAGTTTTAAAGCTGGGTAGCGAGAGGGCTTGCCTAACGTTCAGCGGGAGGTCCTTTCAAAAAGAGGCACCGGCAACGGAGAAGGCAGCATCCCCTCTGAGCCACCGCTTCGGTACCTCTAATAATGTCTGGTCTGCAGACCTGAGGCACTGGGCAGGTGCGGAGGAGATCAGAGATTTGAAAACAATTCATATAATCATAAAAATAACTCTCAAATATATCGGGATACCAGAGTAGGAGTGACGTGCTCCCTCTTATGAGTACCAGTCAAGAGCCGAGCAGCGGCATTCAGGAGCAACTGGAGACACTTCATGGAGGATTGGCTGACATCAGAAGCAAAATGTCACATTCCATGACTTTCAAATGAACCAGGAAGTAGCCTGAACGCTAGCATACTTTGGACACTTTACAAAAATAAAGAAATACGTTTTCACTCTTTCGGATAGAGCGCTTGGGGATCATTCGATTGTGCATGTGGCCGATACCTAATCTTGTGACCAACGATTGCCCCAATTCTCTCCTTTATGTCTTCTCTTTAAAAGAAAAAAAAAAAAAAAGGAGGCGCGAGTGGCTCACTTTGTCATGTGATGCGCTTGCTCGGGCGTTTCCGTGTCCCAGAAACTGGCACAGCTTCCATGCGGGGAACAATGAGGTTCCTTGAGCGCCGCAGACTCCGGACTGTGGACGCCCTGGGCCATTTATCATATGGAATCCCACATGAATATCGGGCACGCATGCACGTGTGCGCGCGCACGTGTGTTTGATGCGCGTGCGTTTCCGAGTGCAGTGACGATGGAGCTTTACGCTCGCAGCACTTAGTCAAGGCCGCTCTAAGCTGTTCCTCCATAAAGATCACCGGGTGCCTTGTTGTGGTCCATATCTTCACAGAGGGAAGCGTGCGCCTGCCCACTTATTAATAGCGCGGCCTCTGGCTTGATATTCATACCCAGAGCAAGACGGGCTGGATTTAATGCCACGCAGCGGGCGGCGGGACTGATTAACATCTCGGAGGATCATGTCCTTTGATCTTGTTTGGACTCGGTGATTGGCAACGCGCCGTTTGAGGCCATGTGACTCCACGTGGCACCAGAGACAAGGGCGCGCTTTATTGCTTCGAGATGGTCATGAGCTTCGCAGTCTCTTTCTCGGCCCCTGATTTTATTTGCCGCCTCGCAATGGGGAGACACGGCGGTTAGCATACTTTCTCCGCTCTAATTGATTCTTTTTTTGTCATACGTTGGAGACGCTGCCGAAGATGACCAGCGTGAGGAGTTTTCGTGTGCCCACAGTTGAGCGCGAGTCCAAAATGAGTCAAGCAGGGCAGTCTTGCGCTGTGCGAGCAAAGGGTCAGTTTGTCACTTTTGCTTTCGTGCCTGAGCACACACATATACATCCGGCATATTCTATTATTCATGCCGCTTTTCTACAGAACTAACTTGGCCAGCTCTTATTATCCAACATGATTTTCTAATTTACTTTCTCCCTGTGTGTCATCTCCACATAAGACGTGCTCCTAATGCCTGTCTGACCCCAGCCTGACCTCATTTCCAATTTTAACAAGGGCCAACGCTAACCCATACGGAGCCCTGTATGTCTCGAAGCCACCGTTGAGTCTGAAACTCATTATTAGTCTTACACAGACATATAATTAAGTCACGGAAAGATGACATTTACTGTGGTATTTTATTTTTCAGACAACGTGTTTTTAACCTGGAAAGTGAACCCAAAGGAAAGTGAGGTAACGTGGAGGATGACACAACAGTATATACTGCCCGCAATCCCCAACCAGCACGGTGCGGGCCACCTAGATTGAAAAATATATATATACTGTGGAATTCCGTGTAAAATATCCCCCCGCCCACATTCAACCCAAAAAAGTCTTCTTTTTTTTCTCTGAAACCGTGTATAATACGTTGCCCTGATTTTCTGTGATCCCATATTATCATCTGGTGGCATTTGTGCAAGTGCATGTTTTTAATGTTCCCATAACACAAATCTCGCCTCCAAACTCTAAAACGCGATGATTGAAAATTGCCCTCTTGTTGACTGTTTCGCCAATCTTGGTGGTTTAATGCTGCTGTTTTGGTCAAGCTAAAATATCACATTTAAGTAAGCCTGATTTGTTCAAAAATGATCAATAGGACCGGCAACGGTGTCAGGCTGTCAGCATCAAAGTGTGCAGAGTCGTTTATGGCAAATAAACTGCCTTCGAAAAGTAACCCGACAGCTCTTCCCCAGTACTGCTAGCCGCTAGCGCGGCCGCCGCTAAACGCTGGCAACAGGCGCCGTAGAACACAGTCTCAGCGTAATGACGTTGTTTATGTTTTGAGCATCTTCAGTCAGTGATTGAACGTTATTTCAGGCTGCCGTTGTGTAGTTAAAGACGTAGCAAATAGCAAAGGTTTGTGAAGGCAAAGCCTCAAGATATGGAAAACGACTCACGTCTGCCGTGCCGCGCTGCTGGGAACATAAACGAAGACGTAGGCATTGATGTTGTTTGGTTGGGGAAGGTTTCTTTTGATGTTGGCCTTCTTACCACTTCGGGGGCGTGACGCATCGCACAGGACGGTCGCTGGTCCGGGACAAATCTGGACTACCGTGGACTGGTCCCCTGGCGGAAAAGAAAGCTCCACATATTTCATTTATGTAATAACACTTCCTCTACACACGCAAATATAAAACGTCTCTCTTAGCGTGTCCGCTGAGCATTCTGCACCTGGTTTCTGCATTTAAAGCCTCACAAGAAGGACTTCTTTCATCCTTCTGTCCTCACGGGTGTGCACGTTTGTGTCGAGGCCATGCCGAGGTCACTACCTTAATTGAATACAATAAGTGAACGAGAAGCTGTCAGGCTGGAGTCCTTATGTGACATTAAGGAAAAATGTTGACAGCCACCCACTCAGAACGCCAATTCAATTGTCAATAAAGTCTTAGCTCACGAAACAATAACCGACAAGCTTGCCTGCTGAATACCGAGGCTTCCTCCATCTTTGCAATGACAGAAGATGAACCCCCCCCCCCCCCCCCCCCCAAAAAAAGTAGGTTTGCATGTAGTTTTGCAAGCCTACCGAAGGCTTTCCCGAACGCCGGCTCTAATGTTTGATGCGGCTTGAGCCTTTTAAAAAGCCCTGTAATATCAAGCACAAGCAATCAATTCTGGCCAATCTCTTGAAGCCTTAATGGACTTGGAAAGAATATTAAGAGGTTTTGTCTGCGGAGAAGCTTTCTGCCACAGCAGTCGTCCCTCAGCTAATTTGTGTTTGTGTGCCAAGGGAGGCCACACACTGGGACCGCTGTAACTGGCTCTCATCCCCCCCCCCCCCCTCCCCCTTCTTAGTAGCTGCTGCCAGGCCAACAAGCAGGCACACACACAAACACACGCCCACACGCACACGCAAATATGTGTTGGCTTGAAACATGATGTGACAAGATGATTTTTAGCATTTGTGTTTGTGCCGCTAAAAGTTCCACTTCTCGGTCAAATGCGACATTTTCCGTAACGATCTCGCGTGTGAGGTTCCGTTTGTGACAGCGTGAAGGTGGCATTTTCGAATGCCAAGATGAATGTGCTGCGAGAATGTGGGAACGGTGCCCAATCCTTGGGTGGTGGTCCACTTGCAAATCCGCCTTTTGTTAACAGAGATTGCTAATAAGACTAAACACAAGAGTGTCATCGCGCCTTAGCCTTCCCTCGCTGTTCCGCATAACAAAACTCCGCGGCGAGAATTCTCATTAAAATGCGCTACGGACGACCTCCTATCCTAGTTCTTAGTTTTCTGCGGAGGGCTCGACTCAGATGCTCTCTCGAAAGGGTCGGCTTAGGACTCTGACTTGCTTGTATTTTTTATTGTTTGTTTGGTTGTTTTTCTTCTTGTCTCATTTTCCTCTTTCACTGCCATGATTGTTTTTCTGTCCTACGTTGATTGACAAGAACAAAGGCCACCTGGGAGACAAAGTCATCCCCCCCAGCTATTAATGACGACGAATGCGACACTTTGCCTCTGCCAGAGCTCAGGTGTTTAATCCTTTCTGTCGTTTCTTGCGACTGATTTCCTGCATTTTCTCACTTCCTACTCGTACGTTTTCCCTCTGCCAATTTCAACTCCATTTCCTTGCCGCCGCTGCGCTCTCCTTTTGCACTCCCCAATCTTTTATCTTTCATACCTTTCTTTCCTGTGCATCTGCCATTTTGTTCCCTAATTTGTTTCTCACTTTCCATCATTCGCCGCCCGTCCGGCAATTTCCTTTCAACACAAACATGGCAGCACTCCAATTTGACAGAATCCCTCTGTTCCTTTTGTGTTATTTTCACTTAGCCCGAGTTTATTGCACTATGTACAGTCACCATTTGATTTAACTTCGCAAAGCCGAGCCTCTCTCCGCGACCGCTCGACTGAATGCCAATTCAGAGCAGGTTTATATTCAGGAAAGGAAGGCGGGTGCCAAAGAGGCAGATGGTCAGAGGCGGCTGCAAAAGATGCTGGGAAATTATCCCCTAACCTCTAAAGCCTACACTGTCATTCCAGCCGTCCATTTTCCTACTTTATCTCCGTGGTTTCGTGGGTGATTGAAACGCAGGGGCAAAGTGGAAGGCAGCGACAGGCGATGCGCAAGCCACAGAATGGATGCTGCTTTTTGTTTTGGAGGCAACAACACCATGCCGGTGCCTGTGTGCTGAAAACCTACTTCATAGTCTACCTGTATATTGAAAAAGGCGTTTTTCAATATTGCCTCTACTTGTTGTTGTTGTTTTTTTTTGCATTTTCTTTCACCAGTTTATTTCCTCATTGTCATTCAGGTGGAATCCGTTTGTTTGCATTCAGTCATCTCAGTGTGTTACAGATTGTATTTTTTTGCCACCTTTTGTATTATCTGCATTCCCTTGTTGATTCACTCCTCTATGCCCCCCCCCCCCCCCCCCCCATCCCATACTCAAAGCTTTCACTGCTCTGTGAAGTCTAAGACTGCCCATGCAATTTAGACTTGAACAATAAAACCTTTCAAGATGTCTTACAATTGCACAATGTTTCTTTGCTTTGCCTCACTGGGGAGAGTCTTTTCGTCAGGCGCTGACTACCAATGCATTTGCAATGATTAAAAGCTCTTTTTTCCTTTTTGTCTCAAAATATACGCTTGATGTTTTTTTTTCTCCATAGTGACTGGACCGCAAGTGACCCCTTAGTTTGTGTTGCGTTTAATCTTGAAAGTTGTTATCACCCCCTGTTTGTGCAGACTGCTGTCTTTATTGTCATTACTTGTCCAACCATGTCACACTTCATTTACTATTAGTGCTGCTATAACTGCAGTTAAAAAAAAAGTTGCAATGAATGGCTGGCATCTTGGATCCTAAACGGTAAAGTGTTGCAATTAGAGCAATCCTGGAAAAGATTACGAAGTTTTGTTTACTGGTGACCATGTC
The DNA here is from genome assembly GCF_054856545.1 of Hippocampus guttulatus. Taxonomy (NCBI): domain Eukaryota; kingdom Metazoa; phylum Chordata; class Actinopteri; order Syngnathiformes; family Syngnathidae; genus Hippocampus; species Hippocampus guttulatus. The sequence goes on along the minus strand of NC_141263.1, from coordinate 27,640,624 downwards.
TATTGTCTGGGAAGACCAATGGACATAAGATGTTCTTACAAATAAAGCAGCAATTCAAATGAGACATTTCTTTAACCCACCCATCCATCCATTTTCTGCCACTTATCTGGGGGGTCGGGATGCTGGGCCAACAGCTTTAGCAGGGAAATCCAGACTTCCCTCTCCCCAGCCACTTCTTCCAGCTCTTCCGGGGGGGATCTCAAGGCTTTTCCAGCCCAGCCAGGAGACTTTGCCTCTCCAGCGTGTCCTGGGTCAGTGTCTCCTGCGTGGGACACCTCCCCGGGGTGGCTTCCAGGAGGCATCCTAATCAGATGCCCGAGCCAACTCATCTAGCTCCTTTCGATGTGGACAAGAAGCGGCTGGACACTGAGCCCCTGCCGGATGTCCGGGCTTCTTACCTTCTCTCTAAGGGAGAGCCCGGAGGAAACTCATTTCAGCCACTTCTATCCAGGATCTCCTTTTTGCGGTCACGACCCACAGCTCGCGACCACAGGTGAGGGTAGGAACGTAGATCGTCCGGTAAATCGAGAGCTTCGCCTTTCGGCTCAGCTCCTTCTTCACCACGACGGACCGATACAGAGTCCGCATCACAACAGATGCTGGACCGATCCGCCTGTCAATCTCCCGCTCCCTCCTGCCCTCACTCGTGCACAAAATCCCACGATCCTTAAACTCCTCCACTCCTCGACCTAGAGAGGGCACTCCACAGTTTTCTGACGGAGGACCACCTATTTGGCGGTGCTGATTTTCATCCCAACCGTTTCACACTTGGCTGCAAATTTTCCCATTGAGAGTTGGAGATCCTAACTTGAAGAAGCCATCAGTACCGCATCATCTACAAAAAGTAGAGATGCAGTACTCAGCCCACAAAAGCAGACTCCCCTCACTGCTTCGGCTGTGCTTAGAAATTCTGTCCATTAAGGTTTGGAACAGAATCGAACAGAATTTCTTTAGCATACATAAAACCCCCCAAAATAAAACAAAACAAAAGCAAGCATACCATTCAGGATGGCTAAGAATAAAGACAGGACCACCATCGTGGTTCGCATGGCGGATGTCCTGGCTGTGAAAGCGCTCATACCTCCGTGCTTTGCTTTGTATGGCAGTACTTCAGCTGCCATGTTTCAGTGTGTATGGTTGTCAAGGGTAACGGGCCAAGACAAGAGGATGAGAGGCTCATTATTACCTTACTGAGGGAAAATTGCCCTTCACAGGACAGTCTTGCATCTCTCTTGTCATGATAATTGGTCCACTTCACTGCAAGTGCTGAGGTCGCTCAATGAGTGATACGTCTTCTTTTTTTTCCCTTTTTTTAGGCCGGCAATTATTTGTATACATCATGATTGGACTTTGAGTCCTCGCCTCCCTGTTTTCTGTCAGTTTAAATTGCAATCAATACGAATTGGCAGACAATCTCCGGTTCCTCATTGACGATTCTAAATGAACGACCCTTTCTATCATCTTCACATTGATTTCATGCGAGTCCGTCTGTAATTGAATGCTCTGTTATCGCAAATATGATCCTTTGGGAAGAATGTGAGCCAAGTCGTGATTCGAGCCTAGATCCTTGTCATCCGTCCGTCACGTTCAGCAAAATTAGCATTTACCAATACATTTACAAAGTTGGAGTTTGACGAGATTGATTTGTGATTGATGATTGCTAACTGCGCGTTTCTCGCAGGAAACAGCCGTGGTGACTTTCCGCGTGCCATTTCCGCAACTCTTTTATTGGCAATCTGAAGTTCAGTCTGACCTGGATGACTCCGTAGTCTGACGTCAGTGGTCAATTGTCACAGATGTAAAACGATTCCCATAGCGGTGGTCTTTTTCATCCAACGCTGCAATATATGTTTGAGTTCATAGTTTCCAATCAGCACTGGCTTGCCGTGTTGTTTGACCATTCCCCACAATTACGTGAGACAAAGAGGGTGTCCGTGCCTTGACTAGGAAACCGTGCCCCAATTAGCGCGCCGGGTACTCCATCCACTTAAGACATATTCATGCCTCGCTTTTGCCATGAGGAAAAATGAATCGTCATACCTGCACTCACTCATAGATGCCATTGTTCGCACACAGGCGGTATCAAAGACTGCTCGCATGTTCTCAGATGAATTAACCCGGTGTCAAGGAGTTCCTCCGCTTGGTGCAGTACTTAAGCTGATCCTACGTTGCGTGGAGAAAGTGTTTTGAGTCATTGCGGTGATCGCTCCGCATTGCAGCTGGTGTGCATCCTTGTTGAGGAAAAGGGCGACGCATTGAATCTACCCCGTCTGCTTGGGTTCATGCCATCTAACTGTAGTTCTCCATGACGGTATTTCTTTATTCAGTTTCCCGCGGACTAAATTCACGCCGAAAAATGTTCTTCATCAAATGACAGGCGTCACCCAACAGGCGCGAAAGCAATATGAATCACTCGAGTTGTTTTCCACTAAGAGGTTCTGACTCATGTGCTCCGGGTTTGTTGCTGTCCAGGTGCTGACATTTTTCTCCGCCTTGAAGTTTGCGTCACAAATAACAATAGCAATCGAAATGCGTTATTCCATTGAGTGAACCAGCACCTCTGAAAACGGTTGACTGAGGCACATTCCTTCTTCAAGGTACATATGAGCCTTGAAATTGACAGAAAGCTTCCCTCCCATTGGAGCAAGTCTCATGTGTGTTTGGATTAAGATCAGCTGCTCATCAATTTCTGTGTCCTCGCTCATTTCACTCATTCAGTTGTACGCTGTACAACTGAATGAGTGAAATGTACAATAAGAGGGTACAATAAGAAAAGCTTTTAAGGCTTAGAAACCATTAGCTTGTGCCGCTTTAACGATCGTTCATTTTGCCGCAAACTGAAAAAAACAAAACAAAACTGCACACCTTGCTTCTTGTTGTTCTTCACTCGCCGGTGAGAACGACACGGCTCCTCTTAAAAACAATACTTAGAGCTTGTTAGCAAGGACCGCCTTCACATTACCGTCAGTCCAAACGAATTGACTTTGGCAAATCCCACCGCAATTATACTTAATTCATAATTAATGTAGGGAAGACAGGGGACCTAATTTACACTCGCACGATGTCACGTTCTCTGCTTGTGCTTGTCATTCTGCATAAGAGTAAACATGAGTTGCTTCGGAAAGAGGGGAGCTTCTCTTCACTTTTACCTCGGCTCGAGGGAGCACAGTGGCAGATGACTCTGCAGTTGGAAAAAAAAAATGTAAAAAGTGAAAAAACAAACAAACAACGATCTGACAATGCCGTTTAATCAAATACGAGCAGGTGCTCACGCGCGGGAATAACACCCGCATAGTGTTGGATGTGGGCTGTGTCGCTTATGGTGGATCAAAAACATGACATTCAGTTCCGGCTGAGCTATTGGAATAATCTGGATGTGTGCGCTTTGCTGTCCGAAGTGACGCTTCTGATAGACTTTGACACGCCGCCGCAGACGAGCAAAGACAGTGGCTTGGCGAAAGAACCCCACCGTACTACTGCAATCACAGCTCTGGCGGGAAGACTGACACTGAAAACAAAAAACGGTGTGATGAATTTAAGCCCATGTCAGACCATTCGGATGAAGCCCGATTTTGACCTGACAAACGTGCCTCGGAGCCAATTTTTAGTTGTCTTGACACATAGTAGCCCGCGTCGTGTGAAATACTGCACAATTAGTCATGGGGCGTCTGGGAGAAGTCGAGGAAAAGTTCGACATGTCAGAGGTTTTGTGCGTCCTGCCGCATAGTGTGGGTGGCCTGTCCTACTTGGTCCTTCGATCAGTTCTTCGGCATTAAGCAATAGGAAGGCGGTGCCCTCCGCCCGATGACAAGAGACTGCACGTAGCACACGCAGTCACAATGCGGTGTACAGTATTGAAAAGTGACAAGGGGAAATATTGGAAAGGATACGAAGCATTTCAACTTGTGCTACGTTTGCTAAGTGAAAAGCTGCTAGCAGATTAGCAAACACGGTGCCATGAAACAAACTTAACTTCTTTTTGGAATGTCCATACCGCCTTCTCCTCACCATCCAGGAACGGGTCAACACTGTCTTTTTGTTTTCCTTTTCTGAACAAAGAAATACACATAAGCACATAACGATTCAATGACTTTGACAGCTGCATGGACTGAATCTTTACGGACTTTCAGTGTGATTCCAAGACACCGAATGACACACATCCGGTGGTCTGACAGCGTGACCGTCGTGTGAACGACAACAAAGTGGTGTGGTTTGACGAGGCCATTACGCCGTTTCATTCGTCGTTTCACAACCACTTGAGGGAATAAAATTGAGTCAGCACACCTTCCAATGAACGTCAACGTACACTCAAGCGATCCTTCATTTGGTGCACTCGTGCAGCAGGGGAATGAAAGCAAAACTCACGCAACAGCTGGCAAGATGATATCATTCAAACCTAAACCCAAACAGAATATTCACACAACAAAGTAGATCTCGTCACTGTAAATTCTTCAACCAAGTTGTTGAAGAGCACTGTTTTGCGTGCTATCAAACATTCAAAACAGGTGGCAAGATTCCTCCCGGATCGGAGTGTTTTTATCCACCAAACATTCAATGACATCAACATACACCAAATCTACTTGAACCGAAATAGAGTAGCAACTCATATGAAACTGTTTTTTTTTTTTTTAGCAGAATGGTCGTAGCGGAATTTTTGGAGTGCCATGACCAGCTGAGGTCTCCAAGTGCCATTTTTGACATGGCTGATCACCCTCAAAGTTTTTCCCTTTGAAAGACGTGTTGCTGTCTCGTCTTCACATGGAATTAATTAACTGCCAAGGTTGCTAATTCCTGCGATTTAACAAGATGCAGCGTCTTCTGTGAGCGGAAGCCCACAGGAGAATGAACATTTAATTGAGAAGTCATAAATATATTTTTAGCGGTCTGGGAAGAATAAGGGACTACAATTAAATGATTTTTGAACAAATTCAAAGTAACGTTTATATCCAAGTGCATAAAAGGCAAGTTATGATGTTTGGGAACTGAAACAAATCAACAAAGCCAATGCGATACTTTGCATCATGGAGATTTTAAAATTTAATTTTGACGTGGTTTATTATATACTGCAGAATACTGAGAGAACTCAAAATTCACAGATCGTGTGGACAGAAGTGGTGTTATGGAAGCAGGGGCACAGCGCAGCAATAACTTGAACGAAAGCAAACACTCGCAAATACAAGCCGTCTGCTGGTGCTTCACAGAGACATATCAAATATGGTTCATGAGGCCGCAGTTCGATACAAGAGACAGTGGTGCCACGCGAGACGCGCCATCAGTTTACACGAGCGGAAAAGCTCGTTTCTCCTCGTCATGGTTCGGCACGATTTGCGAGTTGACACCTGCCTTTTGGACGCGGTATCTCAGCACAAAATCAACCGTCGCAATTTTCACTAATAAATAGTGAGCCACGTTAATGTGCTAAAAGGGGGGCGTGCCCAACCATTTTGGACCGATGAAAAAAAAACTCCAGCGTTTTGAAACACCTCCGTTCGGATGCATCGTGGCAGCCGGGCAAATTGCAGCCGCGCAAGCAAACGGATTGGCAAAACTGTCATCATGCAGAGAGATAATGACCCAAAAAGCTGCAGCCAAAATTACAAAGGAGTTCATCAGGGCGAAAAAGGGAGCGGAAGCTTTCGGAGTGGCCAAGGCAATCTGCAGTCACGAACCCCATGAGCATTCGACTCTTCGACTTGATCAAGAGGAGCGTAGCCCCGCAAAACAAACAATAGCAGAAAAGGGAGCTGCGGGAGGGGTGGGGGGGGGGGAAGAATCAAAACACAGCTGCAAAAATTGCAAGCAGAGGATTTAGATAAGCTACTCAATACTTCTGTCTACTTAAAATTTCTCTGTCAGAGCACAACAGGCTGGATGAATGTCAGGAAAAGCACAGGACGCAACTTCTCCGTGGTTTGAAATGATTTCTTTTTCTTTTTTCAAAAGCTTCCTCAGTCATTTGCGTCACGCCCGAGGGCGAGTTTTTCAGTCACAAGTTGTTTTCTGTTTTCAAAGCCTTTATTGAGAGAATTGGGAGCACAACCCTTTATTTCACTGATGGATCACATGGTGGGTGTCGGGGTGAATGTCATGCAGAAAATCACCTGACAGTCTTTGGCAAAGGTCAAGTTTTATCAATCGTTGCTTGTATGACCTCATTGCCGCCACAGTTCAGTCTTAAAAAATAAAAAATAAAAAAATGGAGTTGATCGGTTTTCACGTATCCCTCTGATGTCCAAAGTTGAGCATGTCAATTGCAGTGGATCGCCATATACAGCGTGAGTCCACTGCTCTCGTCGTCTACGGCAGCGGTCCCCAACCTTTTTTTTTGTCACGGACCGGTTGAGACAAGTACATGCTGTTCACGGACCGGCAATCATTTTCCCGTTTGAAAGCACCGAGAATGACAAGAAAGATAATTATTGGGTCTGGGGACATTTTATGAACAAATGTCATTAATTTTCAAACAGTCTTACTCAATAGTACGACAAAGGCAGAATAACATAAACTAACACCGTGAACTACAGTACAACGAACTAATCAGGAATAAATGAATACGCCTTATAATGTAAACGTAATCATGTATAAGTTATGATCCGGCATGTGGCGTTAGCATCGTTGCTACTTGCAAATGCGACTGACCCAGAGATGACACGATTGATTGCTGCTTTCATCCCTGCGGCTGCCGGCTACTTATTAGCGACTAAAGTGCTTGCTACTGCTTACGCGGCCAGGCTGTGCAAACTCCGCTCGCATTTTTGCTACATGTACAAACGATTCAACCGGTTTCTTTTATCGCCTTGTTTTTGACGACAAAGCACGCACGACAGCTTCTTCCACCACGTCACTACGGGAGGAACTTCTCTTGTCAAAATGGCTTCATCTTCAGAAGTCACGGCTGCCTGTCAGCTACGCATTTAGCCTTACGTTTGGTTCATTTGTTCTGATTACTTTCTGTTGAGTGCTTCTTCTTTCGTTGACTGACGGATTGTGTACATTTCACCTTACAAATCGATGTTAGAAGCAGAACTCGGATTGCCTAGAGTGGCGCAAAATCTCGCCACATCTGATAGTAAATTTTCTGACAGCTCGCAGGTCTGCACTTGTGCGGCCCGGTCCCAACAGGGCCGTGGCCCGGTACCGCTGGTCTCCGGCCTTGGCAGCCTCTGTCGGAGTAACCGAAATCCTGACGGCTATACAACTTTGGTGATAAACTATAAGGTCATCCGAGCATAAAAAGAAAGCTTGCCAGTGACACTAATGCTGAGTGATGACTCGGTTGTGCCAATGCTTTGTTTTGGGAAGCCCCGTCCTCTCGTTCTCCAGCTGCCGTATCTGACAAGCGAGTCTGCTAAATTGGCTTTAAGTGCCAGGTCGTCCCGGACTCTATTTCAGGCGCAGCCGACACGTTGAATTCATAAAACATTTAATGAAGGAATCCACACATTTACTGCGACGACTCTTATGGGCTCAGAGGAAAACAAAAAGAAAGAATTGTGTGGATCCTTTTTTGGGGGGCGGGGGTTCTTTTTTCCAATGCACACTTAACATTGGCTGATTAGATTTGCGAAAAATCTAATTTGAAAGCGTCACAGTGTGTCTCATGAGGCATTCTGGAAACTCTACCAAGCGTGTCAGATGACGCATTTGAATTATTTTCGGCGACGTATGCCAAGAAATAATTTTTGATCCAATGCATTTATAGTCACATGCGCTTGCACAAACATCCAACGCCTTGAGCATTAACTAGTTATCATGACTCCCTCATCTACCTTTCGTCAAATGGCAACGATTACCCGACGTTGTGAAGCAATGTCACTTTTCCCCCAAACAGACTTGTGACTGGTGTTTTTCAGTCTGCAAACGGGCCTTTCTACCTGCAATGCGCTTCGGGCCTGGAGGCATCCGGCCCGCAAAGCCGGGATGAACAAAACGCTTTCAAGTCGCAAGCGCACCCCTTCCAGCTCCAACTTAGGAAAGAAAGGCCTCCCAAATGGATCTTTCTCACACACCTTCTGCATCATGCACGCCATGATTTTTGTCCGAGGAGCTCATCCTTTGACCTCCCGTCTGACGACCTGTTGTGCAGCGGCGTATTTTCCTTCTGTCTTTTGTCCTTGTTGTTGAAATGAACCGTATGCTTTTCCCTTTTTTTTTTTTTAATGGTGGCTATTTTTGTACTCTTACTGTGCTTCTTGCGTCCGGCTTTCGACTAAACGGACAAAGCGATCAGGGGAAATGATGTTGAGAGTGCCCGCTAGTTATTTAGAGATAAACCCAATGCCCGGTGACACTCTGAAAAGAACATTGTTTTCCGCGTAATCGTTTTTTTGGCTGGCAACCGGTTCAGGGTGTCCCCCGCCTACTGCCCCAAGACGGCTGGGAGAGGCTCCGGCACGCCCGCCACCCTCGTGAGGAGACGCGGATTAGAAAGTGGAAGGATGGATGCTGATTGTACATATCTTTGATAGTTACAATACTTGTTTCAGATGAAAACAGCCAAAGAGCCCCGCTCAGGCAAGTGAGCGTTGTGATATTTTCGTACGGTATTTCCACAAGCACAAACATGGCCACCCGGGAGCTTTAAGATGCAATAAAGTCAACATTTTAAGCGATCGACTCTCTTTGCAGATATGCGCAAGTACGATTTTGCGACTCTGCCGTGCCGGTAACTCAATTATGTCTCTGCACGTGCACATTTAGCACAGACACCAGTGAGTCATAAGTTGGGAGACAGATGCAAAGGGAATGCACATTAGTGAAGAACATCAGTGAGGAGGAGGAGGAGGAGGAGGGGGCGGGGCAACGACAAATGATGAGGTGCCGTCGCGGCAGGGATGGAGGAGCGAGTCTCTTGCTTTGGGGCAAGACGTAAAAGTAGCTGCCGCCACCCCTTTTGTGCTTCATGGCTTGCAGCTGGTGTTTTATTTGGCTAGTCAACATGGAGGGAGGATTGTGTGCAGAGGAAAAGACGAAAAACCGAATTTGGCTTTGGTGACACCGCAGATGCGACACATTCACACTGACCTGCTTTGAAACCCATTCAGCCTTGTATCTCACATCGCGAATGTTGGGTTTTCGTCAGGGTTCTCAAAAAGTCGCAAAAGGTTGCAAACCGTTTTTTTTTCTTGTCAAAAAGAAATTTTGAACATGTTGATATATTATTTATTTTATACATAAAATCTAATCATCTGGATAGAGGGCAGCGATTGACCGGTTCGCACGTCGACCTCACAGTGCAGAGGTTGTGGGTTCGATTCCAGCTCTGGCCTTTCTGTGTGGAGTTTGCATGTTCTCCCTGTCCCTACGTGGGTTTTCTCCGGGTACTCCACTTCCACATTCCCAAAACTCTCTGAAATTGTCGCTTCATTTGATTGTGAGCGCGGATGGTTGTTCGTCTCTGTATGCCCTGCGATTGGCTGGCAACCGGTTCAGGGTGTCCCCCGCCTACTGACCAAAGACAGCTGGGATAGCACGCCTGCGACCCTCGTGAGGAGAAGCGGATTGTAAAATGGATGCAAGGTGTGATACAAATACAAAGCTCAGACAGTAAACAGGTAAATGTCAAGAAAAAAAAGCCCAATTTTCTAAAATAGTTCACATTTGGACAAAAATGAGAAGTCTCACTGCCACTGACATTATCCTGAATGTATGTTCGTGTCGAAAAGGTCGGTATTTGATATTTTCGGGCTTCCTGTTGTTTTCGGCGTGGTACTTTGGTATGTGAATGAGGTGTGACGCATATCGTAAAAAACCTCAACTACAGTCTAATACAGCGAATGAGGCGCCACGTTTGCGACTTGCGCTTTCCCACCTGGACCGAAACCAGTTGAGCTGTCACACGAGTCAAAAATTGACGGTGACTGCCCCTGACACTAATTAACGAGTGACAGTAAAAAGTTGCCTCAGGAGCCGCATAATGAGTGAACAGTCATTTCCATTCTGACCTTTTCCCGCTAAACTGTCATGGCGGTTATTTTCTTGCACATTGTCTGAGTAATGTTCTGGCATTAACTTTAATGTCATTGGTTTTACTGCCAAGCCGCCATTCATTTTGCACGCCATCAAACGCAGACGGAGCCGCTGACACCGGACACGTTCATTGATTAATACACGTTGCGATTATTTTGTCATGAACCTTAAGAGCCTCTCTTGCAAGATGCATGTATACCGGGAGGGTGTCGGTGGGGGTGGTGATAAGTCAATCATTGTTTGCCCTGTGGCAGTGGCGTCCCCTATTTTCAACATTCCTCCATACGGCAATGCGTTTGGGAACCTTTTGTCACAACGAGACCAATCAAGAGTTTATAAAGTGAAACCTGTCATTAAACTTAAAAACCTGTTTCGTTTCAGTTAATGATTGGATTTGTTTCTGCTACAATGATCACCCGGAGGCCATTACTTTACCATTCAGAGTTAATTGGCTATTTACTGTATCGAAAGAAAGCCGGAGCGCAATTACGATTAGGCCTTGCAGGTAAGAGCATTCAATGGCTTCAAGTTATTCCACATCTCCGCAAAAAGTGTGTCGTTAATGCCATTTAGGATGAGAAAATTGAGAAAGTCTTGAATTCCATATTTTAATCAACTCCCCCACCCCCATCATAAAATTTTAACGGTTGACGAAAAGCTACATTTTAACATGATCCACTAATTTGAGGAGCTTGGACGTTTTCTCAGCTTATCTTGAATGCTGGAACGTTTCAGGTGCACCCGTGGCGGTCGGAAGGGAAAATGCGGACGTTGCTGGAGCAACACAGAAGATGTCCAACATGTGGCAACTTTGCTTTTGCCCGTGTAACACGACAACCGCTGGCTTCTCTCTCTCCTCGCGCCCTGCATCGGCTCCAGTGCTGTTTTTCCATCTAATTGGCCATAAAAACGAGATCCAATTACTAAGCCAGCAGATGCCGACATCAAGTACCATGCGTTAAATGCACGGGAATGATCGCATTGTTCTTCCTTCATACCATGTTGCATATTCAGATGCTCATTACACTTTTATAGGATGTGTAAATAATGTCGGCGTCCATTCCGCCCCTCTGTTGCCGATAAAGTCAGTCAACATGAGTGCATGCTGCGCTGGCGCTAAGTGGACGTACTGGAGCAAATAATCTGCCAAGGACACCCAACGCATTTTTTGTTGTTGTCATCATCGTATGATCGTACAGTATGTTGACCAACAAGATCACCTCTCCCAAACCGTCCTCCATTTTCAAGGGCCTTCATTCGTGACTGATCATAAAAATGAACTCCTCTCACTAAAAAAAAAAAAAAAAAAAAAAGATGACAGCCACTCACTTTGAGTCCATTTCCTTTTTCCTCCATTGCTTTCTTTGACTCTCGAGCCGGATGTTGAAAAGCACCCTGGAGTTCTGTGGAGCAGCACAAGCGCTCACTTGCCGGTATCTGCTGCTATTTGCATTTGATTGACAGGTGTGTCATGGCCAGTGACACAGTGGGCAGACCCCCAACTGCCAGTTGTCTTTGTGGGGCTGACTTGAAGCCGCCGACATGGATTGTCTGGCCAACACGGAGAACATGCTGAATTAGAGAAGTTGACATGGTAAATCAGCCCACTTGGCTCTCGGTGGACTGCTGTGAGCCATGCAGATCCGCCGCGCACCAAACATTGCGTCACACTTATTCACCATTTCTACATTCCCGGACTGCTACGAGTGTTCTCTTTCAATGGCAGAAGCTTACTTTTAACAAAATGACCAAACATAAGCGAGCGCAAGGACTCTCCTCAAAAGCGATGGTGCTGATTATGATATGACGGTATGAGCCGAAGATGGAGGTGCTCGGTATGGAGGTGGAAGGGTACACAGAGAAAGCTCTGAATGAATCCAATCTATCGCACGCTAACAAAAACGATGAACATGTTGAAGAGGGAATCTGCAGTCATGTCGACCTGTGACAATTTGGGTACTGTTTTTCGCGAGGATCGTCATTTTTGAGTCGGACACCTGTGCTTTAAACAATTGATTCTGTCAAATTTTAAGAGACGATAAGCCTCGACGGAGAGCCCAAAAATGAGTGAGCCTAATTCGTAAATGCTCTCGTCACCTGACATTCAGTCCCATCCAGGTGGACATGGAGACAAATCGTGATGCGAAGGAGATGTTTTAGGCGGTGCATCCTCGTAAACAGACAAGAGGAGAGCGAGCAACCCACACTGTCGGAAAGATGGCGAGGGAGGGAGGCAGGCAGGGAGAAAACGGGATTGTTTTTGATTAAGCCGATCACAATGCGCCCAAACCAGGAAGACGATACATATCCATGCTTGGCTGTCTCTCAGTGGTCAGAGTCAGTCACTCCCACCCTGACCCTCTTATAGCCAGGAGCTCTAAACACTGCAAAACCGATTCATTAAAATCTGCTGTTAGCGAGAGGACACACACACACACGGATGAGCAAATGGACCACGGCCAATTATGTGATTCCCTGCCAGTTAGAAAGAGATTTAGGCAATACGCATCTGAGGAGGGAGCTCGCACTCACCGCGGCTTATTTGCACACGATTGTTGTTTGGAAGCAAGCGTATACGTTGTCTTAACGCAGCACATGAGGCTCCTGTGCGACTCATACCAGCACGGCGGTCACGATACACGGCGACGAGTTGAAATGCACAGCCGCTTTTCAATGAAAAGAAAGGCGCCGTTGATGCAAAGTCAGAACAATGGAGGACATGAACAGAAAAAAGAGAAGAAAAATCCTCAATTAAGCAGGGGTCGACTGAAGTTTGAAGTTGTAATATCATCATTCAACACTAGGAGACAGCTACGTATTAGTTGTGCTATATTCCAACGTGAGTAGGCCGAACAATTTTTTTCTTTTGTGGATTTGGATTGATTTACAAGACAAACACAATAATATAAACGTTTTGAATGAGTTAGTTTTGGAGAAAATGAATTCTTGCACTTAATGCTGTTTTCTTGTTCAGCAGTTTTGTGCCATCCTTGAATTGCCATTTTTATGGAAGAGAGCCCTGAGCGCGTAGTTATTTTGTTGTTGGGTTAGCATAGTGCATTGAAAAATGTTAACAAATGAAATGTATTAAGAACACGCATTTTGGATAGAGGATAAAGATATCAACTTTAGGATGCCCGGAGAGCAACTCAGATTTGATATTTAAAGTGCCATTTAGGAGTATGTTCAGTTTGATTCAGCAGGTTTTCTAAATTTCAAGCAAATATCAGTGAATTGGTAAATGCAGATTCCCGTCAGAGACGCAAACATGATGGAAAGGAGTACAGATTGTTTTGTTTTTCCCCCCCTCTTGGTTGATGCACCTCTGGAATAGCCATTCCATGTCAATTCCACGTTCTGACAGCATAAAAAAAAAAAATCTGAAAATTACCATTTCGGTCCTGTGTTGTTGTTTTTTTTCTTTCTTCGACTTATTTGCGTTGTAGCACCCGAGAGATTATTTCACTGCTTGTGCAGTGACGTGTTCATATTCCAAAATATTTGGAGTAGAACGGCCATTAAAATACGCTTACGCGGTCGTGCAGATTTGGCGCCCCGGGGTTGGAATTGATGGCGAAAGGCCAGCTCACATTAAGAAAAGGACTTTATGGCAGCGAACAGAAGGCCGGCTCCAAACCTGCCGCTTTGAAAATTCATTGCCGCAGCAGCTGGGGGGGACGAGTGAAAGGTTGATGGCAAACTCCCCTCCAACATTCTAACTAACAGCTCCCCTTTAAGTCCTTCTGAGCTTCGTTAATCCCTAAATGCCTCAAAAACCCGCATTAGGGATTGATTGTACTGTTTATTTCTCTCGATACCTCGAGGGCATCGGCAATGCGTTTGACGTGAAGACCAATCGATAGCGCACTCTAACGTAACCTGGGTTTTACATCCAGCTTGACTTTTCCTGACCGCCAGTTCTGGGCGGTCCTCGCGTGTGGGTTTGAAAACACATTAAGCTTCTCAGGCGACGGACACTTTATCTTCCGGAATCAGTCTAGGATGTACATACATAATGCATTCCAACACATCATTAGGTACAATAATGTAGTTGTTAGCGCGGTCGCGGCCCGTCATTAGTGACACTAGCCGACCTCGCGAAAGCCTCTGCGGCCATTCAACGTCCCGCATTCTGACCACATCGGAAGTACAAGAGACTCTTTAAAGCAAAACATCCTCCGGTTGAAGCGATCGTTGTGTTCCGGAGCGCCTGCCTTCTTCCTTTGCAATCTCAAAGCCTTCAAATCCGACAGGTTTAGCGTCGACTGAGTGATTTAGATTGCGCTATTAATGGCATCCCGGAGACGCTCGATGTGGACCGTTGGCCCCACTGCACTTGACTTCATCTCATTTAGTGGCACGATGGCTGGGGCGCTGCGGATAGCATCTTCTGCCTTTATTAACGCTGGATTACCTGCCGCAGCCCCTCTGTTGACTCATTTCAATCTGCGCTAAAATTAATTTGTATCACTTTAGGATTTATCACAGGCTCGCCTTGGCCCTTTACTGCCTTTCTCGCCAAGCATTTTCTTTCAGTCGTGTCTGTTTGTTTTGGATTTTTTTGACAGCCCCGGCCGGCTGGGGTGAAGGGCGTTTCCCTCCATTAGGCGCACCTGTTCCGCGTTGACCAATCAAGCCCGCCGTGTGTTTCCGGACTGCCGAGCTGCCGAGTCATTGGCGGATTTTGCTCAAGTGTTGTTTTCGAGAACTCTCGTTCTCGTTCATGGTCATTTTGCTCTCTTAGTTCCTCGTTTTGTAAGTGTTGGTGTTATTGAGGCTTTTTCATCTTGTTCTTGTTTTTCATGTAAATTGGACTATTGTCGTTTTGTTGTTACTTTACCTTGCCTTTTGCAAGCACTTTTTGCTTATGCCTTGTTTTCTCCTGGCTCCTTGCGACTTTCTGTTTAGACTGCGTCAGTTTTGCGTTTTCGATCATAAACATTTTAGGTCATAGGTGTCAAACTCAGGTCCTGGAGGGCCGCTGCCGTGCATGTTTTCCAAGTCTCCCTGTTGCAACACACCTGATTCAAATGAACAGGTTCAATGTCAGGCTTGCGCAGAGCTTGCTGATGATCTGATCAATTGAATCAGCTGTGTTGCAACAGGGAGACTTGGAAAACATGCAGGGCAGCTGCCCTCCAGGACCTGAGTTTGACACCGATGTTTTAGGTGTTCGCCTTTTGTCTATGTCTGCATCTTGGGATCCAAAACATTACAAACATTTTCCCTAAATTGAATCTTAAATCCTAAAATTTCTAACATTTATTCCTGATTCTTTATTATGATGATGATGATTATTATTATTATTTCATTTTATTTTAAGAGTATGTTTTTGTTTCACAGCAATGATTCTCGCTTGCACTGGCCAGGACTCAGTGCTGGTACCTGAAATAATCACTTAATGTTCTTGCAAGGCTGCAGTTGCGTTGAGCCGATTGTGCAGGAGTTCCGTCGTTTCACGAAGGTGACCGAGTGCGATTTGTGAATGGGCGAGGGAGCCGAGGGAGCGCGGGGCAAGGAAGCAGGGCCCTGAGTGCTGAGCAATGTGTACATGAAACTCGCTTATCTCCAACACCATCTCCTAACAAAACACCAAACATTTATGGACAAAGCGGCTAAGCCCTCCACAGTCGGGGGAGCAACTGTGTTTACTTGTTCAGCCACAGCTTTGTACTTTCTCTTCAGCCCACCTAGTCGTGTGAATGGGCTTCTCTTCACTTTTGTATTTCTTTTCCAGGACGTTTTCAACAGAGTTTAAATGTTCAATTGTGTGTGTGTGTGTGTGTGTGTGTGTGTATGTATGTATATATACAGTATATATATATATATATATATATATATATATATAATTATCCATTTTCCGAACCGCTTGATCCTCACTAGGGTCGCGGGGGGTGCTGGAGCCTATCCCAGCCATCTCCGGGCAGTAGGCGGGGGACACCCTGAATCAGTTGCCAGCCAATCGCAGGGCACACAGAGACGAACAACCATCCACGCTCACATTCACACCTAGGGACAATTTAGAGCGTCCAATCAGCCTGACATGCATGTTTTTGGAATGTGGGAGGAAACCGGAGCACCCGGAGAAAACCCACGCAGGCCCGGGGAGAACATGCAAACTCCAAACAGGGAGGCCGGAGCTGGAATCGAACCCGGTACCTCTGCACTGTGAAGCCGACGTGCTAACCACTGGACTACCGGGCCGCCCTATATATAATTAGTTTTTCATTATTATTTTGGGCATCTTGGTGGTCCAATGGTGAGTGTGTCGACCTAACAGTGCAGAGGTACCGGGTTCAATTCCAGCAGGCCTCCTTGTGTGGCGTTTGCATGTTCTCCCCATGCTCGGTGGGGTTTCTCCGGGTATTCCGGTTTCCCCCCATATTCCAAAAACATGCATGGCAGGCTGATTGAACACTCAAGATTGTCCCTCAGTGTGAGTGTGAGCGCGGATGGGTGTTTGTCTCTGTGTGCCCTGTGATTGGCTGGCAAAGGTTCAGGGTATCCCCCGCCTACTGCCCGAAGATGGCTGGAATAGGCTCCAGCCCTCCCTTGTGAGCGTATTGGAAAATGGATGGATGTTTCATATTCTTCGAAAATATTTCTTAACTTCTACCTCTCACACAACACAGATGCTCTGTCATTTCCATTGTTCATTTTGTTGCATGTAGTGGTAGCTCACTGTTGATGTTATTAGGTCGGAGTTAGGTGATTTATTCATTTATTTATTTTTCTGCGAGCTAGGAAGCATTTTAGGTGTTCCGAGAGATCACCGCGATCCTCTGGTTGAATTTGAATGAGAGAAGCACGCGCCGTCGTGTCATGTTGGTGTGTAAATATTTAAGCCAAATTGCTCAGTGAGAAGAGAAGCAAAGATAAGGATTTTATAAGATAAGATAAGATAAGATAAGATATCCTTTATTTGTCCCGCAATGGGGAAATTACAATCAGAATTCAGAAAGGAAAAACGCTGGGTAGGGAGAGGGAAAAAAAACCCACGCTCGAACTATCGTCTTCCGAGGATAATTTAAGTCCAGGATAAAAAAGACCCTAGCACATGAATAAGCCTTAGACAGTTACAACAAGTCACAAGACATAACATGTATAAGGGGGGGATGAATGGGAAGGGGGGTAGGAGGGGTAGGGTAGGGTAACCGTGACCCGTCCGAAATGACCAGCTGCACGGATTCACACGAGCGCTCTGCATGTCGAACCACGTCACGGGGGGAAAAAGAATCGGAGTGATGAAGACGGTGATAACAAGGATGTGTATGCGCGTGTGGTTGTCCAGTTATGTATGTGTATGCGTGTGCAGGTCATAGCTGCTTCGTCGAGGTCTGCTCATCATGAAGACAGTCCCGGCTTATCAGTCCATGGCCGAGAAGGAGGGGGGTTGGTGGTGGGGGGCCCTAGACTCCATGCGTATTTCCATCCAGGGGAAAGGCCAGATAGCGTTGTTTGTTTTGGAGAGACGGCCGCCAACAATTCCAGACAGCCTTGAGTCCTTGGTCTGTATCTCTCACTGGTGCCGATCAGCCAATCCTCAATTCCTTTTCGAAGCGAAAATTCCAACGTCTCCATGGTATTATCGATCGCGCGGAGTCGCTCCAAACCGCAACAATATTGCGGTTGAGCTCAGTCACCGCTTGAGTCTGAGTGTTGGACATTCGCGCCAAGCCATCCAGAGTGACCGGCAGCTTCTTCACTTCCAATATATTTTATATTTGTATTCAAGTTATTTACTCGGGTCAATTTCTGTTCATGTGTTTTATATGTTGTGGATTGCATTTCGTACAAAATGAGTAGTGCTACAATACTTTTTTTTCTAAATCCAATCCATTCTCTTTTTGCCTTTTGCTTTTGGCTCAACATTTAAAAAACCCTTTGTCAGATTTGAGTTTAGGTTGACTGAAGACTCCAAATTGTCCTTTGGTGCGATTGTGGGTGTGAATGGTTGTTTGCCTCCGTGATGATCCAGTATGTGCCCTTCAATTGGCTGCCTCTCGCCCGAAGTCATCTGGAATAGGCTCCAGCACCCTTGTGACCCGAAAGAGGATCAGAGGCTTAGAAAATGGATGGCTGGATTTATTTTGGAACGTGGGAGGGAACAGGAGTACCCAGGGAAAACCCACACAAACGCTAAGAGAGCATGCCAGTGCCACACAGATATTCAACTGTGAATTGAGGCAGATACGATTGACGCCACACGATGATGCCTTTGTCATGTCCTCTGTTGAAATTAGCAGGACAAAGTTTCGGACTCATCGTGTGTGACAGAGACAGATCTTATCGGCCTTCATTAATCGAAGACACCGTTTCAACGCTGGACAAACAGCTTTGCCCCTTCCGCATGCAGCACCGTTTCGAACGGGACACCACCAACAACATATGTAGACTGTCGACCGTTTTTAGGCTTGGGTAGTGGACACAAGACCTTATTTGACCTCACTTTCCCGTTTGGCAGTTTTCTGTCCAAGAAGCATTATCGTCATCTCATTTGAAAAATGCTAACATCAATTGGTACGGGAAGCAGTGCTGGGACAAGTGGCTGTTGAAGGGTTGAAGAGCATTAGCTTAAACACCTGAGCTACTGGTAGCAGCTGTTCCATCTCCCAGCTGGTTTGCGCTTTGTCCCACCTGGCATTTGCTGGATTCAATCTTTCTCTCATTTTTTTTTTCCCCAGCGCAGCAAAGACTCCAATAGACTCTGATAAAGAGAGGAGTTGAGCAATTATATGTCTTTTCCTTGGAAGCCATTCTGTAGAACGCACATCCGATACTATGGACTTCATTTTACTTGAAATCACGTGCTCACTTCTCTGGGGCTTGTTAAAATTGCAAAGTCAACTAAAACGTTGCAAAACTTTAATGAGAAATCTGACTGGCTTAAAAAAAAATCTATTGGAGGGAAGAACCTATGAGGCAGTGGTTTGAAACTCAGGTCCTCGCAAGCTGCTTTTCCGCCTGTTTTCCAAGTTTCCCACCTCACCTCACATGATTCAAATCATCAGCTCACCAGCAAGATCTGTCGAGGCTTGCGAATGGACCCCGATCGTTTGAATCAGGCATGTTAAATTGGGAAACCTCTAAAACAGGCAGGACAACGGCTCTTCGGTTGTCTACCTCCTGGTGTAAGGAGACAAAGACGGAGAAGGATGGTGACGAGGCACACGTTCAGCATTTTACGTTTGGTAGGAAAGCTTTGTGAAATGGGTGCTGTTGCTTTCCCCTCCTGAATAATTGGAGGTGATGCCTTCCACACGCGTTCTGTCTGCCCGCCTTGTCGCCTGTGTATAATTGCATGCAAAATTGTATAATGAAGTGCCGCATTTGCACCAGGAGGCGGGGCAGAGAAAGAGAAACACAATGTTTGGCCTTTGGCTTACTTTTTCAAACTGAGCCGCGCACATTCATTTTCCAAACAACTGGTTGTGGGGAATTCTTCACCAAAACACAGACTGTGACAAAAAGAGAACGGTGAGTACAAAGTAGCCGTCAGAGAAAAGGACACTTGCTGCGCAGCTTTTTGAATGGGAGAATATTTGAATTTATTCTATTCACATTAGTGTCCATTAAGGTAAAATTCTCTGCACATTGCTGAGGTGTACTTTGTGTTGCGATCTACCAAGACAGCCTTGCTCGAGGGCACCTCGACAATTGCAGGCACGCAAACGAGCATCTCTCTAACGAGTTGCCAATTCCAAAAAATTGACTCGTGTCCTCCAAATCCAAACCCCAAGACCTCAGCTATGACCGTCTAAAATCAAATAACTGAATAGAAATAATAATTTGGTCAATTTTTTTTTTATCAGGATAGCCGTTGCATTGTTTCCTGTAGTGTAGATGCAGATGGACAGACAAACAGTCGAGTACCTAAACTGAAGTGTCTGATGATGATTAAACAGAGGAGGGAACGAGCGTCTTACCTTCAGGTTGCTTCTGAATGACATTTTTTCATGTTGTTATTCGAATCTTATTTTATATTATAAGTCAGGAACGCAGATGACCAGACAACACAACTCCTCTGATTTCAGCCTGATGTCCGGGGGGACTTTCCCCACGCAGGACCACTTACCAGGCTCATTTGTATTAGCACCGCTTCAGCTTCCACGTCATCAGGCTGAAAAGGAGCAGTGCGCCATGCCAGCACAGGGTGATTACAGCCTTAATATATGAACCCAGATTGGGCCATATCCAGGGACAAGTCCCGCGAGGCTCGACTTGATTTGACTGCGCTCCGAGTGCCACCTATGAAAGTTCCTTCATGCGGAATTTGCTCATTGCCCAATTTGAAGTCCTGCAAGGGGTTACTCAGGGTAGGGATACGGACCCCTTCTTGTTTTGCGTCGCCAACCCGTGACAAAATGGCAAATTGACCTTCACATTTCACAACAAAGAACAACAATCACTTCGATAGAATATGTCAAACGGTCACTGAATCAACTTGAAAGTGAACAGGCTGGCATTTGGCACAATAGAAACTCACCAGGAGCGCACACTCGAGGAGCTTCTGAGAGAATCCACAAAATTGCGGCTTCTTGCCATCGGGGAGGCTTGGCTATGTCCTCGGGCTGCTTTGCTCCATCCGACAGAGGGTTTATTTCTGTGCAGCAACGATGGGGAGCGGGCCAAAACACCTGACAATAGTCACAGGTGTCGTTTGCTTACTGAGATTGCCTCAAGGTTTTGCAAGAAAATGCTCTGATGAAAAGTTTCCATCATTTATATCTTTTATATATATATATATATATATATATATATATATATATATATATATATATATATTGTTTTGTGGGGTTTTTTTGGACCACACAAAAAGCAATGCCAGATCGGCCTTAGTTCCTAGTCATTCTCAGTAGATTATGTTTTTATTAGTTGTTTCCCTGATTAGTCACTTCATTTGAACATAAGGGCGGAGAGAATTTTGTCGCCATGCAATTGTTGTCCTTGAGGCAGTACAGCGCAAGACGCTAGAGGTGACGAAGACTTTGAAAAAATTGTGAGGGTTCGGATTGTGTGATTGTTGTATCGTTATCGGTGCCTTAACCCGACAGCATGAAATATTTCATCAAACAAATGCAAACAATCGAGTGATTCATTAGAGCTCCTGAATCTTATGAGCAGTCACGAGTTGCCAAACACCGCTCTTTTCTTTGTACCGCACGCACAGACACGCGCACGCACATAGTTAAAAAAAAAAAAAAAAAAAAAACTTGTTGGTGGAAGGATGTAGTCTTGTGATGTCAGGGAAGAGTGCACACTGTGATATCGCCGATGTAATTAAACAGAACTAAAGGTCTGCTGTGACTCGCATGCGTTGGCAGCGCTCGGCTAATGGTAAAGCTAATTAAAGTGTGTTTTATCCCCCTAATGAAACTCATCTCCTCGCCCACAAGTTCAGCGGAATGACTTTAAAGGCCCATGGGGAGATTCAGCACGATGATACGACTTCTTACCTTTCCATGTTCTCTGTAAAAAGCGTTATCGACAAGGGTGAGAATGTGATTAGAAGCTGAGTTCATTACTTAGGGCGAACCCTTTTTCTCCAGTGGTCACGTGGTCGTTGTGTTCCGACAGCAATTTTATTGCCAGCGTTATTATCGGCCTTTGATGAGATTCCCTATCACTTTGTTTACAAGTGATACAATTTCTTTTCAACTTTCACTCCTACAATGCAGGAAAACAACCACAAGATGGCACAGAATATACAGTAAGTATACTGTATACAACATTTAGCACAGTGTAGCATCAAAAAAAAAATAAAACAGACTACCCTTTTTTTTTGCAGAACAATAAAGGAGCTGATTATGTATTAGTTGTTAAACTTTACATACTGGAGAAAATTTGTTCAAGTATTTTGAGTCTGGGGGCAGAGATCTGCGCTTGTGAATAAGTTTCACATCCGATGTCGCCTTTGCCGATGCCGAATCCGAGTTGGACGCCGCTGCCTGGATGAGGGCTACGCCTTCCGTCTTTGTGCTTTAGCCCTGCGTCGATGTTGTTGATCTGGGTGTCGGCTAACGACAGTGATTCATGCCTGAGGTTTCATACGGAGTACGTAGCCTCATTACGCGCAGCCATTTTGAGAATCAGCAGATAATTATGGCATACATCAAGGACCTCGTGGGGCCCACAAGATTCAGTCCGTTCCACTGACTTCCAGTCTCATCTCGGGCACGGGGCCCAAGAAATGCGACAAAAAAACAAACCAAAAAAAAATGGATGCTGCAATTGTTTGTGACAGTATTTGCTCCTAATTTAGCACGCGGGATTTCCTTTCGAAA
This sequence comes from Hippocampus guttulatus, assembly GCF_054856545.1. Taxonomy (NCBI): domain Eukaryota; kingdom Metazoa; phylum Chordata; class Actinopteri; order Syngnathiformes; family Syngnathidae; genus Hippocampus; species Hippocampus guttulatus. The sequence continues at coordinate 27,618,371 of NC_141263.1, read as the reverse complement.
TCTCACTCATTTGTACTTTTAATTGTTCCGCCATGACAAACTGTTCCACATTATCCTGCTCCTGATTGATCTCGATTCAGTGCAAGGTGTACAAGCGCTGGGCTCCTTTGAGAACTGGAGAAGAGTTTTACATTCAATGATGAATTGCATGCTTGTAAGTCCGGTATGTTGCTTGACTTTGCCCCAGTGCAATGTACTCGTTGGATTTTGTAAAAGATCTGCACAAATAACTTTTTTTTTTCTTAACGTACCATTTTCTAACTTTTATTTTCTAATCTTCGTTAAAGGGAACGCTAACGCGCACCCGAACTGAACTGAACCCTGAATATCTGGACCTACGTCCCCGAGCTGAGCTCAACCCTGAATATTGGACCCCTTGCACACCCTTAGTGAGTACAAATTGTCCCATTTGTCATGAATCACCATGCATCCAAGCATCTCATTCAATTATCGATGCATCGTACGAGAATTTGGCTTGTGAAGTTGAAGTGACTTGTTGCAAATCCAATGTTTGCCTCTCATTCAAGCATGCTTGGTCTCGTCCTACTCCCTTCATACACCAAGTCTTCTTCACTCATTCGAAATTGTCTTCCATTGTCGTTACAACCTCATTCGGCTCATCGCTTGACGTGGTGAAATTATGCCTGTCCTTTTTACCGGAGTAATAAGTACCGGTCTCATGAAGGGCAGACTTGGAAAACATAGCCTGATCGTCTTCCGGCGGTTTGTTGCGCATGCACGCGGGAGAATGTTGACGTCAGTTTCTCTGACTTTTCCCGCTATCAACACAGGCAAGGTTTCTTTATTCACATTCCATTATGAACGGTCTCGCCACGATAATTTGCTTCTGTGCCTCGGTGATCCTCTTGAAAGCGCAGCTTTTCTTTTCTTGATCTCTCTCTATATGCACCTGACTGATGATTGCCCACGGTGATTACGATCCCATGGAACTGCCATAATATCCTACAAACATAACGCCCACGCGTAGCACGTGCGCTTATATAGAAGGTCCGCAAGGAGAAGAAAGAGGCACAGACAGACGGCAACATAATGATGTCTACAGGGTCCATATTAACCCGTTTTCTGTCTACCTGTGATGCAAACGCACCTTGTGCCAACATGGTGGCTGAATATTTTGGCGTGTTATTGTAATTGCTAAGCCACCGCCAATATTTGTGAAAAGATTCTCTTCCTCAATGGGAATTATTCAATTGTTCATTTATTTCTTTTAACGGGGACCTGCTTCCTGCCACTGTTTTTGCCCAAGGTTTCAGTTACGTGTTGTCAAGATAAACTTAAAAAAAAAAAATCATAAAATATAAGACGTCCCCACACCACGGTCAGTTGCTAACTGCTTACTCCAGTCCAACCTCTCGTTGAAGTTCCCCGTTTACGTTTCCACCCTTATCCATCCATCCATCCATTTTCCGAACCGCTTGATCCTCACTAGGGTCGCGGGGGGTGCTGGAGCCTATCCCAGCCGTCTTCGGGCAGTAGGCGGGGACACCCTGAATCAGTTGCCAGCCAATCGCAGGGCACACAGAGACGAACAACCATTCACGCCCACACTCACACCTAGGGACAATTTAGAGCGTCCAATCAGCCTGCCATGCATTTTTTTGGAATGTGGGAGGAAACCGGAGCACCCGGAGAAAACCCACGCAGGCCCGGGGAGAACATGCAAACTCCACACAGGGAGGCCGGAGCTGGAATTGAACCCGGTACCTCTGCACTGTGAAGCCGACGTGCTAACCACTGGACTACCGGGCCGCCCTGTTTCCACCCTTATAACGTTCACATTTCACAAGTCCCGATTTCACACCACTCATTTTCCATTTGTCTGCAATTAGCTTTCTCTGAAACAATTAGCATCTACAAGACGCATTACACATCACACACTGACCTCGCGCAGTAACAGTTTTGGATGGAGAGAAATGTGCACCTTTCTCCCCATCCAAAATCCAGAAAAAAAATTATTGTCAATACATGTCATTCAGCATTATGACAGACTGTTTTTATATTTGTTTTATTCTTAGTTTTTTGGTTTTTTTATGTTTTTTTTTTCTTGGGTGAAGCGAATGACAGATTTTACCTTTTGGCGGTACGGCGAGGATCCTGGTTAAAATAAAAAGAAAAAATGTTTCGATAATGTGTGAATTTCAGAATAGTACATCAAATAATGATTCTATCAGAACCAAAGGCCAAATAGCAAATCGGGATTTAGAGGGTGATTCCGAGCCTGAGTCTGTACAAAACGTTTTACCACAATGAAAATAAAAAAATTATATATATACAGTGATTCCTCGCCATTTCGCGGTTCGTTTATCGCGGCTTCAGTGCATCACGGATGTTTTTCAAACATATTCATAAAATAAATAAATAAATAACTATTTTTTTTCATATACATGGAGTACAGTACTGTATATGCGTGACTCGCTTTTGTTTTGCAGCTTCTCGCGGATCGTTTGCGGACTTTTTGCGGACTTAAAAAACAACTTTTTTTTTACCTGGATATGTTTATTGGTCGCTAGTACGCGGATTTTCGTTTATCGCGGGTGGTTTTGGTCCCCATTAACCGCGATAAACGAGGGATTACTGTGTACAATTTGCATCCAAATGTTGTTGCATCAAAATAGCGTGGTTCCATGCATTTTGTCTCAATGTGTTGCTTTGTTTGACCAGGTATTATCTTGCCGCCTACCTTTATTCTCATTAGTTGTGCAGACATGAAACATTTATCACCTGCGCTCTTGTGGCTTGAATATCAACACGTGGGGATGGCTCACAAGACAGCAGGACACTGTCAGCATAGACAATGGAAGTCTCACCTCGCCGAAAACTCCCGATAGGACGGAAACAAGCCCTCGGGTACCGTCTTGTGTTGCACTGATTAGACCAGAGTGGCTCCAGTCAGGCGTCAAACCACCGCACATCTCCAGAATTCACTCGCAATATTCCCAGCCTGCGATGACATTTTATCTTTCTGTGGTCATGAGCACGAGATGCTTTTTTGATTTAAGACTTCTGGTCCTTCTCACATAACAAAACCCTCCTCAGGCTGTATTTTTTGGGGGGTGATAAATGCAATTTAAAGTATACTGGGAAAATGGCAAAAGCAGGATTTGCTTGGTTGTTGATATCCATGTGCGATGTTCCAAAATGGCGTGTGGAGAAATTGCTGTTTCAAAAGGTTTCAAAAGTTTTGAAACAGGAAAACCGCTTGGATTAGTACTTTGGTCATCAAAACAGCTCGTTGTCTCTGCTGGCTTGAGAATGTGAATACGTGAATTTCATGACGACTCAAACGTTGGTTACACATGATACAACCACAGATGGAACCGAGGTGGAATTCATGTATGCAGCCAGTTTTGTGAAAGTCAGCCGTGACTTTGCTCCATTTGGGCTGTGCAGCCTCTTTTTGTCTCCCCCCCCCCCCCCCCCTCCCCATTTCTCTTTGGAGAACACACATCAAAACAAATCCTTCTTAGACAACAACAGGAGCAGCAGCATCTCCAAATAACGACGGAATCCATTTAACGTTGACATAGGTGCAGCCTGTTTGGTCCCCGTACAGTCGGTGTCATGAGTCGGGTCGACAGTGGCGCCAATACAGACTGGAAGTCTGATTCATTTTTCAGAGACGATTTGATCCCACCGAGGCTGACCTTTTGTCACCAATTTCGTCCAGACAGCTTCAATGACCGAATTCCAAGGCAGAGCCAAAGCCTCAGTATTACCGTACGTCTTTCCTTTTTGGGGATTACGTGGCCCCGTTGGCTTCATCAAGCCGCAATCTTCAACGCTCGCTCGCTTCGCAGCCGAGTGCAAAGAGGTTGGAATGAGAATCAGCAGGTCCAAATCTGAGGCCGTGGTACTCGGTGAGTAAATGGTCGGTGCGCCTTCTCCGGCTCAGGAAGGAGATCCTGCCCTGTGCGGAGAAGTATTTTGCGGTCTTGTTCACAAGTGAGCAGAGGACGGAGTGGGAAGCTCGGCGGCCGGATGGGGGCAGGATCTGCAAAAATGCAGACTCCATCTACGGTTGCTCATATGGGAGGGTCGAGGAGGAGGGTCATCGATTGTCCCCCATTGAGAGGAGCCAGAGGAAATGGTTCGGGCATCTGGTTCCACTATAAAAAAATACGGTGTTGAATTTCCTCAATTTCATTTTTTGCCAGGTGTTTGCATGAGAATAAGATCAGCTGGTTTCAGGACAGGGCGGCCCGGTAGTCCAGTGGTTAGCACGTCGGCTTCACAGTGCAGAGGTACCGGGTTCGATTCCAGCTCCGGCCTCCCTGTGTGGAGTTTGCATGTTCTCCCCGGGCCTGCGTGGGTTTTCTCCGGGTGCTCCGGTTTCCTCCCACATTCCGAAAACAGGCATGTGATTGGCTGATTGGACGCTCTAAATTGTCCCTAGGTGTGAGTGTGGGCGTGGATGGTTGTTCGTCTCTGTGTGCCCTGCGATTGGCTGGCAACTTATTCAGGGTGTCCCCCGCCTACTGCCCGGAGATGGCTGGGATAGGCTCCAGCCCCCCCCGCGACCCTAGTGAGGATCAAGCGGTTCGGAAAATGGATGGATGGATGGATGGATGGTTTCAGGACATGTCGCAGAGATGGAGGAGCATTGTGACAGATTCATGTCCACCAGTTGCACTTATTGTATTAACACAAATGAATTATGCCGACATCAAACAAACATCAAATGAAATAAACAACAACAAAAGAAATGTAGAACTGTCGATGTGATAAAGGTTTAAGTGGCCAGACCTCTCCCTTCTCCCAATCGCTCGAAAAAGTAGCTAGTACAGTGCCTCCTTTCTTGTCAAGTACAATTTTTTTATACTTGCAATGGGTGATATGAAGCAAGACTTGCCACTGGACATTTATGACTCCCAAAACCTTCGCCAACCAGACTTGGACCTCAAGTTTCTCGTCTGATGTCACTCAGGATTTATCAAAGAACTGTTTCACTTTCTTACGGGACCGAGGATCCTCCAAGACAACATGGACATTTGCAGACGGGTGCGCACGCCCTCTCTTTGCTTTCTTCCTGCCCAAAAGGAAATGACTGCTGTGCTCCTAAGTTACCCGACATCTTAATTATCTTGTTGCTTGAGAAGTTCTACCTCCATCGACATTGCCAGTGTGTTGGAGGCTTGTTGCAGAGCGGAGACAGACAATGTCAAGAACACGCCGGGTAAAAATGGATTCCATTGGCGTGAAGGAGGGTCGAGAGGAGCCTCGGCACGCCGTGCTCATTAATCCTGATGAACCTTATTAGGCATGAATGGAGAGAATGTGATCGAGTTACCGTGGATTGAACACGATGCGTTCTTAGCCGGACGGATAAATACATGAAAGAACTTAAATCACCTCGGCGACTCAAGTCAACTTTGTTTATAGTCCACTTAAAAAAAAAAAAAAAAAAAAAAAACTGCAGCTGAAACAAATTGCTGCGCAATAATGACTTCTGCTCCTACTCATAAAAAGGAAAACTTATTATGGTGATAAGTAAATAAATAAAAGCAAACAAATATAAAGATGAAGCACGTAAGAGCATAAAAGCAGTATTCGACAGCGGTCCGAGGCGAAAAACACAGTAGAATCTCGTGATTGGAGACCAAGCATCTAAAATAAATGGGGGGAAAAAAAAATTATAATAATAATTGATAGCGTCTATTAGCATCCCAAATTAGATTGTGTTTTGACAAATTTGAAAATATGGGCCCAGGTTCATTCCAAGTACAGATTGTTAATTAACATTTAAAACAAGTTAACGCTACTCACTGACTGGCTGATGAAATTCGTGTCGGTGCTAAATTGAATCCTGTGAGGCCAAGAATAATTCGGGCATCCTATTTTTTTGTTCTTTAACATGTCACATTCCCCGAAACTTTCACAGAACACGGCGATAGATCAATAATCAAGTCATTAAAAGAAGTGTAGTGCCCAACAACATCTAGAAACTACAGCGGAGGCCGCTCTATAATTGCCATTTCTGTGTCATCTTCACCAAACATTTCTCTTGCATGTTTTCAGCCAAAAAGCATCAGCCTGCGCCCGACTCGAAATTGTTCTCTGCAAAACAATAAGCCTCCCTTCACGATATGAGTTTTTTTTCTTTTTCTTCAACCAATCATTCAATTGTTGTTTAGCGTGTGTGTGTGTGTGTGTTTGCTTTGATAAAGCAGCCGCCTTTGTTGCACAAGCAGTGTGCCGTTTCACACAGCCAACCAAAGCCGTTTCAAAAGTGCCGGCGTCCTGCGATGACGCTCAAGCGACAGTAAATACGCAGCGAAAGCAATTTGCTCGCTTCCTGTTCTGTTGGCACCGGACGCTTGGTTGATATTCATTGCGCTTCACTCAACTTTCAGTCACTTGTGTTCTTTACGCCCGCTGACAGACATTCCTGTGACGACGTCAAAGATTGGAAGACGGGAGCATTTGGTTTCCCAAATATCTCTTCTTGTTCCCATTGTCATGGTTCTGTTTGTGACCAACAGGTGGCACTGTAGGGCTCCGCGTGCAGCTGCACCCCTGTTGGTCATTTTGTCATTAGTTGTTTGTTTAAAAGGACTCCTGGCACAATCACTCAATGTCGGGTCGTTGCCTCTGTCACGGTTTCTGTTACTATTATTTTTTTTTGGCTTCAGCCATGGTTTTTGGTTGTTACTTTGGATTCGTTTTGTTTTCAGGACTCTGTTTTGGATTTAGTTTCCTCAGTATTTTGTTCAATCCAATTTGTCCAGTTCACCCTGCTCCTCCCTCTTGCCCGCTTTTTGGGGCCCTCCACCACCACACATCGTGACACCCATTCAGTGTCCATGGCTTGCCAAGTGTCATTGCATAACGGTGCTCGGGCGACGGTTCAGCGCCGCTTCCGATTCAGCCCGCATGTCCTTGAAGATCGGTCTGTTGTTCCGAACTCGTCAATTCCCCTCTGGTGAACTTTGGTGGTAACATAGCATTGAAAACTGGCCAGATCTTGAATGGCGGGTATTCATGGCAAACTCTACCCCTACATGGAAATCCACCCAAAACGTGTGAGGACGCTCAACCTTCACACGGGGAAATGCTGCTCAAGTGCCGATACGATCCCTCGCAAATGCTCCAAACAAACTATTTGGGCTGGTCTCATTGAACTTACATGACCCAGAGACTGAGAAGCCTTCAAACGGTTCAGGTGTGAATGTGTGCCAAAAAATGTTACGCGGAGTAATCAAAAAGGGTCGACGCCCTTCTGCGATCCAAAAGCCACGAGTGGATTAAGCCGCAGTGGATTTGTATGACACGCCACTTTCTCTTCTTAATGTTGGACTTTTTCCGAAGGTCACTTTGGCCATTAGCTCGATCAGCCTCTGAGCCACTCCCAATTCTTTTCACTTCTCCTGCCCGTGACCTGAAACGCAGAGGTCTAAATCTATCTTCAAAGGTAAGATGCCAACTTGGTTACTAATTGCCGCTCGCATTAACTTTACCGGTTGGAGACATCTGTCAAAATAACAGGCGCCCATTTGTCCTCTACCCCCTTATGCGTCTCCCTTCTCTTTTTATCCCCGACGTGATCCTCCCATCCCGGTTTTTATTAACAACGGGGCTGGTGGCTCGTGATAACTGGTCACTCCTCCAGGCGTCGAGAAGCAAGGACACTCTATTATCCTTGCGAGATGGATGGGGTGAAATATTGCCTGCAAGTGGCGGAGCTCACTGCAACAACTCCCACAGACTTAAAACCTCTTTGTCTCCGACAAGGGAGGAGTGGGGGGGGGGGGGGAAATTAGTGACAGTGGCAGGTTTTGGGATCGGGATGGGCTCCTTTGAATGCAAACCACGGGGAGAAAAGTATGTCAGGAAATCCAGAAAATGCACAGTTATTGTTTGCTTTGAGCGCCGGGCCTTGACGAAAAACTGCTGCATTGCTGTTGATACCTTTGCTTTTAAATCCCCAATTCCCTTTCCTCCCCTTGTGATACATACAGTATGGAGGAAGAAAAAACAAACAAACAAATAAGATTCAAAGAATGTGAGTCTCTGGAGAATATTCATCTTAAGAAATAGCAGCCTTCTTTCTTGCGTCGGTTTTTCTGAGGCACCTCTTACCGCCCTTTTGCCGTTTCTCTCTCACACTAGCATATGCGCTAGCTCGTTTGATATCTATCCGAGAACTTTGTACTGGAAACAAAAGTGTCAGCGTTGAATCACACCACACTGGAGTGTCTGTATTCGATGAAGCAGAGAGACTTACGATCTCATGATTGATTCCAAAGTTGAGGCAGAGAATCCCTTAAACGCACCAGGGGCAAAAAGCGGATCCATTGCGGTAAACTTTGACTGCGTTGGAACATAAAGTTCATTCGAGTGTGCAGTAATCCACCGATATCGGAAGTGGGTGATCAATTGTTACAGCCCAGCTCAAGCACAAGTATAAAAGCAGCAAAGCAAGGTTAAATTTGGCCTGTTGCGTCTCGTGGCCCGGGATATTCGCTGGACCGGTTCTGTTTGTACTCCGAGGTGGTTAAAAAAAGAAAAAAAAAGGCCACAAGCCAGAAAAAGTTGCACCATGTTAAATTCTACTTTTGCGTTCACGGAGGACAATCATTGGAGCAAAGCGCTTTGGGCTGTGACACTTACATTTGACTGCGGCAATGAGAGAAATTGGTGTCCTGATTACAAGGCTGTTTAATGCAGTGCTTTCATAGCGAAAAAGATCACAGCTTTAATTGATTCTGTTACTTTGTTGACAAGACGCCTTGCAAATTGTCACCGAGCCGCACGCTTGTGAGCAGAAAGTTTGCCATTGGGCTCACGCGCATAACACGCTCACGCTCCAAAGCATTTCTGGTTTTCATTCCTCGTGGCCTTGCGATCTGAATTAAAACGGGGATGAGAAATGCACAGGACGCAGCTCGTCGTCATTATTTGTATAATGATTGAAGGATATTAGTTTGGGAAGAACCTGCTTGACCCTGTGAAATGTTACTTTTGTCTTCTGCTACTTAGGCGAATATCATTAAATTCCGTGTCACTATAGTTGTGCTTTTCACGATACGTCACTGGCATAGATAGATGAAGAGATGTTTTAAAGATTATATCTAAAACAAGACTAATACTTTTCAGTCAAATGAAGTGAAATCAGATCATGTCCCGTGGCACACCGGCTGCCTGAGTCAGCACGCGGGCTCCCCTTCGAAGTAAACTGAATGGCTTCAGACTTCGGCAATGAATTTCACTCCTTGGCAACTGCTGGGCCCAGCCGGGGTTCAATTCATTTTGCCCCAGCTAGTTTACTGTCTATTTGAAAAAAGTACCACTCAAATGTATCCGGGCTTTATAGATTTATTTACTTTTTTCTTCTTCTCTTGTTTGCACAAGCCAATGTATAAGTAGTCGACAGGAGAGAGTTCAACATGTAAAGCACGGAGCATTTATCCTCATTCTCCCAATTATTCCATAGCAAGGACCGCGCTGATTTTGCTGACGTTTATTTATTTATTTTTCTTGAGCTCCAGCTCTGGTTCTTGACACACATACCCTCCTGGGTTTCCTGTAAAATAAGACTTGATTTGACTAATTGGTACCAAAGCTGTTAATTGGGACAGCGGAAAGAAGGAATGAGGCACCGCAACATTCACTCCAGGGAAATATGTTTATTCAACCTCATTTTCTACCTTTACACATTGTTTATTTTTGTTCGATTAAGGGGGGAGTGAAGACATTTTGTTGTCATAACAAAATGGCCCATAGAGAAATGCATTATAAAAACAAACATAGTGGCTTAAAGTAAAGCGCCTGCATCAACTGTGCCCATATTTGTGCAAATGTACTCAATGGCAGCCCTCAGATTAGCCATCCATCCGTCCCTCCATTTTCTAATCCGTCTACGAGGGTCGCGGGCGTGCTGGAGCCCATCCCGGCCGTCTTTGGGCAGTAGGTGGGGTACATCCCGAACTGGTTTCCAGGTAATCACAGTGCACACGTAGATTCGCGCTCACAGTCGCACTGAGGGACAATTTCAAGTCCTCCAAAATACTTGCCATGCGTGATTTTGGAAAGTGGGAGGAAACCGGAGTACCCGGAGAAAACCCACCCAGGCACATGGAGAACATGCAAACTCCACAAAGGAAAGCCGGAGCCGGAATCGAACCCTGCCCCTTCGCCACAGTGAGGCGGAAGCGCTAATCAGTCGATAACCGTTCCGCCCTTCAGATGATCTGTTTCTGTTTTGTTGTTTTTTTTTGTTAAATATCATTGTGACATTCATAGAGTCGTAAACTTCCTGCCGCTGAGCAAAATCCTCATGCTATGAACCCTGGGAATCGCAAGTAATAAGTCCGTGACCATCATCAAACACGTTGCGCGGACAAGATTCGTGTGCCCAGGCAACAGATGTGAAGGCAGCCTTTGATGTGCCGCCCAGTCCTGAAAAACCCACGCAGCTTCAATCTGGACACCACCAACAAAAAATTCTGACATGCATGACAAGGCCACGTGAATCCACTCAGTGATGTGTGTCATTTTTGCAGGTTCTGTTGAATGATCTGACTCATCAAAATGAAGTGATTTCTGGATGCTAAAAGCCTGTTTTGTCATTGAATTCTTTTTAACATAATCCATAAAAAAGGCGAAGGGGGGGGGGGGGGTCTAGATGCGGCTGGACCAGGGCTTGCCAACCTTAAGTACTGTAATTTGTATTTCAAAAGTCAAATCAGCTCTCAAGTTCAGCGGTGAAAAATAGAAAACAAAACAAAACAAAACAAAAAAAACAACATTAGAGAAATTGGCGATTGAGGAAAAAATAGAAAAGTATAACTGTTGAAATTTATAAATAAACCTTCAATTTCCCGGGGTCAGCCTCTGTAGACCTCGTGGTCTATGAAGGCATCATTAACCGGCTTTATCAGCATATTGACCCGAAATCCAGTACCTGTGGGGCCTGACTACAGTGGCGCAGGCATCGGCGGATGAGTCTTGCTTGGATGAAATGAGACTTTGAAGTGGATTTTCTATTTCAATGATTCTGCTGGGATTTTGAGTCATGCCCTTTTTTGGGGGAAGGAGGGGGGGGGGTCTTTGAGGCTGTACGGTTGTGTGGGTAGAGAGAGTCATAGTTACTGAATTGAGGGTAAAAAAAAAAAATGCTCGTGTTGGCACTTTTTGTTTTATTCAACTAGAATATCGACTGCATAAGTGAAGTGCACCTCACATTCGTTGCACACCATCAAACACCTTGTGGAGACAACAAACATGTTACTTCTTTAGTATGATGTCATTTCATGTCCCAAGTTAGTGCCATCGAGCGCCAGGCAGAAAACATCACACATGAATAAACGTGACAATGTATCAAGGCATCCGAACTGTGAGCCAGGCATGCTAACCACTCTGCTTTTTGTGGAATGCATTTCATCAGAATAGGAGGTTTTTTTTTTCAATTTTGCTTATTTCTGTCGAGTTTGGCAAACGTTACCTTTTTTTTTCCTGTGTTGAAGAATGCTAGCAAGACTGGCATTGTCTTTGTGATTTACCAGTACCTTTAATTATTCTGGAAATTGGATCTGCAAATTTACGATGATTATTTCACTACAGATGGAAACACCCGCCCCCCGCCTCCCCGGCCAGTCCCCCCCACCTACAAAAAATATCATGGATATTCCTAATCCCCAGTATATGTTTTCATGACCTACTTTGGTTATGAAATTTAGAGAATGTTAATCCTTGAACGTAATGAAAGAAGCCATTCGGCACCATTGACCTATTTCAAGAAAAAAAAAAAGCCTTTTGTTTTGAACTAGTCTGCTAAGCCGCGCTATCAGCCACATGGCATACGCCGAAACAAATTTGCAGTCCACGCACAATAGCAATTTTAGGATGATCTTATTAATTAGTTTTTTTTTCAGTGCACAAGTCGAGAACAAAGATGCATTTGAGGCATCTGTCACTGACAAGCTTTGACTTGAAGCAAGGTCAAGTTTACCCGCCAAGAGGAATTCTGTACCTTTATAAATTGGGGGCTATTGTATTCAAAATAAAATGTAAATACTTTTTGTTGGTGTGATGCTCGCTTTGAGCTAATCTCGAAGAATCTTTGGTTCATATACAATCCTTTTTTTTTTTTTTATATCAGGGGCGAGACGACCAAATGCGTTTGGATCATTTCGTAATGGCAGTTGTAACCTTGAGCAGTCAAACGTCTTAAATCCCCGCAGATTGTATTCTGATTGGATTAATACGCTTAATCTGCAATACTTCCAGGGCAGTGCAAGTGCCAAGCACATTTCAAAATACAAAGTGCCAAATGGAAAATGTTTGTTACATGGTCATAGAGACCTAATAATTTTGAAGAGCAGATCCAACAAGCAACCACACAAAGCAAGTTTCTAATGACGCAATTCGAAAAACTCCCGTAACACCGATGGGCCGTATTTGAGTTGGAATAGCGCCCGTACGCTTGTCATAAAAATGGGCAGAATTTTTCTAGCCGCTGATGTTTAGGGCCGTGCTCCTCCTCTCTGAGTATTCTGGTGCACGAAATTGCCTCGCCCCCGTTTCATCCAATAATATGTGAACAGAAAGTAGTCTGCTCACGGCATAAAAGCGGCCACATCGTCATTTCCGTGCAGAAGCAATGGTCGAATTTGGCTTGTTTTTGAATTAGAGGACGTGCTATGCTAAACTCGGCGTTCTTCCGTGCCCTTGCGCTTATCTGCAAATTTGGTTTCAAAAGTTACACCACATTTTAGACTTTAAGACAGGGTGTCCAAGGTCGGTCCTGGAGGGCCGCTGTCCTGCCCGTTTTCCAGCTCTCTCAGGAGCAACACACCTTATTCACATCATCAGGATTGTTCTAATGCTGCTCCATAGCTCATTGATGAGCTGATCATTTGAATCAGGTGTGTCACAGCCAGGACCCACTTTGGACACCCCTGCTTTAAGATGTCCCTTGTGCCGCACAGCTGGTGTATTTCATCAATTCGCAGGCAGAAAAATTCGGCTCTTCACAGATGTGTGTGGCGGGAGTTCGTTCATAAACATGACACCAGCGTGGGACACTCTCTCCGAATCTTTGAACAAATCGTTAAATCGTTATCAACTTAGAACTGTTTTAATACCACCCCGTCATATTGGGAAGGGTTACACATGAACGGTGCACGGTGGTCTCCAATTGCCCACGTCACATGCACGGCCGAGTACGTAATCCACAGGGGGAGATCCTGCAGGTTATCTGCTCAATGTCATGCACGGGCTCCAGCGAATGTATTTCTGCTTCCGCAATGTCAAGCACTGTGTGCGCTTGGACCGCCTCAATTTTAATGTTAATGTAAAATGAGGGATACCAGCGTTCCATCGCGCAATATCGCAGAAAGGCGCAAACACCCAATTGTACCAGTGTAAAGTCCCGCAAACTACCAAAAGAAAAAAAAAACTGCACCGCCCTGCACCGTTAGGCTACACTTTGCGCTTGACCTTGCCCTGAGAACCAAAATAGAGCCGTCGACTGGACCCTTCCCTGAACCCCCTACGAATAAAGATTATACAAGGGGTTCCCAACCTTTTAAAAACGGTGAGCTGTAAGAAACAACACTGTATTATTGCAAGGTAAGACTTTGAGTCAAAAACTTGTAACATGATGAATTCTAATAGATGGATGCCAGACAATAATGTCAGGCATCTAGCTAGAAAACCTGACCACACTGCACCACGCAAGTTCATAGCCTATTGTAATCAACTTTATTCAGCTGTGCACTATTGTCGAAATTGCCTTTCCGTACATATTTATTCATGCTATTTATTATTATAATGATATTTTAATGTTATTCAGGACAGTTCTGAAGCCTGACTAGGAAGCAAGCCTGCAAATGAGTTAATTTTTTTTTTCTCAGGAAATGTTGTATGTGCCGTCCTTGTAAATTAAATATTAATGTTAATTTCACTATAGTAAAAGGTAAAAAACACACATAAATTAAGCGGGCCAATGCTTCTTTCAAACAACACGTGTCCTTTCCAAGTATTCTGCCTTCCTCGTCGTGGCGCTCTCGACTTGCCTTTCTTCATGTCTTTCATTCTCTTCATTTTAAACCCTTAAAGTTAGGAGGGCCCGCCGAAGGGCCCTCCGTCATCTGTCAAAACAAATCGCTGATGCACGTCGTCAGCTGAGTACATGTGTGAACATGTTATACATCTTTTAAAGCTGAGTTTCTGGAGATTTGAATGGTACCCTAACAAGTGACAATTGTCGAATTTGAACCGGGACTTAGGGAGACCTCAAGCTCTGATCCTGTCGTGTTTTCAAGTCCTAATCAACATTTTAAATCCATTTTCAAGGCAGATTCACCTTTCTCTTCTCTTTTCGAATATCCATAGTTCATTGACAGGAGCACTTACACAGATTCTTACTGTATGGGAGAAATATTCATCATGATGAAATTTTGAATATTTAAAAAAGAGACCAAAACTATGCTAATACTCCAAATGGTTCAAGAACAGCTACACATTTACCTTGGGTGCACCTTTCCATAGGCGTTTTTGGCAAAGTTGCCATCGGTTTAAGGGGTTGACGAAAGGCGATGAGAGGAATGCCAAAAACTTCAGCACCTCAGGATCTAAATGATAAGCAATTAGAATAGGTTACTGTGTGATGGGCTGAAATGAATTTGATGCCACGGATGGAACACAATGACCTTGACACAATGTGAAACAAACACAGCACTTTGGATGCTACATTCACTCTGCAGAGTGTGATTCCCAATTCAGAATTTTGCTAAATCCGATCTTTTTTATGTACTCGCTCATGTTCCAAAAACAAATGTGGCTTCTAATGTGAACGCAACTCATCCGTGATGTGCCACGCATGCCCGCAAAGCATGGCGTCAAGTGACAGCACCAAGAAAAACTACGCCACGTGGTTTTTGGACGTGAATGCGGTCCTGGGTGTAGGGGCGAGGCGGGAGGAGCTAGAAATGTTTTGAGGATTTGAAGCAACGCTCCTCAGTCTCATCATTTAACAGAGATGTCGACAAAACGTGACATCACGTCATTGCTCCGCGCAAGAAATTTAAAGTGGGATTAAATGAAAGCCAAATGCAAAGACAACAACTGTTACTCAAAACAACTTCACGGATGATGTCATTCGTCTAGCGAGCACTGTGCCCCGCCCGCGCGTACCACATTTTTGGCTTTTGATGATTTATAGGCCGGAGGTGTGCAGATGAGCGTTCATACTGCAGACGCATGTCATACAAATCCAATTTCTATCTACATTTGAAAGAGGCTCAGCTTGGGTTTGGAAAACAAAACCAAAAAAAATATATACTGTATATCGGAATTTGCCCAAAGTCAGCTAAGAGCAAGGCTCCGGCTTCCTACAACCTGGAACAAGAATGGCTGAATAGCGAATGATGACGCCAGTGAAGAATGCTAAATGTTATTTTCACCACATGCGGCGATTATATTTCATGTTTTCTATGCGTTTAACAATAGCAATATAGTTATGTATTTTCAAATCACATGTACTCCATTGTGTGGCTGCACAGAGGGGGAGAAAATGGAGTCTCAATATGTGATATTTCACTTGTGCATCGTACATTCATTGATGACACACTCTGCTGTCTGTGCCGATATCTGATTCTTTCTCACCTGATGGCTCGAGCAGACAATTCTTCCATTTCTCACCCACCTTTGATTATTCTTCTCGACAATTTTGACACCTACCGCTGTTCTGCAGCACTCAATTATGAAACTTATTTTAAAAATAAGTGTTTTAATCTTAGATATGGCACCTGTTCGGGCTTGTCTCTGACAGTAACTCATAGCTTTACTTGCTGTGTAAAAAGGGGGGGGAAAATAAATCGAGCAAGTACAATGGAAGGAATTGTGCACAAAAAAACAAAACAAAAAGATAAAACAAGTAAAATGGAAAGATTTCATTAGCTATGGCAAGGTATTTTTAAAGTCTTTCTTTGTATGCAACCAAATAACCTATTTGATTGCCTCTCATTAATATGGGGGGGGGGGATACTATATGTGGTCCTGCGTGTCGGGGCGAGACAGGAGGAGGTAGAAATATTTTGAAGAGAGATGTTCACAAAAGATGATATCATGTCATTGCTCCGTATAATAAATGAAGCGTCTGCGTGGCTGATTTAGTGCCATCGCCACAAATGTCCCCTTTGTGCTTCATTTTCCGAGTGGGATTCAATGAAAGTCCAATGCAAAGACAACAACTGTTACTCAAAACAGCTTTGTCGATTGACGGATGATGTCACGAGTCTACTGAGCACTCTGCCCCGCCTGTTGAAAAGAAATACTGAAAGCAGAATGGGGAGAGTCGAAGCAATAGATTTGAGTTGGGCTGCTCCATATGTATGAACGTTCCAACAATAATCCGGGTCGAGCGGAAAAGGGGGAAACCAATTGAAGGACCTCTACAACATGAAAACATTGTGCCGAGGTTGTCCTCTGAATGTAATTTTAGCATTTAAAATGCAGTTACTGTGTTCTTTCTTTTCAGCGTGCATTCTGAAAGTCTCGGCGGGGAAAAAAAAAAGTTGAGAAAACACAATGTTGGAAACAGTGCAGCATGTTTGTCGAGGGCTGCTTCTTTAATCTTGTATTCAAGGTGAAGCTGACTGGCGCTGCCGACTCCCTTGAGTTGCCTTTTCTTTTTGATGATGACGTGAATGGCTATGTGTTGGATACATTTCATGGCTCACTGACTTTGTCTAAGACAGACAAGTGACTTCAATGCCCTCAAAATTCTTCTCCATAGCTTTTACCTATTCGTTTTATGACCACAGGAAAGGCCATTTCACAGCAGGGGGAATACAGATCTCATTTGAGGCCCTGATTGGCCACAAGCGATGACTGAACGGAATTATGCAACTTGCATATTATGGAGAACAAGCATGTATCTGATATTTGGCCAATAATTATATTATATTTCGCGGTATAATCTAAACATATCATTTTATAGGGGCTCCATTAAATCATGTGCCTGTGTTCCTTGTACATCTTCCTTTCTTCCAGTGGCTATCATCGCTCTGACAAGGCGCGAGCAATAATTCAAAGAAAAGTGGTGGCAATGGTGTCGTGAGTGTGAAACATAAGAGAGGATCGCAAGGTGGGGAAAAGATAATCATTGAATTCACCCATCGGGTCACTGTTTAACATGCCCGTTTCTAATTCTAATCTACATTTATTTGCTGTTACATTGAATTGAGCCATGTCATCACTGCCCGGATTATGTTCTCCGCAAACTGCATTTTTTTTTTTAGATTGAAGTCGATAGATTTATGGGCCTGGCTGTCGCCACAGGGAGGTGGCCTGAGTTAAAGAATCATTACAATTTCCACCTGAAGTATTTCCCATGAGTCATTGGGGCTCAATGGGTCAAGCATGACTTGCACTTGTGCGCTGCAGTGAAGAATCTGGGAAATTGAGAAGCCCTTTTTAAAAAAAAGCATTTCTGGACAAACTACAAGAAACAACTTCTTCTATTAACGGGATTGCTTAAAATGCGTGTGTGTGTGTGTGTGTGTGTGTGTGTGTGTGTGTGTGTGTGTGTGCGTGTGCATTTCTTTCTGTCTCATATAATTTGTTGCTTGTTTTTTTTTTTATACAGCTGTCAATCTAAATGACAGAATCTGGCACGATTTTTGCCCAAAAAGGACAGGAATCAATGAAATAGCCGCGAAACTTGATGACATTTTATTTGCGGTTTTAGGGACTTACTGACAGAAACTGTAAAGTACTGGGAATAATTTGGATGTTTCATGCTTTAAGCTACTGTTGACCTTCACTAAGTGGCCAGACTGTCATGTTTACCGGGTGTCGAACAAGCGCTGCTGACATGTAATTCTTCACCTCACACGTAATTCCAGAAAATGTTAAAAAGGGCCTTTTCCCTTTTACAACCGTTCGAGTCCCACGGTTGTTCTTGACATGATTTTAAAACCATAGACATTCCGATAAATTGTTCTGGAAGTGAATTTCAAAAGGGTGGGCGCTCTGAATAATGACCTTTCACACACAAATGCTGCAGTAAACAGACGGTAAATCACAGTTTCGTACTAATCTGTGAAAAATGACTTCAATGAAGATGAAGGAACTACTCCTGTTTTTAATCTACTTCCACTTGGCCTCTGAGGGGCACCACATTGCCCCTCAGAGGCCAAGGCACACATGGGCGGATTGGCAGCTATTTATTTTTACTTTGTTGGGGGAGGGGGGTTGCTCTTATTCTGACCTTCCATCCATCCATTTTCTGATCCGCTTTATCCTCAGAAGGGTCGCGGGGTATGCTGGAGCCTATCCCGGCTGTCTTTGGGCGGCAGGCCGGGGACACCCCAAACCAGTTGCCAGTCAATCGCAGGGCACGCATAGACAAATAACCATTCGCGTTCACATCACACCTGAGGACAGTTTTGGAGTGCCCAATCAACCTTCCATGCATGTTTTTAGAATGTGGGAAGAAACCTGGAGTACCCGGAAAAAAATATATACTGTATATATACCACGCAGGCACGGGGAGAACATGCAAAGACCACACGGGAAGCCCGGAGCCGGAATCGAACCCCGCACCTTTGCCCTGTGATGCCGACATGCCCACCGTGCCGCTCTGAAGCTAATATATGATTATTTTTAATTGGTCCTGAATTCATTCCCTGGTTGTGGTTGTTTTTGCTCTGTTCAAAGTTGAGTTTTGTTGTTGAAGAAATACAAAGTTTTGAATCAATGAGCAGTTGTGTTTTAATCACGATTTCAGTATCTATGGTGGTGCTGATTTTATTTGATTATTTTTCATGACTGTGTAGCACTCTTCTCTTGACCACCGGGTCTGTTTAATGACGGCCTCGTTCCCAAGTTTGCCTTGTAGGGGTTCCCTCCGCAGTCTTGTCGCTAAGTTCTGCTCTGCTGCCTTTTAGACGTTGTGTAACCGTCATCAACAATCCACTTCGCCTTTATGCGTGTATCCCGTTCAAATCTGTCGCCCCGTTGGGGAGTCGAGTGAGTCGCTTCCGTTCCTTTTGTGCGGCCAAACTTTGTTTCGCTGTTTTGTTTCCTTGTTCATCTTCCTTCCTTCTCTGCCGGTACTTGCTCCGTGGCTGACGGATGCGGCTTTAATAACCACTCAAGGATGCTCTCGGCTTTTTTATTTTATTTTTTTTTATCTTCCCCTTGACTTGTGTGTACCACTGGGAGCTGTAAGGGCGACCATGTGAGGATCAAATGCAATAAAGCATTCTTTGAGAGTTTGTATTTCCCGACATTTTCAGTGGGAAGGAACTGTACGTAGGGAAAAGGGCTCATGATGTATTGATTTTATCTTCCTTGTGAATCGCGCAGGACTTTAAAGCGCCTCGCGGTTTTGTTTGCGCGTTGTTTGCCTTCAACCCGCAGTAGGCCCGGATGACTGTATAGGGGGGGAGAAATGAAATGGCACTGGCAGCAACATGTTGAGAGATCCCCGCTGTCGTTTGAACACCGACCATTTGAAAATGGTCCCTTTGTCCCTTTGTTGTCGTCGGCTTCATTCGATCACTCCGAAGGCTTCATGATCATCAAAGTCATGTAAACATGTTCCAGTGTTGCTTTTGTTTGTTTTTCTGGTTCTGTTTTCCACAACTGGGGAAGCGGCGCTTGCAGTCACACTCTAAACATTGTGTCCATTTGTTATTGTTTTTAGAACAGTAAAATATTATTTATCTTTCCTTGTGTGCTTTTTCGCAAGTCAGTGACTGTGGACACACTCTTGGCTGTATCGATGAAGTCCCAGGCTTCATCTGTCGAATTAAGAGTGCTCTTATGGGAGGTCACAATACATTCCGTGTTGAAGGCATTCTGTATCAATGACAACCTTTTGGACGTGTGCGCCATTCCAGCGTGAACGCGCGCAAATACACTTCAACATTTGCCACAATCATTCAAACCGACTCTCCGCCTGTCCCGAGCCAACAACTTTACACTGTCATTCTCAAATCTTTTCCTCGTTCTGTCGCGGCCTGACAAAGACAATTGGCACGACCGTTTTGAAGAATTTACAGTTTTGACTTCATTCATTCGTCGCAAGTTGTCAATGTAGGTGGAACTCTCACGACTCGACTTGTCTGTTGTATTACGATGTAGCAATGAAGATTATGAAGCATTTTATCCCTGTTTTTACGAGCAGCCGTTTCTTTGAGCCGAGTGAGAAGGGTTTAGATTCTCGCTCCGTAATTTGTACATTTCGATGAATAATGGAGGAGACTTTGAGAGCGAAGGTGCATCATGCACTTCTGAAGCCCATGGTTCCCAATTAGGAGTGTGGATTGGTGCCAGAGCACATGGTTTATTTTTTTCTCCCTCCACTGTATTTGCTGGCACTTTTGAGACATACCCTCCTGAAGAATTAATGAGACCAGCAAACAAAGCAGTACTTGCCAGAGATATTTCATGCTGCCTTCACAAGTTTGCCACTGTGCAGCAAGAGATTGTCACATCGCATGCCCGCACGCAGCTGCTTTCCTAAATGGCTGAGGGAGCAGCATCCATTTATATCCGCAACATCTTTCCGACTGCTTTGCTACGCGATAGCAGCGGCCACTTTTTGTCGTTTGCCATCCACACCAAAATACTCAATAATGATCCTGCTGGAAGTGATTTATTTTTTATTTTTTAGTCTAAACTAAATCAGCTTTTATCTTTGAGGAACCTCCTTTTACTTTACTTTAAAATGCCTCAAGGCACGGCAGTCTTTTTTTTTAAATTTTTGTTTACTAAGAAAATAAGACCTGTTTAGGGAGAAGCAAAAGAATATTCAGCCAGAACAGAGATCATTTTAGGTTGAAGGTTTCTTTTTTTCCCAGCCAATGGTCTTCTTTTTTTTTGGTGAAGAGCAAACCTCTTACCTGGCTGAGAGTTTGAGCTGTCACTTCAGCCTTCATCGGAGCTGTCACTACTTCCCGGTGACATGTCGTGAAAACAGCTGGCACCATCAAAAAAGACGAGGGGGCTTACATGCTCCCACACACCTGGGACACATTTCTTCAGCGGCTGCAGGGGGTTGGAACGCAACCTTGACCGGGTTGGGGAGCCTTATTTTGAAGGTTTCCTGACCCGGTCAACTATTTTTAAGACGTCACCAGGAAGATGTGACAGCTCCGATGAAGGCTGAAGCGACAGATGAAATTGTCAGCCAAGAGTTTTGTTCTTCCAAAAAAAAAAAAAAAAAAAAAAAATTGGTAGTCTGGGGAAAAAAACAAACACATTTTACCATAAGAAGACAAAATGAACGTCATAGCGTTCGGGTTGTAGGTGGGAGTCACCCTCAACTGGCTGCCAGCCAATCGCTGGGCACACGTAGACAAAAAAAACATTCATGCTCACAATCACACACAAACATAAATGTTCAAAATGTACACTTTATGAAGTTTAGTACATTTACCTGGATTACTTCAAGGATGAATCTGCCACACCCAAGATGGCGGACACACGGATGGGCCACCCCCAGGAGTACATCTTTGAGCAACCCGTTGAATGAATCATCAGCTATATGTGTACCAGTCCAAACCTCCAAAGGCCAGCATTCCTTTTTTTGAATCCATTTAGTCCACAGGTTAGAGCCATCATTTGCAAAGAAAACCTTTACCAACTTTTCCGCTGCACATACTATGTTACGGGAGTCAAAATGCGACAAAAGCACACAGACGATAGGGACCAAGGTTCATTCAACCACAGCAGGGCACCGCCAAGGTACCCCCCGCCGCGCCTGATATACTAACGCAATGCAACAATGTATTTGCATTTCAACCCGATAATATATGCAGTTGTTTTTGGTTGTTGTTGTTTTCTTCAAGAGAAAGTAGCATCCCGCTCAGTGCATACTACCGAGCATCTCGCTTGAAACGCCTCATGACAAAACTTGAGTCAAAATTGTGTTGTTGCCGACTGTCCGCGGTACCCCACGCCAAGATGTTACTTTGGTCTTTGTACAACATCCACATTGCACGATTTGCCATTTTACTTCCTGTTGTTTTTTTGTCTGCATATTGCATGATACCACCTGCAGTCCGGCCCAGTACAACAATGCCCGCATTTAAAAGCATTTGTGTGTTCATTTGCCTGCTGGCTATAAAATATTAAACCCCTCAAATCGTTATTTGAGAATTGAAGGAAAAGTAGTCAACAACAGCACCGTTGTAGAAAAACAGTGAGCTATAAATCTACGCCTTGTTGTCGGGGTTTTTTTTCCCTTCCTATTAATCTGAACATAAGTAGAATGCCACTTTGCCTCGGTGGGTGTCGGGGAGTAATGTTCTGCAAAACAAATCGGAAATAACAGTGGCACTGTGCTGCATGTGCAGCCATTAAGAGGCCGGCAACTGTCAGCCATGCACAGTCAAACGCTTTTCATGAAGCCAATAAGACAATTAATACGCTCTTTGAGGCACACAAATGGGCCGCACACGCAGACGCGTAAAGTCCTATACAATTCCTCTCTTGATCTAATAATATGGCAAGTCGTTGAGCGCGTTGTAAAACATCTCAATTGTTTGCTGAAGCCGGTCTTTAAAACTATAACGCTTTCAATTACAGTGGTGATGGTTTGAAAAAAAAAAAAAAAAGTAAATTACTGACCACATTTCGTCTCCTTTTATCACGCCGTCAACAATAGCAAACACTAGAAATTGCGATTCTGAGTGGTCACTCGCTCGTTGGCTCTCCAGCAAGGCGACAGCTAGGCCCACGCAACAAATTCTCAGTGTGAAATTGAGCGACTATTTTTCCGCTTGCCCGTCTTCATCTGAAAGGCGTCCAGTGTCCTTGGGCCTCCGACAGAGGTCAGCTTTCACAGCTTTGTCTGACTTTTTACCCTCGCCCTCATTCTTTGGCCGTCTCCTCCAAAGGCCCGCACTCGTTCAGCAAGCGCGGCGAGGCAAACAACGGAGTCGCTTTTGCAGCTCGGGCAAATTACACGACATGCCATGTTGGTGGTGTCGCAGGTAGCCGGCCCCACGGGAGATTTGCCGGCTTTAATTACATTTCTCTTGCTGGCCGTTGAGGAGAAAGGAATTAAACGGGACAGTTTTCTTCATCAGCTCTCACTCTGTGTGTAACCAGCCCGGCTTTCCAAATGAAAAAGTGCATTGATGTGGAAACGCGGTGCTGCATCCACTCGTGCCTATGCGGTAAACAATGGCATGCCTGTGTGTGTGTGTGTGTGTGTGTGTGTGTGCGTGTGTGCGCGTGTGTATACAAGCGGATTCAAGTTTGGAAGATGGACTCCTCGGCGTGGGCTTTGCTTTCTAGCAACCACTGAATGGAAATGTGTTCCTGCTGATTGCTGTCCTTGGAAAGTGAACATCTGCTGGCAGCGGTGTTGCAGTCAAATATTTTCAGCATGAGGAACATGAACCCTCTGTGTGGGCACCAAAACTGCACGATGATGTAGCGTGGCCAATATCCCGATAATGTAGCGCCTTCTTCAAAAAAATGGACAACTCTCATTGCAGTTGTAAGTTCATAATCAGGACGACGCGGTGGAGGTTGTGGTTTGCACTTTGGATTGTAAGATTCTGGGATGATACTCTGTGAATGAGGGTGAATGAACGTTGATGTCGATGTGCCCTGTAGTTGGCCCACTGTCGGTTGGGATGGATTTCAATGGCGACAAGCGTGAATGGAAATGGACGGATTGCTCCACAGCCCTGGTCATGATTTTTTTTGCGTTGATTCAGAATCTGCCACAAACGCATCAATCTGATAACACAACTATAAAATGTGACACGGTGGTAGATTGAGTAACGTTTATGAATTAAGGGTTTAAGAGGGATCGCTGGAAATTGGTGAAATTGTTATTTCACAGAACAAATTCAACACCTAAAAATAGGTGGACATTTATCTGATAAACTAGCTGTTGCTTGAGGTGTTCCCCAGGGATCGCTGCTTGGTCTCCAGCTGTTTGACTGAGACGTAAGCAACCATTTTTATGTAATGAAATGATTACAACTAATATTGGTGGAACGAACTCGTGAGTACAATGAATGCAGAACTCAGTAAAATAAAAATGTGGATGGATCATAACAAATTAATTCTCAATGTAAATCAAACAAAAGTATTGATATTTGGTTTATTAGGTTCAGCAACAGGTGGGATTTTTTTTTCTCTGAAACATCACAGCTGTCAACGACAACAGATGCTCAAATCTGTGTCGCATGTGATTTCATAATTCAAGCCTGAAAAGCAGAAGATGTCTCAAGAACCCTGTGTGCTAGGAAAAAACAAAGTCAAGACATTCTTTAAATCCGCATCAAAAATAAGCGTAGGGACGCAAAACTATCTCGGAATGAAATTTCCTGTTGACTGATATGATTAGAATGTAAACGTCAGCCTTATTCTCACACTTTTTTCACTGTCGCAATCACTTGTTTCCATTGTTCTGTCATTGCATTTGCCATTTCATCCTTTTGTGTCGGTCTTGCTCGGCTACAGCGTGCGTTTTTTTTCCCTCTGGATGCGCTCGGAGATGGCCGAGCTACAGCTGAGAATTTACTGCCCCATCAGATGCTTCTTAATGTATAAAGTAGAGCATAATGGCTATTGAACAGGAGAGAGAGTTATGATGCACGGTATTTATACCCCTGGCCCCTGAGTCCGATAACACGATATTGAGATTGAGCTGCCCGCCAAGCAAAGGGGGAGTCGAGGAATACCGGCCGCTCCACGCGCACGAAGGGCAGAAAAGGGAACGGGGCACCTCGAAATGAAATAGGGCCAGCACGGTCCGCAGAAGATAAGACAGTCTCCGGCTAAAGCGGCGTATTAATCCTGATGTATTCTGACATGCTAATGTCAGAGGTCATGAAAGAATGCCAAGGATGAAGACATGACCTTTCATCCAAGGCTGTGGTTGAGGTTGAATCTGATGCGCTTTGACCTCATTCCCCCGAGAAGAAAAGGTGTGAAAGCCAATCAAAGTTAAAACTCATGTGGGATTAAACCAGGGATAACTCTGCCCTGTGGTTCCTTTTGTGTGTGTGGATCGCGAGCATGTGTGTATCTGCTTACAGTGGAGGTGTGTTTGTAAACACAGGAGAGAAACCTTAGAGGCTGATGATACTCTGCTTGGTGTTGACACTAAGAGAGTGGTGCCACAGTGTGGATCAATCGCTGAAAGTGCTGGATAAGAGAAACACACACAGTGTTGTACATACAGTATATCTATATATCTATATATCTATATCTATATATATATATATATATATATATCTATCCCGCGACCCTAGTGAGGATCAGGCGGTTCGGAAAATGGATGGATGGATATATATCTATATCTATATATATCTATATCTATATATCTATATCTATATATATATATGGCGGGCCGGTGATCCAGTGGTTAGAGCGTCGACCTCACAGTGCAGAGGTCGTGGGTTTGATCCCGGCTCCGGCCTTCCTGTGTGGAGTTTGCATGTTCTCCTGTGTGGTTTTTCTCCAGGTAGTCCGGTTTCCTCCCACATTCCAAAAACATGCATGGCAAACTGATTGAACACCCAGAAATTGTGGCATTGGCTGCCGGACAGCAACTGAGCAGAAACCTTCAGCGTCTTTCCTGCGCAGTCTCATACTGTCAGTAAAGTAAAAGGCCGACTGACTGTATGTAAGAATTGTGAAGGGCTACTTCCCGTGTTTGCTTCTTGAATGACTACGATGGCCTCTGCACCATCACGTATCAGCCATGTAGACGGTTTTGTTGTTTCTGACGTTGTGGTGGATTTTTAATTTCATTCGGGTCAGCATTGTGAAGGAAGACAAGTTATAGATTTCTGTGTGAGGGCGGGGAGCTTAAACGAATAGGCTTGTCTTCTTGGGGCTTCACGGCGGGTCGTGACAGCACACGGCATTTGGCCTTAAATCTTTGAGCAAATCGGCTGCCAAACCGAGCAAGACTCAAACATCAGCTCGTTCCACTCGCCTCAGTTGGGCAATCGCACACCGTACGCAGTTATTTTTACATACGGGGCGATGGTCACGGTGCATACTCCATCTCATTATTACGCAAAAGTAAGATGGTTGGATCTGACCGTGTGGGACAGTCGTAGGAGGATCTTGTCTGCCGATGCAGCATCGCATGCGCGCATGGGTCACGATGCTGACAGGCTGAAGTTGTTTTGTTGTTTCCAGAGTGGCGCGCGGCTCAGAAATGGCCTCGGGGGGTCAACCGTGCTCTTCAATTGCGAGCTCAGGAGCGCGTTTCCGGCTTGATGAGAGAGGAGGGGTTCGCACTGAACACAAGTGGAAGCCAAAAGTAGGAAAATGCTGAGAACTTGAGCGTATGATGCCAAGTAGCCAAACATTGATTGAGATCTTCAAGTGCATTTTAGCATTCAGGAAGCAGGTGCAAGTGGACTACCTCTGTTAATACTTGCGACACACTGATACAGGAGGAATAATTCTGAATAATTAGGCGTTGTTTCTGCCTTGCTCTCCACACAATTACTGTACGTATGTTTTTTTTTTAATTTATTTTTTTGGTGATTATTTTCAAGCGTTCTGAATATGGTCTGAAATGTTCTACTTTGCATCTGGACAGGTCGTTAACAGTATTTGCAATAGAAAAAAAATCACACCTAGTTGATAGATTTTTTTATTTGGGGGAGGGGGGATCATTTGACAGAATTTCTTTAGACTTGCCAATCAATTTAAATGTGCAGAATATCAAAAAACAACATCTAAGTGGTTTAGCAAGAGAAACTGCATTCAAATGCGTTTTTTGGGGTGACACGTGGATATTTTAATGCGGGTTTATAAAAACCCACGCAACCTATTTGTTGAGATGCCATGACGGTCAACGTGCACGGCCGTGACGTCGGCTGTTGAAAGCCGTCTTGGCCTTGCCGTCCGCCCAATCCGACGTGGCATTTTCTTGGTCAGATTCGGACGAATCTCGGTTTTGTCTTGCCATTTTCCAGAGTCAATACAGAAGGAAGGTCTGTCGCTCCGTCACCGACGAGACCCGTTTTGCTTGCTCTGTGCCACACGAGGCCCTTGTTGCAGCGAATAATAAACAATCCGCTGCCGTGTGTGAAGGCGGAAGCCTGTCTGTGATGTGGGTCAGGTTACATCCTTTCCATTTGAATACTTCAGTAAATCAATCAATATCCGAGTCTGGATGTCACGTTCACGGCCTTGTAACCGACCGGGCGACGTCTTGCTGTTGGGTGAGGAAGAGGGCGGCGCTTTGACGCTTTGGCACTTCGGCGCGCGGGCATGCCCTGAAGGGCAGTTGACTTTTATTATTTTCTATGACAGCCCATTAGGGTACGGAAGAGGATTTTTTTTTTCTTCATTGGTCTTAATCCTCTTCCGGAGGGTCACCTAGTGAGGAAAAATAAATAAAAGACAGAATTTACATCCATCAGCAAGCGATCTTGCTTATCACTCAATCGCAACTGATGGGTGCAGGAACGGCCCAGTCAACGATTTGACATCACATCCGTTCCCAATATGGCGTCGCACATTAAAATGAACCAGGGGGATTATTAAGACGACACACAAAAATGGGAAGACCAGATATTTGTCCAACTTCACAACATTACTCTGTTTCTCCGTCAATACCTCAAAATGGGCGGTCGGAGGTCCAGGATGTGGGAGCAGGAGGTCACCGGCACACCAGAAGGAAGGATGGAGCAAATCGTGATGCAAGCTCCAACACGGCCGTGCAATCCAATCCAGAAGAAATAACAGAGAAATCTATTTGAGAACAGACACCGTCTTGGCCTAGGTCGGATGATTGGGATTGGGAACCGGCTGAGTGATCCTGACGGCAATTTCAAACTCCGCAGCACGCCCGCGCGGGGCACGCGCCAATGCATGCATATAAAATGATCCGCGAGGATAATAGGAAAAGCAGACACGGGCGCTATCGCGATCACGGTCGCAGGCTTTCCATGAACCTGTTTTGTTCTCTTTGGTTTGATATGCGCCGTCCTCCAATCGCCGTGTCTCGGTATCGCTCCGTCTTATCTGTCGCTCACATCAACGAGAGCGACCGACCATCGAACAGTGCTGGCAAATATTGCTCAGTCAAAATTGCCTCCTTTGATCGAACATTTTCAGATGCAAAGTTTGCCTGGCAACACTCGTGCCCTTTCAATTTTTCATTTTTCTTTTCTCGCGCCACACTTTAGTGCAGGAATCATTTTGGACAAGTAGCGAGAACAAAATCATCCATCCAAGTGTGACATTCAGGCCTGTTGTGGTGCTGTAAGACTGATGTCTTGCAACCTTCATTTTGTCATTCTGGGTTTGGAACGGGAGCACCTCTGACACGCATCTCAGCACTGGCAACCGTGTGGCAACAGTTGGTTTGAAGTCCAGCGCTGATTTTTAAAAAATCTTTTTAGTGGTGACGCCCAACATCGCTTTCCACAATCATTTATGATAACACTTCACTACTCCTTTTTAGGGTGTGCACCTCTCCATAAAAGACAATTCAATTCACTTTTCAATGCGCGGGGTGCAAAACAATTCAAAGAAAAGTGAAACGAATGCAATGACTTTTCTTCTTGTCATTTTACATACATTTGATTGAACTTGGCCAGTCTTGCAAATGAGTCGTTCCCTTCGAAGATCGAGCGCTCCAATACATAATGATTCGATAGGTATCTCAGTGTATTATTTTGAAGTGGAACGATTCGTCTTGATTCGATTTGATGCACTTGCATCTTTTAAATTAAAACAAAAACAATGTTCCTGTTTATGTTACTCACGTATGACAAAAAAATATAAATATATATCATATAGTTATGGGTGGCACGGCGCTCGACTGGTTAGCACGTCCGCCTCACAGTGCAGAGGTGCAGGGTTCGATTCTGGCTCCGGGCTTCCAGCGTGGAGTTCGCATGTTCTCCCCGTGCCTGTGTGGGTTTTCTCTGGGTTCTGCGGTTTCCTGACATTTCCAAAAACATGCACGGCAGGCGAATGGAAGACTCGAAATTTTGTGAGGGTGAGCATGGATGGATGTTGGTCTATGTGTGCCCTGCAATTGGCTGGCAAACGGTTCCGGGTGGACCCCGCCGACTGCCGGGAGACGGCTGGGATAGGCTCCAGCACACCCCGCGACCCTTGTGAGGATAAAGCGGCTCGGAAAATGGATGAATGAATTAAAAAAATGTGCACTGGTTTCAAGCGCCAGGGCTAGAGCCAATTTCAGCGGTGGAAATAGAAAGAACTGGCGCTAACCTGGGCGCTGGCCCGCAACTAGCACAAGCACAAGCGCGGTGGAAAAGGGCCAAGCGTGTTGTTGTGGTGTTTGGATCCCACCAACACTGTCTTGCTGCTCATCCTCCAACAAATATCTCATTTTTGACAAGTGTGAAACGGCCAAAGCAATATGATGACAAGGAGAAAGAAAAGTCACAACTTTTATTTTATTTATTAATTATTTTTTTTTGCAAATGTCACCCGCAGAGCAGAGTAGAGTCGCCGAAACAAGACACAGTGGGGCGGTTTTAATTCAATTTTGCCTCTGTGGGTTTCAGAAGATGAATTGCTACAGAAATTCCACTGTGTTGTGGTAACACGTGCATGTATTTATTGTTGTGCACGAGGGTCTCTTGCTCTCATTTCCAGACACAATCAATCAATCGTATTTAGCGTAACGTGCATTAATGGACATGTTGGTTTACCTACATTGTCGGGAAACGACACCAGAAGACAGACCGCTGTGGTTAATGGCCAAGACGGATTTCCCAATATGCGGAAGAACCTACTTCACGAAATGTGGAGGAACAGAGTCATTAGGGGAGCCAGATGGCTTCGCCTGGCAGGCCCACATCCTCGGAGAGCGTCAAGGACACAGATTCAGAGAATTTAACACCGCTGAACAAGAAACACGGACAGAGGGGTCAAATGTAGTCTTTGGAACAAGAGCCCTGCGCTGGAGAAACCTTTTCCCACCTCTTTGGAAGGACCTCGCGCCAAACGTTGGGCAAGCCCCCTCACTGCCCAACTTTAAAACTCGTCTCAAAACTCATTTGCATTCTTTGGCTTTTGACTCAGCATGAGACTTGCTTCTCAGTTCGGACTGTTTTTGCGCTTTGGACTATCTTTGTCATGAATTGATTGTTTTCTGTGGTGGTTGTTCTCAAAGTGCTCTCGAAATACAACCGAGGTGAGTTGAGGCAAAAGATCCAACGCGGTCTGCGCTCGTGTGTCAACACAGACGTTCATCTCTGGTGGAAAGTTTTGTTTTTCCCCCTGTTGATGTAACAGGAACAATATGGCAATCGCTCAAAATGAGACTGCATTACACCCCCCCCCCCCCCGCCCCCCAAAAAATGGTCAAATCATTTGAAATAATTTCTGTTCAAAGCTGTTATCGCAGTTTGTCGTGCCAGCGAGATTCGGTGTGGGCGTTCTGCTTTATTTCTTTTTCTTGTCGTTATCCTCGTGAGGATAGCAATAAAGCGATGGACATGAAGTCGACGCAGAGCGGTTAAGCCACGAACAAACTCCGGTCGTCGGCGCGTCTTCGAGGCGCGTCATGAAAATCCATCTTTGATAAGACACTTTGGATCACAGAATAAGGGCCCGTTAGAAATAATTGGCACCGTTTCCAACGCTTTTATTCTGGATGTGGGAGTCACCACGTGTGTGTGTGTGTGCAGGCCTACAGAATAGTCAAGGTGAAGATGTTGCAATGTAAAAATGACGGACTTGAGTGGAGCAGCGATGCCGATGCTTCAGACAGCTCAAACTGGGAAAGACAAAAAAAAAACTCTCCACAGCTGCGTGTCTCTTGATCTGTGAGTGGCACTGGCGCATGGATGTGCTGCCAGTGCACAACTGCCACCCCCCCCCCCCCGCCCCGCCACCCACTTCCCCACTCTAAAAGTGGCACATGTCTCCTGGGGGCGCACGGGGGATTGCTTGAAATTGACAATCGCCAATGCTCATTAGCGTACGTCCTGGATTTATTTTGGAGTTAATTTCCTAATGACTTGATTATATATCGGAAATTATTTGTTGGCGTTCCCCCACTTGCAGCGGTTTGCACAAGACATTCATTACTTTGAGAGTCTCGGGATAAGTATTGATCGGGTGGCACTCCTGCTGATTCTTTGCCACACGCTGGAATCAAAAGTTGATTCATCACCAGATGTTGCGACTGAATTTGATATGACAGGCGTCGCTTCAGGAATGACCCGCATACTGTCCGGCGTACGTTCAGAAGTGGAAGAATTGCTTCTGTTTTATGTTTAGTTTCCTAACTTTCCACGCGTGCCAGTTGGTGTGATTTACACTTCAGCCACGGCGGTGAATACAAATGAACCAAAGTGCAGCTGCATTGTACATAACTCTGAACAGTAATCGTGCTTGTTGCACATAAATAAACGTCCGGGTTGCTCCACCGATGTTATAAAACATTTGAAACAGGGGTGTGGTTAAACCTGGAGGAAATTGAGGTTCTGCTGTAGATGCAGACACAGTAGCGTTAACTTAACCCGTTGGGTTTGTCTGCCCACCAGTTTTTATCAATGCTGTGCTCCTGTTCACATGTTAGCGTTTTGCATATGCTGTTTCCTTGCTTTGCGTTTGGCGCAAAACTCATTTTCTGGTTGGCTGCGCGGTGGTCAACGCAGCAGTCTTCATGAAGAGGCGTCTTCGTGCTTCAATTGACATATTCACTTGGGTGCATTTCCCTGCTCATCAATCCTGGCCTGACAGCCTCCCGTTTACGATCAAGACGGTGAGAATGTTCGGGTTTTAGAATGAATAGACGAGAGAATAAATACAGTCAAGTACATTCAAGTTCTGAGTATATCAGCAAATTGGATCATGTCCCTTTTGACAGATTTCGAAATCATTAGTTTATCATGAGAACTAGTTATCCTGGCATCAAAAATGCCCAAAGCATACTACATCATTTTCTACCGCTTATCTGGTATCGGGTCGCGGAGGCAGCAACTTTAGAAGGGAAGCCCAGACTTCCCTCTCCCCAGCCACCTGACCAGGGAGGCGTCCAAGAGGCATCTTAATCAGATGCCCGAGCCACCTCATCTGGCTCCTCTCGACAGAGATAAGTAGCGGCTCGACTCTGAGTCCCTCCCTTTCACCTTATCTCTGAAGGAGAGCCTGGACACCCTGCAGAGAAAACCCATTTCGGCCATTTGTATCCGGGAACTCGTTCTTTTGGTCACGACCCACGGCTTGTGACCATAGGTGTGGGAGGGAACGTAGGTCGACTGCTAAATTGACAGCTTCTCCTTTCGACTCAGCTCCTTCTTCACCACGACGGACCGATACAGAGTCCGCATCACAGTAGACGCTGCACCAATCCTCCTGTCCATCCCTCTGCCCTCACTCGTGAACAAGACCCCGACATACTTAAACTCCTGCACTTGGGGCAGGATCTCATCCCCGACCCGGAGCGGGCACTCCATCCTTTTCCGACTGAGGATCACAGTCCCCGATTTGGAAGTGCTGATTTTCATCCCAACCGCTTCACACTCGGCTGCGAACTTCTGTGTTGAGAGTTGGAGATCCCGGCTGGAAGAAGCCACCAGTACCACATCATCTGCAAAAAGCAGCGATGCAATACTCAGGCCACCAAAGCGGACCCGCCTCACTGCCTCGGCTGTGCTTAGAAATTCTGTCCCTAAAGGTTATGCACAGAATCGGTGATAAAGGGCAACCTTGGCGCATTTTCCAACCCTCACTGAAGACAAAACCGACTTACTGCCGGCAATGTGGACCAAACTCTGTCATCGGCAGTACGGGGACACGACAGCCCGTACCGGGGGTCTCGGTACAACATACTCCAGAAGCAAGAATGTCACCCACTCATAAAATGTGCGTCTGCATGTGCATTTTAATCCGCGAGGGATGCATTTACAACCAATTTTTGTTTGATGGTGACGCTGAACGAAAAGGCGAGTTGATCGTCTAATAACGAGAAGACTGCCCCAAGAACTGTGCTTACGGCGAGCAAAAATTGTAGTTGAGACAGACTTGAAAATGTGGATTATGGTTCTGATATACCGTATTAAGCTTGTCAGTTCATGTTGACTGACTGCCAGGACTAATTTAGCATATTCAGCGGATTCAGAGAATGTTTGGGAATACGTCTTTATTTTTTCTCTCTCTCCATCTAAAGATTGGACAGCTTTGGAATATATCAAGAAATGCACGAGTCCCTTTATCATTCCTTTTCAGTTCTTCAGTTCAGGCCGTTTTTGTTTTTATTTTATCTCTTTTCAGCAGCCCAACTCACAAGCCGACTGCGCAGTGCTATTAGAACGCTCTTAGATTGAGACGGAATTGCCACGCTTGTTCTGTAAGTGCATTTCAGAGTACGGCGGCCATCCTTTGGGAGAACACAGATGGACTGTTTACCATCCCCGTGTCATTGCACGTTTCCTCATTTCGTGTTCACTTTTGAGGTCCTCTCAGTCGGACATCTCTTCCCCCTTTTCCTTTTTTCATTATTTACCAATGATTCACCTCAGACATACGCCGTGTGACATTTTATGGCAGTGACTAAGAGAAGCGTGCAGGCCTTGCATGAGACGTTGACGGTTCTTTAAAAGCCTTTTTTTGCCAACCCAATTTTGACGTTGTGTGTGGGCGGCTTTTGCTATTTTTAGATCTACAAATTACATACGTCTCTCAAACTGATGGGGGGGAAAAAAGGAAAAATGTAATTGTATTAATTTTTTTATGGCTTATTTCTCAGGAGTTGCTTTTGTGTGCGCAGTGGGCTATGCGAGTGCAGGATGAGGATCGCACTAACGGGATTGTATCATAAAGTTCATTTGTTTTGAAACGTGCAACATGACAGTTGAGTTTCTCTGAAAATATTCGGTGAAGAAAAGAAAAAAACCCCGCTGAAAACATGCAGACCATATTTTGTTTACTTTCAGCAGATGTGAGAGGGAAAGAACAGACACACGACACGCCGTGCCACACCTCATACCTGCGTTTTTGTTTTACGCACATTTTTTTTTCCCCTGGAGAAGTCAACGAAGATCACCGCAAAAGTCATTTTGACTCGTTTGTCATTCAAAGGCGCAAACTTGTGTGCTGAGAAGCTGAACCCATCAAAATTGGAGCCATGAACAAATGAGGGGAATTTTTATTTGTGTTATGATGATGATGATGATGATGATGATTTCCGCACCATTTGGCTAAGCTGATCCGTGAGCACATGGGCAAGCACGTTTCTTGCGCATGAATTCCTGTAATATTTTCTTAAATTTGAATGCCTGGAATATGTTCTCAAGTTTATCCTTGAATTCCAGCTATAAGTCAAAATTTTGGTTTCGCTTGACTTGAAGAACCTGAGAGAAGATTTCAAGAGGGGCATGGCAGGAAACTTTACTTCCAATGTTAATTTAACAGGGTTGAAAGTGATTGTGTTACGAGGAAACCTTGGTTAGTGTTGCGGTTCCGCATATGTTGCCAAGTATTTAATTATTTTTGTAATAGCTTTTTTATTTTTTTTCTCAGCTCAGCTGTATTTCTAGAGCACTTATAAATAACCACCACTGTACACAAAGTGCCGTACATGGAGCCAACATAATTCATACAGCAAACAATAAAGAAATAGATGAAAAGCAAAGACAGTATAAAGCACAAAGATGAAAAATGAAGTCTCATGCTGAGTCAAAAGCCAAAGAATTCAAAGGAGTTTTAAGAGGAGTTTTAAAGGTGGGCAGCGAGGAGGGCTTGCCTAGCGTTCAGTGGGAAGCACCAGCAACAGAAAAGGCTCGATACCCTCTGAGCCTCCGCTTAGTTCTCAGTAACTCTAATAACTCTAATAGCGTCTGGTTTGCAGACCTGCGGCACCAGGAAGGTGCGGAGGAGCTCTAAAATGTGTCGGGAGCCAGTGAAGGGATGCCAGAGTAGGAGTTCTGTGCCCCCTCTTACGAGTAGCAGTCAAGAGATGAGCAGCGGCATTTTGGACCAACTGGAGATGCTAAGTGGAGGATTGGCTGACTTCAAAGTCAAGTGCGCTCAGTAATCCAGCCGAGATGTGACGAAGACATAAATGACTGTTTCCAAGTGCTCTTGAGAAAGGAGAGGCTTGACTTTAGCCAGCTGCCCAAGATGAAAGAAGTTGGATTTGACAACGGCATCAAATTGTCCAATTGCTTCAAAAGATCTGTAAATGCTCCTCTTTGCCGCATGAGGGACGGAGTTCGGTTCATGCGATGCAAATGCAACTCACTTCTGAGTGGCTGCTGGTGCACATAAGGGAGTTTGGCAAAATGTGTTTTTGGAATGTAGCCCCCTGAAAGACGTCCCTCCCCAAGGTAGCCGCAGTATGGTGGGGGTTCGCCAGCTCGGCAGGAGGCTCCTTGCTTGGCATTCTGAACCACACTGCGGGGGACACTGCGGTGGCCACTCAACTCAGCCCTGCTCACTTCAACTTTATTCATAAAGCACTGACAAATAAAATGTGAATAGAAGTGCAACAATTAATCACTAATCGATAGTCAAATCAATTGATCATTATTTTTGAGAATCGATGAATCTTTCAAAGACCTTGTTTTATTTAAAGTCATCCAAATCCTCAAGAGTTCAGCCTCTCACCGCAAAATTCTGTAGCTCTCCATGAAAGCTAACTGACTAGCTTTGCGTCGAATCCAAATTAAACATTTCAAAACATTCCCTTTTACTCTGGAAAACATCGATGGACATTTTGTTCCTATTTTCTGACATGTTATGGACCAATAACCAAATCAGTATTATGTTTGTCCATTTGAAATCTTTTCCGATTTTGGATTGTGGGTTGGAAATTAAAACATGTTCTTCAAGTCCAATAAATTGATGAACGGACAAATAAGCAACAGATTAATCGATGATCAAAATAATTATGAGTTGCAGCCCTCAATGTGAAAGAAGTGACACTCGCGGAATACTTTTGCGAGTATTCATCATGTCTTCCAAATGTCATGAAAGTACTGTGTACCACATAAATAAACACATTAAAAACTCTCTCAGTCCAAGAACCCCCCCACCAAAAAAAAATCGATTCAATATGATTTGAAGGTGAATTGGAGGAGAATAAATTTAGTTTGAAAAGCTTTAAAAATAGCTCATTCTTGTGGCTTTTAGCTGATGGCTCTGATTGCTCATAAAACAACCGAGTGGTTTTCAGCCCCCACTTCGTAATTTCTGCAACCACACGACACAATAATTGCAAATAGTAAGTCGTGTATGTGACGGACCCTAAATAAATAAATAAACAAAAAAAATATATAAAACCTGTATTTTACGAGGCTCTGTGTGCACCTGAGTCACTCGCCGAGCAGCCCCCTTTATCAGAGAGGAGCAGCAGGATGGAAGAGCACATCTTGGGCTGATAGCGAGGCTGCTGCTTCTGGCTAATCCCGCTCCCTGCTCGAGAAATAAAGAAATAAATAAACAAGGACTTGAGAAAGGGGGTGGGGGGGGGGTGGTGTAAAAAAGAATCCGTTGTATCGAGAGCAGTTCAAAGGCTTTCAGCCATATAGAGGAAATCGCTAGTTGTGATCCAAAAGATAAAGATTGGGTGGCAGAGACAGGAAATGCTGACGGCTCGTCGTGCACGCGCACTTCACTGCATTTCTAAACACACTATTGATTTTCACAAATCAAGTTATCAGTTTGACTCTGTAAGTTTCTTAAATTTTCACACGCACTCAATTTAACGGCTCGTACGCGACTCTCAGCTGAAACTTGACAAGGTGCCTGGTTTCAAATAGTCGAATTGCATTTGACACTTAAGAGACGCATTAGTTGGAATGATGTCGGGGAAGCCTTTGCGATGCTCTCTGCATTCGATCATATTTCTCTGTTTTGCTCGCAGAAATCACATGGCGTAACCTTTTTATTGCTTGAAACGACCGCTGTCCCAGATATCAAATGTTGCCGACCTCTCTTTCTCAGGTCAATCTTTGCTACATGTGAAATAACGGCCATGCTTTTAAATTTCCAGTTTTAAAGCGCTGCTACCGACAACAAAGATAATTATAGAGTGATGGGACTGATCAAAAAAAATGACACGACTGATTGTTGCTTCCATCTGGTGGCTGCCAGCTAGTTATTAGCGACTAATCTGCTAATGTTTACGTGGGTAGGGTGTTCAAACTCAGCTCGCATTTTTGCTACTTGTTCAAATGATTCAACGGGTTTCTTGTATCGCCTTGACAAAGCACGCACAACAGCTTTCTCCTCCACATCGCTCTGGAAATACCGCCAGCGCGGGTACGTCTCTTGTCCAAATAGCTTCATATTGGGAAGTCCTGACTGCCTGGCAGCTGCGTGTTTCACGATACGTTTCGGCACTTTGTTACTATTCCTCTCTGTGTACTGCTCCTTCTTTCATTTCTGTTTAATTCAACGAACAAGGTTAGCAGGGAGACTCCGGTGGGCTCGAGCCGCGCGCATTTCCACCACGTCTAAGTGAAGCAAATTTGCTGACACCTCGCAGGTGTATGTGCCGTCCGCTCCCAAACGGGCCGTCTGCGGAGCGGTGGTTGCGGACCAGTGGTTTAAATTAGGATATTTCAAGTCTAATTTTAAGAACTGGGGACAGGCAACCAATGCTATTTTTCCAGTTGTTCAAGAGAGTTTCAATTAATCTTTTAAAAATTGCCTGTATTAAATATGCAATCAGATCAATGTGCAGCACACTTAAGAATAAAATTAATAATAATTAAAAATGATTTACAGTTCATTTTGTGTGTATGGTATTTTATTTCCCTGGGCTGCAAATGGAACCAATTCAATGGAAAACTCAATAATAATAATAATAATAATAATCATGATAATAATAATAATAGGAAGAATAAGAATCCGACTCGATGAACCCGATTCAATCAAAACGAGAAAAGAAGAAAGAAAAAAAAAAACTTCACGATGGCTTCGAGCAAAGCACTGTGATTCTTATGCCGTCGGGCAATAGACAGTGACAGTGGCGTGACAGGAGCGTTGGAAGTATTTCAATTCTTTGTTGTTTTTTTTTTTTTTTTTTGCCAGTCATGTGTGTTTTCAATAGTGAATAGATGATGTAGCAATCTGGAGACCTGTAAGTACATCACCCTTGTGCCTGTGCAGGCTGCACCGAATATGGCTGATGTTCTGCCCGGAGGCTGAACGCGGCAATAAAAGCCTTTCAGGCTGACAGGTTGTCAGTACGCGTTCACTTACTGACTTGGTGGAATTGCATAGCGTTCTGTATTTAATAGACTCCTCCACAAAGCCAGCGTGCGGCGTCCACATTTTCTCCAAGCTGACGAAACAACTTTGGACTCAAACCGTTGGCGTGACCGCATGATCGACCACCCACACCTTCGTCCCCACCAAAGCACCACGATGCCATTTTCTTTTTCAAGTGTTTCATACCACGATGAGAATGAACTCATCGCTTCTTGTTTCTTTTGTTTTTTTTAACATAAAAAACACTTCTCTAGGTACAAGGTTTTTTTTCTTTGACGAGATACATCAGAGCAAAATATTTCCTGATGGTTCACTTGCAAGCTTACGATAGCTCGCAATCACACCGAGGGACAATTTGGAGTGTTGCATTCACCTGCCATTCATGTTTTGGGAAAGTGGGAGGAAAGCGGGGTACCCGGAGAAAACCCATGCAGGAATCGAGCCCCGCACGCCCACCGTGCCGTCTCACGAGATAGATTAGTGGGATAGAAAATGAATGGCTGGATTTCTGTTGCGTTGGGTTGTGATTTAAAAAATTGGCTGACCTGTAAACAAAAGTGATTTAGGGTCATTTTAGCGAGCATACAAAAAAAACAACAACAATAACAAGCTTCAATGGAATTGACCACTCTTTAAAAACAATCTGGATTCACATATCGCGTAGTTTTACAAGTGTTTTCTCAAAATCGTTTCTTTCCCTCATTTCCACATGCGGGAATGATAGAAAGCTTAGGAGTCGTCATACTGCATGAAGAACCAGTGCTGCAATCCTTCTGCGTGGAATGAAATAAAGGTCTCACATCCATCTTTGGTCTTCACTGAAAGACACGCTACATGCATCCATTTCCCTTTGCATCCACTTTCTTTGAAAGGATGACAGCTACATCACAGTGAGTCGAAGTTGTCAAGCCAATACTTGGCAAGCCAACTTTTTTTTTTTCCCCCTTTCCGAAGAGCAGTGGGAATCGGCAATCCTCCCGGCATCAACGAATTGGCTTTATTTCCCTCGCCGCTTCCGCTCCCTCTCTTGTTATTCTCCGAAGGGCTCCGTGTGACCCCCAACATCCTCGAGGCACACTTCTTTTGCCGTCGTTGTTGTTGTTGTTGTCAATGTCGAAATAGCCATTCAGGGATTACTCGCTACTTTTGAGTGTTTGTTCTCGGCCATGCTGACACATTTGTAACTAAATGTGAGGGAAAAAAAGAAACGTCTAATTTCAGCACTTGACACGTTGGCATTTGTCAGAATCATACCCCGTGTAATGCATTTATGGTAAAACGGAACGTGTGCGTGACTGAATGCAATTAGTCAAGGGCATATTCTGAGCAAATATTTCATTCTCTAAAGTAGCTGCGCTGAATCAATAGTCCATAGTTAGAGTGCACAGTATGAGGACATCAGCGGGAAAAGTAGGAACGTCTTTGAGCCTCTGGTTAGCTTCGACCATGCCGCCTAATGCAGAGTGGACCAACGATGCGGCGGTAACACCCATCATCTCGCCACATTGCTCACGCCGCTTCCGCGTTTCCTGGAAGCCGGCGCGACGCAAAAAAAAAAAAAAAAAAACTCCAATCTGAAACCGTAAAAAAAACACAGACGTCACAAATCGGCAAACGCGTTCAAAGTCGATCTTGCTACAGGCCAGAATCACTCGTGTGCGCCGCACAGAATAAAGGCGGCGATTTTGGAGTCCGAC
Organism: Hippocampus guttulatus; assembly: GCF_054856545.1. Classification (NCBI taxonomy): domain Eukaryota; kingdom Metazoa; phylum Chordata; class Actinopteri; order Syngnathiformes; family Syngnathidae; genus Hippocampus; species Hippocampus guttulatus. The sequence goes on along the minus strand of NC_141263.1, from coordinate 27,578,499 downwards.
GTGATCTTTGGATCTCGTTTGAGGGTTGGGCTTGTGCGGTTTGCCATCAGCCAGAATGCTTTACGGGACAGCGGCAAGGGTAAGGCGAGGGCTCTCAGAGGTGAGCACCGCTCGACGCTCGCCCATTTATCACCAGCGCCACGGCGAGGATCGACGAGACACGCTGTGAATGCAGAGCGCTATTATGGGATGCCAGTCTCTTGATCTTGCCGGTGATAAACATTACACCGGAGGCCAAGTGTGTCTTCCACTGTTATTTAAAGGACTCTAAATCGGAATATCCTCCCTGCGGCCTTACGAGGCTTACTTGTTAATCTTCTGTTCGCAAACACGCGTGTGCGTTTTGAGCGGCTTGATGCGTGGACACATATTACTGTGCGTCTTAAATGTAATGAGAGCCATTATTAGCACACGTGCACGGGCAACGTTTTTCAAGGCGGCGCACGACGCCGGCACGGTTTTTTCGACCGGCCTCAGGGTGAATCTCAGTGCGTTCCGCAGGTGCGAAACACACATTGTAAGGCGAGATAATGAATCATGCATCATTATGCATGAGTTCCATTCAGCCTCATCTTTCATGACGTGAGGCGGCAAGTTGCAGACCGCAGCAAGGTCTAAAAGTGCACGTGCTGCCGGGAAAGCGTTGTGCACATTGCTCACCGATGCCGCACTAAAATACTGATTGCAAGGTAAGGCATGATACAAGCCGAGGGAAATTCCACAGTCATCCTTTCCTCACTTTCTGGGCCTAAATGTGCTGGAAAAGGCATTCTTAGCATTCATTTCGAGGAAATAGACCTTGTGATTGGCTGGCCACCAGTCCCGGGAGTGTCGCGCCTCTCTGCGGCGGATGGGTGGATTTACTCGACATTAAAAAAAAAAAAAAACAGGGTGCTCACAGCCACACTGTGACGAGGTGTAAAGTACGCTGGAAAAGATCTTTTCATTTTCATTAATGCTCATCTGACGTCTCCTAACACATCTCGAACGATGGTGATTAAAAATACATTTAGAAGTGAAAGTACACATCTGCTAAATGCGTTTAGAGCAGATTCATGTATAAATAGAAGCCTTAACGTCAAGATGTTTGTTGTTGTTTTTTTTTGGTGCATAATGTGAGTGGTCAGAACATCTCAGATCAGTTGTTTCTTCTTTCTACGTCAACAACAAACAAACGCCGCTGCAGATTTTAGTCATTAATCAAGTCGGAGTAACTTGGATCAAAATGCATCACCGGACTAATTTATGAATTCTCAGCATTCGGAGGCGAGGGGTGGGCAATTGGCAAACAACGTGAGCCGTCGTCCCCTTGTGCCAAAGGGGTGCATGCACTTCCGTAAGCAGTCTTTCCAAAATGTTACTCTCTCATCGCCCCACCTTTATTTCCTCGGTGCCTCTGATGGGGAAAAAAAACAAACAAACAGCCCTTTGGGGGACCCGGGGGAGGGAAAATGTCTAATTTTCCTCCACCTGCTAACCAATAAAATAGAACTATTTCCTTCCATCAGCGACATCCGATCCCCAGCAAAGACCCGCATCACAGAGGCCACCTTCCCTGAGATCGCAGCATCTCGCCGTCACTTCCCTCAACCCCTGCACAGTCATTTTTGTTCCCTTTCTCGGTCATTATATTTTAAGCTTTCAGTCGTGCTGAGCTCATTTGGTTTCCATTTAGCTGCTCCCATCCTCCTGTCCACACCTCCTAGTAATGGGCTTTTCTTACACCCACAAAAGAACGCTGAACTTGACATCTACTGTACCTTGCGCTGTCAATGGTTGTCGGCAGGCTGACAGACAGCCACGAAAGACAAAAGGTTGCCCCCGCTCAGGCTAATTAGTTCATAGGATAAACATGCATATACTCTCAGAAAAGCAGGGGGTTTTTTTCAGGGGGAGGGGGATCCAAAGCCCCCGCAGGGATGCTTATAGACATACTTTTCAACACCAGACTGGTGATCTTGGCTGTGCTCTGAACACTGAGCAAGTCTTCGAATGGACATACGTGTATTAACTCACATCTTATTCCTGGTAATCGTTTTTTTTTCCCCCTTGAACGATGTACTGTAATTTTTCAAGAATAACAAGATCCTCGCCCCCCCACCCACCCGAAAAAAAAAATGGTTTGGACATAATTCCCTCATGGAACTAAGAACTAATTAGTATTTTCCACACATGTTTTCTTGGCATAGATATGGAAACTAAATACGCTAGCACACTGTCGCAAGTGGCTAACAACTGCCCACATGGTGGCCATGTTGGGGAGGGCGACATTCCCATCAGAAGACAGTGTATGACCAATGAAATAAAATCATAACATGCACATTTCTCAAGAGGTTTTTCCTTTTGTCAACGCCAACGTGTGTGCTCTTAATGGAGAGCATTTGAAAAACGTTGCTTTTCTTGTTGTCCATTCACTTGAAATGCACTGATGATATTGCCCCTTCTAGCTTAGCGTTGCTGTCGGCAGGCTAGTTCCAAAGTGGCATGTCATGGCGACCTATTCATACCCGTGACCCCGAGGGGTGCCAGCCGAAACTGTTAGCAAGGTGAGAGAGATTCTCTCCACACATAACAAAATATGCGTCTGATCAAAGCAATATGCAGGTACATTTTTGAGCATGGATCTCAGCAAATTGGGGCAGCGCATAAAGTACAAAGGCAGCTTTTGAAGGGCATTTTTGGGGGGCATCTAATATGCATGTTTATTCTCAAGACATTACGGTTTGAGATTCGGATAGAATGCGAAAAATAGGGTGGAAAGGATATTGCAAACGCTTGTAAAAGCAGAATGTAAGTTTGTGACCTGTTCAGTGAAATGATTAAAAAGCCCCCCCTCCCACTCCCCCCAAAAAATTGCAAGCCAGGACACCCGAAAAAAGCTGCCAGTGGCACAGGCCGAATACCTGAGCCAGTTTTTGTAAAAAAATGAATGATTACCCCCCCGCCCCCCCCCTCCACCCCCATACATTGAATACAGATACACACATCACAGCACCCCTCACTTGGAGGGAGGCGACACTCCTGCAGAGGGAGTGTGTAGTGGCATAGAATTACCATGAATAATTAAAAGGCTGGTGTGAGCATTCTGGTAGCTCTTTGATTGACTCTGAAAGCCCCGGGAAGAAATTGGCAGATGAGAGCAAAACTGCAAAATAGCCAGCTCTTTGCTCTCAGTTCCTTGCCCAGGATTTGCTGGGCTAAAACCTTGAATCAGCAGTGTGTTACAATGCCCCTTTTTGTGTCTGTCTGCCCCATGGTGGGATCCAAATATAAAAGGCGAGGAAAAAAAGAAAATACCCAAGCTCGCGCTTCTGGAATGTGAGATGACGGGGTTTTCGAGGTTTAACATCTATTTGGGGACATCCGATGGCCTGGAAGCTTTTAATGTGACGTTTCTTTGCACATTCCCCATTCTGGTCCTCGTCGTCACCAACGGCCATTAAAGAGCTTCGAGGAAGAATCCGATTGGTTGCCTGAATTCACTTCTTGGGAGAAAGTCCCACTGGGGGACAGAGAAATATGCCAAGCGCACGGAAAGGAGAGGTCAGTGGGGAGTGGGGCTTGGCGACAGCCCTTCACCTTCCCACAGAGTCCGGACACGGGCGGCATCCCATTACTCATCCATATCAATTTGCCAAGCCAGCACGGCCGACCTTACATATGTGACATGAAGGCCATGGAGTGAAATGACGCTTCGTTTTGGTCAGCTCCAAGTGATGATCTGTAACGCTTTGCAGATTCAACCATTTGACGACCCCGCCCTCATGATTTCTTTTCACCATTTTTCATTTTTATTTAATTTTTGGGTAGGGGAGTGCCCAACAGTGTGAATTAGAAGAGGCCCCTATCTGGCGATGTTGGAATGCACTGATTTTATAGTTGTGTATATGGGTTCCTGTATTTGCTGAAAGCCTCGTACGACTCCAACATGACTGCTCTTGAAATCCTTCTTTTATTAATTGCATTCAAGTGGGGCAGTGGAAAGTGTGTATTTAGGGCCAGCACGTTCTTTTTTTTTTTATAGTTTTTTTACTTGTAAACAGCTATTTGATTGCAAAACAAAAGGTGTACGCATGGACATGCTTGTAAAAAGATTTGACGGATTTGCTCGTGTGTGTCACTGTGACTTCCTCGTCAGTAAGTAGCCTAGTTTGCCATTCAAACAGGCTAGTGTGCGTATGTTGCTTTGAAAGATGTATGTGCCAAGACTTTAAATGTACATTTCAAGCTGGCGGCATTAAAATTGCTCTAACTTTGTCAGTCTCTGAGGAACCTCCATGGACCGTATGCCATTTTAAAGGGAATTACAAGTCGGTTTTCAAATGTATGAACATCACTTTTTGTTTTGACCCATGAGGACCATTTAGCCAGAGCCCATCACAAACACTCTTACAGTGAGATGCACTTGAATGCAACTGAATGTCTTGCTTTCATACACACTGTTGAAAGACTCACAAACTACAAAATCATGAATACTCTACTAAAACTCACTATTGAAATGCTGTCATACCCACTTATAAAAAATAATGACATTTGATAGCTAGCTAGCTGACTGGATGGATAGATAGAGAGATAGAGAGAGAGAGAGAGGTCACTCAACAAAAAGAGTGTTCTGTGCAAATCAGCACCAAGGAAATGTCAGGTAGCTTTCCTACCTTACCGCCTGACCTAAATTTGCCGTTTGATGCCCCTTTGTGCACTCTGAGAAAGATTAAGGGGTTCCAAGGAAAACATCCAGTACGAGTGAGAGGTTAAAGGTTTTCATAATTGCATTGCTGCAAAAGGAGGACCATTAATATGATTGACACCCATCACATCGGTGTGTTATGTATTCTTTTAAACAGAATAGCTTGCAGCCATTTAGTTTCCAGGAATTAGTTTAATGCAACGTAGAGGCGGATTACAGCTAAGGCGCATTAATGGAATAAATGAATATTTATGGGAGTAATAAATTAGCAAAAGGCTTTGCAGCTGAAGCGATCAAGTGTGTGCCTCATATTTCATACTCCAACAAAAAATACAATGGTAGACTTATTGAGTACATTTGGAATGGGGCAGAGGTAGCTAGCTCCCTCTCTTGCCCTGTTGTCTGTCAACGAATGCAGGCTAGTAGAGTTCCTGGCTCATTTGAACCAAATTTCTGCGATAATCAAAATACAGTGGTCACAAATGTTTGATTTCCAGCAAGTTGCGATTCCAAATAGTCCATTTTATGCAACCTCGCCTTGAATTAGTACTATGAATGTGCACTGCTTTGTCTCATTTGTAAATAAGAAAAAAACAAAGTCACGTCTTCGGAATGCTACATTCACACAGCAGGGGTGAGCAGGTTGTGGAAAAAATCTTGTACTGCTGGCCAAAATTCAGATGTGGTAGCCTTCTACGGATCCAGTAAATGTAGGCCTTTATGTGGAGAAACATCCATCCAGCCATTATCTGAACCGCTTTATCTTCACGAGAGTCGCGGGCATGCTGGTGCCTATCCCGGCATCACTCGATGGATGATAGAGAGCTAGCTAGATAGACAGCTAGATAGACAACGAGCTAGATCGACAGCTATCAATCTCTCTATCTATCTATAGATAAATAGATCCTATTTATAGCATCCTACTTGTGAGTCCAGGGCCCTTCGGGAGCGGTGTGATGTTATTACATAAGGCAGACCTGGGCTAGCTTACAGGAAACTTGCATTTATCAAAATTCATGTCATATGCAGCCTTTTCTCTTCCGCAATCAAACAAGTATGAGTGTTGGCTTCTGAAAGCATTGGCATCGTGAGAATTGCCATCACAAGACTTCATTGTCTGCCACTCTGTCAGGATGGAAGTGTGCCAGCGGTACATTTGCTCTAAAGCACTAAGGGAAAACTCTTTGCATCATTTTACATGAACTGACGACAGTTTACACGCACAAATGCTGCTGCATCAACATTTTGAGAGTGATCAGAATGCCTAAGTCTCGTAGCTGCTCCATTTAAATTTCAAAGTCATGTTTTCATTTTTAATATCTGTCCATCCATTTTTCCGATCCACTTATTCTCACAAGGGTTGCGGCGCGTCCTGGAGCCGACCCCAACCGCCTTCGGGCAGCAGGCGGAGGACACCCTGAATCGGTCGCCAGCCAATCGCAGGATTTTTAATATAGTCTTTTGAATGGTTGTGACTTCTGAACACCATGTCATGTTTTTGTCAGTATCGTTTTATTGGTGTAACCTTCTGTCACTTTTTCCATCCCTAAAGAAATGCGATTTGAAGACAATTTGCTCTCTGTAAGCAGGGTCAACATGTTTAGCATCAATCCAAGTTATATCCAGATCTTGCCCAGACTGTCCATTTGGCAACCTTCTTAGTTGTCTTTAATCCCATTTGATATTTTTATATTATGTCTGCCCAATCTCAGCAGAACAGTTTTTTAGTTTACAGTATTGTGCTTATGGGGGATCACATTATTCCCCGCCCCCCTATCATCCATCGTATTCGTGCATATTCTTCTTTTATTTACTTTTTTTAGTCTTCCCTAGTCTCTTTAGTGTGAAACTATAATATACGATTGCGTACACCCTTACTCGCCTTTTCAATCCGTATCGTCAAATTAAATAAATCAAACGTAGTCATGCCAACAATAATACCTGTGTACCCGGATGGAGACAAACAAAAAACAAACATGGTACATACTGTAAGTAAAAACCCAACCGTTTTGAATGCCATGTTTCGATTGCTCTCGGTTACATTGTTAAACAGACTGACAGGATGATTGAACAACAAAAGGTAGAACGACTGATAAAATGGAGGTGTGAAAGCCCCCATACATCACTGTGAATCATATATGCACTTCTTCGGCCGGTAATCAGTCGGCGCGAATGCGGCAGATGAGTCACAATTTTCTACTCCTTTCGATATTAGCCATGACCACTGAAAAGCCCCCTGGCAAAATATACCTTGAAAGTAGCTTCGGAGAGAATGGCAAATGTGTGTGCGTGTTTGAGGGGGAGAAGACTGCGCGATGGGGAAAGGAGGGGAAGAGAGAGAGACAAGGGAAGCAAGGTAGCTAGGCAGTGAAAGTAATGCTTCTGTTTATGGATCGGGGCTATTTTGTACATCAAAGTACACACCAAAAAAAAAAAAAAAGAAGAAGAAATGAGAAAGAGGAGGAAGTAGGGGACCCTGCTGCAGGCCATTCCATTGTCATTGTTTCTCTGAGGTCATGTGGGAGTGCACACTACACGTTTTAATTCTATTTTTCTTTTTTTGTTTCTTTCTTATTTTTTGTGTCTCCGTTTCTCTGCAGTGAAGTCAAACAGTGCCGCTGAAAGTGTTGTTGACATGAGCCTGTAACGTGCACATTGAGCTTCTCTTTGTTGTTTCCATGGATGAAAACCTCAAAGATTGCTCCTTGTCCTGCCTCTCTCCTTTTCTTTTAAAACGCTACGCACGACCCAGCCATCTAAGCCTTTCATAATCATTTTAAAGTAGTCAGTCTTAATCGCGTCATCCCTCCCCTTAATCTCATCATACCTGTTCTTTTAATCTCCTCAGCGAAATGGTCGGATATAGACAGAGGTTTGCTCAAAGTAATTGGAATAGATACTGTGTAAGTTCCAAATGTATATGTTGGCTTTTGTTTCGAGCCAGATATTTGTTTTCAATATTCTGCGCTCATTCGGCTAACGTGCCCTCTGCGTGTAGCCTTGGAGCCGGGACACCTAAAGCCGCCGAGGTTCGCAAGCGTTTGTGGAGGTCGCAAATGTTGACTTCTCGTCACGGTTTGTCAGGGGTCGTTCAAGGTCGCAAACGTTCGCCAACCCCAACAGAGACATTCCAATGTTTTTTCATAACGTGTTCAAAATTTTCCCTTGTGACAAGAAAAACTGGCGGCGTCCACTGAAACTTTTGCCGCACGTCTTTGGGCGTCTTTGCGACCGTTTGGCACCTTGAGAGAACCCTGACAAAAAAAAATTGAGCAAATATTCACAAATGTTCAAATGGGATGCTGCAGCTAAAAACCCCGTTTTGCTGTTTCCGTGTAGATGCCCTCGCAACGTTGTTCAGGTTGAAAAAAAATTGCTGACCTGTAGGTAGCACCGTGTTTGAGTTTCCATCCACGGGCACACTATGCCGAGGCTAGTCGAAATTTGAGAGAGAGGTGGGTCACGCCCTCGACTGCAATATCCGCACAGAAATGTCTCCAAAGATCACGAATGATCATTATGAAATTAATTCAGATCCACACAAAAATTTCACGTGCAAGATGTGTCCTGCGTGCAATATAAGCCTCAGTCCACACTACCACTACTGCTGCTGTTGTTGTGTGTTGTTGAGTTTTGCATTTATTTAACCGTTATTTTATTTTATTCTACTTGATTTTTTTACGAAATGCACTAAGGAGTGGCACCCAAATTCCGTTGTATTCTGTACAATGGCAATAAAGGCGATTCTGATTCTGATTCAAAAATGAAAGGTAAAAAAAAAATAAATCAGTCTCTTAAAACAGTCGCCTATACTATATATAAAACATATGACAAAGCATTAGACATCCATTCGAAGAATGGGAAGCTGTCTTGTGTGATCCAATGTTTTTCTCAACCAACATGATGAAAAATTTTGATGACCTGAAAAAAATTCTTTGCCCTTTACGTAGACAAAATTTGATCAACTCAATGAAAATTGGAATGCCTTTATTTTACGAATTATATATATACGTGTGTGTGTGTGTGTGTGTGTGTGTGTGTGTGTGTGTGTGTGTCACTTCCCCTTCCTTGACACTGTCTGGAATGTCCTTGGAGTCCCCTTGCATGTAGTGGCTTGTGTGTGAGAGCCCGTCCAAAGAGATTTGACAAGGGCCATGCAAGGAGAAGGAAATAAAACGCAAAGAGATGAGGCAAACATTAATCTTGTTAAGTTAAACGCCGACCCCCGCCTCCCGGTGCAGCACCCGCACTCGCTCTTCTCCTCTCCCCAGTTGCCTACCCGGAAAATATGCGGCATTCACAGTGAAAAATCTGCTAATTTCAGACCGCAACTTGGTTTGACTCATGGAGGCTCTGTATTTTTGCCATTACATGCCCCCCACCGCCATTGTCTCTGCTTCACTCTCTGTCACGCTTCCTGGGAGTCCTTCATGTACACACACACACACACACACACACACACACACACATTCAAACGCATTCAATCTTCTGTCTCCATTCCGTTGCCCTCACACACGCATTTATCTCCGTCCTTCATCCTTGCTCTTTCAGTGACCTTGAGATGTATGATGGATGGGGGTCTTGGGTTTAAGTGAGTTTGAAGTTTTAGACTGACACTGATGGACCAAATTGATTATGTTGTACAGTACAATGGAGAGGAAGTGGCCAAAAGACAAACATACAGTCATACAAATTACAGAGGAAAGAAAAAAGGGAGGCGGGCGGGGGGAATGAACTCCACTGTTGGCTGATGTGTAGTTGGACAATGTTTCCCCCTTGTGGTACTGGCAAGCAGGTAGGATTTGACCTGTATTTGTTGTCTGCCTTAAATCCAAACGGAGCAGCTGAGATTGCTGAAAGCTGGCCCAGTTTCCCCCGGGCTGCATCATGACTTTTTCAAAGAAGGCGAAGGAACTGGAATCCATGTTAAATTTCAATCTTTGTCGATCTCCCTGCACTGCTCATTTCGCCCCATTGCTGCTCTTCATTCTCCAGAAAAGCCCCCCCATCATCTCCCTTGAGGAAAAGAGCACTGGCGCTCTTGTGATTCTTTGTCATTTTTTGTAGTTATGAGAGGGCGGCACGCTGAGCAACTGGTTAGCACTCCCACCTCCCAGTGCAGAGGTGCAGGGTTCGGTTCCGGCTCCGGCCTTCCCGTGTGGCGTTTGCATGTTTGCTCCGTGGCTGTGTGGGTTTTCTCCGGGTACTCCGGTTTCCTCCCACATTCCAAAATCATGCATGGCAGATTAATGCAGCACTCCAAATTGTCCTGGTGCGAATGGTTGTTCGTCTCTGCGTGTCCTGCGATTGGTGTTTCTCCCCCCGCCTCGCCTGCTGCCCAAAGACAGCTGGGCTGGGCTCCGGCACGCTCGCGCTCCTCGTGAGGAGTGTAATTATGAGAACCTCAGTTCAGGTTTTGACACGCAGCCGTACATATCCACCTTCTCCAACTAAAAGCAATGCATATTTCGGCAAAATCACATCATACGTACATAAATGAGTTTCATAAATGTGTGTGAAGAAGTTCACACACACACGCTGGAAAGGACTCCCGTTTCCGGAATATTGAATTATCCATCCAAGGAAAGCAAACTGGGAAATCTGCTCTGCCATCACCGCAGATGTTGCACCGCAATCGAGAAAATGGCTCTTAAACCTGAACTTGCCCTGCTCTCGCTTGCTTTTAAGTTTTCAGCGGCACAGCCAACCGGCTCCACCGGCTAATGAGATTATACGTGATCGAGCAGTGAAAAGCCCACATCTCTCCCATATCCGGACCCGTTCCCCTTTTTACGACGCATCATCTGCACCGCCCTTCCTCTTGCGGACAACAGAGGTCAGCCCTCTAAATGCTGACCGCCGCGCTTGAGCGCTACGCGGGTGAAAGAGACAGACGGAGCATAATATGAAGAGACACACAGCTGGTAATGCTGTTACAGAGCAGCACTTTGCTGTTCGTCCCAACGCTTGATATTTATCAAGGGAGAGAAAGAGCTCCGAGTTCTTTCTTTCGAAATGCGCTTTCAACGCTTCTCTTTCCACAGCCGAGGAAACCGCTAGGGAGGTACTGAACGCTTGTCGTCCTCACCGTCCACACCTTTTCTTGGCATTCAGAAGAGACGTCGGTCGATATTTTGGCGTACGATGGCACACAGTACGTCTTCATAATCATGAGCCGCCACTTCTTCAAGTGCCCGTGGTAAAATCTTTGGAACTGGACGACGGACAGAAGGGAGCCACATTGCGAGCTCCCACTTCTGTCACTTGGCAGTCAACAGTTGCCGATCGAGCGTGCGTTCGTGTTCGGCAATGCGTATGCGCGCGCGCGCGGGCATGCGCCTTCCGCCAAATGGCCGAGCATATGGTCACCCCGTGGCGGTATGGAAGCCGTTAATGCCGCGCGGCCCTGAGAGCTTAGCGCCGTGCGCGGCAGTCGTCCTGCAATGGACGGCCGCGCCCGACTCAGCCATTACGCGGCTGGTTTTAAGCTCTTGATGACACTGTGCCATGAAAGACGAAGATTATTCTTCAATTGTGCAAGAGAGATGTGGCAGATTATCTCTGCGCGGAGATCGCTCCTCTACAATAACTGGGTAAGCGGAAGCCTGATAGTTGGCTACACGCAGCCGAAAGCTTTGATTTATTCATGACATCAGAGTATGGCACTTCTTTCGCAGGCTTTCGAAATGGAATGACATTTCAAAAAAAGCAAACAAACAAAACAAACAAAAAAACTCATATCCATGCAAACAAAAAGTAAAATTCAAAAGATACACGGGTAGTTAAATATATGCTCTTCAATTACATGAGAAGGGGGATTAATTCTCTTTTGATGTGTGTTTAAAGAGTAAAACACACACACATGCACACACACAGTACAGAAATGCAGGGTTCGATTCCAGCCTGCGTGGGTTTCCTCCGGGTGCTCCGGGTTCCTCCGACATTCCTAAAACATGTATGGCAGGTTCATGGAACACTCTAAATTGTCCCTAGGAGTGATTGTGAGCGCAAACAGTTCTCCGTCTATGTGTGCCCTGCGATTGGCTGGCTACCGGTTCAGGGGGAGCGTGCCCCGCATCCCTTTTGTGAGGAGAAGAGGATTAGAAAATGGATGGAGGGGTATGTGTATGTGTGTGTGTGTGTGTGTGTGTGTCTATATAAATAAATATATATATATATATATATATATATGTATATATATATATACATATATATATGTATATATGTATATATATACATATATATATGTATATATATATATACATATATATATATATGTATGTGTGTATAGTATAGTGGATATACAATCGATGGTCAACACAGACACATTGAATTTGCCAAGGTTTAACTACAAGATCAACTCCAGCCTCAAGTATTTGTGTTGAATCAATTTCAGGTCAAATAGTCGCCAAATGTTCATTAGGAGATAGACAGGAGTGAGGTGATGAACACGGAAAGGCCAGCGGGAATCGCTGATGAGGGGGCGCAGGGGGTGGGGGGCACGATATCCCTTAGCTAACAGGGAGGAAAGCACCTATTCAAGAACAAGTACAGGAGAATAATTGGAGCACAAGAGCTCGCCTCACATTAGCGGATCGGCGGGCTAAGTGCTCGGCAGGGTGTGGGAGCGCGCACGCAAAGACAATGGAGACGGATTGAGAGAGGTGAACAGATGAGGGGACGGATCGACCTGAAAGTTGATGGATGTTTTTGAAGGTCAGAGCAGTGAAAGTAACATGTCAAAACATTTTACAGCCCTCGAGATGAGTGTTCAGCAAGCTTTGTGTGAGGTCACCGCAACAATTGGAGCCATAATATCGCACAGATGCGGACGCACGTTACCCGGAAATTAAAGGGGCATCTTCAAGCTGTTCAACGGTCATTGACTGGTTAAGGAGCAAGTGCTCCTGTTCTAGGAGAAGAAAGTTATGGTTATTATTCTTCTTATTATTATTTGTTTCTTTAGAAAATCTCTATTTTGGGCAATGAGATGCAAATGTATTTATCTTGATCTCATTGCTGTTTTTAAATGTCAAGAAGAAAAACAATTCTAATCCGGCGCTGTTAAATTTAGTGTGCGTGTCAATCAAAGAGCAAGGCAAAATGAATTTGGAGGAATTTTCGAAGATCAAAAGACTTTGCGTGTCGTGCTTACAGTGTACACTCACACACGGAGGAAACCGTTTGAGCAACAGATCCCACCGCAAATAAAATATGATGCGTATGTTCTGCTTGTGGGCGATATAAATGCACTTCAGTAGCGAATGTTTATTAATACCGGAGACAGTCACGAAAACTTTGTTGAAGTTGAACAGTCGCGACTCAATCAGCCAGCAATTGAAGTACAGAGATATTTTAAACTGACTATGAATTCAGTATATTGTTTTGGTCTTACTTATGTCATCATATTTATTTTCATTTTCTCCTTTTCACGACACCGTTTTTCCCGCTCGCTTTGCGTTCATGTTGCAACGGCACGACCGAATACGACACTGTTTTCCGATACCCGAGTACAATACTCTGCAACATGTTTTCATTGGACTTTTTTTCTTTTGCTGAGAAACCACCTCAAGCTTCCAGTGTTTTTCCTTGATGAATTTACGGGCAGGTTAACAGGCAGTACCGTACTGTAGGTCACACTGTATTACGCACTCGTCTAGGGTGAGGTGCATAACATAAATGGGAAAAAAAATATCACTCTCAGTCCCCATAGGCGTGCAAACGAAGGTTCTACCCCAACACAAGAACGAACTAACTACGAATTCTTGAACAAGAGGAGGCCGAGCGGAGGTGAGCTACGGCTCCGCGGATGACCTTTCAACCTGGCCGCGTGAGTTGTTGGCCAATCAGGAAGGGCCCCTCCCTCGTCTCCCCAGAGATCCTATTAAAGAGATGAACGGTCACTAGCACATACAACACAATAGACAGCAGTGCCCCCCCCCCACCCCCCATTTTGTGCGCGAAGCTGCACGCGGTGTCGTGCGAGTAAAGTACATTCGGACTCAACTGGATTGAGATCAAATGCGACCGAGCGATAGCGTGATATTGATGGCGAGATTCGATAGACTGAGCGAGCGGCCTACCACTCGTGCTTGCTCCTGCTCCCTCTCTATTGTTCTCTCTTTCTTTCTGCTTGGTAAACTCCATCAGCTGTCAGCTCCGACCAAGAGAAATCATGGCAGGCGAGCGAGCACTCAGCCCCCTTGAAAAACAGCACGTGCTCCCCAGCATATCCGTCTTGGAACTGCACAACACTGAAACCGCATATGGTGTCTCATTCTCTTTACTTGCTGCTTGACAACAGACTCACCTTTGTTTCCTGTTCCGACTCTCTCTTATCTTCTACCTTTTGTCCCTTCTCTCTTTTTTTTTTGTTGGTTTGTTATTTTTGTTCATGCCTGGATATTCTCCCTGAGTTGGCATTGCTGGTTTTGAGGTACTCTGGCTTCCCATCACCTCCAAAAGAAATATGATGATTTTTTTTTTAAATTGAAGACTAGCTTTCACTGACGTTTCTCTGTGATGTAAGACAGAATTTTTCAATAAAAACACATTTTGTTACGATGAATAATTCAGTCATCTTGAAATGGCTTTCAAGTCAAAATTTGACATGACCTCCAATTATATTTTTATTACTTTCCACGTAATTGGTCAATTTTGCCCATAAATTTTAAGTTAAGCTTTGGCATTTCAACTACTACCCATCTGTCACTTCCAGTAGAAATGCCCCATCATTGAAGCAGTCCATACGTGCATTTATTGATTATCACACAGTGACCGGTTGACATGTCTCTTGCATGTCATTCAGTCATACATGTTAATTGTTGAGCAAAAAAATAAATAAAAGCAAAACTCAATAAGCGCACTGACTCGCTTTATTTTGTGGCTCCAAGAGGAAAGAAGGTGATTGTGTGAAAATGTTAGAATTGAAACTCAGTGCGGTAATGTTTTGTTTATCTTTGCCCACTCATGAGATAAATCGAGGCATGTGAATAATTTCGCTAGAAAGACACTAAGATTCATATTTATTGAAGTCACACTTTGCATTCTGCCTTGTGAGATTGGAATCTATAAAGTTATTTCAACATGTCAAAAAAGATGGATACGGAGGAGCAAAAACAATCACTCAACGTTCCGGAGCATTTCATCTCTATCTCTGTGTAATTTCCCCGGAGCGAAGGAGACCCATCGGTATCCAGCTTGCAACCCGACTCGTCATTGCGCCAGCGGCCCGCCCGCATTAGCCCTTGTTCCCCAAACACAAAGGATAAGCTTCTGGCTTGCTCCCTCTTGGGCTTTTTTGAAGAGAGCTCGAACAGACTCCACCGGCAGGGCGCAACGCGTCTTTGTAGACTAAACACATTCTCGGCAAAAGTCGGCTCGCTTTAAGTGATCAGACAGCTCAACGCTGTAAAGGCCGCATGCAGACAAAGGACCGTTCACCTTATGGGTCACTGGCTACGTTCCGAAAGGGAACGCCGTGGTCAGGCCTGAGCGGCGGCATTCCAATTCCGTGACAAATTTTCTTCAGATTTGGATTCTGGTTCAAGAAACACTTGTGCAATTGAAACAGGCCCGGACTATATATTACACCCCCCCCCACCCCACCACCCCCACTAAACACACCGTGCTTAACACAGTCACAAGTGGTCTTTCTGTCCGCAACAAAGTATGCTGGGAATGCCAATTCTTGGATGATGACACAAAAACTGCTCATGCTGTAGAAAAGGCCACCGGCTAATTTATTCATGAAGACAAACATGCGATTCTTTATTAAGTGTCACTGACTAATTTGCATGCATTTGTATCATGTTCTCGCTTGAGTTGAGTTCACACAATTTGCACGTGCGCGTTGGCACGTGTGCAAAGTGTGCGAACTCAACGTCGTCATACGTGTTAGCTTGCGCTGTGCACTCCACTGTGAGTTTGTTCAGAAGTGTGCGCCTTTGTAGTGTGTACTTAGTGTACGCTAAGTCGTGTCAGTGTCATGCAAACACAGGGTCAGCCAGAGGTTCTTTTCAGCCCAGTAATTTCCTTTGAGTGTTTTAAGACTGTGGCACCCAACCACCGGTCCGCGGACCGGTGCCGAGCCACAGCCTTTTCTGGTGCCGTGCTGCACACAGACAGACCTGCAAGATGTGAGCATATTTATTCCACCAGACGTGGCGGAAATGCGCGGGACTCAAGCCCCCACTTTGACCAGAATGCAACCGCAGCCACGATTGTGGCTTCTATCCGATGCACCTTATAATGCGGTGCACCCTACATATGAAAATAGGCCAATCATTGAAGGTGCGCCTTATACATTTTCACCGCTGTAACGTTTGCATTTCAAAGTCCCGATTTCACGTCATTCATTTTCCATTTACCGATTTTGCTTACAACGAACGCCTCAATAACGTAAACTTTATTATAACGATTGGATTTTTCCCACAAAATGGTGAAAGGCCTTCGTTACAACAAACCCTGAGAAGCCAACTGCCGTTGCGACCTTGCTTATGAACAAAATGTACAGTCCGGGATTCTCCTTCGTTGCTAAGCAACACTACTGATCGACTCGGTACGTTGTCAAACTTCCAGAGGCACGGCGCACACGGTCTGAAAAGCAAATCTCCTTGTCTGCGAAGGCTGAAATTCTCACTTTCAAAAGCAACCCAGCCGAGACGACCGATTGGCAAAGTCGACGATTTTGGCAATCATCCGTAATGGCGACAAAATCATGGCAGAGTTGGACGCCAACAGATTGAAGGATGACCATATACCGCTTTGGGGGGTGGCACATCCTGAATTGGAGAAGAGGCACTTTTCATTGGCTGACTCAATATTTCCAGATAGGAAATAAAAACACCACAGTTGTTTTTCATTTCATATCTTATAAAATCCTTTTTGTCTTCATTGATACGCGGATTTGTAATTGACACGCTTTCACTGTATTACATGTTTTTACATCTATAAATGTTCATATTGTATTAGACATTGTAGTTGGTGGCCATTTTGTTGGAAATAGTTACAACGAACCACCTTTTGAACGCACAGATTCCCTTTGTCCCCTGAGGTACGTGGTAACGAGGCTCTAATGTACACCTATAAATATACAGTAGTCCAATTCCCACCTCCCATTGGTTAATTATAGCCTCCATTATAATAGTATACTTTACTGTATATAATTATATACAGTGTATATATATATATATATATATATATATATATATATATATATATATATATATATATATATATCTATATATATATAGGGCGGCCCGGTAGTCCAGTGGTTAGCACGTCGGCTTCACAGTGCAGAGGTACCGGGTTCGATTCCAGCTCCGGCCTCCCTGTGTGGAGTTTGCATGTTCTCCCCGGGCCTGCGTGGGTTTTCTCCGGGTGCTCCGGTTTCCTCCCACATTCCAAAAACATGCATGTCAGGCTGATTGGACGCTCTAAAATTGTCCCTAGGTGTGAGTGTGGGCGTGGATGGTTGTTCGTCTCTGTGTGCCCTGTGATTGGCTGGCAACTGATTCAGGGTGTCCCCCGCCTACTGCCCGGAGATGGCTGGGATAGGCTCCAGCACCCCCCGCGACCCTAGTGAGGATCAAGCGGTTCGGAAAATGGATGGATGGATGGATATATATATATATATATATACACACGCACACTCATATACACACACACACACACACACACACACACATACTTTTTTTTGTTTGTTAACAAGAACCCTGCTTCTTGAAAGTGAGCCGTCTGTCGAACTGTGCCAGTGTTTCAGTCTGTGGTTACAGTTTAAACAGGGGAGCAGAAAAAGAAAAATTCAGCATTAACCTGTCAACAGCTTTCAGCAAAGCGACTTATAACCTCAACACAAGTACGGTGGCTCAAAGAGCCAAATGAAGAAAAAAAAGTGCATCAGTTTGAAATTCCCCAGCTTGTTTGGCTTGCCGAGCTGCCTTCATTTGGTCGCGAGCATCCTAGTTGATACTCGACCAGCTTAATCATCGTAAAATATGAGTCAGATCGGCTGCTTGTTTTCCTGGAGGTAAAAGCTAGTAAGTCCGCTTGTAAATACACCCAGAAGAGAGCATATATCCTCAGAGACCAATATTAGCAAAAGTGAGGAAAAAAAAAAAAAGAAAGGCTGCCTTGTTGTGTATGTTGCGCGCAGCCTTTATCTGACAGAATGCCTCGCACGGTTGCGATTGCTTGCCTGGTCCCGGGATTTTTATTCAAGGCGGGGAAGATGATTAAAGCTTCACAAAGCAGAGGTTGGGTGACACTCAAGGTTATTTTGCTTTGTTGTTGTAGCCTATCATCTCCGGCCCGTCGTCGCGGCCATCTCAAAGTGCCGAGAGGCCGACGGCGTCTGAATATCGCAACGAGATCCCGCAGCAGTCGTGTATTCCCGCGGCCGGGTAATACCCTGGGTACAATCCGCGCATTTCTGACATTGCCTCGTAGCATCTTTCATCTTGACATAAGCTGGCATATGCTGAGTGGCTCCACATGTTTATCTTTGTGCAACAAAAGCAAGGCCGAGGCATGTAAGGTAATCACTTCAAAGACCTCTATGCTTGACTCCAGCGTGAGATGCCGCTTTCCTTCTAATCAGTCGTTGACCGTGTGGGTATTATGTGCATTGGAAATGAGTTCACAAGATTTTCACCGACTCGGCGTTGGGCGAGATAAATTGGGTGTTTTCCAGTTCAAGCTGTTATGGAAGAATACACAGAAGCAATCTTTTCAAGGCCAGCCTTTTAATTATCCCAGCCGAGATGCCCAACTTTTTCATGAAAAAACTTGGCAAACTTTTGTGCGCGTTGATGAAACACAGTCGACAAAACATGTTTGTAAAGTATGAATCTGTCCACTGCTGGCTCACAACGATATTAGCACCTCAACCAAAATGTTTGTGGGGGATGGTTTAAAATTTTGTTGCAATACATTTTCATCATGAGTGTGTGTGGGGGTGGGGGGGGGGGTTGCCAAACAAATAGCATTCCTTCCATCTTGGGAGGTAAATAAACATCACGCCTTACTACATCTTTTTGCGTCTCATTTCTAATGTTGCCAGGAAAACAGAGAATGGAACTATCGAGCTATTCATTCGAACTTTTGGCGGGGGGGGAAAAAAAAACCCATTCAAGTCACGGGGGTGTGTTCGAATGGATTTGCTTGACAAAAACGTTGTGACATTTCATTTGTTTTCTCTTGATAACCGAAAAACACCTGTAATCAGATATCCTCAAATTACACTCTTCAAAATGATAATCCATTTAATCTCATGCCGCATGCGCTTGGTAATGTTTCTCTTTCCTCTCTCCAAAAGAAGGAATATGCACAGTCTGTCAAATGGTTTCCCTTTCCCGAGCCTTCCATTTTGGTCATGTACACACATGAGCAAAGTCGGAGATGGAAGACAGATACATGTGGCGGAGTAAGAGCCCCCCCCTCCCCCCACCCGCCCCTCGTTGAGTAATGAAATTAAATGACAGCTCTTGAGCAAGGAGGGATGCTGTGAGAGCGAGCGAGAGTGAGAAAGAGAGCGAGGGGAAGCGAGGTAGGGCGATTGTGTCCAGCCAGGAAATTGAAGCCACGGCAAGCAAATTGAGTTCAGGTCATTTTGGCGGGCAAGAGCCGACCAATCAATTTGGCCTGCTACTCAGTGCCTGTCAGCCTCACAGAAGGACACCTTGGCATCCAATAATAAGAGCACAGCAAACAACCCAAGTCCTGGCTCACTTACTCTAAGCTAACATCTCGCTAGCTATAATTTCTCCTTAGGGGAAACACACCGATGTAAGTCGAGTCTGCTATATGAGCTATATTTGTGCTGATACCAGCTGTCAAGTTAAAAGGTTGGACCCATTTAACTGGGTCGTCTATCTACCGCGTGCATAGTGAGAGACCGCGTTTGCGTTCGTGCAGCTGTGAATCTACTCCTCCTTGCTTTCACGTTTTTAAACTGGCGTTGCATTGGAACCGTAGCCCGTTCCATTCGTCGGCTAATTCACAAACAAATCTTGTCTCGTTCAGCAAGGTGGATGACAGTCCCCCGCGCTGGCAGATCCACAAAGAAAAAAAAAAAGGAACCCAACTTTCTCATGTTTGAACGGTTGAAGTAGAATTAAGCAAGGAAAAGTGCCTTGGGCATTTCGAACGCACGAGGAATTTACTTTCCAAGTTTACAACCCGTCCAGAGGAAGGTAAACAGAATAATGACCAGCAGGGGGAGACAGAACGGGAAGCCTGGCGGTTCGCTGTTAAGCGCCCCGATATCAACTTTACTTATCCACATTCACATATTAATCCTGGATAAACATAAATAACAGAAGCTTTGTTGTCCATTTCCATTTTACTAAAGATATAAAAAAGGTAAAGAGCAAAATGCATCAGGGAGTTGACGGGGACATGTTTTTTTAATCAGTCATGTGTTTGTTTTGCATCGTAGCCTCTGCTAATCTGTGGACATTGACACAACATTCCTGTTAATGAACTAAATTACACAGCAGGAGCACTGTGACGCTACAATGCTGAGGCAACAGGCAAAAAAATAAATAAAAAACAAACCAACAAAACACAAAAACAGTGGAATCAGACAACCCCAAAGGCCTAATTATCTCTGTTGGCTCCCAATTAATCCATTAAGTTGTTCTGGCTCAACTGCAAGACCTGCGGCGCCATTTTCACATCTCAATGTATTGCACCATCAAATAGAGATGCTACAGAGCGTTGTGATGGCTAGCGTGCTAGCCGGTTCTCTGTTTTCAAAATGTCTCCACCTTTATTTTCAATGTAACCGTAAAAAGTGGCAACTGCCTTCAGACGTCCGCAGCAATCTAGCTCGCATTCTACTCACACAAGACCATTTTTATTTTATTTTATTGTCGACGCCTGTACGTTGTTGCGCCTTCACTGGCTTACCTGGATTGACTGTCAGACCTTACCATATGTAAAACTGCACTCATGGTATTGATGACTTTCAAAGCAGCCAATGATTGTTTATTGGATAAGCCGCTGGACTTGTGCGGGATGCTAAGAGGCGCTTCAGGGCCCTCTCGGGTGATGAGATTGACGGCGCTACGGACTGAAGACATTAAGTTTGTTTACACACTGCCAGCGGAGTCGAGTTAGCGCGCGCGAGTGATTGTTTGAATATTGCTCTCATCTCTTGAAACTAATAATCATTGCCGCACACACCCAAAGCCCCAAAGATAGTCTGCCATCCCCATTTACTTCACTTCAAAAATGTTAATGTTGTTCTGTCAAAGATGGTAACAAGGGATGGGGACAGTCCAAAAAAAAACATAAAAAATAGAGGATATCGCTATTTTAAAATTGGGATGAAAGTGGCACTTTGTCTCGCTTGGATTTTTAGGCAGTTTCAAAGACTCCTAAGTGAGCACATGCAAATTTACACACGCACACGCGCACACACACACACACACACACACACTAGTTTGGAGTCTGCGCTCTCAATTATATAGAAAGAGAAGATGTTGCTGCAAAAATGCTGAGTTGTAGTTCATGTTTTGTATCTCAAGGGATTGTTTTCTTCTGGGATGCGTTCAAAATATGTAAAACTGTGCAAGTTTTGCCTCGAGGTATACTTGAATGGAAAACATTATTTCCAGTTATGTGTGATATAATATTATTATTATTTATTTTTTTTATATATATTTCCGGTTCTTTCCATGACGTAAGGGGCACATGTTTGTGCCAGATGTTACTGAGGACATATTTAGGGAGGGGGCGAGTGTGGCAAGTCTGCAGCTTTAGCCAAAGGACAACCCTTTTTTTTAAGCATACTTACAAAAGTAGCTTTTTTTCATGCTATGGTAGCAATAGTTTCTTTTTACTACTTTTAACTTGGGCTTCATTGCTCGAGCTTGCCTTGCCAGGATGTGTTGTGATTATCCCTCCACAGAGTACAATTACCCCTTAGAACTTGGGTGTGTAAAGTGACTCGGTCAGCTATTTCAGCTCCAATAGGGGAAAATTGTGTTAACTGAAGATATTGTCCCTGGGCGGGCCCACACCTAGGACACAGTACCATTCTGTGACGAATTAAATGTAATGCTTCGCTCGCATCAGCAAGACTCATCTTTACAGCTGTCAGTAACAAAACACCAATCAGGTACATGACAACAAATTGCCATCATTCACCTCCCTTACAATTGCAAAGGTTACAACTTACCGTAGTTTGCAATGATCCAACAACAGCCCAAAAAAAAAAACAAAATAATTGAAGAAAGAATAAAATGCAACTCAAATATTCCACCTCATGTCACAAAAGTGAAGGCGGGGCCATTCGACTGACACCGAGGACAACAAGTGAATACTCTTGCACAAAACCTCTTCTGGAACCCTTCCAGCACGACTTTTGACAGGTATTCTTGTGATCGTACATCTATCGCTCCGGTTACGTGAAACACAATGACATCACATTGACCAATTCAGGCACCGAGGAGTAATGACGTCGACGTTGCAAAATTTTGTCCTCATCATTTCTATGGTGGTGAATGATTTCTGATTAAACATGGTTGACTTTCATGATTGTTAGACCCATCGGTTTTCCGAGTTGATCGGGAACGGAAAGAATCCTCTCAACGCACCTCATGCCACAGGACAGTCAGTTCGGGTCAGTCATGGCTGGTGAGGCACTGACAGTAAAACGGCACTTTGCAGTTTGCAAACTGTGAGCAAGTTCTAAAGGAGGCGTTTGCATCCATCAGGGATGGCCATTTGAATTTGCGATAACGAGAAGGACTGCAGCCCGACTTGTCATCTATGCGGTTTTGTACTTTGCTAGTGGAAGAGGCAAAAAAAAAAAAAAAGTATTACTGAGAAAAAAATGTGATGGCTGATAATTTGAGGGATGCCAGCGGCCACATGAAACCGTGGCTCAATTGGTCATTCCTGCAGGATGGCTAACACGAGTATAAAGCATTCCATATTGGAGCCTTGCTCATTTTCGAGTAGGCCCATTTCACTTTCCACCGGCTCCGTGATATCGACCTTTCACAGTCATCACGGATCCTGCCGTGAGTGTGATGTTGCAGCCTGGCAGCTGGCGCGTATGCTCAGAGCACAGTGGCAAGAGCAAAGATCTGGTGGCAATGTCAACAACTTTCCGTGGCGCTTGAAGCATCGGGCACCACATTGATCCCATTAAAAGTAACTAATTTGCAACAGGAGATGAAAAGACCTTCCCCTCTCAAGTGGCAAACCACTTCTATTCATCTAGAACAATCTGAAGTCACGACAAATCTTGAATTTACCTGGTCAGTGTGGGCCACCGATGAGCGCAGTGGTTCATATCAGTGTTAGAAACAAAAACAGGATGTCATGATTCGGTTTGGGACCAACAGGTGGCACTGTAGGGCTCCCCCTGCAGCTGCACACCTGTTGGTCATTAGGTAATTAGTGCTTTAAAAGGACTCCCAGCCCGACCACTCATTGTCGGGTCATTGTTTGCTCTTTGCTACTATCATGTTCGTTTGTTTGCTGTTGCTGTTTCCTACTGTCATGTTTGTTTGTTTGCTCTTCCTTTGCTGCTGTCATGTTTGTTCTGGTAGTGTTTTGGTTATTGATAGTTTTTGTTTAATTCATGGTTTTTGTTTGTTACTTTGGACTTTGTTTTGGATTTAGTTTTCTTTGTTTTAAATACAATTCGTCAAGTTCACCCTGCTCCTCCCTCCTGCCTGCTTTTTGGGGTCCACCACCCCCTCGCAACGTGACACAGGAGATGCCAGAAAAAAAAAATGGATTGCCTTTTGTATTTTCAGCCCTTTAGAAACTACCCCCCTCTCCCGAAAACAAATAAATGTCAATTAAACATAAATACTCTAGCAGTCTGCTAGAGTAGAACTAAATGGAATGATGAAAAAATGGTCATCGCGGTTGAAGAAGTTCATAACACAACTCCATCTGAATGCCCAAAAAAATCAAATCAAATTCAACAGATGCACATTATTTATTCATAACTAAGGTTGTCTTCTTTCATCTTAGGCAGCTGCCTGAGGCCCAGCCTCTCCTTTCTCAAGAACACTTTGAAACAGCATTTTATGCCTTCGTCACATTTCGGCTGGATTACTGTCATGCACTTGACTTTGGAGTCAGCCAATCCTCCACGAAGCGTCTCCAGTTGGTCCAGAATGCTGCTGCTCGCCTCTTGTTACTCGTAAGAGGGAGCACATAACTCTTACTTTGGCATCCCTTCACTGGCTCCCTGGCCTTTTCACTCTCTGGTGAGGAAAATCTAGTCGTTATACTGAAGTTTACGTTATCAAGGTGTTCGTTGCAAGCAAAATCGGCAAATGGAAAATGAATGACGTGAAATCGGGACTTTGAAATGCGAACATCATAGCGATGAACACGGGGTACGTTAAAAAGAGGTTCAACCGTAACACCACCTCCCCATTGAAGGCTCATCACGTGACAGGCACAAAAACGCTCTGCTGCCAAATGAAGTTAAACTATCTTGACGTTGCAATTGCATCTCATAGTTTGCCAAGTGATTGCGCACTATGCACTGTACCGCCATGGGTAACAAACGCATCGTGTGGACATGAATGCAGAAATATGCCGAGCCCGTTTTTAGCGGTTTTGTTCGTCGGCACCTCCGCACTGTTGTCAACAGTCGCTTGACTGGCAAATTCTCTTCTCAACGTGAAAGAGTCACACGGAGAAGAACTGCTGTCTGTGGCGCTTTGCGGCTGTCTATGCCAGCGGAGGGTGGTGCCAATGAATGAATCAGACGAGGCTAACGTGTAGCTGACGCTCTGTGGCACTTCAACAGATTTTCACAGCCCCGCTTCAGGCGCGCAGAGCGGGTTGCACTACTCCAATCTCGCAGTTCTCACTAACCTGAAGTCAGCTTTATTTAACGACAGACCAAATTTAGAGTGAAGGTGGGGAGCTAGCAGTAGTGAGATGTTCACTTCGCCAGAAAAAGGAAATGTGACTTCTCGGTGAAGGGAAAGCACAGTCGATGGGGAACTCAAGCTGTGGATGGTTATAAAACAAAACAAACAAAAAAAAAAACAGGGATAAGTCAAGTCAAGTCAAGTCAACAGTATTTATAGAGCACTTTCAAACAGCCATCGCTGCATACAAAGTGCTGTACATGGAGCAATTTAACATGCACAATAAACAGTAAGACAAATAGGTTATAAAGGCGGTAGAAAGCACCAAACAGTAAAACCAAGAACAAATCTAAGTCATGCTGAGTCGAATGCCAAAGAATACAAGTGAGTTTTGAGGAGGGTTTTGAAGATGGGCAGCGAGGAGGCTTGCCGAATGTTCAGTGGGAGGTCATTCCAGAGAGAGGGACCAGCAACAGAAAAGGCTCCATCCCCTCTGAGCCTCAGTTTAGTTCTTGGTACTTCTAATAAAGTCTGGTCCACAGACCTGAGGCGCCGGGCAGGTGCGTAGGGGCGGATGAGCTCAGAGAGGTAAGGTGGCGCGAGATTATTCAGAGATTTGAAAACAAATAAGAGGATCTTGAAAATAACTCTAAAATGAATGGGGAGCCAGTGAAGGGATGCCAGAGTAGGAGTTATGTGCTCCCACTTACGAGTACCAGTCAAGAGGCGAGCAGCGGCATTCTGGACCAGCTGAAGGCGCTTAATGGAGGACTGGCTGACTCCAAAGTAAAGGGCATTGCAGTAATCGAGCCGGGATGTGACAAAGGCATGAATTACTGTCTCAAAATGTTCATGTGAGAGGAGAGGTTTTATTTTGGCCAGCTGTCGAAGGTGAAAGAAGCTGGATTTAACAACGGCACCAATTTGCAGATCGAGTTTGAAATCACTGTCGAGTTTAAGGCCCAAGTTTGAGACTGTTGACTTAAGATAAGGAGACAGGGGGCCCAAGTCTACAGGATGGAATGTACAAGGGCCACTGGGTCCAAACAATATCACCTCTGTCTTCTATTCATTGAATCTCAAGAAATTTTGTGCCATCCAGGTTTTGATTTCTTCCAGACAGGATAGGAGTGGCCTTAATGAGAAGGCGTCTTTCTTGCTCAGTGGGACATAGATCTGACAGTCATCTGCATAGCAGTGGAAGGGAATACCATGTTTCCTTAAGATGGAACCCAATAGGAGCAGATACAGTTAAGCATTTTTCGGAATCAGAAATGCATCAATGCAGTCAAATGATGACACCACAATACTCACAATCTATATCTATATCTATATATAGATATAGCTAGATAGATAGATAGATAGAAAATAAAAAAAAAAACCTTTGAACTAAAGACATATCTGAAGTTCATCAGCTGCTTTGGTACATGGTGACGGAAGAGTGAAGAACTTCTTTGCCTGTTCCTGGGTTACGTCATCATATTGCCATGGCACACTTCCTGCCCAAAGACAATGCTCACACTTTCACAGCTTTCTTTCAACCCTTCCCAACCATGTCTTTCGTAGTCCAGACATTTCATGCAAGCTTCACTGACGACATCGCTGATATTTGCTTTTAGCAAAGTCAAGCAAAATGAATGAATGAATCCTTCAGGCAGTAGGCATTGCTTTTATAAATGCTGCCTAAAACTTTGGACTGAAGTCACAAGATGACAAGAAAAAAAAACCCAAAAAACATCATGGCGATAATCCGCAAATTAATAACATTTATTTTGGAGGCGGTGTCTTCTGCACTGTAAAAAGGGGGGAAAAAATGAAGTTTCAAGATGATTCATGAATCAGTTGTTGTATTTTTTGGACTCCTCTGGTTAGTTTATTTAATGGAAAGTCAGTGCCCTTTCAGCTCTACGTTGAACAGAGAGGAGTTTAAAAAAAACATCTTCAAGATTAAATTTGTCATCACTGCTTTTTGCTCTTGAAACTGCACGCAACCATGTGATTACTGCTTGATCCATTTTCAGGTTGCAAGGAGTTTGGGCCCATCCGACTTGACTTTTAGACTTAAGAGGCTCGGTAGACCTTTGTACTGAAGGAGAAACAAACAACATTCCATAATTACACATCCAGCTTAGGGACATTTGGGTTTTCCAATAAATCTCCACCAACTGCGTGGAAGGGAAGGCGCATGAGGGCAAATGTTTCACAAAAAGGCTGCAGCTGCCCAGGGAAGGAAATACATTGTTGATCCAATAAAAGACTCGGATTTGCCATAGCTTGGGACAAGAAATTATACACGGGTCAATAAATCACCGCATCTCATTCCCGTGCTGTCGTTTTATCGCTCGCATTACTCTTTTGGGCTGTACTCATCATCCTCATTTTCCAACTTTGGCAGATGACTCAGATAAGCAGGCCCAGCTCAGTAAAATTGAGAATGAATTTTGGACGAGCACTCATGTTGGCAGAAAGACTTCTTGAGGCAAGCTCATCAAATGAGGATGTGTGCAAAGGTAAAGTGTACTCATCTGAATGTTTGTAGCATTTATATATTTTTTCCTCTTAATGAAAAACAAAATGCACAAATGGCTCAATTATGATTATTTTTATTTTAAACAACCTGTATTGAGACTGGGCAAAGTACACAAATACACTCACAGGGACATATTTTTCAAAACGTAAGGGCGATGACTTCACTTTGAGACGTGGAAGGCTGCAAAGTTTGCCACAGGAAAGGCAGTCAGAGAAGAATGAGTCAATGTTTGAGTCAAAATCCAAAACAGGCAAGACTGATTCAACTGTCACTTTGAATGAACGTTTCTTCTAAATAAATAAGGCTGGAGCAAGATGAGCATTTTTCAACATTTCATTGTTTTTGGTTTGTTTGAGCCCCAAGTCAATAGACACGTAGTTCCAAAGATGGCCAGCAGATGGCAGAGCACCTTTGGTCTTCGGGGAAATGGGGAAAGAAAGGGAGAGATGGAAAGAGGTCTTTTTGTGTGCGTTCTACTCTCCCGGGTGACTGATCTCCCTTAGTGGTGTGATTGTGAGAACACACTCGTGGGATGTGTTCTCTCACTGCAGGCGTCAGACTGCTGCGAGATCAGATTATTTGTGGGGGTGAGGAGGTTGCAGTCTTCTGGGTGTGCAATTGTGCGCGTCTGTGCATTTACATTCTGCTCAGTGTGTGTGCTTCTCGACTGAGGATCGCACCGTTTTCCTGAAACACAATACCGCACAGAAGTTGTTGTTGTTGTTTTTTTTTTATTATAGTTTTTTAATTAAACACTGCACTCCATGTGGTCAAACTCAGGAGCAAAATGAGTGCGCAGAAACATCACGACTTGTTTACTGTCACATCAAGCGGCCCTTTAGTTTGATCGTAGTGACCAAACCTTTTTCCTGAACAGGTCCGTTCAGGAAAGAACGAAAGGCTGAAAGAAAAAAAAAAAGCCTGTGATGCATTGCATTTTCAGTCTGCTTTAAACACAGGCTGCGCCTTTGAAAGTCAATATTCCATTTCAGTTTAAAGGGCTACTTGTTAGTTCTTGAATTTAATATGAAAAGCCAAGCTCCGAATCAATGGACCCCATGCAGTATAAATTCATTTGCAATGCAACCGACTACATTTATAGGCCAATCTTAGATTTAGAGCTACAATGGTTTCGTAGCAGGCTAAGATGCCTTATACTGTTGGAGGATTTTTGTTGACTTGGATGACGTATGCCAAACTGGCCTTTGATTTTACCTATTAAATTCTGTACAGTTTGCTTTGCAAACAACATGCAAGGACAAATGCAAGTCCTCATCATTTGCAAGCTTTTGACAGAGTGTTTGTGTCGAGTGTGTTTGGACAGGGAGATGATTTTATTTAAAAAAACAAACAAACAAACAAACACAAGCAGATAATAAGAGTTAGCCGGCGTGATAAGCCATAATATCTTGTAAACTGGCAGCAGGGACAGTTAAAGCTGGTCTTACGCTAATATTATTACAAGCGACTCTCGGCAAGCCGGAATGCAGAAATGCTTCCAAACGCGCATTCGGCCACGTCCCGCAGATGGAATCAATTCACACATTGGCAAGTCTCAAGTCGTAACGTTCAAGTCTGAAGCCGTTCCCAAGTCAGTTTGACTTGGGCGAGTCCAGTCCCGTCCTGCGATGAGTCAGATCACAGGCTAAGCAGCGGTATGTGCTCTTCATCAAGATTCTGTCTTGGTCAAAGTGGTCAAATAATAACAGCCACCAATGTAGCTTACGTGCCCGATGAATTATATTCGAGAGTAATTCAACATTTGATGAAGATTCATTTTAAACAGTGTTATTCTCCTGGACAACAAATGTAGAATAAAATAAAATAGCACCGTGAACTACAAAGAAATGGACCGATGAGGAATAATTAAAAACGCTTATAATGTACCAAAGGCATGAGCGCCATTGCTACTTGCAAATGTGACACGATTGATTTCTGCTTCCATCCGGTGGCTGCTGGCTAGCGATTAAACCGCTAATGCCGACGTGGTCAGGCTGTTCAAATGACACTCACATTTTTTGCTACTTGTTGAAATAATTCAACGGGTTTCTCGTATGGCCTCGTTTTTGACGATGTAGCACGCACAATAGCTTCCTCCTTCACGTCGCTGCGGACGAACTTCTCTTGCCAAAGCCGCTTCATCTGCGGAAATCATGTCTGCCCGGCAGCTGCGCGTTTGGATGGACGTTTTGTCCATTTGTTACCGTTACTTTCTGTTAACCGCTTCTTCTTTCATTTATTGGCGGACAACAAAGACAGAATCATGACACTGTTAACAGCCCTCCATTTCAAATGTAATTTCCTTCTCAATTTCCCCGTCAGGGTTGACACGCTAATGATTAGCACGTCTGCCTTACAGTGCAGCGCTCCAGGGTTTGATTCCGGCTCCGGCATTCCTGTGTGGAGTTGGCATTTTCTCCCCGTGCCTGGGTGGGTTTTCTCCGGGTACTCTGCTTTCCTCCAGAATTGCACCTCGGCACTGTGTCTCTCTCTCTCTCTCTCTCTCGGACGAGATGCACTTCTTGTTAATGAGAGGATTGCAAAGATTTGGCAAGCAAGGTACAATGGTCCACACACTGAGTAGTTTCCACCCACCTCCATTTCCATCCTCGCTTTTCCATCCCCTCTTCTCCGCTTTAGTGTACCCATAAATACATCCATCCATTATTCACATCCATCACGACAGAAGTATTTGAATCTGAAGGAAACAATCTCTCTCTTTGCAAGATGCCTCCCACCCTCCCCCCCCCCAACCCCCTCTCTCCTCCACTCACACAGACCCCCCCTTTCCACATTCTTGTTTCTGTTATGAGACACCTTTTTGGTTTAATTGAACAACTGCATGTTCTTGGAGCAATTTTAAATATATAACGAGGTCATTTGCATGAGACTGCAGATTGGGTGACCTTTACTTTTGCCAATAATGAGTGTAAAAGCTGTGGCTGTCTGTCATCAACAATGATGTGGCACGAACACCTCCCCGTGACAATGAAAGGTTAGCTGGAGGCTCGCGTCTGGATTTAGGAAAAAGCCTGAGGAAAATGTCATTAGAGCTGGTGGGGGGGGGGAGACAATCGAAATTAGTCATTGAAATTCAATCAGGTGGGCTTTGAAGATCGAGTGCGTGGGTGCGCGTGGGCGCCCGCAAACCAATAATCGCAGAGTTTACAAGTCATGTCTGTAGAACAAATTGCTTTTCTCCACACGAGTGTCAAATGTTTTGTTCGGTCCGCTTTGCTGTGGTAAAAATCAAATCAAAGTGACAACACTCAACCATTTCGGCAGCAAAACTCATGTGATAAAACATTGCCACTAATACCACAAAGAGATCGTCTTTATGTTAAATGTATGACATATCACTGAAGAGATCATCACACGGTTTCAACTCTTCACCTCTTTGTATTATTTTCCTCACGATGTGTAATTTGCTTGCTGTTATGGGTTGTCATTGTGCAGTGAAACGTGACCGTTTAGCGTACGGTGAGGCCCCTCACGACACTTAACAGCAAATCTGAGGCGAAAACGTTCTCAAAATCGCATCTTAAGTCCTTACTCTAATGAGTCTAAATGAGTCGATGGCCAAATCCGAGGCGGTGTCTCACAAACTTCAGCGCTGTGAAGTAGCGAGCACTCGTTTCGATTAATTTCATGATTAAAAAAAAAAAAAAAAAAAAAAGCGCGACGCAGAGCATTAACATGCCAGGCTCTGTTCTGTGCTCTTGGTTCTAGTCGCAGCGGCGCGTCACGTTTCACCTGCCGGACGGCTCCCAGGAGAGCTGCAGTGACAGCGGTCTGGGGGAGCACGAGCCCGTAGGCAGTGGCGCCCTCCTCACACAACCTCTCCCTCTGGTGCAGGCGCAAGACGACCTCTACGAGCAGGCCTCCCCCGACAAGAGAACCGAAGCAGACGGCAACTCCGATCCCAACTCCGGTGAGTTTGGTCATTTTGTTTTTCCATCTTTCAAAAAAGTCAATCATGAAACACCTTGAGAGTGAAAGAATGACGTTGTGAAGAAAAACAAGTGATCAAATATCATTTCATTTGGAGTCATCCAGCCGCTCAAGTGGGTTTCTCGCGTATACATGAGCAGGTCATTCATTTCTCGGTTAATCATCCAGACATGTTGGCGCTTCCCAAGAGCAAACCTGGGCCTCCCGAAGGCTCTTCACCTATTTGTTAAACTCATTGGATTTATTTAGAGATGATTTCCCAGTTGGAAGTCTTGCTGCTCTCAAGATGTTAACGTGCCACTATTTCTGGTTGGGGGATGTACATCGCCGACCCACTTTTCTCATTTTATCATTCAGTGGCAAGCGCACCGCCCCGAGGTCGGCGCCAGGTTGGGTTGCGAGGGCGGACCGGCCGGCGCCACATAAATACGGGCGGCAAGAGAAAAACGGCGGGTGATCTCTGACAGAATCGCGGCCGATCTTTTCGCAGCTGACAGATGAACGAAAGCGAGCGCCGCGTTGGCCTAATTGACTCTGAAATTGTTTTTGAAGAGTATCTGATGATTTCAAACGTGGGATCCGTCCATGGTTTCTATCGCTCTGGTTTTTTGATGAGCCGGATAAATAGAATGTACAGAGGTTCATAATGAGTTCAGTTGTTCTGCTCGCGCCCGTGCCGCGTCTCTCTGTGAGGTGGAGAAATGTTTACTCGTTGTCATGTCCAAAGTTTGACGTGTGCAGCCGCTCCTCCTCCATGCAATAGATAGAACCATAGTGCGCCCCGAGTTGGTTTATGTTTCATCCAACCCTCGCGGTTCGGTCTCTACGCACGCACCATTTAGGCGTTTGCACATTCAACCTGTGAAATAAAAATGAATAAATAACGACGATGGGGATAATGTTTTCACTTTTGTGGAGGTGGCTTTCCCTCATAAAAGCTGACATTTTATGTCAATAAATTGCAAAATATGGTGCTGGTTGCGCTTATATTTTCATATATTTTTTGAAGTGGACAAAAGTAGAGCTGTGCATATCAATTTTGGTGACGATTGGTCACCATTTTGGGACACTAGGTGACACCAAAACGTGACAAAGCAACAATATGTGGTTGCACTGTGGTTGAGAGGAAAGACTTTTCATCTGTGCTGTCTGTTGCACATAGAGCATATTTGACATTAAAGCTGACTTGACTTGACTTGACTCAATGCTTGCCTCTTCCTCCCTTCAATGATTTAAGATCAGATTAAAAAAAAAAAAAAAGAAAACAGGCCAGGCCCCCCCAAAAATGGTTGTCATTAAGATGTGCTGGACAGAGAATGAATGAATGAAACAAAAACCAGCATTAAATCACAACTGAGTTTAAATGAGACGGGTGGGGGTTGGGGGGGGGGGGGTGACATCATTTTTGCACACTGACATTTTATATCAGCGCCAATGTTCAACCCTACAGGCAGAATACACACATCTCACATTTTCAAAACTGACCTCTCAGTAGTCACCGAATGAATAGAAACTCTTGTCGACTCCCTCCCACTACAAGGACATCAACAGCATCTTAAGAACAAGAAGGACACAAGAAACTCAATAGATCACTTGGTTAATGATTCCGAGCTGGTTGAATACAAGTGCAGGTAAAAAGCTGAGTAAATGACACAATGGCCTAACACTGTGACACTTTCAAGCTAATTGACGTCTTTGTTAACAGAATCAAGGCTTTTTTTTTTAAACGACAGACATAAACAATAAATGTCAGTCCTCCTAGAATCCCACATGACAAAGATATATCCTGCAGCGTCATAATATCGACATGGATATATAAACAGATCCTAAAAATAAAACCCCCCAAAAAACCACAACAGACATGAATTTATTACACCAAACGTTAATCAAATAGACCTTTGCCAAGAAAATGTGCGCATGCTTGATGATCAATAAAACAGCTTAAAGCATTTTTACTCCGTCCATAGCCGCATCCGAAAAGTCATTCGGAGTTTAATGATGCTGGGAAGCGAGCCAAACAAAATGAGTGAATGTGGAATTTTACAGGGTTAAATGGCCACCGGATGGCAAATCGCTATTGGCGAGACACCACCAATGTTTCCACCCGGCAATCATAAACTTACTTTTCTATTAAGTTGCCACAAATTGAGTCTTGGGATGACAGAGTTAGAAAGTAGACTTTCTTTTACATTTTAAAGTGTAACGCCGACGTGAATAGACCGGGACAGTTACACTGTCACCTCCGTGTTTATCTGTAAGAAAATGTAACAGACAGAGGAAACCCTTTTTTTTTTTCTCAAATGCATACATAACATGGACAACATACGGAGGCAACAAAAAAACCCCCATCTTATCTCAGCCCGGAATGCAATACAGGTTCCACGGTATTTCAGCAATTTTTTTTTTTTTTATGTTCTGAGGAAAACACTGCATCCATTCATCCATAATTAATCATACAGTATTTACAGTGAACCCAGAGTTGAGTCAGCAGGCTGCATCTCGATCTCCACTTTAGCTAAGACGCAACGGGGAGGAGGATGCGCCGTGTCACTTTCTTGCACGCACAGGCTACTTTTCAAGTGGAATATCTGCACTCATGTCTCGTCTTGTAATTTCAGTTTGAACATAAATAACACCCATGCGCACACTACGGTATGAAAATACATCCATTCATCCATCCATCCGCTCCTCATGAGAGTGGCGGGCGTGCTATCCTCACCGTCTTCGGGCAGTAGGCGCGGGGACACCCTGAACCGGTAGCCAGCCAATCGCAGGGCACACGGAGACAAACGTTTACACTCACAGTCACAGCTCGGGACAATGTCGAATGTTCCATGAACCTGCCACACGTGTTTTTGGAATGTGGGAGGAAACCCGAATATCTGGAGAAAACCCACACGGGAAGGCTGGAGCCGGAATCGAACCCTGCACCTCTGCACTGTGAGGCGGACGTGCTAACCAGTCGACGACCACGCCACCCTATGAAAATACAGATGACTGATATAGTCGAACCCTTAGCAGGAGGCCTCAGCAGTAGCTATTATCGTCAAAAGTGGGTGGCGATCTTGAGATGTTGATTGTGTGCGTGTGTGTGTCCTAAATACCAAAGACTTGCCAGACTCACGACATAAAAAACTTTAAAAAAAGACTACATTTAGCATTTGTTACTATGGGAGAAGACGTGTAGCGGAGGGGTAAGAGGGTAACTACTCACCTAGCCTGTATTGCTGTGCTCCCACTGATTATTACAATTTGCATATTGCAGTATGCGGTGAAGTGAAGCCACTTGAGGATGAGTGACGCTAACATTTCAAAATACTTGCATGAGGTACGCGCAGAGACAACGAGGTGACCGAAACGGTGCAGCGGGAGAGTGGCGATAAGTGGTCAAGTTGGGTGGTCAAGTAGCATCTTGCTAGCCATGAGAAGCCGATAATGCGCTTGTTCGAAAAGGGTGTTTGTTAAAAAAAAAACATGCAAACCACAATGGCCACTCGTGACATGAATGGTTCAGACCCGTCACTACAAGTCATGTGTCATCAGATTTACTATAGTAGTTAACTGAAAAACATGCACCTAATGTCTCTCTCTGAGAGAAAGACTGATGGTCGACAGTGAACAGAAACTAATTTTGTGAAGCAGAAAAATCTGCATTTCATCATTCACTTTTCGCATAATACCAAGTATCAGTTTAATGAGAATCATTTGTTAGTCATCGCGCAAATGTTTGAAATGCAAAGTGGACACATTGCTTCTTTTCTTTTTTTTTTTTGCTCCTCTACTTGCTCACTTGTACCTCTCGTTCGGGTCCAAGGTTTCAAACTTGGAGCTGTTGAATGCTTTGATTTTTTTACTCAAGTCTACTTGCACTCAGCACTTTTCATGTGGCATACAAATGTCACCTGTGCGTCATTAAAGGACCAAAAAGCTGTATTTTGTGATTATACTCTTTACAATTCACAAGATAATTTAACCATGGGATATGTTTTTTTGGTTTATTTGTTTGTTTGTTTTTTATGTAAATGCATTCCAAAAACATGGTCGCAGACAAAAGGCTGATGTTTTCTTGCGTCTAGCTGGCCAGGGAGTCGGACATTTCAATAAAGTCATGGCAACGGTATTAAACAGACACAAAAGAGCTCGACCCTTGCATGTTCACGGTTTCAAATTCGTAAATTCCCCTATTCCCAGATTGTAATTTGGCAAAAAAAAAAAAAAAGTTTATTTATTTCATCCATCCATCCAATTTCTTATCCGCTGATCATCAGGGGGTGTTGGGCGTGCTGGAGCCTATCCCAGCCGTCTTCGGCCAGTAGGCGGGGTCTTCCCCAACTTGTCGCCAGCCAATCGCAGGACACACAGAGACGAACAACCGTTTGCTTTGGAGTGTCCCATCAACCTGTCAGAAATCGGATTACCCGGATAAAACCCACACAGGCACAGGGAGAGCAAGCAAACGCCGCACAGGCCAGAGCCAGAATCCAACCCTGCACCTCTGCACTGCGAGGCAGACATGCTAACCAGTTGACCACCGTGTTGACAAGTTTATTTATTTATTTGATGCCTATTTACTTTTTCATCTTCATTGCAAAAATACTTTCTGTAGCGGGGATCCCTAACCGCTGGGCTGCAAACTTGTATTCTGCCCCAAACAATTTGGTATTGGGCTGCAGCACAAGTCTCTTCTCCCACCAACGGTCCAACACCGAGTGGTTGGTGTGGCGGGCCTTTTAAAAGAAAAAGCTCATGACATGATGACCAACAGGTGCGACGCTGGAGGACAAGCTCCTCTAATGCCACCAATAAAAGGACAAGTGAAAAAGAGAAACACTACTTGGAGCTGTCTCCATAATAGTTAAGGTATTTATTGTCCTTATTTTTAATTTTATTCTTTCCGAGACAACAAATGGTTTATGCAACCAAAGTTTCATCCCAACGACCAAATCACAGACCTCTCAGCAGCCAAATTGGATTTGTGATTGACAGTATGAGTGGCTAGAGGAGATTTGCAACGCCCAAGCCTCTGTTGGCTCGCGACAGGAAATACGGCCTCAGGAACAGCGGCTCAGTGGAACATCGTAAAACTGGGTGGTCGTGTTGTCGTTTGACTAATTGTATCAACCCGCCCCCCCAAAAAAAAACATTGCTGTCCAACCAAAACTGCAAAATGAGCTTTCCTGTCATTGTCACTGTAATATACAGTCCAATAAAATTTAGTATTTTATCCTAATTGTTGATTTCCAATTGAAATGTGAAAGGTGCAATGGAATTATTTGGAGAGTATGTGGTAAAAAAAAAATAATAATAAATTACTAAATAAAATACCCGCTCCCCACTCATACAGGGAAGCGGCTTGAAATCCACTTCAATGTTTCTTTTTAGAATGTTGTTTCAGAAAATGGGATCATACTGATTTTGGGATACTCGTTGAGACAAAAGTGTCGACACGTCTGAAATTCTGAACTCCTTCCCAGCAGCCATGTTGTTATTGTAGTTCACACGTCTTTTGACAATCGAGGATGAACAAAAACAGGCTGTCACTTTGGCAGCCGTGCGACCCCATGCAGCAAAATTACTGTACGAGTGTACTACTGATACTTTTTGGAGGATTCATGTTTATATTGAAAGACAATTCAAGAACAGCCAATCATGAAAAAAAAACAAAAAAAACAAAACCAAACATTGTGGATTTATTTATTTATTTATTTTTTTCTTGTATAATTTTTCATTTGGCCTGACAGATTTTCCTTTCAGAAAAGAAAATGAATATAATTATATTAATTTTGGGAGGTATCATTTTGACAGAATCAATGTCCGAACTCCCTACGAACCGCACCACGTGTTCAGAAGATCGGAGCGGGACCATGGCCAGAGTTGCTCAGGCCCTCGCCCCGAGTCTGTGGAAGGGCGGCACGCATTCATATATCGGGAAGCGGTGTTCATCTCTCCTCGCTATTGGAAAAGCGGGCCTCTGTAAATATGTTGCCCTAGGATACAATGGGCTTTAAAGGATTTCTGTCTCCAAAGAGAAATTAGACAGGTGCTTGAGAAGTGAACTAAATGGAAATGCTTGCTGGAGCATGCAGGGGAAGCGGGGTGCTGCTGTCAACCAATAAACATCGTCTCAAACTCGCCTCAGTCATTATCGCCAGAGTCAGTGCCAACAGCTTGGGTGAGCAGACGGGGGCCTGATGAAGAGCATCCTCTAAGATGATTAGTCACAGTAAGGAGAAGAACGTTCCCAGGAATGTGGAATTACAGGCAACTCTTTGGTCCCTGCTAAAGTTGCAAAACAGAGCGATCAGCCAGTACTAAATAGTCATTTCATCAGTTGCAATTAACAATTTTAGAATTTAACTGTAGACTCTGAGTTGAGTCGATAATAGATAGATAGATATTTTTGAGCCAACAATCACTGTGAATATAATGTGCGTTTTCTAGTAAATTCATGACAGATTGTTATTCGCTCTTCATCCACTGTAAATAGAATCACCAACAGTATTTTGTGTTGGGCAAATAACCTAATTGCATAGTTTGCGCAAGATGATCACATTCTCTCGATGCGAATGTGTTTGGGATTGGACAAAAGTAGCCATCAGGAGAAAGCATTTTTTTTGCTTCACGGGGCATAGATCTGACTGTTACCCATGTAGCAGTGGAAGGAAATAGCATGTTTTACCAGGATGGAACCTGGCGGCAGCAAATACCAGGAATACAGCAGGGGCCCCAAAATAGAGCCCTGTGGATCACCATACAATAAAATTGAGAAGTGCTGGTACTCCATACTGGTGCGTACCGGTACACGGTCTCCTTATATTTGTGGTAGTGTTGTACTCAAGACCACACAATTCGGAGCAGTTTTTCTCTTTATTTTCAATTTCCTTTAAAAACATTTGACAGCCAAAACAGTGTTTGCATTGTTTTAGGGTTTTTATTTTCAAAGCACGGCATCCACAGGTTTTCCAATCTTAACACTTTTATTGGAAGTCGAGTTTGAGATAGCTAGGAGACCTTGAAAATGTGGTCTCTCGAACAAGTACAGTCTCGAGTGTTACAACACAAAACTTGGTGGTACCACAATTCATGCTATATTAATGTTGAACATTTATTGTCACGGCAAAGCAAGAAATCCAAAGGGTGCGCATGGGAAACAATATCTTATCTGGGTAACCAAAGTTCCATTTACGCTGGGCTCCTTCCACTTGTCAAAGTTGTTTTTATTTGCAAAGAACTACATTGCTTCATACATTATCCTTCACGTCGATGAATTTATCTCAGCGGCGCAGACGCTGCCGTACAAAATAATCCTCTGTTATTTGTTTGCAGACCATTTTAAAAGTGGTGATCAAGAAAAAGAGCAGAGAAGCTGAACCACGTGCTTGCGTGCGTTCACTGATGCTAATCTGCGACTATTTCGGTTGCAGCACCCCACCCAGAATTTGTTGTGAGAACTGTGCTTCAAAATGAGTTCATTCAAAAGATGAATTTTCATGCGGATGGTCCATTCGTCCATCCGTTTTCCGAGCATCTTATCCTCTTGAGGGCCGCGGTCGTACCGGAGCCGATCCCAGCCGTCTTCGGACGGAAGGCGGGGGACACCCTCATCTGGTCACCAGCCAATCGCGGGGTACACAGAGACAAAATCACACCTCGGGACAATTTGGAGTGCACAATTATCCTCGCAAATGTGGTTTATTTCTTTTAAAATAATATACTGGCAATAGCGTAGGAAAACCGAGGAGCGTTTTGATTTTATAAAAGCTTGGGCCATGTCTTCAACACTAGCGTGTGCCGCTTACTGAGAGTCGCGCTCTGTTAGTGCACATCTAGGGAGGAGTTAACATGGGCACCACCAATAAGAGGCCAGCAAGATCAGATCGCATTGAAAATAGATGACAGGATGACGGCTGAATTCAAGGTGAGCCGACAGGGCATCGAGTAATCAACGGCGAGTAGAATGCAGACTGATCCTGTAAGTGATAGAAGGGAAAAGGTCACTCGCGGAGCGGAGCACATTTGAGGGGAGAAAAGGTTGTAAAATGCTAAAAGCTTTTTCAGACAGTAGCAACGTGAATCTCGACGATGACGTTGGGCACGCTTGCGTTGATATCGCATAGGGTGGAGATTTTAAACACGGGAAAAGGGACTTGGAATTTACATACGACAGCATATAGTCCTCAAAATGTTTTTTGTTTTCTTTGTGGAGCAGTTTGGCGAACCTTTTTTTATTTTTTTATTTTGCGGAGCAGTTTGGCAAATCAATGACTTCATTGGAGGAGCGACTTTCCAACTTTGTGGACCTTTTTTGTTGTCTGCAGGTTGATCCTAGGAAACTGAAGCAAGAATTTCATTAAACAACACAAATATGACAATATAATGAATGAACTATTGGTTTTCTTTTTTAGCTAACTGCCTCTGCGTAAATGGCACATGGCTTCCCTCGACCTCCCAAATTCCTGCGCAGGTGACGTGGGCCGAGCAAAGAGTTTGAGTCTCAGTTTTGCTATCTAATGTGTATTAATGAGGTGCAAAATATTCTTTGTGACGCATCTTATTCCGAGCCTTGCGGTATTGTGACCCGTTGTTGATTATCTTGCGGCCGCCACCCGTCCCTGCTTTTTTTGGGGTCCACTACCATGACGTCCATATGACACTCTGTATAAGGAGAAATTTAAGATATGGAGAAGTTTGAAGAAAATGACGTCTCGCGGCGGAGGTTTTTTCGCATGGAGCCCCAAGAGCGATTGCAGGATCGGTCATGGTGAAGGTGGAAGATGTTATCATTGAAGTGAAAGTGACAGCCATTCCACATGTCGATCGTTCTTACGAGGCAGCGAGTAAGATGCAAAAGGCGAATAGTTCAAAGAACGATGAAGATTGCGCACTGAGTAGAGGGCCTGTTGCCAAGGACACAAAATGCCTCGTGTGTGTGCTGCAGTGGGCCAGCCATAAGAAGAATTCTAATGACCCGGTGGAGTAGGAATCGTCTCGCACTTTGGCACCTCACGATAAGTAACGTAGCTGGCTTCTTTTGAGGCTTTAAGGCAAACCTGTATTATATATATATTTTTTACCGGCGGTCCATCAAGAACACCCACTCTGTCATTTGTGTCTATGCCTTTGACTGTAGGACGTGTGCAGTTTCTTCTCATTTACAGGTAGACAAAAACCATGAACCGCTTTCAGACCTTTGGGGTGGAAAAAAATGAATTTGCTGACATTTGACGATCTATCGTTTTCCAATGCATTCCATTGGACGGGCGGTCGATGGACGTTTTTCCGTCATCGTCGTCGCATAAATGCCTGAAGCAAGTGGTAGATGAGCTGCAACAGTCTCCTCCGCCGGCCCCTCTATGTTCAATCCATGAGTCAATTATTTTCTTTCGCCTCATGTAAATTCTCTGGCCTCTATTTTCGCACATGCGCTCAGCATAAAAACCGACACATCTTGATTTTCCCGCCGTAGGAAATGTATTTTACCATGCGTGGGGAGTTGGAGCAGGTCTAAGTTGTGACGCAGGCGGCATAAGACAATTTTGATGAATTCGATCGAGGTGCAGCCAGACAGATCATGTGCTCCGTTGGAATGTGTGGTGGATATCACTTCACTCTATTTCATTTATAGACATAACAGTGTACATCAAACCCTCTGGGTAATTCAGTTGTGTTTACTCTACGAGAATACCTAAAGAATGATGTGCACAGTTGCGCTTGGTGATAGAATTGCAAAAATAGGGTCCTCTGTCTGTGCGTGACTTCTCCAACCACCTATGATTTTGCTACTTGATAGTTTGGTCTTGCGTGAGTTCCAAATTCAAACTGCCACGCTTTGGCACATGACCTTGTTCAACAACAAAAAACAGAATAGTTTCTTTTTTATTGTTCTGCTTGTTTTTAGTAAAAACAATACACTTATTTTATATATTTTATGTGTAATATTTTGTAAAATAGCTGCCTGGATGGGACGGGTTTGGACATTCACATTTATATATGACTCGATGTGGCAGAGAGATTAAATGAATAGACAAAAACGTACATTGTGTAGTGTTCAAATGTATTATCTTTCTGCCATCATGGCAAGATATCATTTGGAACAGTTTGTGCTTGACTCTTATACTATCTTGTTATCTCATGTGGTGATGGGATGTAAGGTCAGTGCTATACTGCACAACAACTGAATCCCCCTCAATAAAAAGACCTCCACCTTACAACAATAATAATAATGATAATGGTTTATATTAATCATCATACTTATACAGTATACACATGTGCCAAATGCCCTTTGTTGCCTTTTTGACATTCTTATTGAAGTGCTTGGTTTGGTGTGTACATGTGGCGGCGGTGGGATGGCTATTCGCTGTACCTCCTAATGTGTCCTTCTTGAACCCTAAAATCATGAGCTAATCCCTGAAACTGCCATCCGGATCTTGACAAGCCACCGGTTGCCTCCCGGTGTGGAATTTGCCACCAGGTGAGAGAGATTGCCTTTAATCTTCTCTCATTACAACCTCCAATTTTGCAAGCTAGACACTTATGAACCAGATCAAGTGTTTAACACTCTAACGCCTGCTTCACAGGGGGCAATCCTCAAGCGGCTGAATACAAACTTTTCTTTTACTTTCAAAAGTCAGCTTTTTTTTTCCTTTTCATTAAAAAAAAAAAATCATAATAAATAGGGGGTGGGGCATGAGGTCCAGTATGCATTAAAGGTGCCAGTAGATGATCCTCTGGACATGTGAGCGTAAAAGATAACTGTGCTTGATGGCATCTCAGAATCCTGACACACAAAAAACAAAATCTGAAAAAAAAATGAAATAAACAAAGCATCACAAAGAATGTGGCCAAAAACATCATCTTTGATGATGACTAAAATAATTAATAATGCATGTCTCCCAATTTTCTTAGTGCTGTCATTATTTTTTCACCATTATTAATGAAAAAAGGTTGTACTTTTTGAGGTTTTTATATGTTTCGATTTATTTTTCAAAGAGGATTTAGTTTTTCCATGGTCAGACTTTAATGTCTCGATTGCAAGCATCCTGATTCAAAGTTATCTGCGTGCCATTTTTCAGTGAGCTGCGGACAACATTCCACCCAGTCTACAAATTCCCGTTGGAAAACTTGAAAACGGACATCATTGGCAGTAAACAGTCAGGGGGTATGTTGGGCGTTGCCATTCGGGCCGAATCTGTCATGATTCGGTTTGGGACCAACAGGGGGCACTGTAGGGCTCCCCCTGCAGCTGCACACCTGTTGGTCATTAGGTAACTAGTGCTTTAAAAGGACTCCCAGCCCAACCGCTCATTGTCGTGTCATTGTTTGCTCTTTGCTACTGTCATGTTTGTTCGTTGCTTTTTGTTTGTTTGCTTGCAACTGTCATGTTTGTTTCTGTCATGGTTCTGTTCCTGTTAGTTTTTTGCCACAGTCATGGTTTTGTTTTGCTACTTTGGATTAGTTTTGGTTGTTAGCACTTTGTTTGTTT
The DNA here is from genome assembly GCF_054856545.1 of Hippocampus guttulatus. Taxonomy (NCBI): domain Eukaryota; kingdom Metazoa; phylum Chordata; class Actinopteri; order Syngnathiformes; family Syngnathidae; genus Hippocampus; species Hippocampus guttulatus. The sequence continues at coordinate 27,535,993 of NC_141263.1, read as the reverse complement.
TGGATTCAGTTTTCTCTGTTTTATTAAATATAATTCGTCAAGTTCACCCTGCTCCTCCCTTCTGCCTGCTTTTTGGGGTCCACCACCACCTCGCAAACGTGACCGAATCAGAATGTGACTGAAATGAGCTTTAAATCAAAACATTTGTCAGTGTTTGAAATGGCACTGAAAAAAGAAATGGTGTGTTAAATTGGTGACATTTGATTTCATGAAGGGGTTGCACCAAATATAATCATCTGGATCCAGATCCATGTTCTAAGTCGACTCCATATTTGGATCTCGATGATGCTATTTCATGCAGCTGTTCAATGAAATCAAATCGAGTAAATTCAATAAAAAAACTTTTTCAATGCGCAGTGCCCCCCCCCCCCCCAAAAATCACGCAGTGTATAAAAAAAAAAGTGTTGAATTGACCCAATTTTATTTCATCAATGGGTTGCACAAAATAAAATCATCTGGATCCAGATACAATTTTGAAACAGATTATTTCACTCACAGACTGTTAGGAGGACCTCCGCCTCCCGGTCAAAATCAGCTGGGAAAGGCTGCAGCTCCCCCGCGATCCTAAAATGAGGAAAAGCCGTTTTGAAAAATGACGACCGAATGGACCATCCAACCAGTGTCTCTTTTACGATGAAGTCGGACGCTGTGCGGGTAAAGAGTTCAAAGACCCCTCAGCCCTGACATGTCATTGATATTCTGTATCCTATGAAGCGGCTTTATTACGGAATACGTTGGTATTGTGTGAACGGGTGATTGGTGAGTCAAGTTGCCAGCGCTTTGTGGCATTCTGATGTCTTCATGAAAGATCTGCGACATGACATGTAAAGAGCCAAAAGCGATGGCTTCATCAAAGACGAGCGTCACAAGTTAGTTGGCCGCACTCGCCGCAAGTTGAACAAACTCCGTCTCAAATCCTCCGATATCAATGAGCGGATGTTCACAAGAAGTTCACGTTTGAAGCCCCAATGCGTATTCCGAGCCGCATCAAAAATCGGACCAATTTCCTTTAATATGGAAGCTTACGGGAAAAGGAGCTTTCACACAAATCCCAAGTGTCTCAATTAATATTTATATTTGTCCATCGCCTCAAACTCTGCCTTCCAGCGTTCATTAAATTATCATCAGTTTGGGCCGAGGCTTTTTTGTGCGTCATGTAGTGCCGTGCTGCTCTGTTGTAGCGCGTGCGCGAGATGTCACACGGTTGCACCGCGTTGCTCAAATCCTCAAATGAACACGTTGATTGTTTTTTGACGACGTGACATGACATGACACACAAACACGAAGCAACGGCGTCAACAAATTGGGGGAAGGCCATTCAAACGCTTGTTTGTCTCCCCGTTTATTTTGCATCAGCCAGCGATGCGGAAAGTTGCCTTCGGCGGCCCCGAACTCTGAACACCCTAAGCGTGACATTCTGCACAATTAGTGGCTGTCCTGCGAGGTCTCCGACAGCGCCACCAGGAGGCGCGCGCTACCTTGCGCTCGTCGCGGTGTTGCTAAAACGCACGGCGGCTATGGTAATTAGCGTTTCGAGCCAGAAGCTCCTCACTGGCGTCTCATCCCTCCCCGCGCTGACCCGGGGAGATTGGAAAGACGCCTGGCGGCTCCCGAGAGGCTGAGCCTGTCAGGTCTGTCGCTTCTCTCGTGACACGAGCGCGAGCGGAGGTGTTTCAAATGCCAAAAACGACACCCTCTCCAGAGCCATCGCCTGGTGCCTGAATACGAGTCCTGTCCGTCAGCGCGTTTTGTTCCTTCTCCGAGAGACCCCGGAAGCAAAGCCGAGGCTAATTGTTCGGGATGAATTACCCCATCGCGAAGGAACCGATCCCACCAGATTAAGCGACATGGTTTCCACGTGAAAATTGAGTCCCGCGTTACCTGGAAATGTACTTTTGCCGCGCAGGTTGTCACAGCAGCGGAGGGCTTTTCTAACACGGCGCTAATTTGAATTGATTTTCAAAAAAATCCAAGTGCGTCAAGAAAAGTCACAGGAATGCGATAACATTTGTATGCAGGCGTACTTGAGATCAACAAGAGCGAGTGCGCTGCCTCTCTGCCGATCTGCATAATGATATTTGTTTGCACTGTGTTTGTTCTCCCTTTGACACGAAGCTCAAAGTGATGAGATGCAAATTTCATGGTTTTTAGAATGAGAGGCTCATGCTGCGGGTTCCTCAAGTGAATACGAAGCAAAGTCATCCATGCTAAGTAGAGAAAGTATTTTTGCACGGACCTGTTGTTTCCGGCTCACAGCAGATGAGGAATTTTTCAAAGTCAGACTGGAACAGGAAACAGCTTTGTACCTCTGTTCAAACTGTAACTGCGCTTAAACACTTGCTTAAATTCCGAGGCCAGGCTCAATTTCCGTATGTTATGCTCAGAAGAACAGCGGGATCTTTTTTTGGGGGGTGGGTCCGCCATATTGCCATTTCATAAACACGTCCACCAAAAAGTCTGTTTAAGAAATGAAAAAAAAAATCCACAAGGGCTGAGTACAAAAATGTCAAGGTTTCAATTTAAACTGGAATGAAAAACAATTTGATTTTCTATAAATAAATAAAAGAAAACAATACATTGTGATATGTTTCAGCTTTTGAAATGTAGCTTTCGGAAATATTGGTTTATTCGGAGAGAAGGCGATCTATTGTCAAATCCAAATGCAAGAATTGCAAAAAAGAGTAAACAACTGTTTTGTACGCTAAGCTCATATCATCATTCAAAATGGATTCCTCTCTTACATTATGCAAGCAAATAGTGACTCTGTTTATTTCATCGTGCATTCAGGCTTTTTGAGGATATTTCTTTCCAGCCTGGTTTCTGAAAACCAATATCTCCTAATCATACCCAAATTGTATTTCAATGTTCCCAGAGTCGAGTGCAGGAAAAAGAGCAATCGACACACGTGGACCAAAGCCTCGGCAATATTAGTTGAAAGAAAAGAAACATCTATAAGTCAGTGGAATCGTTTGCTGATGTTTCAGACACGACAATCCGAGCAGCCCGCGCACTGAACAATGACGACAACATCTCCTTCTTTCGCTTCACGATTGAACGGCAATTTTATGAAACTATTCATTTCATAAAATTCCCTAATTTCTTCCTGTGACATTTCATCACGCCAGTTACATTTGATTTCCTCCAAGCCACCAAATACTCATCCTGGAGACTTTGAAATGAATGCTTTCACCGTTACCATCTCAAGAGCTGTCCCGCTCTTGCCTTGAGAATTCAGGGCTAGCAATTGTGCTCCTTAAAACCCATCATGACAACAATGCTTGTTTTCTCCAATTTGATTTTATTTTTTTGGGGGGGAAATGACTGCTTGCGGAGGAAAATGAGCCCAAGTGAACAGCGAGGCATGATGTAAGAACCGCAGCAGATGGGTTTTAGAGAAGAGAAAAAGAGTAAACCTATCCTACCGGGGGGGGCCATATGCGACTTGGATAGCATCCCAACCCGTGGCGCGTAAATACGGCAGATGTTTGCTTGACGATTGCTGCACTCCAAAACAGAAACTTGAAAGTGGAAAGTAGATCATTACAAAGCAGAAAAAAAATAAGATTATTGTTGTTTTTAATTTCCTCTAAGATCATGCCGATTCAAATGTTTCGTACTCCACATTATAATTCATTGAGTTCCATGGACATTTTTAATTTTTTTTTAAAGAATCTAAACATTCAATCCCAGATTCATCTTTATGTATTTTTTTTTCTCCACTTGGTAGGGTAAAGAAGCGTCTGAAAATGGCTGGTCCTGACTGTGTAATGCACTTGACTTTGGAGTCAGCCAATCCTCCATGAAGCGTCTCCAGTTGGTCCAGAATGCTGCTGCTCGCCTCTTGACTGCTACTCATAAGAGGGAGCACATCACTCCTACTCTGGCATCCCTTCACTGGCTCCCTCTACATTTTAGAGTTCTTTTGAAGATCCTATTATTTGTTTTCAAATCTTGAAATGGACTCGCCCCACCTTAGCTCTCTGAGCTTCTTTGCCCCCAACGCTCCTGCCCGGTGTCTCGGATCTGCAAACCAGACCCTATTAGAGGTAGCGAGAACTAAGGGGAGGCTCAGAGGGGATGGAGCCGTTTCTGTCGCCGGTCCTTCTCTTTGGAAAGACCTTCAAATCTCATTGCCTGTCTTTAAACCTCAGTTTTCTTCTTTGGCTTTTGACTCAACATTGGACTTGATTTTTAGATTGACTGTTTTTGTGCTTTTTTTACTGTCTTTATTATGAATTTATTGTTTTTTGTTGTATGAATTCTTTCTGCTCCATGTGCAGCAATTTGCCTACAGCACTTGATTGTTTTAAAGCGCTCCGTAAATACAGTTGAGTTGAGAGTTGAGTTTTCGGGAAGGGTTTAAAGTGACCTAGGAAATGACAAGCTGTCAACAAGCAATTGTTGACAGCTCCGAGTTAAGGCCTACAACGGATGTCACAGTATCAGCGATGATGCCCCCGTGATATGACTCAGTTGGAGTTGAGGCCTTTAAAAATGGGTCGCCGTGACCTTTCCCTTGGGTACGCGAGCTGTCCGGTAGAGAAGAGCTGATGCGGCTGTTTGCACTGTGGCCATTATGCCATTTGCACCGCATATTCAGCATTCATCGCTGTTTAGTGCCAAAAGCTTTGTTAGTCACTGCTTTTTGATGATCGGGGCTGACGGGTTAAGCAATGTAGACATTAATGCTGAACAACCTCTCGTGTTGTCCCGATCGTGGCCGGCGGTATTCTTGGGCTTTTGTTTTAGAACACGAGGATGGTCATAAAACACTTTATCGGCTAGAATAAACGGGGTCAACATGCCCATAAATGGATACAGGACACTATCCGAGCTGAAGACTGCAGTACAAGAAAGAGAAAGAGACAGCTATTTTATTTCTTTGCACGGTCCCTGTGTCATTTACACTTGGCCGGAAATAGAAATGATATTGATATTTCGTAGGGCGGATGTTGAAATATGTCTGATTGCCCTTGGGGGACTTGAGTTGCCCTTTAAATTAAGACTCGGAACAATCAAATACGATGAATTTTTATTCTTCTTAATCATGAAAAGGATGTGGGGGGGTGGGGGGCACGGCGGATCCAGAGTTGATTAAAGTGCGGCTGAGATTCATTGAATCTGGCTCAGAGCTCAAAGGAGTGGTTTAAATAGTCGTTCATTTAACAAAATGTTACCTTCTTAATGGGTAGGTAATAAGATGGTCTTTATCTTTTATGGAAAAAAAGTGGAGTCGTCTCACAGCATGATGTATGCCTTTTAAAAGGGAGCTACTTTGAGCAAAGGCAGCGGGCTCGAAATACCATGAGAGAGATCAAACATTTGATCATGACTCCAGTCCGCCGTGACGCTTACCTGCAGGCTCAGAGTACAACCGGCAGTTGGCGGCACAATAAATTGCTTCAACTGAAACTGACTGTTTTATGCGTCTTCAAACCAAGATCGAAAGAAAACGGGATCAATGACAGTCAAGTTCACTCGCACCTTACAGATGTTCTCTCCGAGGCCACGAGTGCCGTTCGTGGAATTAATTGCAACTTGATGGACCGTAAAAAACATCAGGACCAAAAAATGCAATCCTCAATATAACCACACCGGAGCAACTAATATTTTCCTAACCTAGATAAATAACGGTTAATCGGGAAAAAACAAAAACAAAACAATAATAAACCCGTCACACCTACATACCACTTTTCTCACTGTCAGCAGACATTTTCAATGTGTGGATGTGAAACACGCGGCTTTCTTTCTGTGAACGTGGCTGGGGATCACACCGTCCATTTGGCTTGTTTACGTTGGTCGATATATATATGCACCGCCCAACTTGGCGTGAAGATGACAAACATCACGGGGTAGCAGAACTCGTCGCTGGGTGTGAAGAGCAGCACGTCACCCTTCCTGTCTGGATCTTCTGATACCCCTTTTCCACCCAGAAAAAAACAGGGCCCGTGCTGTGCTTAGTTGGTGCTGAACAAGTTCTTACCAAGCGTTTTGAGATAAGAGCATCCTCGTGGAGCGAATCAGCCTCCGACTCCCTAGCAAACAAAGCAAGACAAATGCGTGCTGCAAATACAGCAGCCGACTGGCAAAATGCGTACACGTGTGCTCCAAAACAGTGTTTTTCAAACCCTGTGCGAGACATTGTCAGGTGTGCCGCGGTAAAATATCCAATATGTATGCCTGTGCGGTCTATCGCCCAGAAAGTAATCGTGTAGTACCCTCCTATACCGCTAGGGAGCAGCAACAGCTAGCCAATTGCCTTGTGTTTCGACCACTAGAGACAAGCGAATTTGTGCCGCATGAATGCAGGACAACAGTGAAACAATAAATATGGAAGATTATAAAATACTTTTTTTTCTTTGTGCTCATTTGATTCCAATTCAAGCTGTTATAACGTCATTCCTCAATGTTAAAAACGGTCATAGTAACAATATAACACATTAATGGTTCTTTTTTTTTTTTCACATTTTCAGCTAGTGGTGTGCCACGAGATTTTTTTCAATGAAAGAAGTGTGCCTTGGCTCAAAAAAGTTTGAAAAACACTGCTCTAAAAGACATCGACTGTCCGCTGCTGTTCTCACTCTGGCAGCTCCCGTGGATGAAAGCGATTATTGCACTGCAATCGAATCCAGTCATGAATTCGCTCGTCGGTTTGATGCGGTCGTTGAAGTGTCAGGCGGACGTGTTTACGGGTCATCTGAAGTGAAGGGTAAGAATAGCAGGGACGATTTTATGCATTTCTTGGCACACAGGACAGCCACCTTAGGCCACAAAGTATATCACATCCAGAGTAATGTCATTTAGACCTTGGCATGCTTCTTGTGGCCCTCTCGGGGGACTCTGTCGCCTCCACAAGGCCTCTCCTCTTCTCTCCGCCTTCTGCCTCCTGTTTTCCTCCACACCTTGGCAGCATTGTTGTTCTTCCCCCCCCCCCCCCCCCCATTTCTCACGTCTACTTCTGCAAACACCACTCGTTGTGCTTTTGGTCCTTTTTATCCTCCTCCATCGCCCCATTGCTTTGTCCATCCCGGTGCTCCCGGAGCACCGGAACGCCATTGAGCGTCGTCACAAAAGCAGTGCCGTGATCCAGAAACCCCATTAACGCTGGGATTTCACCCAGAGATTATTTAAGTGCGGCGTGCCTGCCAGGCAGGGTTGTTCTCTGTAATCTCTACAGCCCAATGAATAGCGCAGGACTCGGGGAAGAAGGGATTTGCAGGAGTTTGAAGGCTGGTTGGGTTCGAGAATGGATGCAAAATGGGCTTTTGGGCATTTTCAATATTTCACTCCCGTATGGAGTTGGATTTAGGGCGTGGGGGCAATCGCGCAATGTGTTCAAGAGAAGTGGAGGTTAAATCCCCGGCAGTCTGATCCCATTCTTCGTTAGCTCCGTATCCTTCGGAGGTTTGCAAAGTAATTTAATTTGAAGTAATTGTCGCGAGGATCCGTAATTAAAATAATCCAAATGCACGCCATTTATAGAAGAGGAAAATGAAATGATAATAAGGCCGCCGGCTGATTCTCCTCGTGCCCCATACATGGCTTTCCTTTCATAATCGTTCCTTTGTGAGTGCATCTAAAATCGCATTTTTTTTCATGTGTCGCAGGATTGAACGTTGGATAAAAATAACAAACTTTAGACAAAGCCAACAATGGCACCTTTCATCTGACTACTTTGCAAACATCCCTGGCTGTCTTGGGGACTTGTATCTATTGATTCGCACCTTTTGTTTATGGTGACCGTCGCTGTTGTTTTCCCATTTGCCGTTGTGGAAAGACTTGTCCGGATGTCTCTCGGGGTGATAGCGGAGCGTGTCCTCGCCGCAACACGGTTACCCTCTCACAGCGGCGGAGGTCTTTGACCCAATCAGTGAGTGCAGAGTGCCTGCTGAATTTTTGACATTGAGAGGGGCGCAGACAAAGCCGCTCATCAAACATCAAATGATGGAGCGGATTGGAGGAGGGAGGGGTTTGCAGGGGGGGGGGGGCCTTTCCAATTGGCATGCTATCCTTGCTGCGTCGGCCACTGAAAGAGAAAAGATGATTGTTCTGGGCAACATATAACACGAAGAACAAGGTACGGCGTCCAGCGCCGTTCTGGTCATCCCGGAAGGCTGATTCTCGCATCTACGGCCCCATCTCAAGGTTTCTCATTTTTCCCCAGGTGGGGGGTTTTGAGTTATTCCTTGCCCTCCTGGGGGTTAAGGTTGGGGGATGTCGTGAATACTTGTCAAGTGTGGGCATGCGAAGCCCTTCGGGACCGTTTGCAATAAAGAGCTCCATCAATAAATGTGACTTGACTTGAAATGGGTGGCGGTATTTCTTATAGTTTGCCCATCGAATGTAACGGTGTGGCTCATGAAAATAAAATCATGTCATCAACAGGATCCAAGATGGGTTCAGCAAGCACTGCAAAATACTAAACATCACCCTTCACGCCTACCTCAATAATGAACATTGTCATCACGAGAGAACACGGTTCGAACAGCTCAGAGAATATGGCGCGATTGTATATTTGATCAGGAGAAGACATGTCATGCATTTCAAAGACATCAGAGAAAATAATGTCATCTTTTTTTTCTGAGAAGTGAGGACAACTAGATATTCTTGCACCAGGCCTGATATTTGATATAAGACAAGGTAGTTTTATTTTTAGCACCTTTCGCACACGAGGCAACTTAATGTGCTTCACACGAGCAAATACAAAATACCGAAAAAGCATTTACAAACGCAACAGTTTACATTTAAGGAGCAAAGAGAAAACAAAAGTAGCTTACAAGAATTTCCAGAACGTACATTGAAACCGTTTGAACGCATTATGAGGACACTTCAAAAACATTTGTAACTCGGATAAAAAAAAAAAGGTTAAATTGCTGTCGAGGACCTTCATCAAAGGTATGCGAAAGAAGTTTTTAACCTGGATTCATAAGCGTTTACACTCAGGGCTGACTTCCCTTGTGTTGGCAACTTATTTGTGTTTGTGCAGCATAACAGCGAACTGAAGCTTCACCGTGTTTACTTTGAACTCTGGGCTCCACTAAGCGACCCGCATCTGCAGATCTCAGAGCTCCACTGGCTTCGTATTCAATGAGCATCTCCGTTATGTATTCAGTGATTTGCAGACCAGTCAACAGTATTTTCTTTTTTGAGGTAGATTCTAATACTCTCCCTGTGTTTTATAAGCCCGTATTTCTGAAACAAAACACGGATGTGAGACTAAGAATTTGTACAAATTCGCAGGCATTACAAAGTGACAATTTCATAGGTTGAATGTGTATTCTGTCTTTGTACAAACTTGATTGTACGAATGCCCTTTCTGACACAACTACGCCTGCAAATTCACTTGAAAGCCCATCAAAGTCCGCATTGCATTATTTTCACGTGGATTAGTGCCAACGAAATGATTCTAGCCTCTAATTAATGAATATTTATTGAAAAGAGGTGCAAAAGGTTTTCTTTTTGGGGGTGGGCAGATGTCTTGGATAAATATGGGCCATGTGGTCAAAAGGATTAGTATTGCCTGTCTCATTAACAGCAACGTGAAATGCTGTCAACGAGACTGCTTAAACCAGGGGTGTCCAAACTTTTTTCGTTTGAAGGCCACTTTTAAATTCTTCAAATTTTCGAAAGACGCTAAAGTCAGTCAAGAAAGTAATTCGAGATTGTTTGTATTGTTCATCAGCTTTCTGTTAATGGTGTTTAGGCAAATGTTTTTGGGTGGCCAACAGCCCTCGACCACACAGACTAGAACCAGCTCGGCGCTCAACAGCAGCCGCATGCCATCTCCTCATTCAGGACCCGAAAAAGAACAACCCGTCGTCAAGTGGCCATTTTTCAAACAGTTACTTGAGGATCATTCATGTGACGTCTTCATAAATCGGTCATCGAGAACAAAGTGCAAGAAACTATTTTTGCCACAAAAATTGAATTATCCTCATTCACTACAGTGATAAATGGTGTTATTCTTTTAATCATAAATTGTATCTTCGACTGTAGAGAAAGGTTCGTTGACAGTATATGAACAAATGTCATTTTTATTTATTTTTGTTGGGGTTTTTTTCATTATGTCGCGGGCCGCTGAAAAATCGATGGCGGGCCGCACATTGCCCCCAGGCCTGTAGTTTGGACACCTCTGGCTGAAACCAGCTCTGTTCAGCGACAGTCTTCTCGGTGATTAAAACCCACGTTCACATGCCATGTCATTTCATGAGTTTTGGCTGGTGGTAAGCGGGAGTGTTCCAAATGGAAGCAACGGAGTCCACTTTCATCCTCGTGTTTCGCAGAGAGAGTGCACGCTGGAAAGAGTCGCTACGGCAGGACTGGCGGGGGAGAGTCCTGATTGTAGGCACAGATGTAAGGATTTATGAGTCCTCATCGCTGGCATTTACACAAGGCAGCATAATAAAAATATTCTCATTTTGGGCCCTGGGAGACCCGACGAAAGCCCATAATCCTCCAGATTAGTGTGATTGATTGTTTCCTCCAAACAGGATTTAAAATAGCAAGATAGTTACAATCTTCCTTGTGATTGACTGCCGAGCAGTCCCGGGTGTACGCCGCCGCTCGCTCAAAGTCAGCCGGGAGAGACGCCAGCTCGCCCCCGTGATACTGAACGGGGATAAGGAGGAGGAAAGAAATGAATAGATTAGAAAGAGCTGCAATTTTACGCGCCGAGATTGTTTGGTTACGTCGTGACTCATAAAGTGCAGGTCAGTTCACAATATTTTGGTTTTGTTTTGTTTTTTTACCCCCCCAGTGTCCTTGAGCTGGTTTCATTTTCATTGCTTCATATTTATGTTTCAGCAGATGTTTTCCGTTCTTCATACTAACGCCCCCCCCCCCAACACACACACACATGACCCGGAAAAAGAAATGGAAGCGCAGGAACCTTGTGGGCAGCGTGTGAAATGACCTCGACAAGTGCACATCTTGTATCACAGCACATTTGATTTTCTCGGTTTGAGATTTCAAAGGTATCACCTGCCGTAATTGCCTGACTCAGGAATCTATAAATCATTGCTGAGTAAGGTCATCTTAGAATTTCTTTCCTGAATGTTAGCATTTATTTTCCTAGCATGCTCTCTTTTTCGCATTTAATCTCGCCGGGTCATTTGAAAGATTAATTGCTGCCATCTTCAAAAACAACCAATTACTTGCACGCGTCCTGACATTAAACGTAGGCACCAGCGGACACATCAATACAAATGCGGGGGGGGGGGGGGGGGGGGGGGGGGACTACCTTGCAGATGAAGCTATCACTGTGGTGCCCTTTCCAAATCAATCAAGTGTTAACCCTACAAAGCGGCCCTGTTTTTCATGCAAAGAAGTTCATTTTAACAGCAAGTCCGGACTACAATTGGTGCTTATCCATCCATTCATTATCTGAACCACCTACCCTCATGAAAATTAAACTAAATGACTCCGGTGACATTTCCTCATCTCTTTATTTCGAGGAACGCTCTTTCCCCAGCAGCAGTGGTTAATTACTAAAATCACATAAATGCGGTGAAAAAACAAAGTCGAATGCGAAATTTGAACTGCCACCCACATTCAGCAAATTAATTCGGACACATATTGAAACAGATGGCGAGCCCCTTCGCAACCTAGCTTCCTGATAGTTCCGATTTTTGATTGATTGAAATGCTAACTCGTTTTTTTTTCTTTCTTCTGTATAGCTAGATGCATTTTTTTGGGAAAACCTTTGAAATGTATGGATTAGCAATTTGCTGTCTCATACTGTACTTGACCAATCTTCTCAGCTCTTTCTCCCTTCACTCAATCGGTCGTTCCTCCTGGTCGCCCAGGCAAAAAGTTGTGGTTTGTCAAGATGGAATTGTAGTACAAAGATAGCGTTTGGGCATCACGCCCTGCAGCGTGAACTGAGCATTTATTGATCTCGCTACTTTACGTTTCTCCAAAATCCGCGCTACCCAGAGGGAACGCTCATTTGCTTTTCAGTCAGTTTTGGTTACTGAGATGGGAGGGGCGGTGGGGGTGGTTCAAGGATACGACGTCTTGGAAGTGCAGCCTGATGTTGTTAAAGCCACGGTCTCACAACAGCTTCCAGCCGGTTTCTGGATGAACACAAAAGTCATGAGCCATCCGTTCATGATGAAAAGCTCTTTTCTGAGTCTGCTTTTAGAAGTTTGGAGCAAGTCCTGCAACAATCTCTGCTCTGAGCAAACGGTTTGATTGGATCATTGTTGTCATGCGATCAACACAACAAGGGTATCCGGTTGGTGACGGCGGCACGTGTGAAGAAAAAACAAATCTTTGGAAACACTTTTTGAAGATCCATCCATCCATCCATCCATTCTGTGTACCATTTATCCTCCCAAGGGTCGAGAGTGTACTGGAGATGATCTCAGATGATGTCAAGCGAGATGCGGGGTCTCCCAGAAGGACACAAACAGACAAACAACTACTCACACTCACCTCCATTTGGACCTACAATATTAGAAATAGGGCCTGTTCAAGTAAATTAAGTAAAAAAAAAAAAAGAGACCAGTTCAAAATTTCCCAATCGCCCCTCCCTCCGCTGGACAGTAAGTTGTACCAGAAGGCACGAGACGGACTGACACAGCGCGCGAGCGAGTGAGGCAGACTGCTTTCACTAATATCGGAGTGCCTGAAATGTTTGCAGATCGCTGCCTTTGAATCTCCCGTTGCTGGTCTTGAGTAATGAATAGACACTGGCAGACAAAGCAAAGGATCAAGTATTTATGTTCAGAGGTGAAAAGCGGGCAGGCGTTTACCGTTTACGTAACCCGCCGGCTGCAATTCAACACCACCGATTCATCTTCATAAATAAAGTCCGTACGTTTTGAAACCAACCGGGATTGGCCATGATGATGATCTTTCCCACCGATTGCATCATTCACATGCATTTAGCATTTTCGCAACTCCTCTTCCGCACCGATGAGGCTCGTGGGCAGACAATTCACGCATCCTCTTCCATGGCAGCTAATTTAATGCCTGAGCAACTTGCAAACTCGGACTGGATCGCTGTCGTTGTCGTGATTGTGAACTCGGCGAGACTATTACCTTGAGATGAACCGCGAGCTGATGTTTAGCTGCGTGGGACAAATAGAATATCACAAACAGTTTCTTAAGTAGTACACGGTCATGAAGTCGATGGGTTGAGGTCGGATACCGCTTCCCTTTTCAATCTGCATCTGGATATGCACGTGAGTGAAAACGGTTGCTTTCTCTGCACATCCCATTTGGGTGACTGGCAACGAGTCTCGGCACTGCCTCACTCCCAAAGTTTCCAACTCACCCGCGACTCACCTTCGTATTGCAATTACAGAGCTCTCATGGGACGGACAAGGTCCTGGTCTATGACCAAATTCCTCCAGGCCGAAGGTGATGATGAACATAGAAAGTCTGTCGCGGCTGCACTCTGCGATCTTAATCTTTGTCTGCTTTGCTCCTCCATGACTCTTATTTCTGACAACCTTTCACAATACGTGCGCAAACACCGGCCATGAGCGACTCCTCCTTTCTCCGTGGATTGGTTTACCCCATTCCCCACATTAACGCTGTACCTTTTGCAACATGTTGCCCCCCCCCCCATCCCCTCTTTCGAGCCAAGCGATGAGATAAGATGCTAAACAAGACAGAAAAGAAAGAAACCCAAATCTCTTGGCATTTAGCAAACAGATGCTACCATCACGTTTCCAGACAGAGAGGAGCGATCTGCCACTCGGCAGAACACTTTCTTCCATTTCAGATTCCAGAGGCAGAAAGCTTTGCACTACTCCATCAAAGGCTTGGCATTGTGCTTATTTGTGCAGAAACCTTGGCCATGAACACTTTTACGACCCTCCTCTCATTTGCATGGCTGCATTTTGGTGAGCTCTTGTATGAAAAGTAGAATTAAATCTGAGGAATGCAATGGACACCACCGTTACAGCTTCATAGCGCCTCTTTGTATTAAAACTGACTCGTCTAAAAATGTCAAGACTAAAACTGCTGTCTGAGTCCAGTAAGAGACAATTTCACTTTCTTTTATCTGGCTGTGGCATTTGAATTTGCATGTGTTGCAATATGTGGAGATGAGGCCCCTGACCTAAAATCCGGTCAGTTAGACACCGGATTCTTCATCTGTGTTCTATCCACTGCCGTGACGGGCAAATCATAAGTTATCCTTTTTAATTTCTTAGATCTGAAATGAAAAGACATGCTCATTGGCTAAAGTGAAGGCAGTGCAACAACCGAGAGAATACGTTTGCTTTCGACGGCTTCACCACAGGGACCGAACAAGCTCCCCCGGATCTCTCGAGGAAAAATTTTCAAATCATGCAGAAGATTTGCAAGAATGTGTCAACACCTTCAAGCAAAAGGATGACAACTTTTTGGGTCTTCGGAAGTCCTGGAAGCAGTCTATGGTGTCTTGTGAAACATTTTGGTGGGTGATGTGGGTAATTATTTCCCACTAGGATTTGAGTTGTTGGTAATATAGCACGGGCGAGACTGAGTGAACAAACAACGGCCCTCCTTCACTGATCCCTCCAGAAAAGATAGTGGCAAACTGTGTGCCAGACCTGATTAATTGCTCAGGCAACAAACCACTATCTGAGATAAGACAAAGAGAGAGAGAGAGAGAGAGAGAGAGAGAGAGAGAGAAAGAAACAAGGTCGTGTGCCCTGTTCCTGCTTTCTCACAGGCAGGGATCATGCAAAACAGGGGAGTCCAAACTTTTTCATTTGAGGGCCGCATTCACAAAAATGCAAGGATGCAAGGGCCACTTTGAAATTCTTCAACTTGAAGTCATGAAACACACTAAATTCAGTCCAACGAGCAATGATATATGTCAACCTTTTCAGGTTCAATATTAGCTTTCTGTTCAAGGTGATCAGGCAAATTATTTCGGGGTTTTCGAAGTTTTAGGGTGGCCAACGGCCCTGGTTCTCACGAGACTCGAACCACCTCTGCGCCGAACAGTAGCCAAAATCCCATCTCCACATTCAGAACCAAAACAAGCGCAAACTGTTGTAAGAGGACCATTTTTAAAACAGTAAGCTGAGAACGATGAATGGGACTCGTTCATGAATCCGACCTTGAGGCAGCAGAATGTGTGGGTGGGGGTGGGGCCGGGGGAGGGTGGACAATTGATGCTCCTAAAATTTAATTCTCTTTATTTGTCGTGTTTTGAATTATGTTATCATTTTAGTTGTAAATACATGAGTCCATTTGTATCTGCATATGTGGAAAAGCTGCTCAGAGGTTGAATCTATTTACTTACTTATTTATTTTGGGACACCCTCCTTTCTCACTCTGCCTCCCTCCTTTCTCACTTTTTTTTTCTAACGAGGCTTGTGGACCGGCGTCAAATGGCATTTTTAGTATATGTCGCGGCCCCTGAAAAATTGATGCCCAGCCGCAAATGGCCCCCGGGCCATCGTTTGGATATCTTGATTTAAAAGGTCAACATCCCATTGGGAATTAGTCGAATTAGTCTATCGTGCAGAGTCAAGACCGAACTGAATTTTGCTGACGAGAGAAGCCGTCCTCACCTACATGTCATGTCATATCAGTTGCTACGAGCTAAAAAAGAATCCCCCTTCTCAGATAAATGACGCTTTGGGAACCAGCTTGCAGTGCACTCAGCCTCGACTGCAAATTCAGTGATTTTCTTCACGGTGTGTAATGAGCGGCAGAGGTTTCATCCACTGGAACGCCGTCTGTATTGTGCTTGCGCAAACTTGACATCACACTCGGCACATTCCAAAGCCAGTCGTTAGAATGAGATCCAAGAAAGTTTCTTTCCAAAATTGACGATGTGACAAAGTCAACAACGGCAAACGTCATGGCTCTTTAATATAGAATCACCAAACACGTTCATGAATGGGAGAGTGCGTATGCCGCTGGGTTTCATTTCTGTCATGCACAATGCGTTTCACTTTTAGCATAAAGTACTGGGAAGTGGAATTGTGTGCATACCTATTGCTATAAAAAGATGATTTTATTGGTACAAAATTGACAAACGTGTAAATGTCATTCGGTTGGAAGAAGACTTTGTGTTGTTTTTTTTTTGGTGTATTTTTTTTCACTTTGCTTTGCCTTTTTCTGCAGCTCCCCTTCTAACTTTCTCGCTACTCTTATATAGCCCTCTGATCACCCCTCACTTCCATTCTCCATTTTCCCCCCACTCATGTTAGTTCCGCTCGCTCTTCATCTCTTCTCACAAGAAGCCGCTCCCTGGCCTCAAAGGAAACACTAGAAAGGATCCATCAACTGGACGAGTATTCTCCAGAGGATGCAGTCAGTGTGTTGCTATGTTATGTTCGCTATCATATTTAACCAGCCTGCGATAGCCTTTTTCTGTAGATCACAGGTCTCATTTGGAAATTTGCTGCAGAGCCCCATGAAGTCGCATGACTTGTGCGATATTTTGGAGCTCAGTGTGAAGTATATATATATATATTTATATATATATATATATATATACATACCCATTACACACACACACACACATACATTTTCTCATTCGCTTTTTCCTCACCCTCGGGTGGCGGGCGTGGAGGAACCTATTGCAGCCATCTTTGGGGTGCACACCCTGAACTGCTCGCCAGCCAATCGCAGGGCACACATCATTCGCGCTCACAATCCAAATCACCCGAGGGACAATTTTGAGTGTTCCATTAGCCTGCCGTGCATGTTTTTGGAACGTGGGAGGAAACTGGAGTAACCCGAGAAAACCCACACAGGCACGGGGAGAACATGCAAACTCCGCACAGGAAGGTTGGAATTCAACCCTGCATCTCTGTACTGTGAGGCCAACGTGCTAACCGGTCGACCGCTGTGCCGCCATTTCCATACGTAAATATAGATTTATTTTTTTTCTCCAGATGCTTAGCTTTTTACATTCATGTATTGGTGGTGCATCCTGCATTGTTGTTGCCGTAGCTCCTGAAATGGTCACAAATAAAACCTTGGGCAGATTTCAAGATGGCAATCTTCTACCTTGTGGGTATTTGAACAGCAGCTGGAGACGGCAATCTGCCACCAAAACAGAGTTGCGTTCCTTCCCAAATAGCAACATCTGGGCATGCTTAACAGCATGGAAAAATAAACAAGCCCTATGGACACTGGATCCCCCGCACTCCATCACGTTTACTCCCTTCCCACCCGTTCTTCGCGCTATTGTGAAGGCCGTAGGTTGTTGGCGTGCGCCTGGCACATCAGTACTGATGGAGTGCATCCAATTAATTAGCCAAACACTATCTCATTAGCGGTAGCCAACAGAGAAAAAAAAATAAAATAAGAAAACCAAGAAGAAGAAGAAGACTCTTTTAAACAACCTTCTCTCCTCTTCTATAACCTCGGCGGTGCTGAGTGGGAGGGCCATGAGAGAATATGTGAAGCGCTCTTCAGTAGGAGTGCCCATCTTTAAACAACAGTATTGCTCTGGGCTAACATTTATTCAACTGTGCGTACAGAATTCATCAGATAGACCCACAGTGCGTCCTCACAACTTTGTGTCGGGATGAAATCTAATGGCTTTCTTTGTCTTCATGAAATCCATCTGGGTGGACAGCTGCAGCTTTTGCGCAGTGCTGTAAGCAAAACTCGGCACCTTCTGACACACTTCGGAATTTCTCAACATTTGTGGCTCCGTTTTATTGAAAGCACTCAAGGGCCGTGTACCAAACCAAAGTCACTGGCTATTTGCCTTTTTTTTTTTTAATGTGTATTTGTGCTTGTTGGCAAGATGAAACTTTGAGCGCGGAATACCCATCAGTCTTTCTGCTTCACTCGCTCTAACGCCGTCGTGCCCGATAACATGCTCATTGTGATTACAGAAGGTCAAATTGTATCGAGGCAAACGACGCAAGTTAAGGCGCTATTCTTGGGCCCCGAGACAATCAAAGACGCCAGCCCGTGATAAGCCTCGGAGGTCACTGATTCTTAAGTAAGGTCGTTTCTAAAAAGCAAGCAAAAGGGGGGTTTGTTTTGTTCCCTGCGTCGGTGCGCATCGATCGGATGGACTTAAAACACCGAGGTCACAAAGGAATAAAATCATGACTCGTCGGAATCTCAACATCGAGTACCCAGCGAAGTGGCACGTTTGTGAAAGTGGTCGTGTCGTTCTTTAGCAGAAGCGGTTTTTGGAGACTCTGGATGCACAGCAGGTCATGAAGCGAAGGCTGCCAGTTTCATACACGCTTGTGAAAGGGCGCGTTTGCTGAAATGACCTTGAATTACCTGTCGAATGAAAGACATGTCAAGACACTGATTACATTTGAAGATAAAGATGAATCATATCAATGTGCTGCACTTTTTCTCTGCAAATATTCATATTTTAATCTGATCACATCACCGGTGAGCTATTTTTAGAACATGGTTGTTGGGGTTTACCGGTGCCCCCGGGTCGGTGAGCCCTGCTCGAAACTGTCCGTTTAAGACAAGGTGTCCAAACTACGGCCTGGGGGCCATTTGCGACTGGCCACCCATTTTTTCAGCGGCCCGCAACATGACAAAAAATAAAAAGAAATTAAAGACATTTGACATGGGCCGCAAGATGAGTTACAAAAACGGTGAAGGTGGACAGAGTGAGAAGGGAGGCTGTCAGAAAAATAGGTGCCGTTATGACTCAATACTATTTGTCCATATACTGCAGAACATTTCTCTACAGTCGAAGATACAATTAAACCATTTATCATTAAAAGATTAACACAATTTATCACTGTAGTGAAAGAAGATAATTCACTTTTACAGGCGAAAAATAGTATCTTCCACTTTGTGCTCGACGGCTGATTTATGAAAACGTCACATGAATGATCCTCAAGTAACTGTTTGAAAAATGGTCACTTGACGACAGTTTGTTCTTTTTTGGGTTCTGAATGAGGAGATGGGATGTGGCTGCTGTTAAGTGCAGAGCTGGATCTATTCTGTGAGAGAGAGGGCCGTTGGCCACCCCAAAACTTTGCCTTACCACCTTTAACAGAAACAAACGAGATAGAATTGCTTTCTTGGCTGACTTTGGCGTCTTTCAAAAAGTTGAATTTAAAAGGGGCCCATTCATCCTCCCATTTTTCGATGTGCGACCCTCAGACAAAAAACAGTGGACACTCCTGGTTTAAAACAAGCAAGTAGAAGTTCCGACGTGATATTTTGATGGATGTAGCGATTCTTTCATACAAGCGAGGCGTTTATATGTGTTGAGAATGTATCATTTGCACAGCTGATTGTTTGCAACATTCTTGAAGGTCATTTAAGAAAGCAACCTCAGCCAGCCACTAGTATTTGAATTTTCAGACTCCTTACCGTATGAAGGTGATGCCCGAGGGCTCCACCTCATTATTTGTTTTCTGTCACAAACATGACTGAATATTTGTTTGTTGTTTTAAAATCAATACACAGCATAATCTTTGTCAATGAAGCGATCATAGCACTCGCACGGTCGCTGATTCACTGTCACGTGTATCCTCATGTTCAAATGTGAGAACTGCAAAGACTTCACGATGACGCTCAATGTCATCGTGCTTGACAATGAACTCCGTATCGTGTACACGCACACGCGTCTCGCCGTTTACCATCTCTCTTCCCAAATCGCTCCCCTGACGTCTACTCGCCGGTCGACCATCTCATTGCAGGAATTCATCCTGCTGTCTCACGGGTGCCATCGATTATTGCTTTCTGTGGTTATGCACGCGACAATGGTAATTGGTGTCTCGCTTGGAATTTCGGCGTGCCAATTATGGCCTCCTATTATTGCGATGGGCTCCGTGTTCCCCGAAAGTGTCGTCATCAGGCGTCACATTTCTTTGCGTCACAAGCCACAACTTCATGTTTAGGCCTCATAGATTAGTTTTGTTCAGATGGAGATGTCCTTGTCAAAGACTCCAAATACATTTATTCAAATATCGTACACATGAATGACCAATCATAACAGTCCGCTCCCATCAAGCCAATTCAATATTCTAGCATCGCTTAAAGGAGAGCGCACAATATCAAAATTGCGCACAGTGCTGCCTCACAAACAATAGCATCAACAATGAAGAAAATTTGACTTTTTTTTCCCCCTTCAGCAAACCAGCAACTCACGTTCGTCAGGCATGCACCAGCATCACCCATCCAAAACCTTTTCAACTTTTTGGGGTGTTGATGGTTTGCAGCCTGAAAATGCACCATTTTCTTGGCATTTCTTTTGAAAAAAGTTACAGTTCATTCCGAGTCCAGATGACATCAAGAGTAAACCTTAAGACAAAAAAAAAAAAAAAAAAAAGAAGCTATTTTGACAACCACAAAAATAAATTTAGATTCAACACTCTTCATGTACCTACTGTGTGTGCCGATAAATAACAAAAAACAATTAACTGTTTTTGTCGTGCCCGTGCCATTTGTGTCTGACATTGTCTTCTTACAGAATCTGCAGGTAGCTTCATGTTTGTTTGTTTGTTTATTTGTTTGTTTTTTTGAAGACGTGGTGGCTAACGCCAATTTTGGAGGGTTGGAAAAGCCAAATGATCCAACCCCGTGACTGAAAGAAGAAGTGTGGTTAGTTTAACCAATCATATGGCAATTTTTGTAATTTAAAAAAATAAAACGTTTCTTTAGGATGTTAATTTTCAGGAGTAAAAACATAGTTGAATGCTGAAAATATATCAAGTCGCTAAAAATATTTTTTGAGTGCAATGGCCGAGTGCGAGAGGAGTCGCAGTCATATGCCAAGGAGTTAGAGTCAAATCCGGACAACAAAAGACCACGTCGGGTTCGGACTCCAGCACTACAGCTCTGCCTTCCGACAGAATAAGCGTTTTCCAATCGCTGCAAAGCAAGAGGAAGCTTTCACTTCATCAAATTGCAAATGCACATTTTATTTAATGAGGATAAAACAGTCTAGGCAAGTTGGTAAACACCATGGAATTTTTACATTGCTTAGCCATCAACCAATTAGGTGCGTGTCGAGGAAAGCGACAAATCAGAACAAATAAATTTATTTTTCTGCCTTGGACATGCAAAAGAATAAATTGTGGGCTTCTTTAGAAAATACAAGCCAGTCGACAGAAGAGGAAAACAATGATTACAGTTTTCAAGCCTTTCAATGACATTTATTAAAATGATTATCGCAAGTTTGAGGTCCACGTTCATACAAAGAGCTTTTCAAGTCAGCAATGGGGTAGACAAAGGTGCCCCCTGATATGTTCTCATGCTCTTCAGCCATCTTTTGAAATAACGTGGCAGGGAACAAGGTTTGGGAGGATGTCACCCTTTACTCCGAGATCATGAAGGCAGGGCGCTCTGGTCGTCAGTCTGCCTACTGACAATATGAGGTTTTTCTTTCTTTTGCTTTCGTTGTTTGAAATGACAGTGTATGTGAATGAACACTTCCAAAAGGAAATGTAAATGCGGCCAATAATTGCCGGAAGGCTCATTTCCATTGGTAGTCCCCCAGCCATAAGGAGCAATGGTTTACTCAGCCAATTTGAAACGTTTATCATGACCTTGGTCATGTGTGTCGAAACCTCTGAGTGGTCTGCTCCTTTCATGAAAATCACAGTGTCAGCTGCGATCTGCGTACATAATGCCCTGGCAGCCGTGGCACACAAAGGGTAGATCATTTATTTACAGACAAAACAGAGTTGGATTTAGGATTGACCCCTGTGGGACTCCAGTGACAACATCTCGGAAAGTAGATGTATTATGGACAGAGATCAGTTAGTGAGGTATGAGTTCAACCAATTTGAACCAATTTGCACTGACCGTGTGACAAATTAGTCATTTCAATTCAGCATGCTGTACTGACCTGTTTTTCTTTCCTTTTCCATCCTCTCAGACGGCCCGCTGGGACCGCGCGGCCTTATGGAGGCCTCAGAAATGTGCACACAGGAATGCCTCGTTCTGGGGCACTCGGACAACTGCTGGATGCCTCCAACTTTGGCACCCTACCAGCAGCACAAGTCCCCCGTGTCCAGTTTTGGGTCGCAGAGGGAGTGGGGTCCCAAGGACAAACTTCTCAATGGACATACCTTGACTAGAACCTGGAAAAAGGAGAATGGGCAGTCCGAGCATTTTTGTGACAGGAAGCAATTTGGAAGTGAAGAGGGACACTTCGCAAGCAGCGGCATGGCTGATATTCCTTTGGTAAGTTTGAAGTCCTGCCCGGACAGCTCGAAGGACCAGCAGCTTTAAAATGGACTTCTGTCGCAAACGCACAAACGAACGTACTTGAGCTATTCTTGTTTTTTATGATTTCTTCTTTTCATCGTCTCTTACCACTTCTGCTCATGCTTCTGCATTGTGGCAGCCGCGTGTACAATATACTCGTACGGCATAAAACTCAAGTGCTTATGCGGTGTTCCCTCCACCTCAACACTTCTGAAGCTCCGTCTTTTATTTTTATTGAACCTTCGTGGATTGAAATGTTTTCCGTCATCGATTTGCAGAGGAAGAACATCTAATGGAGCAAAATGAAAAGACATTACGAAAAAGAAAAACCCAACTATATCGTGGCAGACTGATATATATCTACAAATATGTAACGTGGTTGCTATTGAGCTGTTCTCAACTATTTTATTCACCACAATCAAAGAAACTGGAATGAACATTTCAGAAGGCAATGCTCTAAAACACTGTATGTGGACAATTATTCATTGCTTAATTCATTCATGTCACTGTGTGTTTGTAAATAAGACTTATTAACCACGTTCATGTACTGGACCTATAATTTGGAGAAGTCACGGCTGTCGTCACTGCTGTAGTCGTCAGGAGTGGGATTTTTAACTGGATCTGTAACGTGTTTGCGTCCCCCTTACCCCCTCCCACCTCCCTTTTGAACTCCCACATTTGCTTTTGAAACCAAATTATTACCATGGTATGCCCATTGTTTCTCATATGCTGCATAATATTACTGAAAACATAAAACCACAGATAATTTAAAAAAAAAAACGTATGAAGGATGTCAGTACTCAAATATGTGCATTAAAAATACAACAATGCTATGAAAACTCTATAAACTGATTTTGAAAGTGTTCGGTACAATTGGATAGCAATATATTTGTAAATGACTAAATGTTTTATCCGATGTTGATCTTATCGCTGTATAGACATGGTGACTTAACCGGTACAATCCTGCAGTAGTATTTGGAATTTGGTGACATATGTATATACGTATATTATTTCCACGTGGACTATTATTTTCCACGTGTCAAAAAATAAAAAATAAAAAAAAATCACAGATGGAGATAATATTTCAATCGCTGTGCCTTCATGACTTTACTTTAAGAACTGTTCTTATTCAACAATTTACAAAATGTTGGCCACAATAACTGCCTTATGCACTGGCTGTTTGCCAAATTCGGAGTCATAACTACACAGGTATTAAAAGGAAAATCATATTGGAGATTTTTTTTTTTTTACAACTATATATGTAAAGGCATGTGCAGAGAACGCTCATACATTCTTCCACTGTCTGAAAAGGTTTGTTTTCTTCCACAGCATGGATGGCTAAATACACAATGGAACAGCATGCTTAACGATATAGCTCTTGAAATTGACTTCATTTTGTGTCGTTTTTTTGGGGGCGGGAGGGGGGTAGATTTTATCTGTGCATACAATATTTGGTTTGTGAAGCACTTTCATGTTTCTGTCACAATATAAAAAAAGTTAAAGTAGGATGGAGTGATTTGCTTATTGCGGTATGTGCCACTTGTGAGGGTGTTTGACATCGGCGGTATTGAAACAGTTAATCCTTGTTACTTCTATACAGGTATACAGCTACTGCAATAAATGTTTTAAATATGTGGATGCATCATTGTGGATATTTCTACTTGCCACCACTTTTGAGACTTGCACATTGTTGTTCGTTGCCTGACATGAAACCACAGTAAATCTAGTGGAGGAATAATATCCTAAATAAGACATTAAAAACATCACGCGATGACAGTTGACACGTGAAGGATGGAAAGCATGTACTGGGTGCCTTGAAAACACAGTCAAAGCACACCATACTTGAAAACGGCGCCCCAAATCAACCTTAAAAAAAGTAGTTCACACTCCCCCTCTATTTTGGGGTTAATTTGTTGGAGGAAAAAAAAAATGCACAATCTGCATAAGATTTCACAATCTATAGTTTAGTCAAGCAGCACTCCAGCACCAGTTGCACTTTTCATGCCAAATTCAAGCGGCGGCTCTGTGCACGTGGCACGGGCCGTGGATACATTGGCCAGCAAACAAAATGCTGTCACACTGGGGCCCAAATCACTTCCCTTAGACCATAGGTGTCAAACTCAGGTCCTGGAGGGCCGCTGCCCTGCATGTTTTCCAAGTCTCCCTGTTGCAACACAGCTGATTCAAATGATCAGATCATCAGCAAGCTCTGCGCAAGCCTGACATTGAACCTGTTCATTTGAATCAGGTGTGTTGCAACAGGGAGACTTGGAAAACATGCAGGGCAGCGGCCCTCCAGGACCTGAGTTTGACACCTATGCCTTAGACAAGTAAAGTATACACGTTGACATGCTTGTGTAATTTGACACTTGTTGGTGCTGCATCAGACGTTCCAGAGTCCTGCATAGAATTGAACTTCTAGACAGTATCGGAAGCGCTTCTCTCGATGGTGGCGGGTGTGCTGGAGCTAAACGCAGCCCTCTTCGGGGAGTAGGCGGGGGACACGATGAACTGGTTGTATTAGGAAACAAACAATTCAACAGTCCCTTTTCCATAATATGATGTCTCCTTTGAGGGTTTGGTAATTCTCTGATTTAGTCGCACGGTCACTCATAAGACCGGTGATGAAGGTTCCAGGCAAACTAGAATAACTACGAAAGTAATGAGAGTTTCTCTCTGTATCTGTTTTTCCGTTTCTTTTATTCTTTTTTTTTTTTTTACCCGATATCCTATTGATGTATTTATCAGCTGTCACCCAATGGACCTGCTGAAATTTTTTATTGTCGTGCTAGCAAGAATTGTCTCTGAAATGCATGAAAGCTAATTGGCTTGGAAGAGGGAAGAGAGCGAATTAATGTTATGCCACGTCCAAGAAGAAAAGGCTCCATATCGCCTTTGTCTTTTCACAGGGCTTTAAGAGATTTCTGCAAAACCTTCATGCACAAGGTGGAACAGAGTGGATAGTCGGCATACTATTTGGTGCCATTTTTTTAGATTAAGACATGAAACCTGAGCATTGTGTTGTGCATTGTGTTTCAAATCAAACAGTCCAGAAGTGAGATTTGTAAGGTCCTTTATGAGAAAATTGACTAAAAAAAAAAACAACCTGCCATCTACTGTTTTGGGATGTCACCCATTTCTAGATCACAGCACAACCTTTCCATGTCAGAGTGTGGACAAATGCACCACCCCAGAAATGGTCAGAGACAAAGTAAAGGCTAATATATCGCTTTGAAAATTCCACGCAATAATCTTCATTTGGACAGATTGGAGAGCTAAGTATTCACGATCAAATGTTCCCTCCAGAAGCGGAGGCTTCCAAAACGGAACATGAAGGTCAGCCGGGAAAATGATGAGCGAACAGATACTGTCATGCAAAACCCACAGTAATAACTCTGACAGATTAACGGTCACAAAACATTGCGCCTTCTTCTACTATGACCTTATGTCATACTTTTGAATCATCGGCGCTATTACACTGCCAGAGGCCACACCATTATATATTGTAGGTCACATTTCTGGAATGAAGGAGGAGTATCAGCTTCAGTCAGGCATTTGGAAAACAACATGAATAACGCTTGGCTCATTTTGAGAATCCCACTTTAATGTACGTGGCATTACGTTTGAAAATAGCTTTCCATTTTGACATTGCAATTAATAGTATTAGCTATAAGCCTTGTAAGTCTTTTAAAAAATCAAATAAAATTACCGCCCTTTCCCGTTTACCAGTGGGACTGCGACTACCTTGCCAGAATATATTTGCAAGTTTACGACCAGTTGTTGAAGGTGGAATATGCAATTTAAAATACACACTGGCACATACACGTCTGTTACACTTTTATTTGTCAGATTCTCATGAAATGTGGTCCAGGTGACATGAGAGCCCCAAAATAAACTTGCTCACAACCAGGTCACAATGTTATTTGCTTTAAATCAAAACATCCTGCAGTGTGCTCTTCAATAAGTAGAGAGAGTTCACTCAACCCTTTGTTTGCAAAGACATTGTTGAATGCTGTGGTACTCCATTGCTTCATATATTGTAGCACTTGGTACCTGAGCACTTCAGCCATTTATATATATATATATATATATATATATATATAATATATATATATATATATATATATATATATATATATATATAAATGGCTGAAGTGCTCATATATATATATATATATATATATATATATAAATAAAAAATAAGTGGCCCGGTAGTCCAGTGGTTAGCACGTCGACTTCACAGTGCAGAGGTACCGGGTTCAATTCCAGCTCCGGCCTCCCTGTGTGGAGTTTGCATGTTCTCCCCGGGCCTGCGTGGGTTTTCTCCGGGTGCTCCGGTTTCCTCCCACATTCCAAAAACATGCATGTCAGGCTGATTGGACGCTCTAAATTGTCCCTAGGTGTGAGTGTGGGCGTGGATGGTTGTTCGTCTCTGTGTGCCCTGCGATTGGCTGGCAACTGATTCACGGTGTCCCCGCCTACTGCCCGAAGACAGCTGGGATAGGCTCCGGCACCCCCCGCGACCCTAGTGAGGATCAAGCGGTTCGGAAAATGGATGGATGGATATATATAAGACATATGTCAATGTAAGCACTGTCAAATATTTTTTCATTTATTGTTGACGAAACAAAGTGCGTTTCTATTCCGTGTTGTCAAGTTCTGGAATGAATCATTTTCAAAATCTGTGTTATTTTGTGATGTCATTTTGATCAACTTAGTTGCAGGTTTTGCTTTCACAGTTCTCCTAATTTAGGTCACAAGTATTCTCAGCTCGACTCTGCTGCCATTTAGACTGAATTGAAAGAGTAATATCTATAACTTGGCTGGCTTTGCCGACTATTGCACTTAATGTAGTGTCTTTTGAGTACCTGCGAGAATGGAAAGATATCATCGATTTCCATTAACATTTTAATGAAAAGACTGCACCGAACATTACCAGAAATAAGAGCTTTTGCTTATTCACATGCTAATGACCGGACAAGGAATTTCAGTGACCCCCTCACTGACATTTGATTTGGAGAAAATTGATAAATTAAAATTCCTCTCACGATGGAGTCCCGCTGGGCCATGTGATTAACTGCACGATTTTCATGCATCACCATGTGCGTCTGTACGTGCACGTGTCATTGCAAGAATGAATATGAATGCATCTGGTTGTTTTCAGTTTTGCATTTTGTGATGAGACGAAGACTTTTTTTGAAATTGCAATTACAGTCGCAAAGGGAGTATACGGACCGTGGTATCCATCGATCAATAAATCATATCTATATTTGGAACTTTTTCACACAATGTTGAAAGTATGAAGTCATTTGGAATGACATAATTACAAAGAAACAAATTCTTTTCAGGACCATACTAACATTGAGAAAGCTCAATTGCTAGCAATATTATTCTGCTTATTGAAAGAGATTTATGTTATGTTTGTATTCATTGTGATTGTAATTAATTGTGTGAATTCTGTTCTCCGTGAGGATTTCATATCAGTTTTCATCATTGGTCATTTTGTTCTGATATTGAATAATAATAATAATGAACATGATTGTCGAAAGCGCACCTTTTTTTTTGTTGTTGCGCGTGCACACACTACAATACAAATTATTATTATGATAATTTAATGTTGTTTTTAAGACCCCCGCCCCAGGTTCCAGGCCAGATATTTATTTGACTGGTATTTTCTTTTTGAACGTTTAAGCACAAAATCCCAAAGCGTGTCGCACATCAACCTCAGACGGTCCGGCGTCCGTGTTCAATGGTCGCCTGATCAGACATTCATTTGGACATGATGTTTGAAGAAGACGACTTTGTTTTCAGCCGTCCCATTTTCACGATTCAGGTATTTCCATCGACACTTCTTCTTCCGCCAATTAGCTTCCTCCAAAGGATGAAGAGACGTAATCTCTAAGGAGAACCAACGAGCAGAAGTCATTTTCCGTGCCGCATCAGCATCATCGCCCTAATAAGGTGTGCCGAGTACAGAAAGGGCTTTTTTTTTCTGACCTTGCGATGGGTTTGTAATCTCCTTTGTGGAAATTACACTCTCACTTTATGAATATATTGTAATTAGGCATATGTATTCTGTCGGACAGTAAGATATAGTTCCTGCCTAATCTCTCATTTATATGCAAAGGAGCATCGGGTAAAGAGCTTAGACTTCCTTCCGTCTTAGTGATTCTTTTCTGCACTGATGAAGTTGCTTTTTTTGCTTTTTCATCCCCATTGCTGTCACATGCCTCCGTGATGAAAAGAAAAATAATGTAATCATCATGATAATAATAATGTTACTCGCAACTAGCTTTTGTGGCTGATTTCCAGAGAACCGAAGAGCCGCTGAATTAGCCGCGCTCAAGTTCCGACTGCTAATTCTTCTCGGTGGCGAATGAAATGAGGTGGCGATCGCGTAAAAGGTCACCCAGAGGATATCGCACACGCGGAGGCATAAGTTGCTCTTAAATAACATCCGCACAGAGTATTATCATGGGAACTGCTTCTGTCTTTCCTCTGGGGATAAGCGAAAGCTGTATTTTACTGCAAAATGGTGGCGATTATCCCGATGATAATCTTATTCCTACACAGAGAGCCTCTAGCCTCCAAACCGTGGAAGGGAAAAAAAATAAAAATAAAGCAGGGATGGCAGCAAAAATACAAAAAGCCAAGCATTTACAGTCAAAGTGTACATTGATTTCAAGTTGCATTTGTCAACGGAAAGAAAAGCAGCACAACATTGTTACTCTTAAAACGGTTCCGTTTCTAAAAGAGATCTATTAAGAAATCCAACAGCACTGTGATATTTTTAGAAGGAAAAAGAAAAAAAAACAGAAGGCAGCCTGCATATTTGCTCTCAAACCTTTCAGTCATTTAAGAGTAAGCTCCAAACAACTTCATTTACTTGCCGCATGTGTTCAATTGATTTTGCACCTCAACTTCAAAGCGGCAAAAGTCAGAGAGCTTGAAAGCAAAGGTTCTTCGTCTGGCTCGCTTTGCAGAACTGATCAAATGCCTCCGACTTGGCCGCGCCAAATATCCCCGCAACCAACCGCAATTAGTATTCATTGAAATTCCAATGACGCTTTGTTCTATCTGCCGCCGACTTCAGGCACTGGGAGTGAAATACGGAAACTTGCGATTATTCTTCAACCATCAGTGAAAAACTTTGGTGCTATTTACCCTGCCTGCTACACCATTCCATCTCCACTCATCTTAGTGCGCCACCACCAGCAAAAAAAAAAAAAAAAAAAAGTGATGTTCATTTGTAAATAATTTTAACTGAGAGCAATGCTGACTGAAAGTTTAAAAGTACTCCAAAGTGAGAATGCGCAAGAGAGCTCTTTTTATGATGACTTTTATCAGGTCAAGGTTGCTGCCGAGGTGAGATGCGTTCATTGCGAAGATTATACAAATGATAACTTGCTCTAATTATTCGACTCTATAATTCTCTCAAGGTCTGTACTTTTTTGTGTGCCACACTCTGACACACATTCAGAGGACAGAGTACGAAGAAAAGAAAAAAACAAAAAGCTATCTTCAAGTTGTTGAAACTTGCCATGAAATGTTGGACAAGTTTTGCATTGCTTCCATTTCCACTTTTCTATTTTAAACAGAAAAACAGCAATCTCTCGAGAGCACAGGTGTCAAACTGCAGATCCGGCCCACCGCGTCACTTTATGTGCCCCGCGAAAGCAAATCACGTGTGTCAACTTGCACGATCCTTGCTAAAATCTGTAACGCAAAGTCAAACTGTCATGTGGAATATAACGTTCCGGTTTCACAATCATTTTGTTACCCTGCTTACACTCACTTGAACAATAATTGAAACAAAATATTATCATACTGGGCGGCCCGGTAGTCCAGTGGTTAGCACGTCGACTTCACAATGCAGAGGTACCGGGTTCGATTCCAGCTCCGGCCTCCCTGTGTGGAGTTTGCATGTTCTCCCCGGGCCTGTGTGGGTTTTCTCCGGGTACTCCGGTTTCCTCCCACATTCCAAAAACATGCATGGCAGGCTGATTGAACGCTCTAAATTGTCCCTAGGTGTGAATGTGAGCGTGGATGGTTGTTCGTCTCTGTGTGCCCTGCGATTGGCTGGCAACCGATTCAGGGTGTCCCCCGCCTACTGCCCGAAGACAGCTGGGATAGGCTCCAGCACCCCCGTGACCCTAGTGAGGATCAAGCGGTTCGGAAAATGGATGGATGGATGGATATTATCATACTGTATATTCGTAAGAACTTGTTCAGTACCAAGAAGCACAGCACGGGCCCTGTCGCCGAATGAGAACCACGTTTTTGCGTATCAGCAGAACGCTGCCAGCGGCCAGCATAGCAAGGAAAGCCTTTGGAGTGACTTGAAAAGTGCACGGCCGCCACGAGGACAAAAAATACATTCATCATCATGTCGCAATAGAAAGGTGTGCTTTTATTTCATTTGTTGGTCTGTCCAAATTTGTTTATGCGAAAAGGTTTGAGGGCAGCTGATGTAGACAATGGTGACCTGCAAACATGCATTCCGTCACAAGCACAGTATGATGAAATTATTTTTGTTGGACTCATTTGAAATAGATTACAAAACAAAAACAAAAATCTCTCCTGTAAAGTCCAGGCTGCTGGTAGCATTCCACACCTACCGACTGGCTGACCACACATCCGCTACCTAAGGTGCATTCAGATTTTAAGCGTGCTTTTTCCCGGGTCCAAGTGACATTTTCAAACTCATTAAAGATTCATGCGGGCATGATTCGAAGGCAGCCTCAGCCGACAAGACGTCATGCCTCCTCGGTGTACACACCCTCCGACCCCCTGAACCCTAACGCCCCGATGCTGTCAAATTTTCAATTGGCCTTTTAGTGTGGGCAGCCTAAGGTTGTTCAATTGGTGGAAGCATCATAACAGTCAAACTGCATATTACAGTGAAGCGGATCCTGCACACTCATGGTTCGCAACCCAGATTGCATTGCATTTTTTTTTTAATACGTACATCGAATGTTTATCAGTTTATGGAAGCATTTGGGGTGGGGGTGGGAGTTAAAAAAAAAAACGGTCTCCGAAATAGGCAGATTTTGGCTGTTCGCGGGGGCTGAAATATGGGGCCGCTGTTTTTTTTTTTTTTTTAAATTGCGGACACCTGTGCAAATAAATGATGCTGTCTAAACAGAATCTTGACATGAGCTGGATGAATTCTTTTGGAAAAGGAGAGATGATCACGAAGAGCTCATGAAAAATCGGAGCATGAACAAGGGTGACATAAAAGATTGATTTAAATACATTTTATTTTTTCCAAGTGAACGGAACAGTGTGACATAAATGCTCGACAGTGCTGAACTCACAGCTTTACAATTAAGGGAAGTAACTATTTTGCAGCATTGCAGTCACTCATGGAGCAAGTGTGAGGACCTTGGGGGCACTGAAGCCCCAAAATATGCTCAACCCCCCCCCCCCCCCAAGTGCCAGATAATTGACTTTTGGGTATTTCCGACGATTCCAGGATTTTTTTTTTCTCCACATTTCCTTTCCATTCTTTGGAAGGAACATACAACAAATGTTTTGACGGATTTTGGGAGTTTGTTAAAAAAAAAAAATGGAGGGTTGGGGTGGGGTGGCTTAATTAATCAAAGGACATTGTTTAGGCTGTTGAGTGGACAATTTATAACATCGTGTGACTGGAAGTGATGCCAGCCGAGAAGTAACAATGGGCTTGAGATGCGGTTGGGGGGGGGGGGGGTTGTTTCCAAGTTTTTGTTTTGTGGACCCTCTGAGCTAGCCTGGGCCACCCCACCGCCCTCTCAAAGATCAATAAAAGTCGAGCTCCGCCACTGATGATAGTCGTCGTAGTTCTAAGTTCGTGCGTCACAGACGGTGGCGACACAATCTTGAAGAAAACACTTTGTCAAGATGGAATTCCTGTGAATGAGAAACGTCCCTGACATTTCGACATTTACAGCACAAGTCAAAGGTTGGGAAAATCCTGACACATCCATTCCATGTTGCTATGAAATAAAATCCTTTGAGCTGATACAAATGTTCCCAAGCAGATGGTCTGATGTTAAGCTGGCTCTCGTGCCCCCCCCCCCCCCCCCACCCAGTCACTGAAACGATGTCGACAACACTGAGTTTCAGCCAGTTGGAAGGCGTCAACACTTGCGTGCTTCTCTCCTTCACTTATTCTCTCACTCGGTCTCTCCCTGTCCTCTATTTTCTTTTTCAGCTTCCGACGTCCCGAAATACGGGTTACCCTTAGGAGAAGGATAATTATTAACAATTAACATTCATAATGATGTCTGCGTCCCTGGACGGCCTTCGCAGATTCTCAGTCAAATGGATTTAGAATTCCATTTTTAATTTTACATAATCCAATCGGAAACGTGGCCGCAGCCTCCTATAACGCGGTCCCCCGTTGGCGCTCAGTTTCATTTCTCCGCAAAGCACGTTCTTCGTGTTAAGAGCGTACACCTCTTTCGATTTTGCTTTCAGGAAAAGTCGGCGAGGTTTTATCTGACGCTACTTTTGAGTGATCTTTTCAATTCGATTGATTTCATTGACAGATGGCAATCACGCTGTGTCCTGTTGGAGTTCTGCATTCCATGGCCGGAGTCGCCGAAAAGGATTTTCTTCCTCAACCAAAGGATTCGTTTCATATTGCTTGTGTGTGTCTCATTTCATCATCGTTGAGCATACGTTGTGAAAAGAATTGGCTTTTCTTTCCCCCGTGGGGTCGATTCGGCGGGAGAGGTCAAAGTGGGAATATTCAGCGGGCCTCGGCTGTGTTTTGCATCAAATTTTGATCGGGACATAATTGTGATAAATGATGCATGTAATCAAGCATTAAATAATGCTAGAATATGCAAGCTCCAAAGTTTAACAGTGACTAGCGTCCGCCCTTTGTCCCGAGGCGATGGACGCCATCTGGCCGCGGCCGTTACCGGTGACCTGAGTGCCAGACTCCTTAATGTGCAAGGAAGCTCAACATGGGCAGGTCAAGGCCCCCCCGCAGCCGACCACATGGATGCAACCTTGCCAAAGGTGTTAGGGGACAAATTACAATTTCCACATCGCCACCTCCTCAAGGTTCTTCTCTCAGGTACGCAGCTTGAATCGTGCACCGCAAAGTTCACTCTAAAACGCCCGATTGAATGCGTCTGTACTGTTTGAACGCCAGGACGTCGAAGCCGGCACGAGACCAAACATACGACGTCATACCATCCGCCGGGTGTTGAAGTTACTCCTTTTTATTTCAGCAGGTGCACGCACAAAGTAAAATCCTCTGAATGCAGGTAATTATCAGGACTATATCAAACACACAACACTCCAAATTGTCCCTCGGTGTGTGTGCGAGCGCGGATCATTGTTCGTCTGTGTGTGCCCTGCGATCGGCTGGCAACCGGTTCAGGGTGTCCCCCGCCTGCTGCCCGAAGACAGCTGGGATAGGCTCCGGCACCCCCCAAGACCCGTGTGAGGATAAAGTGGATCGGGAAATGGAAGGATGGATGTCAAATACGTTGGAATACAATTACAGTATATTGTTTTGGGATGTGATTGTTGTCAATAAAATCATGGAAAACCTTTTTCTTAATCTCACGAAAGATTTGCCCAAACAAAACCAAAGAGCAAACAGAAGGATCTGTTAGCAGGGCGCACATCTGCCAATTGAACGAAATTAGTGCGCATATTTTGCAGGCTCCAAATTTGATGCTTCGTCTCATCACGCTGTTTTGTATGGAGATTGCCACAGCGACAATCTCCTCGCATACTGAGCACGTCGGTCGAAAAGCTGGCGGAGGGAGAGTGATTGCAAAGTTTTCATGACGTTCCACTCCGAAATACCCCATTTTCACTGTGCGCTTTTCTTTTTAGTTGGAACAGAACATTTTCATATCAAATACGCTCGGCTAGAACAGCCGGCAAAGTGTCAACAATATGTGCGCTGATCCAAAAGAACAAAAGTCAGTCTTAAAACTTGCACTCGCAGCGCTGAACTCTGAGTGACCCGGTAACAGGCTGTCCATGTATTATTGGCATGGACACAATGCGGGTAAACGTGTGCTGACCTGACCAAAACACGTACAAAAAAACCCCCACCGCTTTTGCGGAGCCAACCCCCGGTGCCGCAGCACTGCGGCACGTACGCAGTTCATGTGTTGGTCGAGGGCAAACGCTGCTGCGCTAAGTGCAGTGTGAAAAGGCCTGAACCGCCCCGGGGCCACAAATTGGTGGCTTGCAGGCGAGATGCGGCCCATGCAGGCGATGTCTCTCGAGGGCCGCCCTTCAAATCTTGTTTGGTGCCATACTCACCGGTCGTCATGTGTGACCAAATGCGTATTCTTAGTCACAGAATTAGAATGGGTTCTATCTTTGAAGAGAAGTGTTTAAAAATGTATGCGTTCCCCTCCTGCAGAAGTGAATAGAAGTTGTCCTTGGGCAACTAATATGAATGGAATCATTTCTAATTATAAGCTAATATGCTATTCTGAAGCATGCTCAGACGCTATTACTTTACCGGGTCAGTCAATTTACATGGCGTTATCGTGGCTACGAACGATTAGATAGACGGCCTTTCTGCATATGACGCACACTGTCAACATGAGGTGAAAATATTCAGACTTGGCATTTGCCTAACCTATGCAAGGGATGTTTCGAAAGACAAGGCCTCTGCATGCCGAACGTGCATTTTTATTTGATTTTTTTCAAATGTATTTCCTTTTTCTCATCCTCTTCACTCCTTTCACTGCATGTAAATCCCTTGCGGACATCGCACGCATTATGTGCAAATAGAAGTGGCGAAAAACAACGGTCGCTCACTGATCAGTTGGGCGCATTCCTTCATGACTGCTTAGTTCAAGATCAATCAATTAAACAGTCAAACTTTATTGATACAACACTTATACATACATAAAAAAGTAATTCAAAGTGCCGTACAATGCTTTAAAACATTTCAAACTTACATCATTTTATTTTTTTAGGTGACATTACCAAGGTGTTCGTTGTCAGCAAAATCGGCAAATGGAAAATGAATGATGTGAAATCGGGACTTTGAAATGTGAACATTACAGCGGTGAAAACGTTGAAACAATGTTGGACTGTCATGAATAGCAAGAAAATAAAACAACGACGACAACAAAAAACATCAGCACTATTATGGCGCGCCATCAGTTGGGTGTTCTTCAGTCACAGAATATTCACTTTGTGCGCACACACACGCGCACAAACACACACACACACACACACACACGCACACAGAGGCTCAAATCAAAAGCTTCTTCATTCGTTTATATTTGAAACCCATTTGGGCTCATTATTTTCATGAGTCTCACTCCCGGCTCTTTTAAAATACAATTGTTGAGGAAGCAAGTGTCGAGGAAGAGTATCGTTAGTTTAAAATGACGATCTGGCTCTCAGCATTCTTACAATCTGTGTTATTAATGGGATTGCCTCTCATGTGTGAGTTGTAGCCAGGACCCGCTCGCTGGGACCGGTCGCCACTCGACCACAGGACACAAATTGAAAAGACAAAACCATCTTGCGGTTTGAAAATGAGGCTTGATTGCCTTTGCGGCGTGTTTCTGACTGCGATGACGACGCTTTTAACAAGTACTGTAGCCCGTAATGATTTAATGCCGGATAGTTTGTCACTCTGACACAATTCTGGCAAGTTTCTCGTCCTCTCTGACATGACCGTTATGGAAATTCGCTTTCAACGGATTTGCAATATTTGACAGAAGGAAGATCTCTAAATTCCCACAATTTGCATCTTAGCCACTGAGTGCCAGAGACAAGTTTCAAGCAGTGGCAAGTGAAACCCAGATCGCAATAAGACAAAGCTGCGAAATGCGGCCAAGAGGAAATGAGACACACGCCAGGGAGCAATCGGTGCTCAGTTTAGTGATCGCCTTTTGAGGAGCATGATAGGATTGTCTGCAGGTGACGCCGCTCTCACTTGCCATTTTCTCTCCTCGATCAAACCCTCACGTGCCAGAATGTTCCTGAGGAGGACGTTCTTGCAACAAATTTTGCAGGACGGTCCACAAAAAATTCATTAATTAAAAAAAACCGCCGCAGTATCGCTTCATTGAGAAATATGGATGAAAAAGGATGCTCTTGTCAATTGATCTTGGAATGGAAACCTATTTAAAACGCACACACACACACGAGCTATCAGTGGGAGATGGCCCTTCATTCTTCAGGTTCAAGAATTAACATTCACAGAATAGCACTGGAAAATACATAAACTCCATCAATATCTGGCCAGGGACACAAAGACTGTCTTCTTTTGTTTGCAACCTTATTTAGAATGCAGCAAGGAGCACAACCCTGACATTACAGTCATTTGGACTTGGCATATCTGTTTAAGACTAATTAGTGTGGGGGGAGGAAACAAAAGCAAACACTGTCAAGATACCATATGGTAGGAATGACAAAGCAGCTTGCCAAGGTCTGGTGCCACAAAGTACACTCAAATGCTGAAAAGATGCTCTGCGTCTAGTAAGGTACACCCTATGCAAATGAGGTCAAACATGATCATCGTGACATATTTGTTTCACGTTAACGGAGCGAGCGGGAGCCGAGGGCAGCCGGGTGTGCGCGTGGGAAGGGGCGGCGCAGTAAATAAATGCCTCCGTTATTTATTTCAAGCGGGGTCTCCGCCGTACAGAGGAGCAAGGCAAACACCAATTGACACGCTCAATAATCTGGATCTTCAAAGTGTCATGTGATTTCTTCGAAACTATGGTTGAGATGAGCGGGCACGGCACAGGGTCAGTGATATCGCAAGGGCTGGGGGTGTGGGGGGGGGGGGGGGTTGAGGGGGATTATGCTAATGCTGATTTAAGGAACATTGAGCATTGTCCTCAGTCAGATGAGACAAATCCTTGTGTGACGCTATTTTACAGAACGCTTCTATTTTGTCTTTCTACCTCGCTGTCCTGTAACAACAAGTCATTCAAGTATGACCAAAACGCTGAATGAGTTTGGATCAAGCGGAGACTGAAAATTCCGCCCTCCTTCAGCGTGCTGTGTGCAGTCTGGCGGAGAGCATTGAGTCCTTCAATTAAAAAAAAAAAAGAAAAGAAAAGGAAACCATTGGCTGCGATTGGCTAGCAACCGGTTCAGGGTGTCCCCCGCCTACTGCCCGAAGATGGCTGGGATAGGCTCCGGCACCCCCTGTGACCCTTGTGAGGATAAGCGGATCGAAAAATGGACGGAAGGAAAGAAGGGAGCCAAACGTGCTTGCTGCAAGCTGGTTCTTGCCACTCCTAAAAACGAAAAATTGATCAGAGGGGATTTCACGTTGTGTTTTGAAAAAGACGGCATCACTCTGTCCTACGAGTCAAACAGCTTTTTGCGAGCACAAAATGGGAATGCCATAGATGGGCTAACAAAGCAAGCATCGACATTGCGGTTGTTCATATGACAGCATGTTCTTCATGTTTCATTTTCATGATGCTGTCGCTCTTGAACGATTTCCTCCTGCCTTGGAAGCGCAGCGGCCAGCGTCAAAAAGAAGAAGTCGAACGCAGGCAAATGCAATCTTAATGGGGATCGTATTAAATCTTATGAGCACATGCCGCAGGCCAGTGAAAGATGCGCTGCAGGCCTCCAATGTGGTGTTTTTTCAACTCTATTTGAAGTGCTGGTTCATTAAATGAAACTGGGAATTTATGGGTCATCAATGTTCAGGCGCAACTTTACTCTCAACTCTCAAATGATCTCAATGGGTTTAACCTGCCCATCTTGAATGCAAGGGCTGCTGTATCAAATACTGTAGAATAAAACAAAACATTTCATGACATGCAGCTTTGAAGAGCTCCACTTGGACGGTATCGTCCAAAAAAAAATAAATAAAAAAAAAGGGTTAGTGTTACAAAAGCAAATAAATTGTATTTCGGTTTTGCATTTTATCGTAAAGTCATTTTAGTGAAGCGACGGTACATCATACCAGTTCCAATCTCTTGCAGAGACCACAAACCTACTCGTCGGCTCCACTGATTATTTGCGCTGTCACATGAATCATGACGAACACGGTGATTACTGAGCCAGTGTTGACACCAGTGTGGCAATGTTTTTTGTTCTATTGTTTTCACTTTATGGAGAGCGGTTCGATCATTTGATTAGCACCAAGTGGAAGAAAGTATTTTTGCCTCAAAAATGGAATGATCTTCATCACGTTTTTGAGGTATTCTCCAAAAGTAGTGCAATAAATGCGTATGCATGAAAATGAAACAGAAAGATGAAAAAACAGCTCCGAGCTTTGTTCATGCTAAAAACAAAACAGAAAATTGCAATTTTGGAATCGGTCTGCTAATTTTTGTTTGAATCAGCATAAAAATCTAAGAAAGCTTGGGATTGTGAAAGACTTCGACACGCAGCGGAGTAGGTCCACTCTGCTCTCTGGTGAAGCTTATAAAAGTAAAAAGAAAGTAAAAAAATTCTGTTGCATCCAAATGCTGCTTAACAAAGCGAATGTCACCCCTCACTTTTTGCTAAAAACTCAGTAGCTCTTGCTCATCTCGACCCTCTTTTTGCATAATCCTGCAAGCTAACAAGCTAACCCTCATCTCACTCATTATCCCTGACCTGAATGCACGGGCTCCACTATCTCAACACTTGCAGTGTTGTTCAAGGTGATTAACCTTGGATTTCACGCAAAGTACATATGTTTGCAAAAAGAAACTGCCGGACCCGGAGAAAAGCCATGCAGGCACAGGGAGAACATGCAAACTCCACACAGGAAGGCTGGTGTCATGATTCGGTTTTGCCTGTCATGATTCGGTTTGCCCTACAGTGCCACCAACAGGTGCAGCTGTAGGTTCCCCCTACAGCTGCACACCTGTTGGTCATTAGGTGATTAGTGCTTTAAAAGGACTCCCAGCCCGACCACTCAGTGTCGGGTCATTGTTGCTTTTTGCTGCTGTCATGTTTGTTTGTTTGTTTGTCATGTTTCTGCTCATGTTTCTGTTAGTGATAGTTTTGAGCTTCAGTCATGGTTTTTGTTTGCTACTTTGGACTTTGTTTGTTTAGGATTTAGTTTTCTGTGTTTTATCAATACACTTCTTCAAATACACCCTGCTCCTCTCTCCTGCCTGCTTTTTGGGGTCCACCACCACCGCGCAACGTGACAGCTGGAGGCTGGAATCAAACCCTGGACCTCCTGCACGCTGCCCATATATATATATATATATATATATATAAAACAAATAGATGACCTCGATAGTGTTTGATCTACATTTTGGGTTTTAGATGACATTAATATTAAAATGTTCAGCCTATGAGAAGGCGCAGCAGTGCTGCAAATAGCACAAGTGAGAACATTTGTCTTTCCAAAGCCACTGAGAGAAAATCTGGGGAAGACTAATTTAGGTGTTGTAATTCGTCAATTAAAGCCAATACATTTTCCAAGTCAGGACTGACTCCCCCGATTCAAATATAGTCCTTTGTGATAAATTCAATAAAACGGTACTTTGCAGTTAAACACTCAATGTAATGCACTCCTGAAAAATTAAAGAGAGCAGAAAAGTGTCAGTTCAACATTCATCTCGGTGACCAAATATGGTTACACAATCAAGTTAAGCTGCACGAGATAAATGGGCCGAAGTGGAGCAGCTATTTCCTCATTCGACAAGCCCTGCAGTTTTAGCACACAAACAACAAATGCCAGCTTGTTACAACCCGTAATAACTAACCACAGCCGAACCTCGTTTCGATGTACTCCGTATACAACCTTTAAACCGCTGTTAACGTTTGCATTTCAAAGTCCCGATTTCAGGTCATTCATTTTCCATTTGCCGATTTTGCTGACAACAAACACCTTTCTAATGTAAACTTCATGATAGCGACAATATTTCCCCCACAAAATAGTGAAAAGGGCTTCGTTACAACCGACCGTCGGAGGCTAACTACCGCCGTGACCTTGCTCATGACCAAAATGTACAACATGGGATTCCCCTCCGTTGCTTAGCAACGATACGGATCAATGCGTACGTTGTTGCACTCGTCCTGAGCACGTGCCCTGAAAACATGTCTGATAAATGGAAGCAAATCTCGCTGTCTGAAAAGTCAACAATTTCGACAACCGGCCGTAATGGCAAGAAAATCATGGCAGAGTTTTTGAGGCCAACAGATGATCGTCAACGGCTTCGGGGTGCGGCACATCCTCAACTGGAGAAGGCACATTTCAGTTGCTGGATGAATCTTTTCTTCATACCGTGCACACGTATTTGCAATTGCCACGTTTATACTGTGTTACATGTTCATGTTTTTACATCTATAAATGTCCATGCGGTATTAAACATCGTCGTTGGCGGCCATTTTACTGGAAACGATTACAACGAACTGCCGTTATGGCGTACAGATTCCTTTTATCCCTCGAATACGTTGTAACGAGGGTATGGGCTGTATCAATTCCAATTCGTGTTTGTCGAAGCAATCACCTACAGCACCAAAGTTGTCATCTTTAAAAATGACCGAATGTCTGTGGACTGAAGTGACGCTGGCTGCTTATCTGCCGTATTAGCATTTTGTGCCTACCATTTCTTTTAAAATGCTAATTTTCACAACAGAGCAAAATGTCCATCAGAATTCTGAATATTGAGATGTGTGCGACAAATCAAAAAAAAAAAAATCCCCACAACAGGCACATAATGATGAGTACCAACGGGAACTTAATTAATGTACTGACTGCAGTATTCCACAAAAGAAGCTTTGGCTTAAGCTTTAAGCTACAGCTCAGTGAGAGAACCACACATGTCAAAATGGACCTTGACACACTGGAAAAGAGCACGATTCCTCCTTTTCAGGAACTGGGCTGCATTCTGGGCAACGAGACGGCCACTGCACCAAATTGATACTAAGGGTGATGCGCCGGCCAAGTTTCCAGACCTTAACCTTATTTGGCATCTGTGGAGCAGCACAATGTTTCTAATCATCTATCATCTGCTCTGTGGTGTTGCCATTGCGGAATGAAAAAGCATCCCAGTGGCAAACTGGGATGTACAGCCATTCCCAGGAGGGTTGAGGCAGTGCTGGTCATTTTCACACGGAAGGGTTGTCACTTTTGTTGCTGGCGGTTTTGACATTAATGGCGGCGTGGGCGTGGTCGAGCCTATCCCAGCCGTCTTCGGGCAATAGGCGGGGGTACACCCTAAACTGGTCGCCAGCCAATCACAGGGCACACATAGGCGAACAACCATTTGCACTCGCACTCACACTGAGGGACAATTTCAAGCGTCAGTTTGTAAAAATAACTCACATGAGTGGACTGACCACTGCTGTAAATTTGAAAAAAATAGATCTACCAAATTGTGATGTTGGAGGTTTCGGCCTGACACCAACAATATGCTATTTGTGTTATAAATGTTTTTTTTTTAAATTGTGTTTTATTGTTCTAGCATAACTTGTGGTTGGACTTATATGATAATAATGTTACAGTTTTATATCAAACAAACACGAATGCAGAATTGTAGGTCTTCTGTCTCAGCGTGACGGAACACATTGTGGGTGACCTTCAAGGCTTCACTTTTGTAATTTTCCGTTCTTGTCCAGCAAAAGAGGCGAGCGCCTTGACGAATTTAAGTCACAGGGGCTTCCAATTCACTTGCAATTCTCTGCAGATGCACAAGTCCAACTGACATTTCTTATTGAGCTGGTACAAATGGCATTTCCCCAGACAACTTGTTAACTTTTAAAGGTTGATGGATTCAATACA
The DNA here is from genome assembly GCF_054856545.1 of Hippocampus guttulatus. Taxonomy (NCBI): domain Eukaryota; kingdom Metazoa; phylum Chordata; class Actinopteri; order Syngnathiformes; family Syngnathidae; genus Hippocampus; species Hippocampus guttulatus. The sequence goes on along the minus strand of NC_141263.1, from coordinate 27,494,193 downwards.
CATCTGACTCAAATAAGCAGTGGATCACTTTGAAAAACAAAGTCCAGAGATTAGCCGCTGTCAGCTCAAGGATGAGATGTGCAATTTTGAGTGGCAAAATGCGAACACCATTTATCTGGCCACATGGAACATATTGATCTCGAAGCATTTGTTGGAACCAAGACCCTAATTTGAGGATCTCAGCTGCTGCAGCTGCTATCCGTGTCCAGTGACTGTAATTCAACAAGCACTTTCAGTTAAAAGAAAAAAAAAGGCCTCAGATTTTCATTTGGCAAGTTAAAATGGTTTGCATTGGCATGTACACGACTTTTGTCAGACTAAAGAATAAATACATCCACTCAAAGAGGACACATTTGCCTAAATAATCCACAATGAAAACAAGGTACCCTTGAAAAATACAGTACATTCATCATAAAGGCACATTCATAGTCCTGCGCAAAGTGCTACGATAAAAAGGCTCAATTCAAAGTCATGATCCTTGCATTTTCAAGGTTAGATCATAAAATTACCTGGTGTGTGCATTTAGACTGAAGACGAAAATAACCGCAAAGGTCAGACTGTCATTTTCACAACAGGAAGTACATTTCTCTCTCTCTCTCTCTCTCTCTCTAGCTTGCGAAAGTATCTATCTATCTATCTATCTATCTTTCCAGTTGGCTAGCTAACCATCTAGCTAGCTATTTACGGTAGCTAACCCAGATATTTAGCTAACTGTATAGATAGCTAACTAACTACAGTCTCTATCGATCTATCTGTCTAGCTATCTATCTATCTAATCCATAGGTGTCAAACTCAGGTCCTGGAGGGCCGCTGCCCTGCATGTTTTCCAAGTCTCCCTGTTGCAACACAGCTGATTCAAATGATCAGATCATCAGCAAGCTCTGCGCAAGCCTGACATTGAACCTGTTCATTTGAATCAGGTGTGTTGCAACAGGGAGACTTGGAAAACATGCAGGGCAGCGGCCCTCCAGGACCTGAGTTTGACACCTATGACTATAGCTACCGATTTAGCTATCTATCTAGCTAGCTACAGTATCTATATATCTATCTGTCTGTCTGTCTGTCTGTCCGCCCGCCTGCCTGTCAAAAATTAGCCTTTTTTTAAATTGTAATTATCATTCTAAGTAATCAGATGGCTTTCCTCTCCCTTTCTATCTCTGCTGTGACCATTCCATCCAGTTCATCGAGTCACTGCAAGCAGTCTGGTCTAAATGAGAGATAATATGTGAAGGAGACTTTGAGTTTTTGACATTTCATAAAGATAATGAATACACACTCGCTCATGACATTTGCATTTTCATTAATATGTCAGGAAGCCTGGGTATTGAAACACATTCAGCATTCAAAGGCAATAGTTACACTGGGAGTATTTCAGCATTTAGTCAAACAACACGAGTGAGCTATTGTACTATTACTCTTTAATTGCTTGCACACACACACACACACACACACACACACACACAGTTGCATCTCAGTCGTGTTTGCTCCCCCATCACATATGAAATTAAACAGACAAGAAATTCGGTTGTCGACGGCCCATTTACGACCTAATTTGTAAGCTGCATACAATTCTGTGAAATATAATGGATTTTTTATTTGAAAAATATGTAATATTGGCCTTCTGACAAGTCGTTTTTTTTCTCAGCTTATTTGGATACAGTATGTGTGAGACGAGTTTCACACACTGACTCGGAATACTGAAATACATCTACTCTGGCTCACTTACAAAAAAAAATGGACAATTTCGACTGTTATAGCAATTCATTGGAAATGGCAACAGGCTAACTGTCAGTTGAAATATACAAAACATAACAGGTATTGTACTTTTTATTTTATTTATTTATTTATTTTTACTGAAAACACTAGTTAAACCCCGAGCAAAACAAAAGTTAGTATTTGGAGAACTCTTCATTGGCAAGCGCAGTTTCTTGAAAGTTGGTGAACATGTTTACACACAGCTCAGGGGGGATTTTGGCCCATACCTCTTAACAGAAGCTTTTTAAATCCTTCAAGTTTCTTCGCTGCTGCATGGAAACAGAAACAGAAAAGTTCCTAAAAGTAGTTGAGGAGAGTGAAATTATGGATAGTGTATATACATGCAAAAACATGTTTGTTCACTACGTCTCATACTATTGGCCTGTTTTGTTACTCTCGCAATTCATGCAACAATTAGAAAAAGTGCATATCAGGAGACTGGATAAATGTGTTCACAAACACAAATTGCTTTCTGGATTCAGATCACAAAGAGAGCTCCATAGTCAAAAAGAAGGTATCGGTGTTTATTTATCGAAGAAAAAAACCCCCAAACATTTGATATAATAAATGAAAAAAATGTTCAGGAAGTTGGAGCGTTATGAATATTGGGGTTGTTTGACATTGGCTGAAAAGCTGTTTGGGCAACAGGCTGCTATTTTAGAAAATGGGTAACTTTCAGTCATCTGGTTTGGCTATTGCGTGTGGTGACCCCCAGGGGTCAGTGCCGGGACCTAAACTCTTTACTCTACACATGAGTGGCAAATGTAGACTTTATAAATCACTAGAAATTGTCGGCTTGCTGATGATTGATAACAATCTATTGTCTATACAGCAGCCCATGCAGGAAAAAAGTGCGGGTTACATACAAATAAGCGGTCATTCAATTGAGGCAAAACAACGTTTGTACTGCTTGAAAGTCATAACAGGGGATAGTGATTTGAGAATTATTATAGAGGGAGTTAACATAAAACATGTTCAAGCTAATTAAGCAAGTTTTTTAGTCCAACAGTTGGTGAATTAATCCTTTGAATGTACAGATTCTTTTGATTCCGGACACGAAAAGGAACTGCCGTGCCCATCACGAGCAACCAGCTTAAGGCAAGACTCGAAATAGCTGTTCAACAGAAAAAAAAAGGCAGCAAATTAAATGTTTAAACCATAACTCAGATATACCAGCAATATCTAATGTTCAGCCAAATCTTCAAAGGTAAACAGAACACAGAAATAATATGTTCCCAACAGTGTCACACATTAAGTATAATACTGTACATGATTGAGATTTATGGACTAAACACAAAAGAATCCTGCTTAAAATGTATTTTCTACGTCGTTCTTTGTCCATTCACGATTGCCAGAAGAGCCACATTATACTGTGACAAGAGTACTGGAAATGCAATCAAAAAGTGCATTTTTCATGGTGCTGAGTAAAAGGACCCTATTAACTTCTCAGCGCGCGGCACCAAACATGCAAAGATTTTATTTTATTTTTTATTTTTTTTAAACAGCGGAAACCCTTGCCGGCAGTTACAAATTTCCGTCAAGCCACCAATGAGGTAATGGCTGCATGGCTAAAATATGAGGCCGCTGCACATTTACATAGTTTCGAGTCCACAAGTACATGTTGTTGAGCGAAAGTACGTTGTTGAAATGTGTCTTTCAGTCACTGCTTTGTGCTGGGTCGCGACCCAAAAGAGAAGTTGAGCATCACAGTCATTTCCAATCGATACCTCGAGCGAGACCTCATCAATATTAAAAAAATATAAATAAAGCGCTAATCCACAACTGCGACGAGCGCTTCTTTGAGAAAAACACCAACATTCCGTTGCATGCGGTACATTGACAACACGAGCTGAACTCATGTCAATTCAAGAGATAAACGTGTGAATGATTGTGGTACTATTGTGCTACATATCTGAAAGTTAACAATTGTGAGTAATGTAATGAAGCCATGTTTGAATTAGCATGACATTTGCATCTAAGCTTCCACTCAGTCAAGAAAAATGTCCCCCAGAGAGCCTGCCTTTGTTTTGTATTAAGCCCGGATTTGAATTTTGGCTTAAAATAAGGGCTTTCGAATAACACCTTTAATGACAGCGGTGCATGCGTGCGTGTGTGTGTGTGTGTGTGTGTGTGCACTCTCACAGGTACACAAAGAGGAATGACCAGTATGCAGGACAAGAATTATTGGACGTCATTCATTTTTAACTGATATTTTAAAAAAAAGATGAAATTGTTCAAGCCACATTCGAAATTTAAACTCAACCAAACTAGTTTGCAATAAATCAACAAAACCAACCAGTCAACATGGCCATTATATTGTAAGTGGCCATACATTGGAAACTTGTACTTGATAATATTTTCCAATTGTGGTCGATGAAAAAAAACTTTAATGGAAAAAAAAAAAGACTGTTGGAAATAAATTATTATCACGGTCACATGTCAGTTGTAAATGTCGGCCTGTGCTTCTGCCCGCGTTTGGGCCGGAGCGAAAGCTTTGAAGACCCCGACGGCACGCCACTTGTGTCGCTATACCTGTACTGTTCTGTACAAGCGCCACTGGCAAAGAAAAGAATGGCGAGTGAAGTCGGCCCAGAAATTTTCCACCTCTGGAGGGAGTGTCAGAGCCGCAACTAAAGGTCGTGAGGTACCTGTATGTAAAAAAAGCACAACGGATGCACCAAAATATTCCTTTCTTCTGCTCTCTCTGTTCAGCTCAAAATGATCACTGCGTGCCCAAGAATTTTACGTCACACTCAGCATTGGCGCTGATGTCATTACGTATTAAAATGATTTGATTGTGGGATGTTGCCGCCACTGTGCACAGCAGCAGAAACTGATCACGGACGGCTTATGTAAAACAGGCAAAAGTTTACTGTTCCTGCTCGGGTAGGGCGGTTGCTCGAGCAGTGTGGCAAAGGTGTTGCGTGCCAGCAATTAGCAATTTCTGTTCTCACATTTTGTGCCGATTGAGTGCTGATGATGAGATCTATAGATTCACGGTGACACGTTGTTCTGGAGCTGGTGATTAAAGTTAGTCAAGTCCTCAGTTCTTTGAATTTGCCTTCATCACATCCCGGCCGGATTCCTGTAATGCACTTGACTTTGGAGTCAGCCAATCCTCCATGAAGCGTCTCCAGTAGGTCCAGAATGCTGCTGCTCATCTCTTGACTGCTACTCATAAGAGGGAGCACATCACTCCTACTCTGGCATCCCTCCACTGGCTTCCTCTACATTTTAGAGTTCTTTTGAAGATCCTATGATTTGTTTTCAAATCTTGAAATGGCCTCCCATCACCTTTGATCTCTCAAACTCGTCTCAAAACTAATTTCTATTCTTTGGCTTTTGACTTGTTTTTTTTTTTGTTTGTTTTACTGTTTTTGTGCCTTCTACTGTCTTTGTTATTAATGATTGCTTTATCGTTTGCCAACTGATAATGGAATCCCAGTGGATTTAAAGATGCCAGCAAGGCACATTTTTGAGGTCCAAGAAGTGGAAAGGTCTTTTCATTTGATTACACTTTCTTCATATTTCAACACTGGAATATTTGTTTCTTATATCTTATTTCGTATATATATTTATATATATATATATATACAGTATATACCCCCCCCCCCCCCCCCCCCAGGCTCACCAGTGGTATTTTGCAGAACACAAAAAAACTCAAGTTTGGTTCAAACCATGTACCGCTAATCTGTAAAATATTTTTCCAGTTGGCAAAACATCTCTGTCTTGTGTTCTTTTCCTTGGGGAAATAAGTGGGAAGTAGGTCATCCCTTTTTTGGACTCGCCATTTTCCTGTTGATACAACATGAATATTTGATGCATGTAAAGTCTCATGTGGATCGGAGGAAATATCAACTACTCGGGGAGGAAGTTGTAAAAGATGAAGTAAACACAGACTCTGAACAGCGGCTCTCGACACTGTACAGCTACAAATATGTGTTGTGACGACTGAATACTGAAACATTCTCAGACTCCACAAAGATGCTCATCAATACAAAACAAACTCAATATAAATGAAATACATATTTAGATATCTTTATCTTTTATGTTATTTTCAGTCAAACCAAAAATGCGAATTTCAGAGAGACTGTTCACGCCAGAACGGCTTTTAATTTAATCTCTTTTGGAAACCAATATTTAACCATAAGAAAAAGAAATTGTTGGCACTCACAAAATTTCTTTATTTATTTCTTAACAAGAAGCCTTTTACTGCAGAATCCTGATGGTCCAGCATGCTAAAGAAGGTGGTGGTAATGCACCAAAAGTAAGGGAACAGGGATCAGGGAGGCTAGTGAGATCAGGAAGCTACCTGGAGTGGGAGGAAGGGGGGGTGGACAGCAAAGGGCGTGTATCGCCTGTCAAATCTGTCAAATTGAACATCAGCTGGTAAAGATGTGTCACACACCATCACGAGACACTCTAAAGAAGGAGAAAGGCTTCCACCGAAACATGTCGGGTAAATAACAACCTAAAAGAAAAAAAAAATGTTTGAGATGAAGGAGCCAACAAGTTCAATGACCTGCCAACCGCCAAAACAAAGAAGAACAAATGGAAGAAGAAGCAAAAGAAGGGAGAAGAAGTCAAGGCAACTGATGAGTGACATGGCGAGTTTAACATGCAGGATCTGCCACACGGATTAACCATTTACGCCACCAGGATTGTACCTTTGGGCACATTGCAAATGAAAGTAATCCATTTTCAACTAAAAAGAAAAAGTGAGTTAGAAGCGTCAATTTGGAATGCACCCGGAACTCCAGAAGGATTAGGGAACGGGGATTTTGGATGATGCTCCGAGATCTAATTTTAATACGCACAAATAGCCTCTGAGTAGTCAGTGGCATGACCAGCCAAACTATTTCTCTGACCGCCACCCACACTGCATCCAATCTCTCTCTCTTGCTCCTCCTCCCTCTTCATCCATCCATTCCATCCATCTGTCTCGTGATTTTCAGCAGGACCAAACGGTGCGAGGGTATGGATGGTCATCTTGCTAATTGCCTGCGCAAATCCAACTTCGGGAGTTGGCAAAGCTCCTCCCTTCCTGGGTGAGTGAGGTGAGGGCTTGTTGAACTATTAAGATCCGTTGAACTCGCATCTGAAATTTTCCAAAACTGTCAGTTGAATTTGCCTCGCAGGCTCCAGGCGGGATGTTGAACTTCTCGTTTTGACCTCCATCGATTGAAGTTCTGCAAAAAACCCTGCCAGTGTAAAAGTACACATTGCCTGATAACTGTATGAGTTATGATTATTGATTCGATAATGTCAATGCAGTATGGTTGAATGACTGCTTAGCGCATCCGCGCAACAGTCCAGTGTGTGGATTCAAACCCAAGCTCCGGTACTCCCATTGAGTCTTCCTTTTGTCAACGATGATGATATTTTTTTTCCGTGACGATGACGAGCTAAACGTGGCTCTTTGATGACTAAAATACGATGTGATGTCCGTGAGTTTTCGTTGACGAGACGAGACTGGACCAAATGGTTCGCGTGCGGTCTCTCAGACGTTGAAAGTGCATGACGTCTCTTCCTATGGCACATGTCATCTGTCTGTCAAAAAATATCAGCAACGCTGCTGCAACCTCTCCTTGTTTGGTCGCGCCACCCACCGGCACGACACAACGCGGCGGTAACAATATTTGTGGGCCCAAACTAGGTGGAAAGTCTGCTTATTTGTGCCTCGCCCGCCGGACATCCGCCAGCAGGTTTCGGTGAGATTCGGAGGACAGAAGTGCAGTCAAAATCTTCCCGCAAAGTCTTCAGAAGGGCACCTCTTATTCTCATCCATGTCTTCACCTGCTATTATTATTATTATTTTTGTAATGCTGTAAACATGTCGTAAATGGCAACTGTTGTGGACACACCTCTGGAACCTGTTGTACTTTGGCCTGCCTCCAAAACACCCTTTTATTGTTGTGTTTTTAAAATGTCATACTGGTGAGAGATAACTGAAAGGGAGATATTTTATTGTGCTTCAACAGAAATAAATAAGTTGTGGCCTAGCAATAAAATGTGTTAGTTTGATCCATATTTCAGCCCATCATTTTTGAACGGAGAAATGCAGAATGATTTTGACACTTCTGCAGATGATGTCGTTCCCCCCCCCCCCCCGGCTTCTATTTTTGGACTAAAACCAACATGAAGCAGCGATGCATGTTTTATTATGCATTAATCGAGACATCCTAGATTTTACAGTTCCGACCCTAAAAGCATCAGGCTTTCAAAGGGCAAAAGCGAGCCGTCACTGCACTTTGGAAGATTAACGCGAGGCTTGCAGGTCACCCTTTCGACCGGAGAAGGACAGTGCACGGGCCTAAATCGAGGAATGATGTGAATTGTGACGTTGCAATGTATGAACTATTAGAGCAGGGATGCCCAACGATCGCAAGTGGCAATTGCAGACGGCTGCCCGCTAACAATTTGTGATGCAGATCACGCACCACCCTAACATAAAGTTTTAAAAATGGTCGAATAGCATCGCATTTGATCAATTTGAACGACACAGTGTAGCTTTTGTACAACCTTCAACTGGGTGTAGGAGCGATATGATCGACTATTTAATCCATCCTAAGGCTGTACAATATAACAATGACTGGAGGTGTGACCTTCTCAAATGGTGGAGGACGCTCCGACATTTGTGTCACAGTCGAGAGCTTCTGTTGGGAGCCTGACAGAGAGGGATAATCCTGTGGTTTAAACTTGGCAAATATTGATCCGGCGGTCCTGCGTTTCAGGCCCCGAGACCTGAAATTGGGTGGAATAGATTATTTTGCAGAGTCAAAAAGAAGACAAATGAGGAAGAGCAAAATATGCTATCTCCACGATCAAACGAGATAACACACTTGAGGGGAAGCAGAGCCATCGCCCCTGTTTGGAGCTGCTCTGCAAAGCAATGCTCTTCATTCACGAAAAGGATTGTCTTGCATTCAGGCGTTCAATGCACCTCTTCTCATCGGTCAAAGCAGGTATTCTCCCGGCTCCTGTGACATTAACTATGAGAACGTGGCCTCGCACAATGAAACCATGGAGGGTCGTGCAGTCCAGGAAGGGTCAATGCTAGTGTAGGAAAAGAAATAAGATGGCATAATACATACATGTATATCTTCACCCATCCATTTTCTGATCCGCTTTATCGTCACAAGGGTCGCGGAGGGTGCTGGAGCCCATCCCAGGATGCACATAGATGGACCACCATTCACACTCATCATCAAAATCACCCAAGGAACAATTTGGAGTGCACACTTAACCTAGCATGCATGTTTTTGGAATGTGGGAGGAAACCGGAGCACCCGGAGAAAACCCATGCAGGCATGGGGGAGCCGCAATCGAACCCTGCACCTCTGCACTGGAAAATAAATGACGTGAAGTCGGGACTATGAAATGTGAACCTTATCGGGGTGGAAATAATGACTTTCATCCATTTTCTATCCTATTTATTCTGTCTGGGTCACTGGGAGCTAAAGCCTCGTCCCGCTAACTTCAGACAAAGGGCTGACTATAACGAGGGACAAGACGTCATTCAATCGGCGGGCAAATACTGGCTAGAAAGAGGTTTGTCAAGCGCACACACACTGACAAGTGTACCGCTGCGCCATCAGTAAAGGGGATTTACTTACTGCACAAATTCCAAAGAGCTACATAAGAGAGGTGCGCGTGTGCGTGCGTTTTTGTGTCTTGACAAACAGACGTGCATTGCTTTTCGTATGTCGCATTAGCGTGGCGCGAAATGAACACACCTTCAATATACAAAAGGCAGAGATCACAGGTTACACTGACTGACACGGCAAAATGGTTTCCTTTTTACAACAAATCCATCGACAACTGAGCACCGATTCAGTGTTGACAAAGGTGAAATGTTCAATTCATGTTGATTTGATTTTATTTTCTGCAGCATTTGAGTCAACTCATCATGGGACATTCAAGCGTATGATTGCAGTTCAGCTCACATAGCTTCTGAATAATTTAGTGCTCCGGTGGCGTCTGCATTTCTTCTGTGAAACGCGAACGAAATGTCGTAAAAGTGCTATAACAAGGGACAAAGCGGGAACACCTTTGTGGAAGTGTGTCACGTCATGTATTAATCATGGGAAACATGCTCCTTCACATGTCACGGTGAGCAGCGCAACACTTTTTTTTCACACTTGGGCCTCGGTTCCTTGTTTAAGGGCACTTCGGTGTGTGTTTGAAACCGTAATATTCTATATTTTTATGCGAGACCATCGTTCAATCCACCCAAGAAAATGCTGAGGCAATATTATTGTTTCAAAGTAAAGCGCAGACTTCGAGGGCTTATTTGGAGATGGCGCGGCTGCGCTCAAGTGTATAAGCGTCACATTTCAACCGAGCCAGAAAGCACCGTGCCAATACGGATCCAGAACGAGCCTGGACAACTGGTTCCAGCGAAGCAGCACGAGCAGCCCCATCAGCCTAATCTTCGTCAGGTCAAGGAATCGCTCAATCCCTCAATCCCATTCAGAGCCTGTTATCTGCACCAGCGACGCCCAGTTTCCGTCAATGCCACATTGCACGCTCCAGCTCCCAAATCAGACTTTTCAAGAAACCTTTGTGCCCACTTGCACACTGCGCAGTAGGTTTTCAACAGAACACGTACAGGTCGGCAAAGATTGTTTCGTTTATCGACTGTCTTCGAGGAGCCGGCTGAGTAGGAAATGCAATCATTACTATTGTGGCATCCGAAGCTTAAAAATGATTGTAAACGCCGCAATATTTTGTCAACAGAAAGTTTCTTCTCCAAGCGAAGCAATACCACGCTCCCCGGTGACACAGCAAATCACAGTGTTGGTTCAGCCTTTGCTCTCTAGGCATGAGAACAAACACACAAACACACAGCCAAGCTACACAAAACAAATAAACAAACAAACAAAAAAAAACCCCACCATAATTCAGTCAGACTGTTCAACTTCTTATTTCAGTATTTCAGCCGCAGAAGATTCCTTCGCCAGGGTTCCTGCAGTTTAGTGGAATTTGATGTTGCATTTCAAGCAATCTTAACAACGAGGCACTCCGTGAAGTATTCCTCCATGCTCTCAATGAGTCCCTCAAGGGCGTTGGCCTACCCAGATGAACACACAGATCTTGACCGACTTGTCAATGTCGCCAGTAAGAATTGATCGTCGTCTTCGAGAGTGACAGAGTGGCTTCGGAAAACTTCATCTTTCACCGAAACCTGCTGAGCCAAAAAGGGAATAAGACCAGTCAACTGGCCACACGTTTGAAGACGGTGGCCCTTCATGGGCAATTATGGTTCCTGCGTAGAGCAGCACACGGTGCCCGTCTCTCTCAAATTCTCTGGTATCCACTCTGAGCCAAGTTGGTTTTGACTGTCCTCAACCTTGGTGATTGGGTTGCCCTGGCTTGAAATACACGAGCCCGCATATTGATCAGACGCACCCTAAAAGCACCGCTTTCAATCTGCGTGCCAGAAGTGTGTCATGGAGCCAGCCCAACATGACCTTCCAACTTGTCCCCAAGTGCGACAAGACCGCGACCTCGGTTGAGTTTTCAGCAAGGATCAGGCTACGGCCTTCCTCCTCCCGCCGCTCGTGGGTATATGCCATCGATCTCCAGTTGGGAGCCGATCTCCCTCGTGGAGGCCTTTAGAACATCTTGTGACTGGAAAGACAGCCTTCGGAGAATATCTGGTAGCAAGAATGCTTCAGCCTTTGTCCTCCCGGGTGGGTTTTTCTATCAGGGAAGGAAGGAGACGCGTTAAGACCTTGCGTGGACTCATAAAATCAGTAAAAAAAAAACAATTGGGAAACAAATCCCGCGCCCCTCACCCCCCTCCCATTGATTGATTCACCGTTCACCCCTCTCCGTGGTGCCTGTTCCAAGCTGTAGCTGCACGATGCTCACCACCTTGTTTGCATGAGAGAAGGTGATGAAAGGAAAAGGACATTCAATACCCCCCATGAAGCCACGACGAATACCTTGCATGCCCTTTGGGTTCACCGAAACCCGCGGCCGTTAAATGACGTCGTCCTCTTAATCCAGTCTAAATTAAGATTACAGCACAACAACTGTAAAAACAGGGTGCTTTTTTTAATTCAGGAACACTGCATAGGAACGTTTAGTTCAAGCACTTTGCGTACACACTGTCTTTTACACTAATGCCACCCCCCCCAAAAAAATAAAAATAAAAAATCAACTCTTGTAGGAAAGCTGAGTGTGCATTTTGCCGTTATGACTGTAATTGCTTCTGTGTCGTGTGCTTCTGTACAATATATTGTAAAATAGACATCCAGTATTGACATCCAAACAATTGCTTCCATGTAACGATCCCATAGGTGAGACAACATAAAAAAATAATAATAATTCTCGACACTTCAGGAAAAAGCCAAGAATTTGCTGAACAAGGTTTGAACACTTATTGAATCGTAAAAAAGTCAAAGAAAAGAGTTCCGCTCTCTCTGAGTTTGTATTTGTCACTTTTATTTTCACATTGTGAACTCTGTGGGAAACGTTTCCACCTTTTCGGCGAATTCAAACTTGAGAAATGAATTCCGAGACGCAAGACTTTCTACGTGACCGAGCAAATGTTCATGACATGTTTCCACTAAAGTCATGATGCTACGCAACAACGTGACTGTTGCCGTCTCACAAGAACGAGGCACTGATGTCACCATTTGCATCCGCCTTTGGATTATTCCAATCTAAGGACGTCCGAATTCTGCTTTCCGACTACAGGGGGGATCACACTCATCAGCTTCTCTGGTAAAGACTATTTCCTGGTGCTGGAGAGGAACGTCCGCCAAATCTCAGCTTCAGGAGGAGCCGTGTGGTTTTCGTCCTGGCCGCGGAACAATGGACCAGCACGACACACTCAGCACAGTCCTTGAGGTTGCATGGGAGTTGGCCCAACCAGTTTACTTGTGTTTTGTGAACATTCAAAAGTCGCGTCTCTCCAGGAGTTCTTTGGTGTGAGCGCTTCGGGACCGTGGCGTAGCAGACCCCCGGGCATGGGCTGCTTGGTCCCCGCACGACGGGTACCAGCGACGGGGAGGAGGACACGTTGGAGCGACTCCAGAGACCGGGAAGCTCAGGCTCAAATCGGAAGAACTGGATGAAGTGGCTCGGGAGAGGCAAGTCTGGGCTTCTCCGTGAAAAGCTGCTGCCCCGCAATGTGAGAGTCTCAAGGGGCTCCGCACCATCCAATAACACGGCGGCATCTGCGGATGGAAAAGTAGACGAGAAGGGGTGCCCAATGAAGACTTTGATTCTCGATTACGCTGCGCATTCAGTCGGCGCTTCAAAAATGCCATTATGATTGACAAATGAGCCCAAAGGATTAACGTGATTTCAGCCACCAAATTGCGTTCATTTGCTTTAACTGTGCCACTGTAATAGACGATTGCAAAGGGAAGAGAAGATTAGTGGAAGACAGCGATTTCAAAGCCTTTATGCATTCCTATCGACAAACGGGGAAAGAAAGACGCTGCCTGAGCGCAAAAATACAAGTATTAGTCAGACCCAGTCGAAATCCCTCATGCTCGGCCCGTGGCAGTGCAACATTGCCGGCTGTTGTCGACTTAATTTCCTCGGAAGATTATTTGCACTGCTTTGAGAGACAAACAAGCACTGAAATGCTCCAAGAGCGTATGTCACACGGAGGGTAAATAAATATACTGGGGGGAAATCTTGACAGGTTATTACACCCTGCGGGTTTAAGATGGAGGAAGTTCCCGCATGATTTTATTTGCAGTTTGTTTTGGACATCAAATTAACTGCTTTCAAAAGAGAGTCGGCGCTCATCCGATTAAGAGGGAATGCATAGTGGGCTCGTTCGACATTTGAGCAACTCGTGGGTGGACGTCATGAATTCGACTCAGTCAGAGCTGAAGTTGCATTCAGGCCTTGGCTGCCGTTTGAAAGCTGTGCTTTTTAGAAACACTTTTAACCATTTGACGATTATTTTCAATCATAAACACAATTTCCACAGCTTCAGAGCAATGGAAGGGCGTGTTTCCGAATGATACAATTAGCAAGAGTATATATGTGTCATGGTTCGGTTTGTGACCAACAGGTGGCACTGTGGGGGCTTTTCCTTGCAGCTGCACACCTGTTGGTCGTTAGATAATTAGCGGCTTTAAAAGGACTCCCAGCCCGAACACTCAGTGTCGGGTCATTGTTTGCTCTTGGCTACTGTCCTGTTTGTTTGCTGCAATCTGGTTTTTTTCAGTCATGTTTCGGTTGCTGTTATGTTTTATTTTCAGTCATGATTTTTGTTTGATACTTTGGACTTTGTTGGTTTTGGATTTAGTTTTCTCTATGTTTAATACAATTCGTCAAGTACAACCTGCTCCTTCCACCTGCCTACTTTTTGGGGTCCACCACCACCTCGCAAACGTGACAATATGCCAGCCATTGATTGAGACTCCGCTTCCTTTTTACAGATGTTTATTGCACAGCAAAACGCCGTAACATATCGTAGAACTAAAAGTTCAGAATGACAACACACAGCAACATATTACATTGATGACAAAGACACCTTTGCTAAGCATCAAGGCTAATCACGACAGATAATCCCAAATACTACTGACCACATTGGCCTAATTTCAATCAAGGACAGTCTTCTCCAAAAGATGGTGCTCAAAGTAAAAAAAAAAGAAAAAAAGTGATGCTTCAACAAACCTCTATTAACTTTGTATAATCACTCGGAGGAATGACGAGGAAAAAGTACGTGACACGCATGGCAAAAACCGCCACAAATGCTTCTTGGTTTCTTTGTAAAGCTTACGGAGACACATCATTTCCGCTACAGTTCTTCCAAAAAGGAAGGTATTTCAGAATAAAAATGGCAGCAATTACGGTATACATCAGGGGTGTCGAAATCCGGTCCTCAAGGGCTACATGTTTCAGATGTCCCCCCCACCCCAACATACCCGATCAGCTCGCTCTGTCAAAGCCTGACAACGACACTGACGATTTGAATCAGGTGTTTTGAAAACATTTAAAATATGCAGGATAGCGGTCCCCAAGGACCAGATTTGGACACCCGTGGTATGCATAATATGTACACGTCAGAGCCCCCCCAAAAAAAAACTGCTATCACCACCACCAACAACAGAAACATTAATATGTATAACACCATGGCAACTTCATTTCTTAAACGTAACTGGGGTCCTTTGTATCCAATGTGTTTTTTTAAACGACCATAAAGACACAACAGCAAAACAAAACAAACCGAAAACAATAACAATAAATCACAGTGGCACGTTGTGAGCATGTGAAAGTAGCCCAAGGGTATCTTTTTTTTTTTTTCTGCGCTTCATCAGCAAGATTGAGATAAGATATTGTACAAAAAGACGCATGCACAGCAGTACGTAGAGGAATGAGAGGAAAGATCTCGCTGAATTACACAATGACTAATGGGCTCTAAAATTGTCCTGCCTTTTTTTTTTCCCCCAGTATGCGTCCAATTTTCATTTGAATGATACAAAATAACAATTGCGGTTTGCCGCTTGTTACCAAGCCATGTCATAGAACGATGCCAAACGCTGCACTCTTTGACACGTTGGAAGAAAACGTGCAAAAAGCAGCAAGACCACAACAGGAATCAGAACCCTGATTGAGGCGACAGGTTCATCTATATTGTTACACTTAAACCTTGGACTTAAACCATGATTAATGTGCCCAGTAAAAACACACACAGTACCACTGTGCAATTAAATTCTCTCTTTGCTCGTCTCCCACCACATGTTCAAAGAATATCCATCCATCCATTTTCCGAACCGCTTGATCCTCACTAGGGTCGCGGGGGGTGCTGGAGCCTATCCCAGCCATCTCCGGGCAGTAGGCGGGGGACACCCTGAATCAGTTGCCAGCCAATCACAGGGCACACAGAGACGAACAACCATCCACGCCCACACTCACACCTAGGGACAATTTAGAGCGTCCAATCAGCCTGACATGCATGTTTTTTTTGGAATGTGGGAGGAATGTTCAAAGAATATAAAAGATTAAAAAGAACAATTTTAAACAGTGACATAAAAAATACTGAAGAAAAAAGGCAATGTACAGTACATTAGAAACATTTCAAAACAATGAAAATTTAAAAAAAAAAGTGCAGTGTATTTGCATTTGGCAAGAGTAACAGTCTAGTTTGTTCAAAAGAAAAATGTGTAAATGACTTGCACAGTGTAAACTGTGGAGAATGTACAGTGTAAACCAGGGGTGTCCAAAGTCGGTCCTCCAGCTCTCCCAAGAGCAACACACCTGATTCAAATAATCAGGAGCGTGCGTCAGAGCTGGCTGATGAGCTGATCATCTGAATCAGGTGTGTTGAGAAGTGGAAAACAGGCAGGACAGCGGCCCTCCAGGCCCGCAGCTGGACATGCCTGGTCTAAACGCTCACGTGAACAGGATTACAAAAGAAAAACATGGCAGAGAGTGATTGAAAGATTGTGATGCAATTTTTTCGAGAAACAGTCAAATATCACTGAGTAGCTTTTCAATGGATGCTAATTGAATGGAAAATACAGCAATCCGTTTTGCTCAGAATGTCAATTTGACCCCAATGTCAGCGCTGCAGGACACACGAACTCGGCCATTTTCACTGGAAGCTTCAGATTATGATGTTTTTGTTTCGCTTTCCATCGTTACCTCGACCAGCTAGATATGCGTAACCAGAAAAAAAAACATAACAAACCATTCTTTGATGCTGCCTGTCTCTTAAAGTGCTAAAAATGACTGTGGGTCAGTTCCAAAAACTGAAAGGGTTGCAGTCACCCGATGAATTTTCTCAAGTGAACAGATGGCATCCAAAATTCTGTTGACAGGTATCATGCTCGTGACGTGGCTCGTCCCCTTTCTTTAGGTTCTTCCTTGGTGCGTCTACCCTCCCTGAGAATTTCATCGGTCGTATTGGCAGCGTTCTCCTTGGCATAGGCAATATCACGGGGCAGTTGGCAGGCTGCTCTAATTGAAAAGACAAAGGGAGTGGAACAGTCTTTGGAATTTCGAACGAGCGCAACACTTCAAAAACAAACAAACACATGAATACGGCTCATGTTCCGAACTGGCTGATAAGCCTTTCGGGACGCTCGTTTTGCTCAGGCCAAATCTGCCTCAAAGGGACTGATTTAATTGTTTGTTTCTGTTAGCCGCTCTTCTTATTATTTTTAAGCCACTGTCAATTGTTTGTGTGCCCCTTCAGAATTCTGATGCGACACAGCAAAATGTCGTCTTTTCGGAGCGACGCGCTTTCGACATTGATCACATTTTACAATCCATCTTTATTGAGAGAGCGCTTTCACAACAGCCGCAGCTGTAACAAAGCGCTTGACAGAAAAGTTTACATCAAATAACAAAATACGGTCCCATAACAGAAGACATAACATAAGGCATGGACAGTCATACAATCGTAACCCCTCTTTCTGCAGACGCCTTGTTGTTTGAATTGTTGTCGATGAAAGAGGAGAAAAATCAAAGGCTCGTTTCACCGGTGGATCAGAGACTCGCATGACGTCCCACACGTCTGCTACAAGCTAAGTTTGAAAGTAAACAAGAAGCTGTAGCGCCCATTAACGAAAAAAAAAAAGACATTGGTTGACTGCTCCTGTCCCATGTCAATTCGCTTCAATTCCAAGCGCGTGACTCTCAGTTCCAAATAGGCCTCCTCGCTCCACGCCGACACTCCTCTCTCCCCCTCCTCGGTTCCACCAGCCATGCATCCAGCCGAATCAACGCAGACTGTCCCAACAGCGCCAACATCTCCGCTGAACAAAACGGGGCTGGGAAAAATGCTGTCCATTACAGGCGCAAAAAAACCACAAGCGCCCCGTGGCTGTCGAGCGCCGACATTCCCCATCAAAATGAGCGCTGGTACATGTTTGCTGCGAAAAAGCGCAACCATCAAGCATCGATTCTTCGACTTCGGCTAATCTCGTAGCCAAAGTGCTCATAAAAAAAAACAAAAAAAACAAACAAACCTGCAGAACAGGCAAAGATTGTGAGATAACGAAGAAAGTTTTTTTTTGGGGGGGGGGGGGGGGGTTTGGCAAGGAAACACCTTTTTTAAAATGCGTGTTCATGTATTTCCGGGTCATCTTCCGGGTAAATGAAAGCAATAAAGGTGGAGCGTTTTCACCCGTGGGCAAGTTTAATCACAGTTTACTTCGACATTGGCTTGCAATACAAAGAAAAAAAATCAGTTCCTTATCTTACGCATAAATAAGCCAAAGCCATCTGAAGCAGACTGTCGTCTCTCAAACAGCCGCTTGTTCGAGGCTACAGCAGCCAAACTGACCCGGAAGCACAGAAACGTATATTTTCTTAAAACAACAACAACAACAAACGTTCTTGTGCAAACAAATAAACAAATAAATAAATAAAATAATGAATCATCTCGCAATCTTTGCGCGACAACGCAAAACTTTGCAAGGGAATGCAATGCTATTTTTTCTTCCGTGTCACCTTTAGGGCTGTGTACGAAGGACAGCAAACAGAATATGACAAATAAAACAAACTTGCAGAGCTCTCGCAGACGTCTGCCAACTAATAATGCACATTTTTACCAACAACACTGGGGCGCACTGACTTCCAAGGATTTTTTACAAGGGTATACATCGCAAAACGTGACAAGCATTGGTATGGATAGATGAGGAGAGCGGTTCCCAAACACCAGGCGAATATTTTCCAGTCTAATGGTAGCGGCACTGCCGGGGTGTGATGTTCGTTAGCACCTTCACACACCCCCCCACCCCTCTGAAAGCCGGTTGCCGCTCCGTGAAATATGAACCCGGCCGTGGCCACAGGATTAATAGATGGTTGGATTCACAAGCAGTTTAGTGTGTGTCGAAACAAAGAGAAGCGATCGATTGCGGGTTGGGTCTTTTTCTTTGTTACCTGCAAACTTTGGCCTTGCTGCAGCGTATCTTCTTAAAATCACTTCCCACTCATTAAAATCTGTGTTTTTCTTTCCTCACACCACTTGTGAACTACAATTTCTGCTTCGTTTGCCAACGAATCGAGCGAGAACGTGACATTCCCAGAAATGAACATGGAACATACAGCGCAATGTTGCTGTTGTTTTTGTTTTTAATCATTGCATGAGATAAAAGGCAGAAAGTCCATCCATCCATTTTCCGATCACAAGGGTCGCGGGGGTGTGCTGGAGCCTGTCCCAGCTGTCGTCGGGGGACACCCTGAACCGGTTGCCAGCCAACCTCAGGGCACACACAGACGAACAACCATCCGCACAAACACTCACACCTCGGGACGATTTCGAGTGTTCAATCAGCCTGCCAAGCACGTTTTTTGAATGTGGGAGGGAACCGGCGGACCCGGAGAAAACCCACGCAAGCACGGGGAGAACATGCAAACTCCACGCAGGGAGGCCGGAGCTGGAATTGAACCCGGTACCGCTGCACCGTGAGGTCGACGCGCTAACCACCGGATCACTGGGCCGCCAAGACAGAAAGTGATCCTCTTTAATCCTACCATGGTCGACACACGGTACACAATCAAAAGACCTGCTTTGATGAATTTATTTTTTTGCTTATCTGCTTTCACTCTACTGGTGGAATTTTTAGGGGGGGGGGGGGATTAGAACAGAAGCATGTCCAACGTCTCTCAGTACCCAACACTAAATGGAGACCATAAAATGTGTCAAAAGAAAGAGCCGACAAAGTGAATCCGTTTTGCAATTTCCAGACGAATTGTGTTTTTAGAACGCAGTCTAGCACATATCATAAAAATAATGACTACGCCGGACTAAATTCATATTACGTATGTATTTAGGACGTTCTTTGCTCAAGAGAAAAGCTCCAGTTTCAAGGAGCATCCCGTACGAACCAGTATTGGCTTTTAGAGGTACAAGGTATCAACTCAACTCTTTATGTACGATATATGTTTTTACAAATAAATAAAGGAATGATTATAAAAGAACTGCAGAGTATTCAGAGAATCCTCATCGGGTTGCCTCATTAGTATTACAAGCCTTAAATTAGAAGGTGCGCTCCACATCTTTGTATTGCATCCGTTGATTGTCCTCCGTTTCTCTGTGAGTTGACTCATGCGACGAGATAAAACCACACACAGTGGCTTTCATCTTGTCCCCCCCACCCCCACATCAAGTATTTCGACCTTACTAATCAACACAGCAGTTCATTTGCTCAGTTTGACTCCTTTTTTTTCCCTCCCCTTTTTGCGTGACATCATTTTCACAATTCACAAAAGAGTGCATGAGCCGCGGCCGCTGTCCTCATTTTTCTGATTTATCCACCAGATCTGTTCACACTGTCAAGATGTTAAATTTTTTTTTTTTTTTTTTTTTGCTGTGAGTACAGATAAGCCCTTTTTTTTTTTTTTTGAACATGCTTCAATGAACCCCACGCCCTTGTCTCAGCTTCATTTTTGTGCGGTGGACAACATCACTTCTTTCGCACTCGTGTGCACGGGCAGCATGTCGGAGGCGCTTCTGCCCATGAATGAATACCGGCCGAATATTCAAAGGTTAGTGTCATCAATTGTGGTTAAGGGAGCGATGGGTACACGGGAGGACGGAGTGTGAGATTCTGTTTTAAAGGCAAAGACGGTACTGCGGGCGAGGCCGTGGATTTAGGTCACCTCAGATTAAGATAAATGGTCGCCTCAGAAAGCCAAATAAGTTTCTCACTCCCGGCCAGAATGTCATTACAAGTGAGGACGCAGACACGAAATATGTGTGGCCTTGAATAAACATCAACTCGCTGAGTTTAATCTCTTAATTTTGTCGAGGCGTTGGTGGTGGTGGTGGTGGGGATAAATAAAAATAACGACAACAAGGGTTGCATTTCCTTGCGACTATCTCTCGCACTGCAAAAGGTTAGCGAGATGTCTTCACGGTTTGGCGCCTCACTTGAAGGAATTAGAGTCAGATGATTTCCATATTTAACCCATGCTCCATTTCCAGCATAATCGGTATTTTACTGTACCGATTAACAAGTAATCACTTAATCATGTATTACAAATAAGCCTCTTAGTTGACTGTCGTACGTACGATGATGTATGAATCTTGGGGGAGATGTTAGGCAATATCGCCGAGCCTTTTGAGGCTCTGCTCGTACAGGAAAGAAAACTGACCCTGCGGAGACAAAGGACTTTCAAGCGGGCCCTCCGAGGCCCATTAAAAGCATGCAAACGCGGATCACTCACGATGGTATTCTTTTTTCTTTTTTGCTGGAGCGCAGTGGATGAAGGTCAGCGGATCAAAAGCTTTTGGCTGACATTTCTTGGTGCCTGATGAGCCCTCTTGGGTTTCATTGATTAGCCAATGAGAGACCGGGAGAACGACTTTGAGCAGATAAAAACAAAGTGACTCGTCCCGCTTCGGATGAAGAAAACTTATTTTCCCTACGGCTTCCCCGTGAGAAATGAGCTGTGTCGGGGTTCCCTCCAGCAACTTGACACTTAATCTGAGTCTGAGCGCTGACAAAGACCCTCGCCCGAACCGAAAAGTGGTTGAGAGGACCTCAACGCCGAGCGCGGATCACGTGGAACCGTTGGGAAGGTTCAAGGCATTGGTTGGCGCGCGTTATTTTCGGTGCCCTCGTTGCATTGGAAAAAGATTGGATTGAACTGGGACAAAAGTGACCCCTTTCAGAGTCCCGCTAGTGTTTTAATGAAGTCATTAATTATCAAGATGTACTCTGGTGGAATAGACCGAGATGTATTTCGGATCAGTGAGGAATCGGCGCTTGTTTAAGGAAGAGGGAAATTAAAAGTTGCCGCCTCCAGGCGCTCTTTTCCACTATCAACATTTGACCCCGATATCTTGGCCAGGTATTGAATAAAAGTCGTAGTGATGTGACAGCAATGCGTAATATCCGAGTTTTGGCGTGTTGAGAGAAAGCGCAGCGAGATATTCATCTCTTGGTCATTATGAAGCCGTGTGTGTGTTTTAGTGTGTACTAAACACAACACAAAACTAAGCGAACCATATTCCAAAATTGAAAAGCAAAAACTGTCTTGCTGCACTGAAAACAAGTTTGGGTTGAAGTTACTCCATTTTCTTTTGTCAAGCGGATGGACAAAATCAAACCAGGTACGTTTTGTAAGTGGCTGTATGACCTGCTTAAAAATCTAACAATCAAAGTAGATCTACTTAAAAAATGTATCTGGATCCAGATGATTTTATTTTGCGCGACCGCTTGACAAAATGCAATGGAGTAAATTCAACACACCATTTTTTTTCAGTGTCCTGCTATTCAAGACCAAAAAGTGGCTGTATGTGTCGGAGGAGGGAAAGAATCATTGTGTGACATGTTAATGAACGGCTTTCCAATCTTGCTGGCTCTTGCGCAAACATTTCTGAAATCAGCCCCGAATGACAAGTGGGAATCGCTGTTCTCAGAACCAATAATCCACATTTGCGATTGGCATCGTAAACTAGATGCAAAACAGTCTTTCCTCGGCATGTGTGAGCGGGTAAGTGTGCGCATTCCAACGCATTTGGGCGACTGGTGTTCATCAGCACTGGTCAAAACGAGACCCTCGGGCATTGCCTGAGATACTTAACGAGCGTGAGGCGCCGCACATCACAAGAGACTGAATGTTGTCCTCCTCGTCCCGTGGGCCTTTCAGGTGGTTCATGCATAATCTTGGGAAGTTGTCTTCGTCGATGGGGAGGCTTGAAGTCTTTCACTTTGTCTTCCCGTTGTCAATCAACATCGACCGATTTGCACTTTCGTTGGAGGTTCAAAAACGGGACAAAGGTGTCCAGGCCTGCCTTCCCCTTTGACTTGTTTTACGTGATGACGAATTGTTTGATTTTCAGCACACAGGATAAGAACGTTATCCGCATCATGTCAATTCCATCTCCTTCTTATAACCCAGCCCTGCAATGTCAGGGTCAGTCGAGGTCGGACTCTGCACTCACTGCGTAGCAGTGAGCTTACCACGGTTCGTCGCCTTTTCACTAATTTGTGGGAAAAATCTGGTCATCATAATGAAGTTTACATGATAAAGGTGTTAGTTGTCAGGAATGTTGGCACATAGAAAATGAATGATGTAAAATCGGGACTTTGAAGTGTGAATGTTGTAGCGGTGAAAATGTAAACGGCCAGCGTGGAAACGAGGTTCCACTGCATGAACATCCAGAGAATGTATTCTCAAGTGTCCCTCTCGCACACTTACAAAATGTGAAACTGGCATTTTACTTTGCGAAAGTCCACCCGATTGAATTGGCCTTGATGTAGTTTGGCTACTTTTGCCATCGCATTGTAGCTAGGCTAGCTGCATTAGTCTTGTGTAGGTCAGATACTCTGAATGCAGACCAGCACGCAGTTCAGCTCGCTAATTGCAAGTAGCTCATCCAACCCGGAAATAGTTCTCTGACCTGAACCCTGAAAGGAAACAGTCGGTTTATGGTCAACAGGGCTGGTCAGTGAAGCCAAATCCACAAGCTTTGTCCACTCAACCTGTGAGAGAACATCCATGGGATCCCGGATCACGGCTATGTTCAACGCGTCACACAAATCCGCAGGTTGGCAACGACAAATCTGTGACTCTGAACTTTAAGAATGAGATTTCAGCGCCTCGTCACAAGAAGGCGGTCAAATTCCTCCGCGACTCCATCCAGTAGATAAGGCTGATCACTGGGGATAATCGCATGAAGGTTCTGCTTTCTAAGACCTCTGTCCACCCGCCAGACCCAAATTAGGATTAGGCACCCGGAGAGATCCGACCGCGGCCAGACTGAGGCACCTCTAATGGTGCGTGACTGTGTGATTAATTGCCCAGCATCACTACCTATCACCTGGTCCGTCACGATGGAGCATTGTTGAACAGGGTGTTTAAAGATTGTGTGACTGGAGCAGATGGTCCGATCGGACTTTCAGATTGACTCACGTGATCGTTACAGTTTGAGACACGGGTACCGCGCCTACATTAAAATGTCATTGCAGTTCTTGTTGTTTCGGGTTTTGTGCTAAACTGTGCTGGAACTTCCATTCACTTTTCTGGTGGATACTTCAGATTGTTCCTTTTTATCCTGCTAATGTGATTTGCAGTACAAGAGAGAATAAAATAAGAATGTCCCAGATGATCCCAATTTACGGCAGATACCTCTGTTGCTGTGACATGAGGGTTGAGTTTAATGAGCAGAGCTTCATACCTTGCCAGCTGCCTCCCGAACACTAAAATGGCCGTCCCCGTCACTTTTGGCTGACGGATTGTGGAAGCAATTGATTTCCTATACACAGTTGCTATACATTGAATTCAGGAAGAGGCAAGGTGGTTAAATCTTCCATCAACGGCCAATCGCAAGATGACGCAGCTGCTATTTCCTGATCGCCGTGGCATCTAGACAAACATTATAAAGGTCCGTTTCGACAAATTTTCCAAAAAAAGCAACTCTAATTACGGATGCGGCCGCTGCACTGGCTGTGTTATGCAAAGATGAAGAGTTCAAATGCAAATGCTGTCAAGCGCCACTTTGACAGAAATAGAGGCAACGCCGACGAGCAGATCGTCTGGCCTGGGCACACATACGAAGCCTCGTCACTTTGCTTAAGCGAGAATCTGATCTAATTGGAAACACTCAAGCGACCAGTCGACCCGGCTCTCACAGGTGTGTCATCAGACTTCTTAGCACTACAGCAAGACGAGGCTAATTACACCTCATTTCCTCATCTCCCATATCCCACGGCAAGACCGATGATACCGTTCAGTTCACAGGCAGGCGTTGTACGGGAACATGGTAGAAGCTTTGGCCAATTATATAATTTGGGTCTTTTCGTCTGATGCTGTAGGTTACTTAGTAGAACATTTAAAAGTATACACAAGTACACATGGCACAGTTCGTACATAAGCATAGACAGGATATTTCTGTTTAACTACTGCACACAGGGTTTTGCCTCCATTTTTTTCCCCAATGGGGTCTTGCCGTTTGAATAAAAGGACAATGATGTAAAACATCCTAACGATTATACGAAGGAAGCAGCCGCCGGGCACGCATAGGGCCAACGCAGACCTTGCAATTATTGCGCAGGCACACCGTCTTTCGAATGTTGACACACATCTCTGTGGCCCGTCCCAAGAGTTAAACACTTGATGCGAGTGGCCCAGGGAAATAAGTGGACTCAGTCTCTATCACATAAAAGAGCAAGTGGCATCATTACAGAATTAAGAAGCGCGTGTCAAACCCCCGGTGGGTTCATGTCATGCAACGGTCTCTGCCAGTGGTTATCTGACACTGAAGGTTTCCTCAAAGACAATGTATTATTGCTCTCTCTCACCCCCCCGCCCCCCTTCTCGTCATGCCTTCGCTCTTGCTTTCCTCCCCCACTGTCTCACTTTCTTGTGCTGTCACCCTACAATCCTTGTCGGAAGTGCCAGTGAACTGTGGCTCATCGGCCTAAAAATACCTGCCCCTAGACAATGGTGGAGCATATTTGAAAGCGCTCTACCTGTTCTATTTGGGCCTACTTTTCTGGATCATCTTCCCCAGGCCCCATTTCTTTCTCCTTGAGCTACAATATGCCATGCTGTTCCAGAATTGAACAAGACACTCATGGCTTCCCAAAATGCATCAAAGTCACAGGTCGACATCCTGTTCTAATTGCTGGTTCCTAAATATAAAATGCGCATGAATCATGACAACGAGTAAACCATGTCTGTACAAAATAAGACATTAAAGTAGCACCAGTAACAGCCAAATGTGCCTGGCAATTGTACTGTAACATGCTAATGCTGGGTAATGCCTACTCCGATGCCCAACATGCCAACGTTTCTTTTTAATGGCATGATGTGAAGTGCCATTGCCACGCAAACTGCAAATCCCATCATGCAGCAAAACAGCCGTTTACTGAACAATAGTCAACGGCTCGCGATCTTCACTCTGCGACGTCCAAAGCCGGTCGATGTCTGCCCAGAGCAGCCGTCCCAGAGGCGGGAGCCACAGCCGCCACAACCGCTCTGGCGGGTGGAGACCGCTCATTCAGGTGAGTGGGACTCAGCACAGTATGTTCCGAATTATTTTGTGTGGTGAAGCCACCATCCTCTTCATAGTGACCTCATATGGGACTGCGGATGGGTTGGAATGTGGCTGGCTGGCCATATCTTGCACAGATCTGATCTGCCATGTCGTCAAATGCTAACAATATCCTCTCAAACAAACGGATTTAGCAGGGTGTCCCTGGTTTGTTATGGTCTCGGGTTTCATGACTTGATGTGTCATTTGCTGAATAAACAAATCGGACCGATTTGAGTTGCATTCAGTTGCATTTGACACAGATTGCAATCATCAATCATGGGCACTATTGATTTGAGAAGAAGTGCTCATTTGGAGGAACATGTGCACTGCATGAGCAGTTTGTGTTTTCTGTGTCAAAGATCCAATGGATGGATGGATGGATGGACAGATAAATAGTTAGATAGCTATCTATCTAGATAGCTAGCTACCTAGATAGCTAGCTACATAGAGAGATATATAGATAGATAGATGGATAGAAATGTGGGCGTGTGTGTATGGAAAGTGGGGGGGGGGGGGTCTTTAGAGGGTTTGTTAATGAGCCTAGGTAATCAATGCCAGAAGAGATTACTTTGATGGAAGCCTTTGAGAAAACAATGTGTCGTGACGACCTCTGTCTAAGGAAAGCACAAAGCAAAGAATCCAAACAAGAAGAGTGACCTTCAGCGGGTTCCAGCTAACACACCATTGACCCATTAATTCACTGCTTACACGTGTGTTGATTTTAGCTCACCTTGGAGAGAAGACAAGAATAAACGGGACCGGAAGCGGTGCATCTCATTATCATCCAGAAGGACTCCCTTTAAGTGTCGCCGTAAGATTGAAGCACCGGGCAAATGAATTGTGAAAAGTCGAAATCAGCTTTCATATAAGTCGTATCTTCCGTAGTCTTTCCTAATATAACTTAAATAGACGTTTCCATCCTCAAAGCGACTCTTCTGCATAATGTAAATGTCACAAATCCTTTTCAGTCTTTTCATCCATTCGGGATGATGCCGAAGCAAGAATTAATCCTGTGCATGCAGAAGTTACCCAAATGCCAATGTATGATCCAAACCAAGTGAGGGGCACGATATTGTCTTTGGTTCTCTTCCGTTTCCCTGTTAGGACGGGACTGCAGGTAAACAACTGCTTGGAGCCATTAACAATTGTTTAGTGAGCGATATTGTCTACGGGCCTGACGGAATATAGATAGACACTTTTGCATTTAATGTGTCGTGCGCACTCATGCAGGATGATGTGACCGGATGTGCATCTACGCTTCAAGTCTGACATTGCTGCTTGTATAACGGCATATCACAAAGTAATTTATATTTGTCAGTGATGAGAAGCCATTACACGGCCGTGCCTGTCATGCTTCTCCTCTCGCCATCATGCAAGTTTAATGGGAGGCTCCCTGCAAAATCATTGACTGCGTGCTGTGTCGAAGCAATTATTTTATACTGAACAAAAAAAATGTGTACAATAGCGAGAGACCTCGACAGCAGAATGCACTTGCGCACATTTTCACTGCAGGGGGGAGACCTAAACGGTTTCAGGCCTCAAAATGTTGCCACCAACTGAAACATTTGATGAGTGTGCAGTAACGGCAATATTTTAGCAAAATTTAGTCCAGGGTTAGGCTTAGTTAGTTCGTTTAACTAACCGACTGACTGAGCTAACCTTTTCCTTGTCTGTTGATGCCTGATTATAGCGCACAAATAGTTTATCTATTTTTACAAATGTTTTAATGAGTACGCAGAACGTACACATCAGAGGCATGCATATCGGCGGCCATGGGACGCTAAGTTCTGAGCTGAATAGATACTTTCTGTCAGCTGTGTGTTCAGCAAGATTGTTTTGACTTCAAAATGTCAGCCCAGTATCGACTGCACAAATCCCCTGTGGCATTAAAGTTGCTTTTGGCCACAATGCTGGTTAAAAATGCAACTCTGTGCATTTATTGCCTGCATAGTTTCCAAGAATTACTTTCAAAACCCAAAGTAAAAATAAATAAATAAATATTTCCAATGGCCAGTTGCTACACTTTTGGTTGCCTTATGCTG
Source organism: Hippocampus guttulatus (assembly GCF_054856545.1). Classification (NCBI taxonomy): domain Eukaryota; kingdom Metazoa; phylum Chordata; class Actinopteri; order Syngnathiformes; family Syngnathidae; genus Hippocampus; species Hippocampus guttulatus. Next base: position 27,466,422 of record NC_141263.1, on the reverse strand, counting down.
ACTATTTCTCTGCTTTTGACTTCAGCACATGCAATCGCTTCTGGTTGTTTCCAGCACTTCTACCCTCTCGAAGAATTTTAATGCAGACTGACTTTTGAACTTTTTTTTCTCCTTTGTCCTGTAAAAACACACATACGTGTGTGTCACGATGATGAAAGACATATATTAAAAATTCTGTTTCTTTGTGGATTTTGGATGGAAGGAAAGGTGCACCTTTCTTTCCATCCAAAACTGTTGTACTTAATGCACTTTGTAGAACGCTAATTCTTTCAGATGAGGTCATTGCAATCACCTGGGAAGGGCCAATTGCTGCTTGGACCTGATTGGCCTGAAGCTCAAGTGAACTCCCTTTAAAAGATGAATGAGGAAGTCACTGGGGGCCGGACAACTTGGAGAGCAGTGCTACATGTGGGCTGCTCAAAACTGGTCAACTGTCACTCCTGAAAATAAAGAAAACTGGAAAATCTCCTTCCTGAATCCTGGCTGACTTGCCTTTTTATTCTTTTTTCACCTGGCCTGCTGTTTCGCCGCAATAACAGTGTGAATGAAGACATTTTTCTATTTGAGCGGCAATGCATTCTTACAGTTGAAACATAGCAATCAGACCCACTGCATTGTTTTGAGCGCATCCGAACCAAAGTGATGATTCGAAAATATGAAATGTAAACACTCTTGATGTCTTCATTACTGGAATTTACAAGATGTCTTTCTTTGCGACGTGAGATCGAACGCATGGTTGGCTGCGCATTGTCGTAGGCGTTGAACAGCTCCAAGCCCGTGACGGCATGTTCCGCACCACTGCTTTCAGTTTGCAGGATTATCTGTATGACTCGCAGTACATTAACTCAACTCATTTGGTCTGGAACGCAGTCGTGATGATGAAGCCAGACTCTGGCTTCGTCTATTTCACTAAGTTGATCAGGCTGAAGACATCAAATGTTATTTAAATAGCGCTGGCGCCAAGCCGAATCCTTGTATGTCCAAAATTGTGATTTTATTTTATTTTTCCTCAAGGGGACAACCATTTACCTTGCATTGTGAAAGAGAGCCAGTCTTTTTCAACACTTTAGACTGGTCAAAAACTTGTTAAAACAACAACACACCCACGCACACACACACACACACACACACACACACACGTGGACTGTTTGTCTAGATTTGTGGAAAAAAAATAAGTGAAATTTGCCAGATGTTGACATTGCAGGTTTTGGCCAGATGCTTTCAAAATGATAAATGTAATGATTTTTTATTTTTTATTTTTTAATTTAGCATCCCCACATCTGATGTAAATTTCATTACATTTATAAAATAAAATCATTACATTTATCAAAATGATAAATGTAATGATTTTATTTTTTATTTTTTAATTTAGCATCCCCACATCTGATGTAAATTTCAACTTATATTGCTAGGAGGAAGTTTTTTTGCCTCACAGGCCGGTTTCAGAGAGGGAAGTACTTCAACTGACGGGCATGGACACAAAGAAAAAGAAGTACCGTCCAAATAAAATTCCTGATGAAACCGTATAGCCGTTGTAATTAGTGGGGGTCAAACTAGGCGCTGCCATCGTGTGTTTAGCATCGCTGCTGCACATCTGGAGATGACATTTTTGCCCCATAACGACTGGTTAGCAGTTTGTACCTCGAGCTTTTAACATGGGTGTCAAGTCGGAGAGTCGACTTGTCGTCTGGTCATCCAACGCGGATACGTTTGTAACGGATAGATCAAAAAAGAAAAGACAATAGATGCCATTCCATATCATGACAAAACATCTGCAAAACAAATAAACACCCACTTGATCTTCATCCTAACTAGCCCCCAGTCGCTAATGAGAGCTAGATTGCTCCCCGCTCCTCGGCGGAAGAATTAGTCCATGGGATAATGATTCATTTCCACTCTGTATCCAGTGTCCTTGTTTGTCTGAGAAAGGCAAAGACCGCCCGCGTACGTGCCGCCTCCTCTTTTACTCGTGCCTCGGTGGCGCTCTCGTCTCATTTCTTTCTGCCCTCTTCAATATCATCCCCTGCTCAATCTCCTGGCTGCCCCCCCCCCACACACACACCCCCACCTCCCATCCAATCCTCATTCTTGAGCTGTTTCTTTGACACCATCAGCCTTGTGCAAGGGGTCATTAGCACAGCCACCATTAAATAAGTGAAATCAATCCAGAAAAACAGCTGCTTCCCAGGGAAAGGGAGGGGCCGGTGGATTTAGGAATATACCGGGGAGGCTCAGGCAGAAAATATTGATGGCGATGTCGTGGTAAGAGCAAGTCTGTGTGTGTGTGTGTGTGTGTGTGTGTGTGTGTGTGTGTGTGTGTGTGTGTGTGCGTGTGTGTGTGTCACTGTGCTCATATGACCGGGTGATGGAAGAAGACCTCATGTGAGGATCCTTACATTCATGCCAATCTTGCCACTGTAATTATGATGTAAGTGGAACAACAGCACGTGAAGTGTGTGTGTGTGTGGGGGGGGGGGGGGGGGTGGTAATTAACCCCAGGCAGCTGAAAAATGAGTCTAATGTGCAGAGCGGGACATTGAAGCTATTCAATCAATCCTTTTTTTTCCCCCCTCTGGAGCATTTAAATTTATCAGTGACCTTGTAATTGTTAACGGCGACACGCATTTGAACCCATTTAGCAGACAACAACAGTTCATTTGTTTTTCTGCCCAGTTTTTCAAACACCGAATGTGTCTTTGTCACATTTCTCCTCATTTCCGTCGTATGCTTTTGTTTGTGCTTCTGAAATGGTCACTGACGAGAACTCATTTTAGTGTCAAATTTGTTTTGTCGACTAATGAAGCAATTTTTGTTTGACGATGGACGTGAAAATTAAACATCAATTCATGACCCCAAATTCCAAAAGAGGAGGCTAATGGAGACAATCATCCGTTGGGCTCCATTGGCTAAACTTCATTATACGGATAGTCTTTCTATTTCAGTGAAACAATAATAAAAATAATTAAAAAAAAGACCATTACACTTTAATTTTCTGCAATTAAGATGACTTGTGCATGAATGCACAATTCCAATTGACATGACTGCAATTTTAGGGTTTACATAAAGTGTTTAACAAATGTATTAGACCATAGGTGTCAAACTCAGGATTAGACAATAAAGACAAATTGTCTCAGAGAGTATCAAGCATCAACGAGTGCTTTCGTGTTCCCCATTTTTTTGAGTGCGCAGTAGCTTTTTTTTATGGAGGGACGGGGAGGACAAAATATATGCAGTACAAAATCTTTTACATTATATATAACAGTGTAAAAAATATATACCTGTATATCAAAATAAATAGCTATGATTATAATAGTAATGATGAAGAAAATAAAAATAACGTAAAAAATAATAATGCATCTTTCAAAACAGGGATACCCGTCAGTTACTCTTGAAACATTTCAGAATGTGTCGCAATTATTGATCTAGATCTTTTAATATAATCCTTTCCCTCAATCCCAAAAAATTTAAACAGCGGTGTGGAATTCAAAAATGTACACTTGTGACACCTCGGAGGTGGCGCGAGCGGGGGCTGGGCACGTTTGCTTTTTCGATATATGTGAACTGGAAGATGTCGCGTCCCGACAGCCAATCGGCATCAAGAATGTACTTCCAGCGTCACAAATGCCAGCTAGTTTTTTAATTGACTTGTTTCCAGGTGTTGAACTGTGAACCGAGAGCGCAATAGCAATTAGCATGAGCACATGGCAACGCTAATCACTTTCCCAATGTGCTGCTTCCAAAAACCACAACATAGTTGATAATTGGCGGTCGAATAGATTTGTTCAACACTGTACGTATTATGTATATATTTAATATATATTATATATAAATAAATAAATATATATATATATATATATATATATATATATATACAGGGGCGGCCCAGTAGTCCAATGGTTAGCACGTCGGCTTCACAGTGCAGAGGTACCGGGTTCGATTCCAGCTCCGGCCTCCCTGTGTGGAGTTTGCATGTTCTCCCCGGGCCTGCGTGGGTTTTCTCCGGGTGCTCCGGTTTCCTCCCACATTCCAAAAACATGCGTGGCAGGTTGATTGGAAGCTCTAAATTGTCCCTAGGCGTGAGTGTGGGCGTGGATGGTTGTTCGTCTCTGTGTGCCCTGCGATTGGCTGGCAACTGATTCGGGGTGTCCCCCGCCTACTGCCCGAAGACGGCTGGGATAGGCTCCAGCACCCCCCGCGACCCTAGTGAGGATCAAGCGGTTCGGAAAGTGGATGGATATATATACAGTATATATCATTAAACGCTAAGGGGGGAAAAAAACAGGATTTTCAGAATAAAAGAGAGATTTTACAGGTTTGTAAAACCTGTAAAATCTCCGACTGGAGATGTGACAGACAGCGAAGGTCATCAACGTGAGCCGAATGACTCGACACCGCACGGAGGTACTGTCACATGAAGCATCTTAGCAAGAGAATCTATCCCAAAATGGAGTGCAAACTGCCGCCAAGTCCTGGCTCAAAACACGATTCCAGATGCTAATCAGAGCAGTGTTCACTCACTAAAAGCAGGCCACACTGCCAAATTACCAGGTTCCTTCTTAGGTAGACTGGAAACAGTTTTTATGGACACAAACGATTGAATTAGTTATGTCAAATGAGGGGACGAGATTGCTTTAGTTTGGGTCATTTAGCAATGCAATCAAGTGTAAAGGCACCTTCGTCGCATCAGATGCTTGACAATACATTCAGCTATAGTGCAAAAAAAAAAACAATCATCCAAGGTGGAGAGCTCACAAGGTCAATTTGAGCTTTTGGAAGTTTAAGTCAAATCTATTTGAAAGAAAAAAAGGACATCATAAAATTGGGAAAGAAAAAAGACCCGAAATGCTGAAAACCATCGGTGCCGCAATGCCTTCAGCCATCCATTGATCCGTTCTGAGCAGATTTTTTTGACATGTGGAATTTTGGGGGTTTTGTTGACTGTAAACGACAATCATATGAACCGAATTCGGTGTGTCGTGCTTCTGAATAATATGACCTCGTCCTTTTACGTTACTTGACTTGCACCTGTAGAAATGTATTTCCGTGACTTCTCATTTCGTTTGTATTTTTGTCCACAGTTATGAATGGAAACAATTCGTTTAGTTGCATCCAGAGTTTGTCACACGTCCTTCATGCCGAGCGTCTGATTCTTCTTTTGAACACTGTTCACAAAACACAAATTAATCAACGGTATGCCAATAAAGAGAGAAAAGGTCCCAAATACGCTTGTGGTTGAACAGGATTGTAAAGCGTTGATGCCGTCCCCTTAAAATAATCCCGTAAATTATTCTGACTCCTTTGTTGTTGTTGGGGCCAACAGAGCAGAGAAGAGTCAAGTTGAAAATGCTTTCATAAAAGATGCGTTGTGGCTGTCGCAATGGCGGCAGGAAGAACAATCGTGTAAAACTGAATTTTTACACCTTAATTAGCAAAAGAGGACGCTTTTGCATTTGCAAATGACACCGGCGGTCCCCCGGTGGGAGGAGCTGACAGATGAAGAGGTGATTAAGATGGGAAAAATCTTGATGTTGCGATACTTTGTTGCAGAGACTCATCATCGGTGACAGGTGGGGTTGTTCCACATTCAGACAGCTTGCAACCGAATCACTCTTGAGCTGTCCAAATCACTTTCAATATTACACTTGAAGAGTAGGCCAAGGCTTCACTGCAGTGAACAAAATTGGATTCAATCTTGAGAGTTTGAAAAGTTAATTGGAGACTGACTGCTAAGATCGAATAACGCATTCAAAGATGAAGACATATTAATAGTGTAAAAAAATGGGTGGGGGCGGGGCGGGCAATAAAATGTAGATACTTGTGTACATCTGGATAGCACTTGTTCTTAACATCAAATGTAAATAATTTGGACTTTGATGGATTTGAGGATGAGGATTGATCAAAAAAGAACGTGAGTGCATTGTTAAATACTTCGATCAAGTACCACCAAACTCATTTTGCTCCCGCTGCCTATTAAAAAAGCATACACAAGCGTGTGTGCATTGCTAGCGTATTTTTTTCAAGCTAGCGTACATTTTACTTTGCCTGCGTCCAATAATACAATGCGTCTTGTGTACGTGTTCAATGCAGAAATAGCACCCGTAACTGACACTACGTCTTTTAATACGGTGCGCCCATACGGCCGTGAAAATACGGTACTCACACAGACCGAGATCGGGATAGTATAAAGTATCAACGCTGTCCAATCAGAGAATTTGTCCCATGCAGAAATCGGAAAACTTGCTCACACAATGCCAGCAAACCATGATCCGAATTTAAATATCCCCGACATCTTCCCGATCAACATTTACGAAGGGGAAATTGTTGAATTGTTGCCCATTTACACATCGGCGCGTTTTCGCCACCGATACTGAGCGGGTCCATTTTCATCGAAGAAATCGAAAATAGCGCGAGGCAATTAAGTTTGCGAAATTGTGATGCAGCTCACGTTGCCGTTTTATGAATTGATGCATGTTCAGAGACAGGCGGGTAGCTTTACAGACTAACGTTTTATGTTCAAGCAAAGACATTAACATCCCAGGCAGCCATTAAGTACAACAGTAAAATAATTTGATTTTCCCCATTTTGCATCTCAAAGCATCCATTTGGAGTCAATATCAATGTTTGTATTACAGCTGCGGAACGGATAAATGAACTTGGTTTCTCTTTTATCCCCAACAGCATCACTGTTCTTTAATGTCCCCGCTCTTGGTGACTATTACAACTCCGTTGCATCCAGAAAATGATTTGTTTGCAACGCAGACACACCAGCCAGCAACGCTCACACAAGAAACTAATGCTACATTCATTTCCAGGTGGCCACGGCTGCCTTGTTTGGCAAAAACAGAGCGCGCCCTTGCCTTGAGAGGTTTTTTTTTTTTCCCCCCCGTCTCTGTATTCGAGTTTTGTTGCAAGACCCAACAAAACGTCAATGAAGGCTAAAAACCGGCCAAACATAGTGGGGATCTTTCGAATATTTGGCCATTTTTTCCTCTCTCGCTCTAAAGCAGGGGGACACAACCTTTAATGATCGAGGATCTACTTTTCAAGCAACCAAACCACAACCCAAAGAATCAGCCAACTGGAAAATGTTCATTGCAATGGGGACTATGATTCATACAGGAATATGTTGCCTTTTCGCCACCGTACACTTAAGAGGGTGAGTCAAAAGCTACTGAAAAAAAAAGCCAATGGGGGAGTGCGTCCTGTCACATTAGTGACAGTACGTTAGCACAATGGCACAATGATCCTGGATATAACCAAATGACACCTAAAGGGGCCATAGGCAACACATGTTCATCTAGTTTATGTATTATAACACTGAGTGCACATCCAGAAACATCGTATCTTTCACTGCAACGGATGGGAGTGGATCTTGCACAAGCTTCGGTCCTCTGCTAGGGGGCATGCAGGTTTCTCTCTCTCTCTCGCTCTGTGAGCTCCCAAATGGTCGTAAACCATGCTTCCCTGAGCAAACATCGCAGCACTGAACCACTCCCAGGTTGTTAGCTGCTGCGGGATCCGAAGCAAGATGTCGCTGTACATGCCAGTCTGTACTAGAGGCGCCTGCGTCCATTCATTGTCTTCTGTTTTAGGTGCAATTGTGTTTGTCTTGCTGTAAAAACTCCAAACGAATATGGATGGGGTTTTCCAAAAGAAAAACAAAGTCTTGAAAAGGTCATCAAACAATTTGACGTGACAGGCAATGCCCTGTTATCAGCAACGACGGCAAAAAGACTCTTCACTCTGTTTAACGTATAATGGACATCATATTAAGCCGGAGATTTTGTATTGGTTCATTTTCAGTTTACGTCCCAATATCTCCCGAGAAAGGCTCAGATTCAGCTCTAAGGCACATTTCTCAACTGTCGCTGCAACTGTGGAATTTAGGCAATGAGTCCCCTTTTACTTTATGCTTGTTTCACTGATGTGGCAATTGTGACTGACAGTTAAGAGCCATGAAACAACTCCTTGTACTCGTTTGTTGTTTTCTACCCCAGCACGAACATTGTCTAGAGTCCGTAGAAACAGTTGCACAACCACATGTAAATGACATTGGGAATACATGTAAAATACCACGCAAAAGTCCCGGAAAAAAAATCCAATCGTTTAAGTTTTGTGGGGGAAATTCCTTCCCATTCTTCCGTGATATAAAAAAAAAAAAAAACAGTTGCTCAACAATCTCGCATCATATTTTGCGCTTCTTAATGCACCACAAATTCTCAATGGGAGATGGGTATGGACTGCTGGCAGGTCACTCGAGTAGCCACACTCTTTTACGACAAATCCACACTGTCGTAACACGTGCAGAATGTGGTGGAGCATTGCCTTGCTGAAATAAGCGAACACATGTACAGCACTTTTAAAGTGCCGCATCAAGTTGAGTTGGATTCATTTGAAGATCGATTGAGAAGCATTCGCAAATCATTGTGTACTGCTTTGACTTACTTGCACATTCATTTGCAAAATCCACTGTTTCCATTCATCCCCGACCTTTCTGGTGAACTAAAACCATGACAGATGCATTTCTTTTCAAAATGTTGCTTAGTAGGATGATCTGCTGTTGTTCTTAATGCTGTGAGTGAACACTTTTGGCTGTGTTCAGCCAAGCAAAACATGCCTTCAGCTCAGCAAGCTGTTCTCGTCGTACATGCTCATCTGGATCTAGAGTGCACGCTTTATCAATTGTACAGCAGACCTTAATTTTCCAAACGTCTGGAGCAGCCGTGTCTCAGATCAAATGCAACACAGCAAATTCCATTACTGTTGACAAATTAGTTTTGTGCACGCCAACGTTTACACACCAAAACATGTTTGCCATCTTGGCACATTTATTCCAACTCCAAATTCAGTGTTCACATTACTCGGCCTGCTCCGCCTACCTCCTGCTCCTCGTCATCCGTTAATAGCGCCCCTACCCCCGTCACCCCCCCACCCCCAAAATAAACTTCCATGATTACTTTGAATGGACATGCCGTGGCAACACCCGCACTTGAATGCCACTCTCAAGAGTCGTTTTTCTCTCATTAACTAGAATGATTAACTAGCACTTTTTTCAGACTCCACTTGTCCGTCAGCCATTGTGCTGATCTCGATTGGCAGCACCGAGTCTGCCGCGGCCTCTCTTTTACTTTTACAACGTGACTTGGTGGAGGAGAACACAAAGACGCAGCAGGTGGAAGACGGACAAAGAAAAACGTTTTAAGATGTACACTCATGCTATAAACTTTTTCGTTTGAGGGCCACATGCATCAAAAAGGAAGGATGAAAGGGCCACTTTCAAATCTGTCAACCTTTTGAAACACGTTAAAGCCAGTCAAGAAGGCAATTGCATATTGTTGGTACTGTTCATCAGCTTTGTGTTTTTGGGTGGCCAACAGCCCCCTCTCTTACAGAGTTGATCCAGCTCTGCACCGAACAGCAGCCGAATCCCATGTCCATGTTCAGAACCAAAAAAAGAAAAAAAAAACTGTCGTCATTTGACCATTTTTCAGCTACTTGAGGATCATTAATGTGACGTCTTCATAAAGTGGCCATTGAGTGGAAGAAACTATTTTTGCCTCGAAAATTGAATTATCTTTTTGCACTACAGTGTTTTGAAGATACATTTTGTTCTACAGTCCACGCTCCCTTCTCACTCTGCCCACCTTCACCCTTTTTAACTAAACTTACGTCCCATGTTAAATGTCACTTTTTGTATTATTGTTATTATTTAACCTTTCTTTTTCAGTCATGTCGCGGGGCGCTAAAAAATGCGTGATGGGCCAATAATGGTCCCCAGGCCCTGGTTTGGACACCCCTGATATAAGCCGGGTGAAATGTGACTGCCCACTCATGTTGGAAATTCAAACGTTGACAATTTTTCCGCATCCAACGTAAAAAGTATGATGCGTGATGTTGACACATACGCGTTTGCCGTTCTGATTTGAACATGTCTGCCACTTGAATGAAAAGATTAGAAAATTAGGGAAAAGCATAATGAGGCAAATTAGTTAATTTCCCGGCTTTCTGGACAATGACCCCAATTTTCTCCAAGTCACACAAGAATCTTGATGAAAGCCTGCAGCCGCTTCTACCTGGAGGGCATTGCGGCCAGTTGTGGAGAACAGGCACAACTTGGGGTTGATTTCTGCAATTCAATCAATCCCTCTGCTTACTCTGTGTTGCAGAAAAACCACAACAACAACAACGACAAATATATCTGCATTTTCGTGGGATTCATCATTATTTCCATTTGCGGCGCAGAAGTGCATTCACTCATCATTATACGGGGAAAATGGCGATGCAAGCCGCCAACTTGTGATAAACACATGAATACATGAATATGTGAGTGAGCGCTGCCTGCAGGAGGCAAACGCGTTGTGTGAGCTGAGCGGGTTGGCTCTCTGCCATTTACATTGTTGAGGTGTGCTCTTTAATTGTTTCTGGGGGTGGGTGGGGGGGTGCATGTCGGTGTGACGAGACTTATGGAAGGGGCCAACCAAACCTCTTTGCACCAAACGGGTGATGGAACGTGTGCTCGTGATGAAATCAAGATCAAAATGGCTTTATTGAGGATGGGAGGGGGGGGGGGGGGGGCAACAACAACAATCAGTAAAATAGTCTGGTTGATGTTCACTCTCACCCGAGCGGCGAGATACATTTCTGAAATCCGTAAAATGGAAATTGACAATCGAAGACCCGTTTATGATTCGGAGGTTTATTGAATTTCACTGCCATGTTTATACTGCGCAGGGTATGCACTGCAAATTTGCCGCCTTGATCCGTCAATACATTGTAAAACAGAAACATTAAAATAGAAATAAATAAAAGCTCCATGGTGATTTATAGCCCTCATAAAAAGCTCCGGAGAACCTGCAAGGTGAGTCAAGGGCATTCGGCTTCTCTGCCTGCCTTAATATTCAAGGTGGGAGCATACCTGTCCCTGAACGCACAGTTCGCACACATTTCGTAAACCCCTTTCAGAGCACATTTCACAACCATCCCACGATAGAAAACCACGACCCTGATGTGTGATATTTTTGCTTTGTTGATAGGGGCGCATTTGTGGTGTGAGGAATATACTTACACCATGTTTGAGATTTTTCTAAATGCAATCTGCTGTTGCACATGTATGCCACAAAAAAAGGACATTTGTAGGATATAAAGTACACCGTCTTCTGAAACGTGTCAATCTTTGCACGCCTCCTTTGCAGGGGGGGTGCCCCCTGGTGACTGGAATGTGTTACAAGCCAAGTCGAGGTGTCCCGACAGAATACGAATGCAAGCATTTGACAACTTTTGTCAAAATATTTGTGTGAAATTGGCTTGTGTTGGCTTGAACAACAACAACAACACGAATAACAAAAGGATGAGAGGACAGCATGACTTTTGGATGACTTTTTTAAACTTGGACTTGTCTTTGTGAATGGGAACGTTTGGAAGCGGACCGCCGACTAATTGTAATATCAAAGGATGGATCTCGATGCTGAAAAGGAGCCCGTGGTTCTCTGAAGCCCGTGATTTATGCGCATCCTGCAGACTCAGAAGGACACTGAGACGATTTGTGGCGATGGGAGGACCGCAACCCCCTCCCAAGAAAGGCCAATGAGTGTTTTTGCATATGACGTGCGACTTGGAGTGAGCTCATTAATCATGAAATGGCAGTGCAGCGAGATTGAAATATGTCATTTCGGGAGATCGCTGGGGGGTGTTGAAACAATGGGGTGGAATTTATGGAGTTCACACTTGAGCCTGTTGCATCCTCTGAGAGCCAATTACAAGAGCGGGCAGTTCAGGTTCTCCGGAAGGCTATCCCAGAAGGCCACGAAAAATGTCAATGTTTCTTAATTTGGAGAGATTTTCAGATTTGGAAATCCTTTGAAGTGGCACATAATGCATTACATAAAAAAAAAAGTTAAACTCAAACCCAGCCGTTTTAATTGATTTTGACTGATTTACACGTTATTCTGTTCTTTTGTGATCGACCTGACTGATCCCTTCCACCCACTGCCACCCACTGGACAGATTTTAAATAATTTACAATGCAGACATGCCTGATCCTAAGTCAGACACAAAAAAAAAAAGCAAATGACGTATAAATACGTCATGGGTAGGCGGTCATGGTGACTTTTCCAGACGTATTTATACGTCATGGGGAATAAAAGGGTTAAGTAACGTGATTTTTGCTTGATTGATAAGATACATCTCTCGGATGCTCCTGAACACATCATCAGTGATATATCCTGGAGTCCTCGGATGTTTTGGGTCTTTCAACATCAGACATCCTCTTCCAGACGACCAAGCCATGGTGGATCAGACGTTTAGGTGGCATTTGCTACACCACCGTGGTTCTCCTCTCCTAATCCAGAGCCATCTCGAGGCTTTTTTTTCTGCATCCTCCGTGATGTTCCTGATGGCTCTCTCCCCTCCACCCCGGTGGTGCCCAGCGCACTCAATGAATGTGATTTGCTTGAAGCCTTCCCGACCGGTGCCAGTTTTTCAAACAAACCCCGGACTGATCGCTGTTCGGTTCCAGGGCACGTAGAGACAGACAACCGTTGCCCCTTGAAATTTATACCAATGGGACATCCTCAATGAGCCCAACGGGGTTAACTCTTCAAAAGCACCGGGATTTTCTTTTTGTAAACACGAAGCCAGTTATGTAAATTAGAGGTCAATCAGATGAAAAAGTTGAGGAGTAAATTGAATCAGATTTTCAACGGTGGTGAAGCTCGTGGTAAATTCTTTTCGTCTGTCACTCCAGAAGGAAGTAATTAAGTCAAGTCCAGAAGGAGTAATCAGTGTGGATTACAATTTGCTCATTAAGCGGACTCGGATGTCGACTTAACAGTGTAATGCGGGTCACTTTGCAACCTGTCTGACTTCTGGGCTCCAGGGCTTCTTGGACGAATCGATACCATGACCTCAAACAAGTGAGCTTGCCGTCTTTGCATTTGCAACACAAGAGTGTGCGCGTCCAGTGTGAGGTCTCCGGAAGTAATCGCTATTTTCTTTTCTGCCGAATTGACCAATGCCGTCCAGCCGGACATGGATTTTTCGAATCAGATACTCCAATCGGCGTGAAAGTAAAGGACAGCAGTCGCCACGATGTACGCAAGTGAAGCAAAAGGCAAAATGTTTTGAAGCTGGAAAGTGGAGAGGTGACCCCGCTGGCAAAGTAACATCCTGACTTTTCGCCTCCCTCGACGGCCCAGGATGAGGAGGGGAGCGGAATGCGGCGCGGCGCGCCTTTCAGCCGCAGCCAAGGTTTTGATGTCCTGAGCCCAGCGCCGCTGCTTGCTAAAGATAGAAGGCTCTTATCAATTAGTGGCGGAAAACACCCGACTCTGAGCACCTTGGTCAGATAATTTGTCCTTGCGCTGGGCGATTGGATTCCCACCTCCCTATTTGTCTGCCCCGTCTCCCGCCTTTCACTTTTCGGCACAACATGACATCCTCTCTCCCGACCTTCTCTCTTTTGACTCTTCGGGGCAACCTTTAGAAAAAAAAGAAACAAGAGGTGGGACGTTAAAAATAATCCAGAAGTGCATTTTGGTAACCACCTTGCAAAATATTCTTGTCAATGTGACTTTCACCATTGCATTTACAATTCAGTCCCACCTTGCCGTCCATTCTCTTCCAGCAGTTTTCACCCCCCCCCCCATCTGCAGAGGAAAAACGTCATTCCTCCATGCCCAAGAAAATATGAGCTGAATATTTTAGAAGACACAACGGATATATTGCTTTCTCTGATAACGATCTGTCCCAATGCAAATGGCGCTTTGGAATGAGCCAGCCTTGGAGAGCGCCGTTTTCGTGTTCTCCTCCAGCTTTCATAAACATCACAACGTGTTCGTTGGCAACTCGACTCGACGGCAGCACTGTTCGTCCAAATCTTAGCCTTTATCACAGTACAAATTCAATCCACTTCTTTGAAAGATTTATAGAGTCATGCAAGTTTTAGACCGAGCAGGGAGCGCTAATGGCTTTTAGTGCCGGGGCCCCCTTAAGGAATTATTCTGCATGGAAACGGGGAAAAACGCAGAGCAGCACTTAAAGTTGGCCGCAATGTCAGTTTCCTGTCCAAAAAGACACAATCCACTCGGAATACGTTCGAATGTGAACCGTGAGGTTTTCGACAAGAAACGACAAAGTGCTTCAATGGTCAGCGCCAGCTTGAATAATTTGCAGCCTCTTTTTAGCTCCATTTTAAGGCCATTTTCTTGACGCTGTTTAGTTGCGAAAGGGAGAACTCCCCTTAATGAAAGTGCATAGCAATTTGTCGAACGATGTGGCACGTGCCCGGGAAGCCCCCATTTACATTTCACGTCGGATCGCGTTCACTTCCGGATGAAAGTCTCAAGTGCGAATACGGGACTGTGACGTTATTTTGAACTGGCAAGAGAGGAAACAAGATGGGTGAAAGTCCCATTAGGTCCATAACATTTCCCTCCATTTTGTGCCCCGTTGTGCGTCACGGCTCTTCATTTGCATATGCATGAACTTGCGCCGTAAAAACGTATTGGGTGTCATTGATTACTGAGTTAGCGTCTGTCATTGGGCCCAGATGAAATCCCGGGGAGATGAGATAGCTGAGCCAAATGTCGTTGGAAGACGACGCCAGTCAGACATGCGCCACTAGAACCTTGAGCACCTAATAAATCAAGCGACATCTTCTGCCACCAACCTGTCAACGTAATAGAGCTCGACAACTGTGAAGACAGAAGGTGTCTCCGGTTGAGTCGCAAATGGTGAGTCTGGAAGAGAAAATAGCACATTTCGAGAGAATTCCACCAACTGCTGACCACATATGACAAAAGTGGTGACAACAAACCCCCCCCCACAAATCAAACTTTTTATTTTTTATTTTTTAAGCCAGTAGACCAAAGCTCTGAAAACCCGTTGCGTGAGAGTTGAGAGGCGGCGCGGCCGTGGAATAAAAAATTGCCACTGCTTGCTGTTAATAATTCAAAAGATTGCAATGGCACAAAAAAAGACCGGTTGGAAAAAGCCTGCCCGTTGACCTGACATCAGAATACGTCAAACGTTCTGCTACTTAAGACCTCTCCCTCCCGCTGATTGTCCAGGCCAACAAAGGCTTGCCGCGCACTTACAGGGAAATTTGCTGAGCTCCAGCAACCCTCGCGTCAAAATCGAATTATTTCACTGTGACGTGGAAGACAAAATGCAGTGAATTGACAACACGACCAAAACTGACAAAAAAAAAAAAAAAAGAGAGAAGATCGCGAAGAAGTTGATTTACTTCAATTATACGACTCAAAAAGTGAAACACAATTTATTTGGGACAAGCAACTGTCAATCAGTCGGAGTAGATTTGAGTTGCTCTACGGGTTACAAATGGTCGTATTTTTATTTTTTTGGACAATGCAATTAAGGCAGCAATCTATAATATAAAGAAAGAGTCAGACGGGTTGTGCTTTTTTTTTTTTCAAAAGTGTACCGGTGGCTTCCATAATTCCATTTTTGGCAAAGGGTAGGTTTTGTTGTTTTTTTTGCAATTCTAGTGAGTCTTCAAAATGTGCTTTGTGCAAATACCGTGAGGACGAGAAACAACTCCAATGGGGATACAAGCAAAAGCCTTTGAAACGACTTTTTTATTCTGCAGTCCGATGGATTTTCTTCATTGTGTAATCTTGCAATGGAGTTAATGATAATTGGATGCGCCTTAATACGTTAACACTTTTGATTTGATCTTTTTTTGCGGGGGTGGGGGGTATTTTATTTTGCTATTATTACGAGATCTTTGGGGCATTCTCATTCCATAAAAGTTGTTGTAGCACACAATACGAGACAAATTCTGTGTTTAGCAGGTTCAATATTGCTTTGCTGACGATTTTAACAGCTTTTGACAAATGTACAACATCTCCAACCATGATGGAGCAATGGAATGTCCTTGGTCCTTTTTTTTCTTTTTTCATTTTCAAAGGTAGCAGAAGATGAAACGTCCTGGTTTTGTGGCTCCCATGCAGAGGATAGCATCAGCTTTGGCTGGCTCCTCCGTCTGCTTGAAGCTAAATAAGACTGTGTTCAACCTCTTTGAACAAAATGTGACCGACTTTTCGACTGCGTTGGTACGTCTCAGAGCTTTTGAGATTGCTCATTGCCTCACATCTGAAGCGACATAGTTCGGGACGCAGTTAAGTCATGCGACTGTACACAGTCGCTGGCCTCTTTTTTTTTTTTTAAACAACATCCTCCTACCCTGCTACATTAGCAAAAAGCGGGATTGCATTTTTTTTTCTCTTTTAAGCCGCAAGAGCTGACATTGTTAAAGTCTGCGACTCATCCTCGAAAGTGGTCTCCAACAAACACTTTCCTCGTCAACAAAACAGCGGTGTCGCTATACCGGGTGTCGCGCACCTGTGTCGTGCAAAAGCTCATGGAGGGGAGGAAAAAGGTGGATGATGAAGAGCGAGCTCCCTTTTTACAAGAAGAAGCAGCTGCAGAAGGAGAAGAAGAAACTCCATAAAATCAAGCAGCGAAGGAATACAATACGATCGTACTTATGCATACAAATGTCGACCATATTCTTGGCTGTAAAGCTTGAAATGACGCCGCGGTCCAAAGTATTGACAAACATGGATAGGGTATATCTGGGAAGAAAAAAAAATCAGTTTGGCGTTCATCCGAAAGATGTTTGATGGTGTCTGTAAAAGAAGGTGCCAAATCTTGCCGCAGCACTTTGCCATAATAAACACAATCCACTCGTGACGTCGTCATCATCAGCGGGAGACGTTTTTGCGATTTTGTCGTCTGTCATCGAAAACATTGAACACTCATTTGCAACAAGTTGAGGTGGGACCTCATAAACCTGTGGCACTCTTTTTTTTTTTTCAATTCAACATACTCTCATTTCAGTTGAACTCCTTTCGGGCAGCCTTACATTTTGATAATAAAGGCTTGCTTACGGTGTGTAGTTATTTGTATTATTTGGCATTTCTGACCATCAGTACGTGAACAAATTCACCGATTAGCCTCTGATATGTTCCCGCGTGATGCCTCTTTTTTTTTTTTTAAATTAGTTGCCGTTTGCCACGGACATCTTCAAGCTTTATGTGGGGAAGAACAATCAGGGCCGTCCTTTGCTGCGCTCGGTGCTCCAATCAGCTTGCAAATTAACATGTCTTCCACTCATGTCATTCACATTCAGTCCGCAGGAGAGCACTGGATCGAACTCGAAAGAATCTTCCACTCCAAAGAGATTTGCCAATGCTGCCGACAAACAATGTCCTTGATCTGCTCTAATTTGGGCCGGGCCCGGTTGTAATGTCCTCTCCTGACAGGGAATCCGCCGCACTGACCAACATTGTCTGTCATTTGTCAGATAATCCATAAAATCTTTGCGTTCCCCCCCCCCCCCCCCCCCCATGATGATGAATGCCGTGCAGTTGGCCCCCAAATTAACTTAATGCCCACATGTTACTCTTTCTTTGACCCTACATGCATGTTTGCATGTTGATTCATTAATTAGCATCGCGTTCCCTGGGTTCCATCGCATCACAAAATGGATGGCTCTTCATGATTCTGTTCGTGGCCTCAATCTCATTTGTGAATGACACGTAAAAAATTCTGCAGCCAATATCAGCAGTGGCTTCTCAATGTTGTGTGTGACATTCTGTTCCGAAGAAGTCTCAGTGCTGGTGCTTATGGCTGCAGTGGCAGTTGTAACGATCCCCAAATGATCAATCTACTCAAACAACTCATGAGTTCTCATATTGTTTTATGTTAATCAATAAAAGGAGCATTAATCAAACAAACAGCATTAGCTTTCCACCACCCACGCTGGTCTTGGCGCCCTTTCAGCATGTGCAGGTTGCGCCGAGTTGAACAATGGATGGCGATGTTTATTTTTCAGTGTCTGGCAGGAGTGGAGGGCGTTCCCTCCTGAGCCGCACCTGTCACTAATCATCCTCGTTAGCCAGCTGCCTTGAAAAGCTCTGCCATGCAGAGAAGTGGCTGTCAGATTCTTTGCCTCTTCTCAAGTGCTAATTCTCCAAATGCTCATTCCTTGCTCATTCCGCTCTAGTTCATGCCATAGTTTGTTCCTGTTGTCAGTTGTGTTTATGTTACTTGATTCAGAGTTGGGGGGGTTGTTGTTGTTGGTTTTCTTTTTGTATTATTCCCGTGATTGGATTGTCTGTTTTGACAAGCCATGTACCTTATTATTTATTCCTTGTGGATTGTAAGCGCTTTTTGTTTGATCCTGGCTCTGAGTACTGGCAATCTCATTTGTACTTTGTTGGACTTTTTGTAAATAAACATTTTTGTCAAAGAATTTTATCCTCATCTATGTTTTTGGGATCCACTCCCACCCGTATAATTCCGGATCCAAACAAATCCAGCTCCAGTCAGCAACCTATTTTGACACCACACTCAAAACTTGTTTTTCTTTTTTTTTTTTCCAAGTGATCGCTGAAGTGGGAAATACAAGGCAGAGATTCTGACAAGAACGATATTACATGCAATAAATTAAAGAAATGTTTACCACATAGTGAACCTGCAGCTATACCCCCTCTGTGATCTGTTTCATTTGATCGTTTGGTCCGCCAGCTTTCATAAAGAAGTCGCTCGCAATAACACTGTGCTGTAGTCACACCTCTGGGCAAACTGGTCAGAGACCTGAGTCAGCTCATGGAACTTCCAAAAATGGTTGGTCTTCACTATGAATAGACCATTCAGATGTTTCTGTTCTGTTTGCAGCTAAACCAAAAACAACAATAACTTACAAAATAAAAATAAAACCTGCCACAAAATGAAAACAAAACAATCAAGACCCCAAAATAAGGCCACGCATCACACATTGATGTGATGTAAATGCATTTCATGTTAAGTTCTACCACTCAAAAATCAACTCATTGACATGAGCATGGCCTGCTTTTTTATTGTGAGGAAGAAAGTTCTACAGGCGATCGGGCAGTCGCGTTGTCCTTGTTGAATTGCAATGACAGACGCATGCTCGTGTTAAATAACGCATTATTCAAGATAATAATATCAAGCCAAGGTAGAAGGGACAACGGCGGTATGGCGGTCATGGTAACGGTTATGCTCAAGGCCGCTCCTATGAGAGTCACAGAACCAGGCGAGAACGCCACTTGTCACTATCTTAGTTCACACATTGATTGAATGCACCCCCTAATTTAGATGCCCGGGGCCAGACTATCCCAGCACACATGTGACCCTCGCGAGGATAAGCGCTACAGAAGATGGAGGCACGGATGCGATTGAAAATGTATTTCCATCCAGAGTCGCATTCATTTTCCGGCACTTTGCCGATAGTCAGGCCACTCTACTCACGCACGCGGCGGAGCTGATTGACCTCACTGCTAAGTGTAAATTACGAGTCGCAACAAATTTGAAGATTTCAGCCAGAAAGGAAAGAAAAAAAAACAAAAACAAAATAATAACTAGACTGCAGAGCACAAACACAAAATGATGCTTGCTTATTCAATTCGACTGTTGGAGTGGTGTGAACATAAACTAACAGCCTGGTTGCTCCTCTGCAAGTTTGCATTCAATTAGGTTGGGGGCGGGGGCGGGGGGGTAATTTATTCAGGGCAGGTAGTGGACCAAATCCTGTCAAATTTGCTTCCTGTGTATCATGATATTTAAATTGATAAAAGAGATGATAGATCAGATAGATAGCACTCTCTCTCAAAAATACACACACACACACGTGCACACGCACACACACACTCTGTGGTTGCCCTCGTTTTTCACTAATAAGTGTTGTGTTGCATCGTTTCCAAAGCTTCTTCAAGCACGTGTAGTCTTTTTGGAGTTATAAGTCTGGGCTGATCATGTTTGTGGGTCGCTCTAATTAGTTGCGTGTCCCACAAGCTATCTCTCTGATGTGATAATGTGTGTTATGGATTGAGAATACACGAGTAAACAAGCTCATTGTGCCTGCTTTGTATAAAGAGGAAACATGTGATCAGAATCTTTTACTTTACTTTTTAAACATTTTTATTTTTTCTTGCGTTATGGATTTAGCTGGGCTTTTGTAAAGACTGTGGGATTTTGCACTATTAAAGCGAGTGAAACATTACAGGAAAAGTGACAAGAATGTATGATTGCATTGTATGACCATTGACTTTCAAATGGGTGCAGGCTCGAGAAATCCAAGACACGTATTGTATTATCACCTCCAGATGTTGGCCGAAACACAAAAGAGTAAGAGAGCATTCTCTGCCATTTTAACATGAGTCAAACATTTAACTGACTGCCTGCAGCCAAAGCGATGCCCTTCCCTGCCGTGCGGGGATCACCTGCGCATCTGGCAACTTTGCACATGATGACGAAAGAGAATCTGTGCATCATCTCATCCGACCCTCTTTACGATCATTGCCTGCATGTATCTCCAAGATTTATTTCAACAAACAACTGTTGCGTGCATTAAAAGTGGCCTCTTGTTTTGGTTGCATGCCAGTGTCGGGATTTGAGGACGGCTGTGATGTGCTCCAGTTTCCTGGTGATTGTAAGGACTCTGGCAGCAGCATTTTGGATGGCCATCTGTATAAAGGGAGTCATCGAGGGAGAAGGGCCTTTGTCGGGGAGGCGATGGTCACTCTGTCAAAGTTCCTTCGCTCCTCTATGGAGAGTGGCCAAGCTTCCACAACGAAGAGCATCCCTGCAGCACTCCAACAATCAGCCCTGTATGGTTGAGTGGCCACTACCGCACAGAATAGGAAGGAAGCCGTTCCTTTGTAAAAGGCACTTGGAAGCCCACCTGGAGTTTGGCACCTGAAACACTCTTGCGCCACAGGAAAGAAAATTCTTTGGTCTGACGAGACAAAGATTGAAGTCTTTGCAATGCATGTCGATAGAAAAGGGACGCTCCCCATCCAACCTGATGGAGAGATGCTGCAAAGAGGAATGGCGAAAACTGGCCAAACGTGCATGGGCCGCCCTCAAAAAGACTTGAGGCTGTAATTCCGGGCAAATGTGCATCAACAAAGCCTCTGAATATTTAAGCAGAAAAAACACTTGACCCATGTTGTCATTTTGGGGTGTTGTGGGGGAATTGTGAGGACACATTGAATGGATCTATTTTGGGGTGAAGCGGTTTGACTGATCACCCAAATGTGCCGAATACTGTTTTTAATGGAAAACTATGATTTGTTCCTTTCCCGATGCAAATGCTTGATTAATTCACAAAGCATGCACGCGGACTATATTTTGACCTATTTTGAATGGGATGTAATTCATCTTTTTTTTTTTTTTTTTTTTTGCACTTGAACTTGTGACTTCATCATCTGGAATCGCACAAGCAGCTTTTCAAGTTGTTCCTATCAAAGGCTTTTGCTGCAGTGAGATCAAGGCAAGTGCTCGGATGATAAAAATCAATCAGTAAGTACAGAAATCAATACAAATGTTCTTTGGCCTGACAGTTTTCAATGATTTTCAGAACAACTCGGGTGATGGTGGACCGCATTTTGTTTTGGCCCAGGGTTTGATTGACAAATAATGGCCCCGCAGTTGTTGTTTTTCCTAGCTCGGCACGCAGCGTGTAACAGACACCCATCTCACCGGCTTGTGGCATTGGGGAATAATTACAGAGGGCCGCCCGCGGTAAGGCCTGGCAGAGCGAGTTCGTTAGCGAAGAGGGGGAAGGGTGGAGGACGGAAGCAGGGCAGAGTGGATAGTCTGACGCTGTACAAGTGCACATTCGGTGCAGACAAAGCATTTTACCAAGCATAACCTCTTTTCGCCGACCACTGCATGTCTCGCGAGCTGGAGGCAAACAAACAAGGCTGGGTCACCTGTGACTTGGATATTCAACTCATTTGTAGGGAGGCTGATATAGCTTGCCGCGAAGTAACACTGCAATACATGAAATTATCTGGTCACAAATAAAAATCCGCCATAAAGTAAATCTGCAATAACCGAACTGCAAAGTAGCATTGGAACACACTGTACATCCCTGTAAATGCACTTGAATAGAAACTGTCACATGGTCACAAAATTGTGTGCACTGTGTACATGCCTAATTAAATGGCATCCATTTCACAGACAATGCGTTGGTTTAAAAAAAAAAAAAGGAAAACTGAATTAGGACCCAGAAGCAGAGATGACGCAGAACTCGAAAAGTATACGTAAGTCTTTATCGACAAAAATACAAAATAACTACAGAGAGCTGGATGTGGAAAACACTCTGGTATAGAAGGCTCGACCGACTGACAACATGTCACTGAATCGTAATCCAAGTTTGTATATTGGAAGACATCAGGCCCATATGTCCCCCCCCCCCCCAAAAAAAAAGGACCGAGGCATAAAAGAAGCACAGCAACTGAAACATTAACTGAAGCAGTCACAACAAAAAACAAAGTAACAAATGCAAGGAAATGTGCAAAACTACAGCGGTCTGTGATGTGTGGCTTGTTTGTTTACTTGCCTTCAATAAAAAGATTCCATTTATAGTTTACTTTTGGTTTCCTTGTTTCTGCTTGACAGTGCGATATTTTAATGGAAAAATTAACCTCTTGATCTGCATCCAGTCAAATGTTTCTACGTGGGTGTATGACAGCGCATGCGCTTGCTAATTAATCTTGCTTCCTAACTCAGCATGGGTTTACCGCACAGAATTCGCAGCCATTTCTCTCTGTTGTGTCGCGTCTTGTTATTGAGCTCTTTGGCATTCGTGCATGGTACCTTCTACGATATCAAACTGATGCAATATTCGTCTGCCATGCCAAAAGAAGAAAAACACACTGATATTAACTACTGTAGTTGAACCGTGCTCATTCGCTGTGTGTACCAGAAGCATGCATGTGCCTAATTTGCAGCTATCGTAGCAACACCAAACAGAAACTGTCTTTGCTGAAATCTGACAGAAGCGAAAGTAAGGTCGGTTAAGGAGGAAGTTTAGCATTCTCTCTCTGCCTCTTCCGAGAAGCGAGAAGGATGTGGATGAGTATTTGCAGCAATAGCACTCGGCGGTGAAGTAACACGCGGCTGCACGGACCCCCGTGAGGACGCTGGGAAACGGATGGCCAGGATCAAAGGGAACGCGGAACAGCAGAACGAGGGATCTCGGAGCTTAAAGGCTCATTAGCAATATTACAAAGGTAAGGCTTGGAATTAGGTGTCTAGGATTTAAGACGGAGACAGTTTTAATACAAAACCCAGGGAAGGATAGCTTATGCGTGTTTTACCGACGTAGGTAGGGGATTTGGCGGCAGTTAAAAAGTGCTTGTCTTGTGTCATAAAGCCAATTATGATTAGTATCGCTGCAAAATGTTTTTGACCTTGAAGTGAATGCCACAAATGTTGCATTACTAGATCCTGATTGCTATAATTCTCAAAAATATGATTTATGTGAGTGGTACTCAGTCTGTAAAAGACTGCATGGAGTACATGGGCACACTTTAAAAAAAACAACAACAACAAAATATTCCAAAACCAAAGTGTTGGTACGTTGGGAAGTAAGTGAGAAGAACAAACAAAAATGGTGTGTTGAATTTTATGACATCAAGTGGTTGCACAAAATAAAATCAGCTGGATCCATGAACATTTTGAAGCTGATGTATAGCCGACCTAAAATATGTACCTGGATCCAGATGATTTTATTTTGTGCAACCACGCGATGAAATAAAATTGAGTAAATTCAACAAAAACGTTTTCGACATCTGCATCTTGATTGATCTGATCATTTTTAAAGAAGCCATATTTCGTGGTGGGAAATGAATCTTCTAGATGTTTCATGAACCAGTTGTTTTGTTTTGTTTTTCACTCAAGATGGCATTCTCTGTTCAACGTAGGGCTGGAAGCACATTTGACTTACTGGTTCTTAAACCCCTTTACTGAAAAAAAAAACAGCACCATCTACTAGAGGAGTAAAAACATACTGCTGGTTCAAGAACCGTCTTGAAGCTTCATGTTCCCATCACATACCTGTCAACTTTTCGGAGCGCCAACCTGTATAAACTACCAAAAAAATCCTTATAAAGAGCAAAAAATCCTTATAACATACCAAAGAATTTAAATGTCAAAATAACGACACCCCCCCCCCCCCACACGAAATTTTCAATGATATTTATTGTAGATCTCCATAATACAATGTCCGGTTAATGTCTAATCATCATTCTACTTAGTGGCATTACTGTGTTCAGAGTTGTATTCCTGCGTTACTTTTTTCACCAACTCCAAATGCTGACCCATCGGCTCGAAGTTACAGCATCCATTCATATTTACTTTGGAAATGAAAGCATTCGAGTAGCCTAGCACTATTCTGGGCAAAAGCAAACGGAACTACCTGTTTGGGGGGGGGGGGGGGGGCGGAAATTGTCAGAATCCGTATGATTTGTGCGATACGGCCATATAGTAAGATTCACCACAAAATCCGTATGAACTATGGCTAAACCGTATGAGTTGACAGGTATGCCATCACTTGTCATATTGTGCATGTTTTTACTGTACCAAACAGTCTCCATTTTTATTTTTATTTTTTTGGGGGGCGGGGTCTCTGCCTCACTGGCATTCTTCTGTCAAACTTATCATTGAATTTCCTATTTTTGGGGACGTTCTTTTCTAATGCAGATTCCAACGTGGCTGTCGTCGTTACTATGCCGACAGGGGTGGATCAAGGGTGTTGATTCAGTGCAAGGGCTATTCACTGATATCAACTTAAGCTTTATTTAACAACATTACCAAAAACTCGAGCAACTATTGGACAAAAAAAGTGACTTTGGTGCCGCTATTGGAAACTTCTTGAGACTGTCTCCCAAGCCCATGTTCCACCCTCTGTTTCCAGACTGCAAATGAGCCGTACTCATGTGAGGACACCGCTGGCTTAGATACAGTTAAATACCTTTCACACATGATGGGTTGGCAGACACACCAGAGACCCAACTTGATGATTCCACAGATTAGATTTGTAAATGTTGAACACACATAGTGCATTTATAGACTGGATGACTCGATTGGGACTCTGGAAAGTTTGAAGTACTTCCATAGCTTAACTTGGCGACCACCAAGAAATCCTGATTGAATTCATCATTTATGTGTTGCATATTTATGTGTTGCATATACAGTATTAGGTTGGTCATTGAAGAAAATAATGAAACCACCTGGCTTATGAATTAAAATTCACAGAGTGGCATGATTTCTTTCTGTTTTTAAACACTGCATCGCTCCTTAAATTGTATTTAAACCCAAGTACTACATGTTGGTTAATAGTATTTAGCAAATTGTGGCATGGCAGTAATACCAAATGTCAGCTGTGCTTTGAATGTCTTGTCGTGACGACGACAAGCCAGATGCTCACATCCTCTTTTTTTTTTGTTGCGAAAATATGCGTGTGTGTGTGTGTGTGTGTGTGTTATAATGAGAATGCGGGTCTTCCTGGCTTCCATATTCACAATACATGCCCATGGGTGACACTCTGTTGGAGTATTTAGCATGTGTGGGGAAAAAAGTGAGATTGGGGAGCCCGGGGGGGCGGAGTGGGGGGTAAGATTACGCCATCTGGGCGGGAGCATCAGAATTCAGGGGAGGGTGATGAAGAATGTTATTCACCTTGTGGCTAAACGTTTGGAAACAGAGCGCTTATTAATGTCAGTTGACTAAATGCCGGAACAAGACGATGCAAAGGATTCGTGGTTGTGTAACATTTCTGTTACACACAGGAGGGCATGAAAGCTCCCCTGAAGACTGAACTGCTTTATGGATGTTGTTCAAGAACTCAAAACAACGGGTTGGTATGTAAATACATCATTTGACCATCGTGTGAATCAGCCACAAACACTGATCTGACGACAACATGATTATGATTATTCAAATATTGTCGATCTGTGTCATCAGTTCCGCTTCCACAAAGGTAAAAATCTGATCACTATTATATTTCGAAAACTTTTGTGTCACGATTCGGTAAATGGAATATTTTTTACACATTTCTAGACAATCGGTCTGTCCACATATGTGGACAATCTTAACTGCTGAAATTGGCTTTCTCTTTCGATGCAGTGTTAACGGTGGATCTCACGTGCCGTTTTGGTGGTCTCCTGGAAAGTGATTTTTTGGGGGTGGGGGGGAGTGATTCCCTCCGATGCTAGCGAATGGTAAAGTACAACCTGAACTCACAAAAGTGTGTAGGTGTACATAACATCCTGTCTGGCGCATACCGGTTGGTCATTCGAAGCACTTTGCACGTGAAGACCAAAGCACAATGCACAATCGAGTCCTTGCACGTTACTTATCTGCGGCCATTAGGGGTCGACCTCAAAATTGGATCGAAAGGTACGAGAAACAGAGAAACTGAATGGATGGGAACCATGAGATGAAACTACTTTGAATAAATGTTTTTGAAAGCACCCAACAATGATGATAAACTCACAAACACTGTTGAGGCTCCGAGACGAGATTTTCACTGGTGAATCATTTGACTGTGAGTCAGTGCTAAGTGCGTGCTGCCTGAGGGAGAGGTTACTTTCATTCCAATGGATTTTACAACCCGTTTCTACGGGGGGATATTGCACACTTACAAGAGCCCAAAATTTGACCCATGGTGCGTGCTACTCATTGTGTTAATCATGCTGGAATTGCACCGCTCATCGTGTCAAACGAAGTGCAGAATGTTCCCGATTCCCCGTCATTTTTTACTTTGGATTCCAAAAGCATTGACATGATACTGCGGGAGCGCAGTGTGATTCGTTTATCCTGCGAGAGCAAAACACTTTTAGAATACTATCCATTTTTTGCTCACTGTTGTGAAGGAGGCAGAACAACGTGTCCCCGTGGCTCGTGTTATTCAATTGTTAATGCTAAGCAGAAGGTTATGTTACTTATGTTCCACGTTAGCCGCTCTGTCCTTGTTAACACGAGTCCCACGGTACGTTTTCATAAAGTGCTACTTGATTCATCTGTGCAGTCAGGGTCAGGTGAGATATATACAGTATATCTATCTATCTATCTATCTATAGATAGATAGATAGATCTATATATCTCGCTGTATTTCTCAGGTGTGAAAGAAAAAACGTAAGCCTTTCTGCCAGGAGAATACTAAAGCAGTTAAGACGTGTCCTCCCGGCATTGGTCGCCTTTTCTCCCCCGACTTTCTTTCTTTTCTGCATGACTTTCCATCCCTCCTCCTTTCTGTCCTTCTTCCCTTCATGGAATGCACTTTGGCAATATACGGTGAACGACTTAATAGCACACGCTAAGATACATCGCAGTAGCTGAGGTGTGCTTTTGGAAAGGTCAGCATCAGCATAACTCCAACGGCTAGTTGGTTTAACTATGACAGGAAGAGTGGTCTTTTCTGAAGGGAGGCGTTTAGGTCTTCTGTAAACTATTAAAAAAAAGTGAAAAAAAGACACTCATGTATCACACAGCAATGTACGTAACATGGCAATTCTTGTAGCGAGGCATTTTTATGAATCCAGAGAGGTGCATGCCCTCTGTTCTTAGGTGAGCCCATAGGTGAAGACATCTGGGAAAGCTTTCATGAGGGCAGTTGAGTGCTTTACCTTAAAAATAAAATAAAACCTTTTTTTTTTTCTGTAGACAGTTTTTTTTTTTTTTTACTTTTTTAAAAAATGTCTTTTACATATCCGGACCGGAGCTGGACATGCCTGCTCTAGTGGGTAGAATCGTCATGGTCGCAAGTCTTTTCCGGGCACGACTAGATTCAAGCTACCGCAGGGACTCACAGGCTTCCGGACACCGCAGACCGGCGGCAGGCTGGTGCAATACGTGTTGTGTCCTGGCGCGCGCCTCCATCGTCCGCATAACAGAGACACTCCAGGCAAAGGTATTGTTGACGACACACAATGGCAACGGCACCTGTTATTCAGCCTGCGGGGTACACAACATGACAGACATTTGACCGCATGCTTCCGGCTATTACACACAATTCTTTAGGTTTCAACATCTTCTGGTAGCCTTGGAAATTGAAATCACGACACGCAGCTGTGCGGTGGCATCAAGGGATGATGGATTTTTGGGGTGTGGGCATAGCTAGCTAGCTAGCGAGATTCATGCCTATTGTGCAAGAAACTGAACAGATAATTTTAACCAAATAACTTCTCCGGATAGCCACTGATGGAATAAAGGCACTCAGTCCTTATAGAGCAGTGGGTGGGCGACTCATGCTGGAAGCCCAAGTTTGTAAAAAACACAGACAAGTGAAATGGTCAACAACAGCTTTAACGTGATCTCTGCACATCTGGCTACAAAACACTTTGTCAGTCTTGGCACAATTTCAGCAATGATTTGTGAACATGCACAGTATTAAGAAATTTCACTTGACAGGGTTTTTAACGGCATTAGGAGTGAGCTTCACTGAAGCACTGTCGCACAGCCTTAGCTGGCCTGTCACACAGCCAAATGATAGACTCGTAATATTAAATTATCATATTCAAACGCTCAGAATGTGAAAGAGAACAGAAAGAGTTCAACTTTAAGTATCATGAAGCACATTAATGCAAAATAAATTCTATACCAGGTTTGCTTAACCTTGTCACATGCCTTGAAAAGCCCTGAAAGTGAAAAAGCCTGAAGCGAGGGATGGGTTCCTGAAAGCAGAATTCTGTATCATTCCTGCAAGACTGGTGTGCGGCACCATCTCACATAGTGTCCCCACAAGTGATGTATTTTATGTTTTTATTCATTTTCGGTATTTTTCCCCATTGTACACAAACCACATCATCAGGGTTGAGCTTAACATTATGATTTTTTTTTCTGTCTCTTCACATTTTCAACACACTGGCTAACCTTTGACCAAGTTGTGACAGTGTCTACAAGTCATTTATTGTACGCATGCCAAACACACCTTGCGATCATGATTACACTTTGAATAACCTCCCTGAAGAGAGCTTTGAAAACTGGAGAGTCTCCATCTTTTTGGACCGGCCGTCTCGCACTCCACCACCAACAGATGTGAGTCGCATTTTAAGAGTCATTTAAATATTTGCTGTGAGGTGTCCCAAAGTCAGGGTTTATTTTTGCAGGTTTGTTGCCATCTCTATCAACCCGATTTAAAAAATCTCCAGGTCAGTTATTTCCTCGCTTCCCTCACTGCTTGCATTGAATACTGACAACTTTTGATTGAAAATAAACCTGTAACACGTTTTGGCAAAGCGATGAATATTGCAAAAGGAGAAGCAACTCGAGTTTCATCAAAAATGCACTGAATAATTAAGCATGAAAGCTAAGTGCAAAATCAATCTATGGTCCTAGTTACTTTTCATTGAGTGAGTGAGCAGCCAGATTCTCAGCACAGGCGCTGCGGAGCGTGCCTGGATTAGGGCAAGATTTACATGCGGGATTTCAAATACATTCAACGGGCACACAGGTTATATTTGTACGTGGCGCCAAATCAAAACAAGTGTCATGCCTGTGCACTTTCCATCGGTAACAGTTGAAGAACTTCCCTCCCCTCATACATGATACACCCGTAAAGAACACCCAGCTACCGAAACCCACACAATTCAGCATTTTGGCAATTCTCTCTTTAAAAACTCAGTGTAATGAAGAAGCTTCCAGAAGAACCAAGAGCATCTGCCTCGACCTGTTAGGTCAGGTTGGAGTAAAGGAGGGGAGCGTCAGACGGGAGAAAGAAAGCAGGAAAAAGAGGAGCCAGAATTGAAATTATGGCGAGTAAAGGAGTCGTTATGACACAAACATACTTTGAAATGTTGAGACATTCCTAAAGTTTGATATCATACACTGATAAACATGGAGACTAAAAAAGATACACGTTGAGGTCAAATGGTTTGAAAATACATCTCCATGACGTTCAGAACTAAGAGCGTTGGGCGTGCGAACCGGTAGACCACAAAGTGTTGGAAATACACAAACCCATCACAACTTTAAAGATGCCAGCCAAATCCAGTAAAATGTACTCCAAGAAAGTCGGACCAGAGATTATTCCTCGACCAAGATGATTTTACTTACTACACCGATGCGGGGTTGTCATTTACACCGCACCGTCTTTCTAACTCTATGGGGACGTGATTAAGAAGACAGGTATCCATTACCTTGAAGAAGAGCAGTCCAATCTTGCTTCGGGCTTTATGTCACACTCTAATATATACAAAGCCCTGCGAATCTACCCTCTCGAAATCCCCCCGTGCCCTTTATCTGCCAATCCCATGACTTTCGGCGGCTGACTTGAAGGATGATACCCCTAATGTTCATGACAAATTAATCCACGGGGGAAAACACATGACAGTGAGCTGCCAGTAGGTCATCCTTTTGGCTAGGTCTGTCATTTTACATTTGCCGAAACTCATGTGTTTGCCTGCATAGAATAAAAAAAAATGAAAAAAAACAGAGTTGAGCAAATTAGAATACCAGAAACTTTATGTTACTAGGTCAGCGGTGCCCAACCTTTTTTGACTGAAGATCTACTTTTCAAGCAACCAACCGTCCACGATTGACCAGTTGGCGCACGCACGCACGCACGCCATGATGAGCAACAGCTATAACGGCTCCTGCTATGAACGAAACAGAGAAATAAAATCGATACAAGTGTTTGTGAGTTTGTGAAAAGGAAATCTCTGCCTACCTTAGGAGGGACCTGATGCGGAGCTATGGGACGAACTTTTGCAGCAATGTGTGTTAAGTAGCGTTCAACTAGCGTCCGTACGTGTACCGTTTCAAAACGCTTTGCCTGTTGCTCCAGATTCTCATTCTTCGCCAGCGCCATTGGTGAATTGTACATGACACAAACTTTGAATGCGAATCATAAAAAATATATATTTTTTTAGGTTAAAGGTGACCTGCTTTATAATTTATTTTTTAAAGATTTTCTTTTGTGTGTTAAAGTGAAACTGATAGGAGGCTTTGGGTGCAGTGTGCACTAACACAAAAATACATCATCAATAACACGCACACAGACACACATCTTTTATTTATTTATTTTTCCTCAATTTCCCTGTAGACTCCTCGACTTGAGACCAGTCTGCAGGCGAGCGGTTGATTGCGATCGTGTTTGTCAAAAGTGGCCCATTGCAAAACATGGCCCAAATTTTAGACGGTGTGCAGGCTTTAAATTGTTGGTGGAGATGTGTCAGCCGGGTGATTGTCTGGCCATCAATCCAGGGCGTACCTCGCCGCTTACCTGAAGTCAACTGCGATAGGCACCTGCTCCCTTGAGGGAAAAAAATGGAGAGGATTTGATGAATATTCAATTCGCAGCCTTTTGACACCGTCTAGTTCAGGAAAAAAAAAATACATTCCATTACACTGACACAAGAGATGACAGGAAATCGAGCTGAAAGACACCCTTAATAGATTGACTGTAATTTCAAATCAGCATTCATGTGCGTGCAATTAATTGAATCAAGATCAACGCATTCATTCCGCAACCGAGAGAAATATTTGACTTTTGTGTATTATGAATTTGAAAATAGTGCATTTGGTGAGTTCCATTTGCCATTTTAGTGTCTTGTTTGTCTCCCTGGTGTGTCATTTTTCGACGAGTCGAAGGCAATCAGCTTATTGCCTCCTCACTTGTTTGTCATGAGTTCCATTTGAATTGAGTTCCCGTCGTTCTCTCGGTCTCTGGTCGTCGTCAAACGTCGGGTGTGCTGTGTCTCGATGAGTCTGTTCTTCATGCTCCTTTTGTCTTACGGTTTGGACTTTGATTGATCATTTTGTTCCTGCCTTCCTGTACCATTGTCTTCCTTTTTTTTTCTCCAGTGAAATCAACGTTTTAGCCGGTACTCCTGTTCGGATTAAAACCTAAACTTTCAACTAACTGTTACCATCGCTGTACATTCAATTAAAGGCGCGGCCAAATGGGCGGAGTCATGCTCAAACCTACCCTGGTCATACACCCTCAAGGGGCTTCACAGGCAGCTCGCGTGGCAACACCGGGCCGTGATCACTTCTCATCGGCATCTTGTTGCGATATCAGAGACAGCAGGCCATCCATCAACGCCCCGGCACATCACAACGAGGTGGACGGTGCTCTGGCTGCCTGGTCAGCGGGGGTGCATTGGCAACTTTAACCGAAGTGTACATTGTGCCTACAAGCACAGTTTCTTCTCAATCGGACTACTTCCCCGTTTGATGCGCCTTCAAGCCGAGTTGAGCCGTTAACCTGGGACGTCAGAAAGCAGTTACTTTGGTACGTCTTGTAATTCGCTTGTTGTTGGCCGTCCATCCATTACTCCCGCAAGGGCTGGAGCCTATCCCAGCCGACTTCGGGCAGTAGGCGGGGTGCAGCCAGAATTGATTGCCAGCCAATAACAGTGCACCAGTCTCACCAAAAGGACAATATTGAGTGTTGAGTCAACCAACTGTGCATGTGAGAGGAAACTGGGCGAAAACTCCACACAGGAAGGCCGTGGCCTGGATTCGAACCTGCGACCTCTGCGCTGTGAGGCGTACATGCTAACCAGTCGATCACTGTGCCGCCCCAACAATGATATCCATCCATTTTTCTAATCGGCTCATCCTCACGAGGGTCGCGGGCCAATAATAATATAATTTAAAAAATAGATTCCATACGCTGAGACGCTTTGCTCCGATTTGGTCTCCTGACTTCCTTACTTTAAGACTGACTACTTATTACTTCCCCTTACTCAATGACATCACTTAACCGTGTTTCTTCATCGTCTTAGCTGCACTGAAATTTAGCGGGCCATCGGCCGGATTATTTTGTCCCGTGCTAGCTCATAAAAAAATGTCATTTCTTTCGGTGCACTTCAAATATCGCAGTAATAACGATAATGCAATATTCAGAACCCGTCTGGCATATCCGCTGTTTTTTTTCCAATGTCGTGCAGCCCCCCTTTGCATTTCTTCCAAGTTGAGTGGGCATGTAACAACCACAAAGTGTGCCCACTTTGGTATTTGGAGAATGAGTCATGATCCGACGACACAACGGTGCCGAGTTCAAAGCCAACCGTATTGCAAGACTTTTAAGTTTTTATCGGCCATTGCGTCCAATCATCATATCGCACGAATCAGATCACAGACTCATTTGGACAAATGCATCAGACAGCAGCGGCAAAATGGAGTGCGAACAAATGTTACCTTTCGAACCATCAGCTTCTCTGACCCAGAGGTCCCGTGTGCCCAAATCCAAATCCCGGATGAGTCGTTTCCTTTTTCTGGAGTTAACCAGCGCCTGTAATCTGGTTTTACTGAACTCTGAGGACCCTACCGTCTTGTTAGCGACGGTGCAAAGAACAAGTCCATTCATTATTTGGAACCTGATGAATGACTTGGTCAGACACTAAGGTATAAATGTTCAACCTCTCATAAATCACAGTGACGGCCAAGTCTAGACCTTAGCCTACATGTACTCAAGAATGATGATCCTTTGTATATTTTTCCCTACTTTTGGAGAAATATTAGTTGAGAGTCGATCTCTACTGCTGCCCCTCTGAGCTATTAATAACGTGTGTGAAACATGGTACAGGAGCAATGTGAAAGGTCAAAAAATATTCTTAATGGATACTGTAAGGAGGGAAGAAAAATGATATTTTCCTTTGTCATAGTAAGTCATCTGTCGCAAACTGTAAGCACCTGCAAAATATTACAAAGACATGTCCGTGGTGGCAACAGTGAAATCGGAGTGAGTGACTCCAATCTGGATGGGATTGAGCACCCCACAGTAACTCCGCAAAAATAAAACCAAGTTTTAACAAAGTGTTTTGATTGACACTTTTGGCAGCCATTTATGTCCAAGTTGAATCAATGTCATCAAGTGTTTTTAAATATGCAGCCGTTTTCGTACGTAGGGGCAGGGGCTGTGAAGCATGCTGAAAACAGGTGATCAAAACACATTTGTGGACACATTTTTATCCGACAGTTGTGGGGTAAACCTTTTGAAAAGAGCTTCGCCTAACCACTCATATTTTTCCAGAACTCTTTTTTCTTTTGATTTTGGGAGTGCAGCTGTGTAACCTTTCCACATTATCTATTTGAAAATGCCATCACACTTGTCCACATGACATCACAGTAAGGTCAGCACCCCAATCTCTCCTCCTCCTGAGGCTACCTGGTTTTGTTTTTGTCTCATGCTCGGAGCAGATTGGAGAAGTCTGCTCATTGACATCAAGACAAGTTCGTTTTGAACAAAAACTGTACAATTAAAGTCCACAGAGCTAACTTGAGGAAAGGCGTTTTGTTTTTGTGCAACGCAACCGGGTCGATATAACTAGCAGCCAAATGACAACATTAGTTTGATTTGATCGACACAAACCCGTCAAATGAAAAACCGGTGTGTGTGCGTGTGTGTGTGTGTGTGTATATATATATATATATATATATATATACATATTAGTCAGTATCATGATAGAAATAGGTCAGGTATTCACACTCACAACGACAAAGAACACAATTAAAAAAAAATAAAATAAAAAGATTCAGCAGGGTCATGCGAAAATACTTAAACTTCGCCTCGCCTCGTCCCACATGATTTGCACCGCACCATCCTTCAAACTGGGCGCTAAAATAGAACCCATAGTCTCTCCAGTGTGTCCTGGGGCCTCCTCCCAGTGGGACGTACTGGGAACACCTCACCAGGGAGACATCCTAAGCAGATGCCTTACCCACATCATCTGGCTCCTCTCAACACAGAGCAGTGCAGCAGCAGTAGCAGCAACAGCTCAACTCTGAGCCCCTCCCGGATGACCGAGTTTCTTGCTGTTACTATAAATTAATAAGATTTATTCCAAGAGGGAAAAAAGCTGTTTGAATTTGCAGTTAATGAAGAACTGCACTGGTTTTACCACACCTTTTTCAAAACCTCAACAAATGGTTATGCATGATGTAGAAGTACACGCACACATGCACACGCACACACACTCAAGTGAAAGCAATTTGGAAAATGTGTTTCTCACCAGAGACATAAATACATTGCCAGGAATTTACAGTTACATCAAACTAGATTTGATTTGATTGTTAGTCGTGCCAATATGGCACACTGGGTACGTCATGTGCTCAGGTATAAAAGAAAGTTTGAGGCTACCTAGTTCCATTAGCACAAGTCCAAAATGACTTTGGTAATTGATTTGTTTTCATTTTAATTGCGAAGTCCAGTCCGACCTTAACTGAATAGGAGAACATGAATCACCAGTGGACAGTAAAAGGTTCACAGACAATTAGTATGTATGCTCCTGGATGGTCTGGGTGTCGCCGAGAGACTGTGACATGCCTGTACCCCGGGTGCACATCCACCCAACCACTTTAATTGGACAGATGCTCAGCATTAACATTCATCTACACAGAGCCACCTCTGTGAATATGATGGCTCTTTTAGTGTGACAAATATGAGGCCAATTTATTGGTCTCCTTGGATAGTAAATAGAAGGTTAGATGCGGCACCAGAGCTTTAATTGCATTGTTGGGGAAAGGTGATTTCCAGCCACGGCACCTCTGACGTGCTCATCAGAACAGAAAAGACACTTTGTTTGCACACACGATGGAGACGATCTTTCCCAGCAGTTACATTTAACACCAGCCAATATTAGAAAAGCAGCTCGTCACTGGGGCTTTTATGCCTTCAAAGAGGTCACAGCTTCACGCCATTTACTCAAGTTGCTCTTGCACATCTTGCAAATGACGTTTAACTATCGGTTATCCCTCCAGTATTCCCAATCAAATCAGACTAATCCAATCTTGTTGAAATGTATCTCAACATAATTGGCCAGTGGATTGAATTTTACTTGCTTGGGCAAACCAAATAAACTTACCAGCAATTACCCTCACGCTGTACTGGTGACCAGTACAGCGCGAGGGCCCAAAAAAGAAGTAGTTATAGATCGGTCGATAGATGGATCGTTAGCTAGCTAGCTAGTTGGATAGTTAGCTAGCTAGCTAGACTGATGGCTAGTTAGCAAGCAGGATAGCTAGCTAAACAGATAGATAGATAGATAATATATGCTGTATCTGCATGAAATTAAGTAAAAGCACAGCATATGCTATACACTCTAATAACAAGTACAAACCTTGGCCTAAAGTGCCACTGATTCAAACTGTAATTTCATGAGATGGATGGATATCGAAATCCAGTTACAATACATGTTCTCAGCGGGGGGGGATCATCATCATAAACACATCCCTAAAACTAAAACTTGGTGGCATGACAGTCCCTCGTGTCTAATCACACTCTGGTTGAGGTTTGGAATCACAGCCCTATTATAGAGTGATCAGTGTGAATGCAGTCAAATTAGGGAATGATTGAGAAATAACTCCATATTCATTACCCAGATGAAACATTCCTAAAAACTGGACACTTTGGAAACTCAATCTGTGCGCACGTGCGTGTGGTCAAAGTACTGAGACGAGTAAAACGAAGTAAGACGAGATAACCGAATATGACATCATCCGAGGCGCAAGGATGTGAAAATCTCTCTCATGCAAAGCTCTCTAATTGGTGTCATCTTTGGCATGAGGGCGGAAGACCACCAGAAGGACAGAGCACAACTGGGGATAGAGGAAATAAACAGGAACAAGCAGATGGTCCACTCGAGAGGAAAGACACTCCAGCACATGGTACAAACTGGACACCATAAAAGTTAGTTTGTGTGTGTGTGCATGCATGTGTGTGTCCGTGCGTGTGTGCATGCGGGAGCTTTGCTAAAAAGATGTCAGCCACAATGAGTCACGAAAGACCACATCTATTCCGGTTTATACCTCATATTTGACACTTAAAAATGATTGAATTTGTCAGTGGTTAGTTGTAATTAGTCAAGCAGATTAGCAAAATTTTATTTATTTTTGTCTTTTGACCTTACATGTACTTTTCAGAGAACTTGTACTTGTACACAGTGAGGCAATATATATACAGTATATATATATATATATATAGTTAATTTGTTTAAATATTTACAATTAAAATGGGGCTAGGATGAGTTCTATACCAAACTCGTAAACATTCCTGGGTTTTAAGATGATGTTGCCACTAACCATTTAGAGCCCAGGCCCCCAAACTCCGGGCCGTGGGACAGATAAAGCCCGCCTCCACATTTTGCCAGGCCCCCGAACAACACCACAGATGCATTACACTTTTTTTTCAGTCTGGCCACGTGATCGAGACTTGTACATGCATAGAACGTAACATTCTATTCCACACTTCCACACTCCGTGCCCCATCTGGAACCCCTCCCTCAAAAAAAAATAATAATAAAATAAAAAAACATACCCCTGTCAAGTAAAACGGAATAAAGGCAAAAAGATTAGGGAAGAGAAGGCTTTTTGGAAAACAATGAAGGTTTATGTTTCGACTCGTCTGCGATTGTCACACACTGACCCCGGCCCTTGTCAGAGAAAGGAAAAGTTATTTGGCCCTCACAGGAAAAAACTCTGGGGATTTCGAGGGATAAGGATCACACTACCATTGGAAATCGAGTTTTAGTTTTTGTTCACCACAACCCAAGCAAACCCCTAACAAGCTCTTCTTGGTCGCCCCTCAAGACATCAACCAGATAAAAGGTAACAACAATTACAGTTCCATTGAAATGCAATCCCGCTTTTTGGTTGCACCCAAGCAAAAGTGCACCGCGCTTAGCACAGTAAAGTCTAATCTGATTTTGCAAAGCAAAATCTAATGTGATCTAATCTACTTTGTCATCTGCTCAAAACAGTACTTAACTGCTCAATCCTCATGTAAAGGTGTCTGGATGTTCTTTCCCAAAGAGGAACGTTTTGGAAACCCATTGGACTAATAAATGTCACTTTTACGTTGATTTTCTGTGGCTCGACATGCAATTGTCTTCTTATCAGCATCTTTCAACGGGCGCTTTTAACCTGTTGAAAAACAAGATTAAAATGAATCCTCCATAATCCAATTTTCCTTGCAAAAAACACTAATTCTGTGTGAAATTGCTACACTGTGTTATGTGTTAGTGGTGTGCAAAATTACTTTTGGCTCTTGGATTCACCTCACTGTCATGAGGGGAAAAAAAAAGGTTTCTGTTTTGCCAGGCAAGAGGTTGTAAATTGGCTGAGAGCGATTTCACACAATTTGCTATGCTTTCCGTGTTGCATAATGCTTCAGTTTTGCGCACGATTCAAAGGATATTGTAGCTTGGGTCGTAGCGGCGGGGGGGCGGGGGGGCGGAGGTACCATCTGATTTGTCGGCTCCAATAAAAGCACATATTATGATAAAGGCATGGCACTCAAACTAGCCCATTTAACAACACACTTTAATTGATCACCTTTCTACATTTAAAAAACAAAAAAAACAAAATTTGATTTATTTGGAAATAGGTACATTTATTTAATGTCAAAGGAGGATTCCATGGATATTTATTAATACGGTTATTATACTGTAGTCATTAAACACTCTCAAGGGGAATTTCAACTCCCACTATGCCATGTACTGTATGTTGTGGTGCACACCATACAGAGAACTAAATTAAACACATGCGAGGCCAGATGTCAAGGTGAAAGTGGCGCACCAACTGTGTGGCAGCTCTTTGTGCTGGGAGTTGGGGAATGGTGCCTTACTCAAGGCACCTCGACATCAGACAGCTAGTCACCATTGTTACATTTGTGCGACATCAACTGTTCGTCGGGTGATATATTTATTTTTATTTAAATATATTTATTATTATTATTATTATTAAATATATTTATTTAATAAATACATATATTTATTTGCACGACTGTCCGTGTTTTATGTTATGTGTTGTGTTTATTATTTTACTTTATGTTAACTCTTTTGTTCAGCGCTTTGTTACAGCTGCCACTGTTGTGAAAGCGCTATATAAATCAGCATGTATTGTATTGTATTGTATTGTATTTTGTTTTAAATGCATGACGTCATCGAGTTTAATGCTCTCAAACAGGGGTGTCCAAACTTTTTTGTTTGAGTGCTCCAGACAGAAAAATGTAACGATGAAAGGGCCACGTTAAAATTCGTCAAATTTTTGAAACATGCTTAAGAAAGCAATTCACTATTGTTTGTTTCTGTTAAAGGTGTAAAGGCAAACAGTTTAGGTTTTTTCCAAGTTTTGGGGTGGCCAACAGTGTCATGGTTCTGTTTGGTGGCACCGTAGGGCTACCCCTGCAGCTGCACACCTGTTGGTCATTGTGTCATTAGTTGTCTGTATAAAAGGACTCCCGGCATGATCACTCAGTGTCGGGTCATTGTTGTTGTTTGTTTGTTTGCTGCTGTCAGGTTTGTTTGAGTCATGTTTCGGTCACTGTTATGTTTTAGCTTCAGTCATGATTTTTGTTTGATACTTTGGACTTTGTTTGTTTTGGATTTCGTTTTCTTTATGTTTTAATACAATTTGTCAAGTACACCATGCTCCTTCCTCTTGCCTGCTTTTTTTGGGGTCCACCACCACCTCGTAACGTGACAAACAGTCGTCTATCTCACACAGTAAATCCAGCTCTGCACCGAACAGCAGCTGAATCCCATCTCCAAATTCAGAACCAAAAAAAAAAAAAATGTTGTCAGGTGACCATTTTTCAGCTACTTGAGGATCATTAATGTGCCCTCTTAATAAATCAGCCAACCAGTACTAAGTGGAAGAAACTATTTTTGGCTCTAAAATGGAATTATCTCTATTCACTACAGTGTTCTGAAGATACATTGTGTTATTCCTTCAATCCCCAAATGGTTTCTTTGTATCTTTGGATATCGCGAAAAGATTAACAGTACACCCTCCCTTCTCACACTGCCCACCGTCTCCCTTTTAACTAACCTTGCAGCCGATGTTAAATGTCATCTTTCGGCGTTTTTTTGTTTTGTTTGTTTTTGCTGCTGAAAAATGGATGGCGGGCCATTGTTTGGATCCCCCTGCTCTGAAATATGACTAACCCTTACTCTTATGATTTATAATGAAGAATCTTGGAATGCTGATAGGCATGAGCATGTGTCGGATGTAAACACGGATATTGAGTTTTTGACAGGCGCTGGAAAGAAAATGATACCCCATGGAAAGATTCTAGCCACCAACACGCCACGAAACGTTTTGATCGGTTTGTGCATCTCAAGTGCCTTATTGGAGCAGGAACCAAAACTTTCCGTCTGCCACAAAAGGCATTGAAAGATCTTCCAGGCTTGAGGCCCCTTTTGTGTGTCCGTGATCATGCAATGAGTTTCTGAGACCTTCAGAATACTTTTTTTCATTCAATTCTGACAGAGCACTAACGATGAAACTAGAGCATCTTATGAAACAATTCTGTGCAAGGCCAACCAATAGACAGTGGTTGAGGGCAAGTATTTGCTCTTGGCCGAGTCTTGTATTCTGGACATGTTAAAGTCAAGACTGGCTCACTCCCACGTAATGTGAATTACAATAATTAACACCGGAGGGGATTGAAGCATCACTGACTGATCTTGAATTAAAGAAAAAAAGAAAAAACCCGCAACTAGTCGTCAGTAGTCTCATTGTACAATACTTCATTGACAGCAGACGCTGTTGATGTTATGAAGTTCATTCTTGAGGCAACTATGAACAAGTGGCTATGTGTCAAAGTAGTAGAGTAGTGTGTGTAATGTAAAAACAACTAGTACAATTACATAGAGATATGGACGGGGGAGAGAGAGAGAGAGAGAGAGAGAGAGCTATATAGATAAATAGCTAGAGAAAGATAGCTAGCTAGCTAGCTAGATAGATAGATAGAGAGAGCGTGGGAGCTAACTAGTTAGCTATAGAGAACTTGAGAGCTAGCTAGCCAGATAGATATCCATTTTAGCTAACAGGTTAAATAACGATTTGCTTGTTTTCATGCATATTTCCTTTTTGTAGAGACAGATTGTTCTTTGTAAAGATTTGTGTGCATTGTGCCCACTGAGCACTGATATGCAGCAGTTGTTCAATTGTAGTGATAAATTACCCAAAATGCACTCCCTCCTCGGCTGTCTCCCATGCTGATTCAATAACATGAATGTCAAAGCTTTTTTTTTTTTTCAAACAAATGTATTTTGTTCACGCACACAAACTTTCACACAGACAAAGCAGAAATACAACTTCCAAGTGTCTTATCTATATTGTGTTGCACGATACCAAACTGCGATTGGCTGGCAACCAGTTCAGAGTGTGCGTCGCCTACAGCTCGAAGACAGTTTGCCGAACGATAACCGACAAGGCAGTTCACGCGCATAATTTCACAAACCGAGTCACCCCTGGTGCTTTGAGTCACCGTGATATGACTGCCCATCCACAAGCAACGTGAACTGCAAGAACAAATCAAAACATATTTAATAAATGCCGAATGACCCTCAATTAAAATAAAGATGACCAGAACAATGGATGACTTTAGCGCCTTTTCTCCATGCAGCGTGTGTGTCGTTGGCATGGAGACAAGACCCGGCCAACACATATGCTGACCGAGGAAAAGATGTGGTCTATCATACACAATGAATGAGCTGATGACTGCGCTGTGCCAAGTGAGGCGTGGCTTAGAGCCACACCATTACTTGGTGAACACGTCATAGTTTCCGGTGACACCGAGAGGCACAATTCGGGCCGAGTTCCTTCTGCTCCACCAAATTGCAGCCTACTGTGTCCCTTCAAAAAACATCAGTTATCGTTTCATCACTGGGAATGAAATTATTCAAATTCCTCACCCTTCCCACATTCAGAGCATTTTAAGGCTTTCTTTCTTATCTGGGCTTTTTTTTCCCCCCCCTGTCACCGAACAAAATTGTAACCTTTATGAAAATGGAAATCAAAGCTTTTCATTTCAAATATTGCTATAAGAAGAATTTGATTACTCTGAATGTACCAAGTTGCATTCCAGTGATGTCAGCGACTTTGTCTGGCACAGCGCTGCCACAAGGGCTTTAGAAGGCAGAATAATGGCAGAGGCCACAGCGCATTTCATCTTTTCACAGTGAATGATTGATTTGCTATTCACAGCATGAAGATGGCCATGGAGCACATGTGGAATGTGTGTGAAAGCTTCACATTGGGCTCGGAATGCCAAATTAAAAAGGGGCGACTGCGTAACAAAGGATGCGTGAAATGAAGAAAAGAAATTGTTGACATTTAAGTTTAAAGTCACACGTTTGAATCCACATTTTGCTTGTCTGCCAATGAGTAGACAAGCCAAAACATAACTAGGCTGTCACATTAAACTGAAACCAAAACAAAAAGGAACATGACCCATCCATCCATCCATCCATCCAGCCAACCTATGCGCAATTGTGTCACAGTGAGTCCAGAGAAGGTGTGACAATTTCAGTCTCAATTTCCTTTGCAATGCAGTCAGATTCACTTTTCCTGTGGGACATCAAGACAGATGAGCAAAAAAATAAAATAAAAAATCCGGCAATGTTCCAGTTGTATCCCAGCTTTCGCACCCTGGGCTCCTACCAGCTCGGTGTGACCAGAACACCTCGGAGTCATTCTAATCAGATAACCAAGCTGCCTCTCAAAGTGACTGAGCAGCTGCTCTACTTCAGGCTCCTTTTGAATTGAACACAAATCAATGCCCCATTCGACAGGAGGGAACCCGATCGCGTTTACATGAGCCAATATTTTGGGTTAGAAAAGGGGGAACCCAGGAGTCTTTTTCGGGTTTTTAAAAAACGAAACGAGAGCTTATTCAGGTTTTTTCACATGTTTACTTGGCCTTTGAAATCCCGAATACTGCCAATATTTGCCTTTTAAAAGGGTTATTCAACATAGTCGAAATTGGAATTATCCGGCGTAACCACGAGTTTTGAACGCAAACAACAAGAGAATGGCTTCTTCGTATTTTCTATTTATTAAAAAATAAGGTATTCAAAAAAGGGTTCTCTTTAGTTCTCACATTGTTTGTCTAATTCGTTTGTTCTTGGAGAATTTAAAAGTTTGTTTGGTCAAAAAACGGTATGGCTTCAGGCATGAGCTGGTCTCATCTCTCTGCCTGGCTCACTCCTTCTCCACACTGTCCTCATTCGCCAGTCGCGTGACGTCACAACAAATAGTTCCGTCAAAGAAATATTCTAACATGCATGAAATAATAATGACAATGATTTCTACGAAGTTATTCAATATGCCAATTGAACATATCAAGACTACACGGCATATGGAACACACAAAATCCGACCAATATCAAATTGGCACCTACACCATCCATCCATTTTCCGATCCGTTTTATCCTCACAAAGGTCGCAGGGTGTGCTGGAGCCTATTCCAGCTGTCTTCGGGCAGTAGGCGGGGGACACCCCGGACTGGTTGCCAGCCAATGTAATTGGAATGAGAACATTTACATTTCAGGATGCTCATATATGTTTCTGTTTCTCAGTCTTGCGGTATTTTTTTCTTGTTTGTTTTGCATTTATTTTGGCCTCACTTCCCTTATCAACATTATACCATTATGTGTGACAAAATGCCTCAAACTGCATAGGAGGCATGCTTATTTGCATCTCATTTTGTTCCCATTCAGTAAATTGTGATTATTCAACATATTTCTTCTCATAATTGAATTTCATTCAGTGGGAAAGGGTTAAGTGACTGTTTGGCCTGAGTGTGTGTGTGTGTGTGTGTGTGTG
Source organism: Hippocampus guttulatus (assembly GCF_054856545.1). NCBI lineage: Eukaryota > Metazoa > Chordata > Actinopteri > Syngnathiformes > Syngnathidae > Hippocampus > Hippocampus guttulatus. The sequence goes on along the minus strand of NC_141263.1, from coordinate 27,423,031 downwards.
TGTGTGTGTGTGTGCGCGCGTACGTGCGTGTGTGTGTGACAGGCTGAGTGTGGGATTTCGGTGGAAGGGTTGGGGGGGAGAATGAGATTTGTGGTTACTGGTGATTTTTTTTTTAAAAAAGGAGGCAGCAGATGAGTTGATTGGTTTGTGCAGTGAATTGGGAGATGACCAACTGCTTAAATGTCACATGATTGCAGCAATAACTCCGATGAGACGGCGCCTCTGGATAGCTAACAGCTGTGGCTTAGCGTGTACGCAGGCTGTGTTTACCGACACATGTTTTTGAGTCCCCCCAATAATTTGTACTCCTAACTCGAGCACAAGTAACATACAGGAAGTGGAGGTGGCAGGATTTTGGGCAGTTTTTAAATTGAGTCAAGCAATCACAGAGCGTCTTAATGTAGGCAGGAAATCCAATTAGGAGCCCCGTTCCCAAAAGTAATCCAGATGGTTTAAATCCAATATGATATGGGATTTGTTTACATTATCAACAGCTGCGGAAGCTTTCAAAGTGAATGGTCATAGACAATTCCATCACCCAACTGTATGTTTTTCAAATGGTCTTGATTTGTTTATTTCTTTCAGCTATGGTCGTCAGTGTTGGGAAATTCTTCCGCATTATACTGAGAACTGTTTCTGAAATTTTGATCCCACGTAGCTGTGGCTAACCATGAGAAATGCCAATCTATGCGTTTCGACAAAGGAGTTTTGTTCTGCCAGCAACAACGCAACCGAACACCACTGAACAATTGTGTGTGGGGTTCTGCAACGACGTTTCATGAGTTACCGAGACCTAGCTTGGCTGCGATTCCAAATGCGGAATCACTTTTTAGTAAGACTGATTTTTTTGTGTGTTTTATTGTGCCATGCCAGTTATTCCTACTGGTTAGGCACGAGAGTGAAGGAAAGCAAACAAACAAATGATTGAGAACACGAATAAGCAAGGAGGCGAAGGGACCTGACAGAAAAGGAAAAAAAATGCAGAAAATTAGATTGGCATACTGCAGTATGAGAAGAGGCTGCGAGAGAAGCAAAGCATTCGATGGACAGAACAAATCATGTACTCGGGTTGTTGAACTGTTGGGCCGGTGAGTTGATTGATGCCTGGCGTGCAGACCGAGCCGGTGCGGAGAATCAGCAATGAGTAGTGGGCTGAAGCATGCCGGAGGAGTGCCACACCCACAACACAATTGCTGGCAAACAAAGCGCACGCCTTTGGAGCAAATATGCCTGAAGATAATCAAGTGTGTGTGTGTGTGTGTGTGTGTGTGTGTGCATGCGTGTGGTCCTAAGCTTTTGTCTGAGCCAAACACGAGTGTAGATTCAAAAGGTAAAACCTTTGTGTGTTTATTTATGCATGTGACAGTGGCAAGAGGCGCAACTCCTGGAGATATTGCTGCCAGCCCAACGGCATTTTTACTAGCCTCTTAAAAATTGCACACGCTCACGTCCAAGCCAAGCACGAAAGTTTCAGCCTGCTAGTTTTATATACCTTGACTTTGTTACGGTCCACGTCTTGTGTCACAGACCCTTGTATGTACTGTGGGCGTATGTATGCCATCACCTGCGAGTTGGCCCGCCACAGACGTCATGTCAGCAGGCGGTCCTTTATATTGAATTGACAGCTTCACAACAAAAAAGCAAAATGTGAACAACAAATGAATAGAAGCTTCTCCCAAACAGTGTGGGTGGCAACTGGCTGAGCACAGCACTCACTGCTGGCTCTCATCTCCGGTGAGTTGACACAAACTCTTGGCCCATTTTGTCTCACCTAAGTCTACACTCGAGGCCAGCACTGATGGGAGAGCAATTGCCCAAGTCGTCAAATCTGTTACAAAACAACCACAGCGTTCAGTTCACACTGGAGGCAGATTTTAGTTTCACGTTGTGTGTTCAGTGTGTGTTGCTATTATACAATAGCTAGCATAAATGAGGAAGTCACTGGGGGCCAGACAACTTGGAGAGCAGTGCTACATGTGGGCTGCTCAAAACTGGTCAACTGTCACTCCTGAAAATAAAGAAAACTGAAAAATCTCCTTCCTGAATTCTGGCTGAATTGCCTTTTTATTCTTTTTTCACCTGGCCTGCTGTTTCGCCGCATAACAAATAGTTGGCATAAATGACTCTTGTTAGCATGTTCAGTGTGTGGTGCTGTTATACAATAGCTAGCATAAATGACATCACATACTCAAATTCTACTCTTGTTAGCATGTTCAGTGTGTGTTGCTGTTGTACAATAGTTAGCATAAATGACATCACATACTCAAATTCTACTCTTGTTAGCATGTTCAGTGTGTGGTGCTGTTATACAATAGCTAGCATAAATGATGTCACATACTCTACTCAAATTCTACTGTTCTTAGCGTGTTCAGTGTGTAGTGCTGTTATACAATAACTAGCATAAATGACGTCACATACGCAAATTTCACTGTTGGTTGTGACTCATAAATAACTATTAACAGTTGACAAATACAGGATTATTTCCAAATATTGGTGTCTGTATGACTTTTTTTTTTTTTTTATTCTCTGTGGCCGTTCACCCTCTTTGGGTACAGGTAAAACAATTGTGGCCCTCTACAAAGTTGCCCATCCCTGATACCGGGATACTATTCCGACTTGAGCAGCCAGCTCAGCTCCTTTAAAATTGGGCCTGTACTTTCTGTTTAAGGGCTAAAACCATGGATCACTGTCAGATATTATCCAACATATGAAGCTGACTGTGAACTGCGCATATCCAGAAGTCATTTCCCTGACAATGTAACAGCATGCTAGCAAAGTGATCGACATGCCACTTTCTCTAAGAATCTCTTGCTCGTGTCCAGGGGATTGGAAATGTGCTAAACACGCTGAAAAACCAATCTGGTTTCTCATAATCATGCCTGGGACATTTTACCCCCATCTCCAAATGCAGGAGTGACATTAAGCCCCGTAGCAGCAGGATTGGCCTATAGTTAGATGTGCAGCCTCTCAGGCTTGAGCCTTTCCGGGCATACACACACACATGCATGCACACGCGCATTATTTTATTTCTGAACGGCTTGATGCTATTCCAACACGATGCACTTGTATTTTCAGGAGAATACAAAGCTGAATCTTAATTTGTTGAAAATGAAGTTGATTTTTGTGGTATTCAACAGTGCATTGATTTATGTGAAGTAGTTTTTGAATGGAGATGTTTCTGCGCTAGATTCATGTCACGCTGCTCCCGAATAAACATGTCAGTGAGCTAGCAGCCGCCCTCGCCCGGTCAACCGTCAAAGATTATGTTTTGGCACGTGACGGCCGCACTCTGTCGCATGACGGCCCATCGATGACAAGTTTTGGTACCGGCACGTCCCGGTCTTCACCATTTAAGTTTAACATGACAAAAAAATGCATTTGTGTTCCACACTTTTTTCCGTAAACTTCTACTTGCCCATTTCTCGACCAATTCTCACCATTCCAATTCCAACATGTTGGAAAAAGTCACGCCTTTTGGCGTACTCATTTTTTCCCCCCCCAAATCCCATGTTTTTCAACAACAACAAAAATTCGGTTCAGCTCCTTCAATTCACTTTGGCAACAACTGTCAGCCTTCTTACAATTCCCACATACAGTAACATTAGAATTGTTTGCCTAGTGACATTTTCAGTGAGGCAATTTCAAACCCAGATATAAATTTCAGGTTAAATACATAATATGCTCGAATAGGTTGTATGCTCTTGAATTCTGAATTGAATAATCCCCTTCCACTCCCGGTTGTCTCCAGTCAAACACAAAACGTAGCTTAGTTTGAAAGATGTAACGTGTTGCATAAGACAAAACAAAATCCACTGGAATTTCTCGTCTGGAATCAGAGTTGGGAGAGAAATAATTGGCTATGTGTCCTTTGTTGTCTTCTCCCCCAGGCTCACCGGCTTATTATCTTGTTAGACATATAAGTCGGTAGTTAACATCTGTACTGCACTTATAAATCACAGACTACAGAGCATAGAACTGTACTGTGATTTTGCCAAATGAAACAAATTTCTCTGAAGAAAAAAAAAAAAACATTTAAAACTGTGGGTCCATTATTGCAAAAGTGACAAACCAAGTGTGCTTGGCTCACAGATTTTCTTTCTTCCGTCATCTCACTGACTAACAACACAAGATCCGGCTCTATTTTTGTGCCCCGCACAATTCTAGCTAAAGGAGGCTTGCTTGCATCTGCACAGAAATCAAAATGCGCCAGTTTTTACACATGGCTTTGTCATGTTTTGTTGTTTTTTTTTAACCTTCGACATTTCTGTGAAAAATATTTAAGTTGAAATTTTAAACAGGTTAATGCTCGTACAAAATGTAAATTCTCATGTGCAATGTCATTTGCGTATTACATAGTCCAACACACACATCACTGATCTTCGTGATCCCTGGCAGTGATCTTTCTATCGTTTCTATACACAGTGTTAGGACCATAAATATTCGGACACAAACATCATGATATATACGCAACGAATGTGAGAATTTCAAATTCAAGACGTAATCAAAGTATGGCTTGAGTGCAATTCAAACGTTGCTTATTTCCGGAACGCGTTACCTTCAGTTTTGCTATAAATCTTTTGGTGGAGATTTAGCCCACTATATACTGCACTGCATTGTTTTGCTTTTCAGCCACCACATTTAGGTCTTAGATTGAGGATTTTAACCATCATTTAATCACTCTTTTATCACAAGTAATAGAGAAAAGAAATATTTTAGATAAGATCTTTTGAAACAATAAATATGCAATCCACCTGTACGTCAACCATCCAGGGATTTACTTTCCTACTTCTGTCCGAGCAGAATTCGCTGACTGTGGTTGGCTTGGATTTGTGATGGTTATTAGCAGAGCTGAGCCAGAACTTCAAGGACCTTGGACTGAGATTGACTGGCTGTCCAGAAAGAACATGCGAGAAACACGTTTGCATCTGTAGTTACTTACCTCGATTGAAATTCCACGTGATGATAGGGTGCGTTTAGAAGTTCAGTTTAGAAGAAAAGGCAGTTCCTTCAGTGTGGACCGTCATCTTGCTCGTCTGCGTGTGAATTTCCCAGCATCGCAATTAATTCCCCATTGATGTTAAAGGTTGATGGCACTTTCATCCATGTTCCGACATTCCCTTTTCTGTGCTCTTAATAATCCGCTCTTTTGATGCATTTCTTTATTTTCACATTACTTGGGTCAGATTTTTACGTATAATTTCCCCATTGAAATCATATCTTTGCAGAAAGGATCCCTCGCAGCCAATAATCACGTTATTGCCTTACTAGTGCCTTCCAGCTTCCAAGGCAGGTACAGCTCAGTGGCACTCAAGGGACTGACGATAGGCGTGTTGGCAATGCCACTAAAAAAAGAGCCTCCTGAGGTATTTTCATTAGAATATGCTGCGTGGACAGCCGAATGGCCAGAGGAGCCCCAAGGATATTAGACCAAAAAAAAAAAAAAAAAAAGATTTTTCATCGGAGTGATAGTGTCACTGCATTCAGATAATGAGCTGTGAAACACATAGCTTGGTTAGCCACGTGATTAGTGCATCTGCCTCATCGGCAAAGGTCCCGGAGTTCAAATGTTGGAATGAGGAATAAAAAGAAAAGGAGTAAAAAAAAAAAAAAGTGATGATACCCCAAAAGGGAGATAACAGAATAGCATGATTGTAAGAAATAGAAAAGATGGCACTGTGGCAAAAGCAGAAGACAATGAAAAGATAAACGGTATCCGAAACCAAATCCTGAGATGAGGACTGCTGCAGAATGTTTCTTTACACAAAGAAAAAAAAATGGCAGGAAGTATACAGCTCAGGAAGCGGCAGAGTTGGGGGCACAGTTGCGCTTTGTTGCTCCGCTTCTCCACTGGCAGTCACAACGCTTTGACGAGAAAAGAGAAAACAAACTGACAAAGAAACAAAAATGAAACTCTGCACAAATCCAAACACAAGCAACAACGCTGTCATGTGGTAAAAGTTGAGTGGCGGGGCATCTTATGTCGCTTACTTGCAACCATCCTGACTCCACAGCGCTTTTGAGAACGACCCCGGAAATTGTTCCATCACTCTGATACTGAGAGGAGTAAGGATGGAGGAGAGTCCACAGAAGACCCCTAATCAGCGGAACACTGATGTAAACAACGCCAGTTTATAACACGCAATGAAAACCGGTCCATCCATCCATCTTTCTTTTTTGGCTGATCTGGGGTCGGCTCGTGTGGGCAGCAGCATAAGCAAGGAAGCTCTCAGACTTTGTCCTGCTCTCCCAGGGGATCTCGAGGCTAACCCGGTGACATGGTCCCTGCGGCATTTCCTGTGCCATCCCCCGGGCCCTGTTTCCGGTGGGATGGGAACACCTCCCCAGCAAGACATCCAGGAGGCACCCCGATCAGATGCCCGAGCCACCTCATTTGGCTCCTCTCAATGTGAAGGAGCAGCGGCTTAACTCGGAGCCTCTCCCGAATGACCAATTTTCTCAGCCTCTCTAAAAGAGACATTATTTAATCTTTCTCCCTTTCAATGTGACTCAGTCGGGTGGCGCCTACCGCCCTCTATTGATGAGCCGCCACCGGAGATAACCTCATTCCACGTGTAGAAAGTGAACCGACTCAATTGACACGTCACAGCACACTGATAAAGTTTGGCAGTTGCCTCCGCCGAATGTCTTGGTGCAATATGTGTTCGCTCTGTCTGTAGTGCCCCCAGCTCCCGTGGCACCGGAGCTGGAGGACAATGCAGATGACGTGGGGGTTGATGGAAGCGGCGAGGCGATGGCAGATGGCGGCGGGGATATACATCCAGACGGCCGAGGACGGGTTTCGACGGAGGGATTGGCCATGGGGGAAACGCTCTGTTCCGAGATCTCCGGGTGGGTTTGAGAAGCCGGAGCAGCTCGGCATACTGAACACCCGAGCCCAGAGGCTTCAGAGTAGCGTTCACGTCCATTGATGGCAGCACCACGCCCGGACCGGCCCAGGCGGGCTCTGCAAGGCAAACGAGGCAGGTTGGGCTGGGGGCGGGTAAGAGGAGCCTCCCATCTCAGGCGTCCATTTGAGAGATGACCATACTGGCGGGAGTGAAAGAATCACGCATGCGCAGATTGAGGGAACTTGGCATACACGCGCCACCGGGTAGTTCACATCACAAATCACCCGGACTAAAAGTGAACCTGCAAATGTTCTGAATATTTTGTCTTTGATGAGACGTAGAACCGGATTGAGACAGCAGAGCTATTGTTGTATCGGGTTGTCTACTCTGACGAGATGTCTGACCTTCAAGGCTGGAAGTGCACACGCTCTGCTCAACCCGCATAAAAATGGACACATATTGAATTCCACTCTCTATTTTAGATTGAATATTACCTGAGGCCATCTCGCTTCCATTAAAATTATATTGATTCATCCCCCGTCCCCAAGAATACGGTATAAAAGCACACATACTCTGTGTTGTATTATGGAACTATTAACGGCACAATATCAACAAATAAATTCTCAAGGTAATTGGAAATCAAGACAACGAAACTTTCGGCATATAGTTTTTCCTGCCGAACAAACCCCCGTGCGCCATCAACTAGCAGAAAATGAATGTGCTTGGAAGCCTGCTAAATTGTTTCAAAATTGCAGTTGCGTGGGCAGTAACTTCGTTTCATCACATCATGCTATTCCTATGACCTAAATTTGTCACATCGATGACAGCCAAAAGCTTTTTGAATGAATCCTCCATGAAGCATCTCCAGTTGGTCCAGAATGCTGCTGCTCGCTTCTTGACAGGTACTCGTAAGGGGGAGCAGATCACGCCTCCTCTGGCATCCCTTCACTGGCTGCCTCTACATTTTAGAGTTCTTTTGAGATCCTATGATTTGTTTTCAAATCTTTAAATGGACCCCCCTTAGCTCTCTGAGCTTCTTTGCCCCTTACGCTCCTGCCTGGCGCCTCAGGTCTGCAGACCTGACACTAGGAGAGGTCGCGAGAACTAAGCGGAGGCTCCGAGAGAATCTGGCCTTTTCCGTTGCTTGGGCCTCTCTTTGGAATGACCTCCCGCTGAACATTCGGCAAGCCCCCTCACTGCGCATATTGAAAACTAATTTTCAAATTTGGCTTTCAACTCAGCATGAGACAATGTTTTGATTGACTGTTTTTGTGCTTTCTACTGTCTTTGTTTTTACTTGATTGTTTTGTGGTTTGTTGTATGAATTCTTTTTGCTCCATGCACAGCACTTTGTATTCACTGTGGGTTGGTTTCAAGTGCCGCAGAAATGCAATTGAGTTGAGTTGAGATTTTCTCTTTGTATCCTAAAGATTGCAGTGGCTGTGTTGCTGAGGGCTGGACTGTCTCAACACCAAAAGTAAGAGATGCAGTTTTCTGATTTGAATTGGTCTCCAGTAATGAGGCCAAGTCGCACAGTTTCCACACAAGCTACATTTCTTCAAGTCTTTCTGTAGCTCAAGGGCAAGGCCACTTTTTTTTCTTTTTTTTTTGCTGACACCACCTCCATACATTGACCTTTCTGTGTATGTGCAGACAGAGGCACTTCAATGATTGAGATACCAGCCAGCAACCTTTGCACCTGATGCCTTGGACACGTCTCCTTCATATCCATGAAGAATGTCCCAGACGGATTCTCTTATACTGTTATTTCAGAGGCTGGGGGGTGGGGGGTGGGGGGGGGGGGGGGACTTGATTGCTGGGCCTGTTAATGACGTTGCATTCTAATCACTAACAATGCAAAATGTTCTTGCGGCACAATGGATATGGATTATATGGCCGACGGGCCTATTTTACTTTGCATACGAACTTAATTACTCTGCCATCTCAAGCTAATTGTCATACAGGGCCACGCTCGAAAGTGATTTTTATGAGTTGTCTGTCTTCTGACGTAATTGGGATGTTTCTGACATTTCTGGATCAGCATGGTGATACAAAGGACTGTGAAATGTCAAGGAAGTGTGGTTTCTGCCCCCCCCCCCCAAAAAAGGCCAATATGTTGTTGTTTTGTCTGAATCATACATATACATATTTCTCAGTCAGTCTCGCTTGGGGAGGGGGGAAGGGGCACCTGTTGGTTTCAGGATTCTCCCTCTTCCAACACACCTGGTTGAAATGAACAGCTCATCCGCAACCTCTGTCAAAACCTGAAAACGATCCTGATCATTGCAATCGGGTGTGTCAGAAGAGGAACTTCTAAAACAAGCAAGACTGCGACTCCATCGGCCGGAGTCTCCTACGCCCGGTCTAGCTAATCATCACGGGGACGCACACACACGCACACAAACAGCTCGTGCATGTGGTTTGAGCCCCCCCCCCCCACCCTCCCGCTACATGGCGGTGAATCCTGGATGGCAAATGCACTGCAGGAAAACATGCTCAATGCATTCCACCTGTCTATGACATATTTTAAACAGGAAGTGGCAAAACAGAATATGCAACACCACCGTTCCACAGAATTGTCCAGCATGTGCAACTTGCTGAAGAAATGACGCACACGATGGATTGGGCACCTCGTACGTACGGATGGTGGCACGATCCCGAATGACCTCCTATACGGTGAGCTAACACAAGGCCCACTGGTAGTCCAGCCCTGCGTGACAAAAGGTGTCTGTAGGAGTTACTTGAAGGCCCCCAGGCATCAACGCAAAGCTCATGGGAGGTCGTAGGTGAAGAACGAACACCCTGGAGACAGATAGTCAACCGCTGTCTCTCCAGCTTTGAAGGGTCAACTGCCCGGCAACTGGAAACCAAGAGAGAAAGAAGAAAAGGCCAAAGAAGCTTCTCTTCACCATTATTCATCACGATTCCAAAAGAACTGACAGCCTCGCATCGGACTTTTTTAACTCAAGTGGTTGCAGGAAAAAAAAAAGCCTCAACGGGATCCAGATAAATTTTTAAGAAGATGACTATTCTACTTTTTAAAAAAAAACGTATCTGGATCCCGCTGATTTTATTTTGTGCCACCACTGACAAAATAAAATGTAGCAATTAAAAAGCAAATCTTTTTTTCAGAGTGTTTTTCAGTGACCCATGAATTAATCACTCCTTTGCCTGGTTCAGTTAGCCCGGCCATTTAAAGAGTGGTTCAAAGAGGATGTTCTCAGAGGAGCGGCCATTGAGACGAGTGTCAGAGTGTCATCAGCGGGTTGCCACAGAGCGACGAGAAGAGTCACAGCAAGTGGTGGCAGGAGGTCAATCGTATTGTCCCTTCCACGAAGAGTGCTAAGAATATTGCAAGTGATTACAAATATCGAAAATAAACAAATGAACACATTTCGGCCATGTCTACACTTGCTCCATATTAGCTCCTAACAAGAAAATACAAGCTCTGCATGCATGCGCGCCTCTCAATTTGAAAGAGAGTGATTCTGGAGAGAAAAATCTCATAACGCGCGTGTGTGTGTGTGTGCGCGCGTGTGTGCGTATACGTGAACACACAAATGAGAACCATAAAGCAAGAATTGCTGCAGTTATGGCCTATTTTTCAAACAAATTGACTACCATTACAGTCTAACTAACTGTGGCGTGTGGCGCAGTAATCATAAAGCCATTTCGAAACAGACAGCAGTGGCAGTGTAAGAGCTGATGCACGCGGGCGTTCCATTATTTAAGTGATCTCATCAGAAATAACGCCGCCGTCATAACCGACCGCTGCGCCCCCATTTACTGAGCCCGTTTTGCAATTCTAAAAATCAGCAGGTGGACAGTTAAAAATGTATCAAGAACACCTTTTTGCCAATTGCCGGCAACAAAAGGGATGTTTGTATTTTTCTCATTTCTTATTTTACAGACCTTGGGCTCTCAATGAGGGTGCCGCGATATTTGAGCATTGTGAAGAAAATCCTGTCAAAAAGAAATGGTCAGAATTAAAAGAAATGTTTGGAATAGCACATAATTCTTAAAAGCCTTGATCAACCACCGGAATTAGGATTAATTATTGTTAGTTCTGGCAGCATTACATGGTCATGTAAGTCCTTCATTTCTTGTAAATGGTTTTTATTGACTCGTCCGAGTCCAACTATGCCAGGGGTGTCCAAAGCACAGCCCATTTGCCATTTGAATCCATTTTTCAGAGTCCCGCAACGTGACCAAAAAAACAAACCTGTTCATCTTCATTAGCTTTGTTTCGTAGCCGCTTGTCACTCCTCAGTGCACCTTGCTGCTCCCCGGCGCCCAAACTCGTCCTTGTCTGTCCCCCGAGGTCAACCACCATTAAAAAAAAAAGCAGTGAAGTTTTTGAAATTGAAATTGTTTATCTGCACACACGGTTGATAAAGCAAAGGGTAGCCTGCCATCTCAAAACAGCGCTGAGCAGAATTTTCAAGGCAAGTCAAGTCACAGTTATTGATGTAGCCCTTCATCACAAACACTCTCAAAGGGATTAACATGCACAGAGTGGACAAATATGAATGACAATTACTGATCTTAACCCCCATGGAGGCTGAGGAACGCCCCCGCCCCAAAGAAAAAACTATCTCCGGAAAAAAATAGAAACCTAGAGTAGGGGCCGCAGATGGGAGAATTCCCCCTTCCTCCCTGGAGGCGGAGTGGGCAACATTTGACGCAATCTTGTTCAACGCTAGTTGGAATGATAAAAAACAAAACAAAAAAAAAAACAAAGTCTATTTAACAAGATGAAAATGTTGCAGGGAGCGTATCACTCCAATGGAATTCATACCATTGTGCACGTGAGCTTGATGACCGTTTCGTTCCACAACTTCTTTTTTTTTTTTTCTTCCCACTTTCAGCCATCGGTTGCCTTTGCCAGTCATCTTCAGGCGATGACTCCGAAATATCAAGATATATTCCGAAGGACACACCTTTGCGATATTATCACGTCGCATCTTCATCATTTTTATTGGCGGCAACAACCTCTGTCTCGGGGTTCCGCGGGGCGTTCTGACCTCATCTTCTCGCGTGTACAAAAGGGACAAATTAAATTAGGTGGAGTAATGAAGCAAGGTGCATTTCATGTGAAATCGCTCTCTTCATTGTTCCCCAAGTCACCGAAGACGCTCATCTATGCGGCACGCAATCCCCCGCTCATTTCAATGATGTCCGTTTGGATGAGCTCCCAGGGGCCTCCTTTTTCAAACACGACTCCTTATTGGAGTCCTCGATCCACCCCTGAACAAAGGTACGGCATCTTACTCGCTACGGTGATCTATGGTGGCGCGAATGGAACTTAAAGTGATCCATCAAATGAACAAATTTGATTCCCTTTTTTCCCCGGGTGGCAATGGACTTAAATTCTCTGCCGTTTTAAATCTGCACTGACCTGTAGAGGAAGGAGAGGGGGAGGAGCCAAAAAGTAAAAAGGAGAGCGCTCAGTGAGACAGTGCAATGAGTGTAAACGATATATGTAATTAATGGCACACTCACTCCTAATTAAAACCTCTTAGTTCTCACTTCACAAGGTTGCAGCAGCTGGTAGACAAGGTTCTTGCGGAGAGATGAGGGACATGTATTTTCTGACAGTATCGCACCGCAGCACCTGCTTTTGCCCGCACCTGCTACTGCTGGATTCATATCTCATTAAGTCAATGAATTAACATCATCCTGGGCCAAGGAGGAAAAGGAGGATTTACTCATCACACTGTAGGGGGGGGAGCCTTGCGCCTCAGAGGTACTGCAATGTGCCGCCTTTCAAATATAAACAGGCGATTGTGTGATTCTGTGAGGCAAACATCTTCTTCACTTGGTTTAAAAAAAAAAAAAAAAAACTATTCAGGAGCCAACTATTACATTTCCTTTTAATCACCTCAAATGTCTCTCTCCAGTCAAGCAGTGCACAACTAACATGAGCAAGTGCAGGAAACAATAAGCCGGAAGAAGGCAAAGGACAGACAACCAAGTCGGAGGCAGGAAAAAAAAAAGGAAAGTCAGCACACAAGAGGCATCATAACACAATGCCCCCAGATAATAAAAGCTACATGGGAACAATAAAGCGATATCAGCTCGCTCACTCGGAAAAAAAAAAACACAATAGGAAAGAGCCTGGGAGTGCCATTTACGATTAAAAATTAATGTCGTTTGAATAGAATATTCTGTTGTCTTTAAAGAGAGCAGACTACACAAACTGCCCTGCGGGACATGCATACCGGCAGTTCATGAATACGTGAATCTCACCACTCTGGCCTTCCATGGCCGTCGTCCCGACTCACAATGCTTCCGTGAGCTACTTGCCAAACTTGTTGCACAACACCACACGTGCTGACAATGTTCAGCAGCACTAATGTTTTCCCTTTAAATATAATAAAAGACGCACACGCACACACACACACACACACACACACACACACACACACACACATATTGGACTGTGCTGAAATTTATGTTGGATGCTGAAATGTGCACAGGGGCAGGTTAGACTGGGTTTTGGTATTTCCGCAGAAGCATGAAGCTTGGCACAGCTAAAATCTGACATTTTGCGCCGTTGTGAGTGTCAATGCCGATGACTTGTTTTGCTGACAATCAAAGCAGCTCCACTCCATTTTCTTTTAAATCAGCACAGGAGGAACAGTTATTGACGTGGCGGAAGAAGAGACTGAAAGTACGATGATAACAAACTGCAAGATAGCAAATATCCAGACTGTGTTTTATTATTATTATATATATTTACAGTGAAAAGGCAGGGCATACAGTAAGTTCATTGGTAGATATACTTTCCTACATTTTTCCCACATTTTGGCAATGTCCGGATTTTTTTTTTCTTCGAATTGCACAAAGTGATCAGCAATATATATACAGTATATATATATATACATATATATATATATATATATATAAGAGGGGCACCCTGACTATATTCCCAATGCTGTTTCCACCTGACAAATTTCCTACCGTTTGATATTTCCAAATTATTGTTTGAGGACGCGATGGCACCACAGTGGAGCAACTGGACGGCACGCCAAGAAAAAACAAAAACAGAAAAGTGCCTTTGGTTGTCGTCCTTTTGTTATAATCGCGCAACGTGGACGGTCGAGCGTGACCGACCTCAAAGCCCTCCGGAAATAAGAAAATCAACCTTTCTCAGTTAGAAAGAGAAAAATTGACATAATTAAATGTACTCCGGCATCGGCAGCCCACGAAGAGCAGAGGTTAATGCGTCGCTCTGGTCCGCGCTGTAAAACGATTGTTGAAAACGGTAGTTGTGGTATTAGGCAAAGAGCCAAACACCCACTCGGGGACACATTGTGCTACTTCACGTGTCGTAACCTTCGTCATCATGCCCAGTAAATGATGTATTCAATGCATTAAGAATAGAGTCTTTTTTGCTACATTGGGTTTCCTTCACCTGTGAAGAAAAATACTCTGAATGGCTTTCAACACCAAACGTTCAATAAAGAGTGCAAATCATAAAGAACGGTTGGATTAGTTCATATTCAGGTCACAATAAGTGAAGCTCCGGACCCCTTTCTGAGGTTTTTGAAGCCATTCTTAATACATGTGGACTGCGGGTTAGAAAATGGCGTGTTCAATTTGGAACATCTAATTCCATCAAGTGGGACACTGTGTTGTCCATCTCCATGTATCTGGAAATCGATGATTTTATTTCGTGCACCCACTTGAACAAATACCATTGAGTATATTCAACAAAAACACATTTCAGTGGACCATATATACACAGTACGTCAGTGGTCCATTTGGCACGGGGCCACAATCGGAGTCCCCCTTCTAACATTGGTTTGCAAGTTGTCATAAACAGAATCGGCCCATGAATGAAAGAAGAAGCAGTACACAGTAACAAATTGACAAAATGTACAGCTGAACGCGCAGTTGACGGGCAGCCGTGACTGAAGATGAAGCTATTTGGAGAAGAGAAGTTTCTTCTCTCCTTAACTAATAAATCAAAAATATGTGAAGTATAACATATTTCATATGGGAGAATTTATGAGAGGGGGCCAGGTCCCCACTTGCCCCTGCCTAGGCCCGGGTCTGCATACCTCCCTGATTCCCTGTGTTTGAATACAACTGCCCTTTTGACCTCTCTCCAATGTATTTAAAAGAAAATCCAGTCTTTATGTCTTTGGTAAATGTGTATACATCCATAAGACGAGACCATACACACGCATAGGCAAAGGACACACACATACGCACCCACACACACACCCCCACACACACACGCGCGCAGACTTGGAATGAGATAAACCTCACAAAGGAAGGCCTGAAGATACTCGTGGCTGCTGAGCTTTTCTGCCTTTGTCAGCTCGACAGGCTCATTCAGCAGACTAATTAGATGACAATACGTAATCTGTAAATTCAGATGAATGCAAATACAGCTTTGATGGCGACTTGAACATTTTAATAATTAGCGACACGTTCAGGACTCTCCTTTTCTGCGCGCAACCGCAATGTCATGAGTCAATTTGCCGCTCTCGTGCGCGGCAGCCACACAAGTTTCCGCCGTAAAATATGCCATAAAAATTGCGAGGGGGGCTTGCCGAACGGTTATTGACCTGATTGTTCCCATGATGGCGGAATCTAATTTCTGAATATAATTCTTGATAGAATCAATGAGAAATTTGTAAAAGGAAAAGAATATATTGTAATGTCGTAACTCCTCAAATGGTGATAAAATGTCTATAAGAAATGTCTCTATAAGAAAACCGGTCTCACCATCCATAAGGACATGTACACTACCCATATCACTAAATACAAGGACCAAATTGCACAAACCAAATCCAGCTACTACTCCGGCCTCATCCTCTCCAACGAAGGAAATTCAAGAACTCTCTTCTCCGTCATGAACAAAATCCTCCGGCCACCAAACTCTCTCCCCCTCCACCTGTACTCCACAGCAACCTGCAACTCCATAATGGAACACTTCAATCACAAAATCCTTAAGATCCATCACCAACTCCATCAAAACCTGCCTGCTCCCCCCCCATCTGAACCTTCTTCTCCTTGTCATCTCTTCTCCAGTTTTGTTCCACCAACGACTGCTGAATTATCCAACCTCATACTCAAATCCAAGCCCACCACTTGCCAGCTTGATCCCCTCCCTTCATCCCTTGTTAAATCCTGCCTTCCTTCTGTGCTTCCTCTCATATCTGCTATTATCCACTCCTCACTCTCTTCTGGTATTGTCCCATCACTCCTCAAAACTGCTGCTATCACCCCCACACTGAAAAAACATGGCTCTGACCCCAACAACTTTGATAACCTCCGCCCCATCTCCAACCTTCCATTTATCTCGAAAATCCTTGAAAAAACTGTTGCTGCTCAACTCCACTCCCACCTGTCCCTTCACTCTCTCTATGAACCCTTTCAGTCCGGTTTCCGCCCCCGCCACAGCACAGAGACTGCCCTAATCCGTATTGTGAATGATCTCCTCATAGCATCTGATTCCGGTTTAGTCTCCATCCTCATCCTCTTAGACTTGAGCGCTGCCTTTGACACAATCTCTCACCCTATCCCCCTCAATAGACTCTCCTCCATTGGTCTCTCCCACACTCCCCTCAGTTGGTTCCACTCCTACCTCACTGGCCGCACTCAGTTTGTCCAGCTCAAATCCTTCACCTCAAAGCCCTCCCCAGTCACCACAGGTGTACCACAGGGATCTGTCCTAGGTCCCCTTCTCTTCATCATCTACCTCCTGCCTCTTGGCCATATCCTCCGCAAATTTAATATCCACTTTCACTGCTTTGCTGATGACACCCAGCTCTACCTCTCCTGCAAGCCAAACTCCATACTCCCACCCCCCTCCCTCACCTCTTGCCTCTCCGAACTCAAAACATGGTTCACAACAAACTTTCTTAAATTAAATACTAATAAAACTGAAGTCCTCCTTCTTGGCACCAAATCCACTTTATCCAAAGTAAACAGTTTTTCCTTCAACATTGACAGCTCCCTAGTGTCCCCCTCCCCCCAGGTTAAGAGTCTGGGTGTCATCCTGGATAGCATGCTCACCTTCCACTCGCATATCAACACCATCACCCGCACTGCTTATTTCCACCTCCGCAATATTACCAGACTTCGCCCTTCCCTCACCCCCCGCACCACTGCTATTCTTGTCCACAGTCTTGTCACATCCCGCCTTGATTACTGCAACGCTCTCCTCTTCGGCCTACCTCAAAAGTCCCTTCATAAAATCCAGCTGGTCCAAAACGCCTCTGCTCGCATCATCACAAAAACATCTTCCCAGCAGCACATCACCCCCGTTCTCCAACAGCTTCACTGGCTCCCTGTTCAACATCGCATCAATTACAAACTGCTTCTATATACATATATGGCCATCCACAACCTGGCCCCTCCTTACCTATCCGACCTTCTCCAGGTGCATATCCCCTCTCGCTCCCTCAGATCCTCGTCCTCCCTCCGCCTGTCAGTGCCCCCTGCCCGACTGAGCACCATGGGAGCCAGAGCCTTCAGTCACGCTGCTCCAAAGCTCTGGAACAACCTACCTCCGGACCTCCAAAACTGCACACCTCTTTCCACTTTCAAGTCCCGTCTAAAAACACACCTGTTCAGGATTGCCTACAACACATAGCTCTTCCATTTCCTATGTTTTTATGATTTTATGATTTTATGTCCTGTTTTTATATAATATCTCGTTTACTAATTTTTACATTGTATTTTCTTATTGTCTGTACAGTGTCCTTGGGTGGCATGAAAGGCGCTTTTAAATAAAATGCATTATTATTATTATTAAAATAACAAAAAGATTCATAATTTGATGGGAGTGGAAAGCAGATTGCAGTGTTTCCCTGTCCGCCATGGGGTATTACTCACTGGGGTTCACGAAAAATATCATGGGTGAGTTTCTTTGGCTCTCAATATAAATGATTAATATGTGCTCATGGACTGCGCGTCTTTTACGTGTCTTACACTGATGTTATGTCAGATGGAAGCTATATGGCTGTCCGACACTTCCCCTCTTTGCTACCTACTCTTAAATAATTAGGTAGTCGATTTTGCCGCAGCGCAGTCGTTCGCTTCCGTCGTATAAATGTTTGAAACCTTTGCAAGCAGGAAGCATCCGGACGTGGGCTGAGATGGTGCGAAGGGACGCTCGGTCTCCACTTGAGCTTCAGCTTCATCTGGACAGTCATTCCATTATTAAAAACTACAGCGGAAAATAAAATGCAGTTTACAATGAGACCTTTTTTTATTTTTTTAGGACTCATACAAACTTGCGTCCTTATCGTTTTAACATGTTTGGGCTTTATATTTTTAAAATCTGAATTTTGAATATATTTAGTGGCCAAAAAAAAAAGCCAAACCAACAGCGCGTAAAATTGAGTGAATTCAACAACAACAAAACTTTTTGCATTGCATTTCATTCGATCAATAAATCACAGCAACTGCCCTCAAATTATTATTGGCAAAAAAATAAAATAATAATAAAATAAAATAAAACCATATATTAAAAAAACACAACAACAACAATGTTTCCACTTATTCTTTTAACAGATGAAAAAAGTCTTATGCCACAAATCAATTGACACGAATGACATATCTCAGAAAGCTGAAGCGCGGACTTGGGATAAGTCCATCTCGGATGAGCTGGGGCCCGGAAATGCGTTCTTGGCCGTTGTCGCTTTGAATGCTTCGAGTTTCAATCAGATCTTGTCGCCGTAGTGACAAACCGTGCAAACTGACGATGGCTTTCTGAAGTGTTCAATATGCTTTACATAATGATGTCGCTTTTTCACGCGGTGCCACCTGTGGGATCGAAGGACACGGGCATTCAAGTTTGACGCTTATGTGCAAATATTTCTTTTGATTCTCAGACGCTTTTCATGCTATGAAGTCATGTACTCTATCTCACTATCTATTTGCTCTCGGTACACTCCTTGGCTCTTCCCATGCACAAAATGAGGTGTTTGGGAAAATTGTAGATGACATTTGCGAAAATATGATGAACCAGAATGTCTTTATTTTATTTTATTTTTTTAACAGGCCTTGCTATGAGGACTACACGGCTAATTTGATACGATTTTGTGGAACTGCCCTTAAAACTCAGAAAGACGTGACTCGAAAGACTTCTCACACGCACAGTCTTCCATATTTGCTGCTGTTTATTCATTTCACTGCGCTCAAAGGAAAATCAATACTTTGAAGCACAGTCTGTCAATCTATGCCTGCACCGAAACCGATTTTGGTGGTCCCACGCCGCAATATGGAGTATGTACAAGTTAGCGCAGCATTCGATCGATGGCTTAAAGGGGACTCGCTGTCACTAAAGCGCAGGATTAACAGCTCAGGTCGAGGACCGAAACTGCATATTCATACGCGGCGGCTGAGGAAACGGGGAACATTTGAATAGTTGAAAGGCTTTGATGGGTTGCCAATCAAATAGAGTCCATTTCTGGAGTGTGAATTTGCATGAGTAGCAAATGAAGATTTCTATGAAAAAACAGAGGCAGCACATTTGGCCGTATATGCCCCCCACCCAAACAAACAGTGGCCTCTCGCCGGTGTGCGTTGTGATGCGCGTTGTAGCGCTTGAAAGTGGGATGCCCAATGCAAGATGCCAAGCGCGACACAAAGCCACCCAGAAGCGACTTTTTATTCGCCGGCTGTTTGACTCTTCTCGATGGCCTCAAGCGAGGCGACAAGCAATAAAGACTGACTTTATTTTGCTCAACACCAACAATGTCAAAAATGCTCAGTGGGCTGTGACCTCGGGAAACGGAACCTCCAATTTTGAATGCCTATTAAGTGGTGGAATTCGGAGTACGACGAACATTGCCTGGGAGGAGGCGAACTCATCCGACCCTAACATAACCTTCAACCTAATTTCACCATAAGTAGACAAGATGCACGTCATAGCGCAAGTCAGAGCCAATCGCGTGCTTTGACAAACGGTCACAAAAAGACACCAAATAAGCACATTCACCCACGAGCTGGCAGGGCCCTCCAATTGAAGCGCAGGGCCTCAACATGTTAGCCAGTTAACAGCCAGCCACCAATCTGAAGCCCATTGCAAGCAGGTTCCACGCGCTCTTTTTCAAAGCCCAAGTTTGAGTTGACTTCCCCTGAACTCGAAAACGGTCACCATTCGGTTTCGGAACAGGCCATATGGAGTCGTTCCATCGAGTCCGAGGACGCCCAATTATGTCAATTCACCATGGAAACTGAGAGACACATCAAGTCACTTCCTTCCCTGTTGGAATTGCAAATGCGGGCATTTAATGACTCCATAAATATATTCCGTAAAACGAAAAGCGAAGCGACATGGGAGCAAACGGATGCACAAATCAGCGCCGAGGTTTGAATGTGTTATTATTCGATGTGCCGCGTTAGCATTTAACTGCACTTTAAATGGAGCCATATAAGAATATATCATGAATGACATTCCATTTTCATTTGGGTGTCATCCGGCGTCAGAGAAGCACAATTTGGAAGCGGTTTGAAATGAAATCTAACGGGAAAAAACTCATTCAGACATGTTAAACTTTTTTTTCATTATTACCCCAAGTGGATCTCCCTGAGATCATCCTCATGCAAAATGATATTTCATCCAATGATCACAATTGTATTTGCATATTTGTGTCCTTGATTTTTAGACTAAAATGGAAATGTATACTGTAAATCCCCCAAAAAGATGACCTTTCTTCTTTCTGCTTAGCCAGATGTAAATGTTGTACAGGAGCAGTGACGGGAGATGTGTCCCAACCGCATCACTTTTGGAAGCCGTAATAACACTAGACCGGTGATGGGAAAAAAAGAAAAAAAAGAAAATGGTGCTCAAGGGCAACATTGAATTTTAAATGGACAGATGGGCCACGGCATTTGTACAGATTAAATAGAAAAACAAACTTCAGCCCCCCCCCCAAAAAAAATAAATAAATCACAAAGTAATAGTTAGTTGTTTCGTAATGTTGTTTTATTTTATTTGCAATACAATGATAAACCCATTACTTAATTATACAAATGCATGAAAAAAATTGCATTGTGTGTAATTCATTTCATCATAATGAATCAAACAAATATATGATCACAATAAAATGATACAATTATAATTGCTTTATAAATGTTCAGTTATTTGAGTCATGTTAATTTATTCAGCGACAAATCATTGAATTAGCTCAACAAAATGACATTTAAAAACGAGTAGGCATGGAATCTACTTTATTGTACAAATAAAATAATTCCTTTGCCATTTTGAATTTCATCTCGACTCCAATTAGAGATAATTAACCAAAACATTGTCAAAAGTGGATTGTATTTTATTGGATTGATATAAAACTCATCAACCAATCATTTAATGAGCAAAATGAATCTCAAAAATTTAAATGTGAGAATAAATACACATCAATCAACTAAATGAATGCAACAAATATCTTACATCACTATAGTTTTCTTACCGTGATCATTTGGAAGAGAAATATGAGTTGGAATGATTGATCCCAGATCAGTCACTTGCAATCCTGTGGAACCGTTTTCCATTGATGGTTGTGCCCAGGACAGAAGACTTTTATGCAAATATGCACTGCATCAACTCATAAAATTAACTTTCGCAGGGAAAAACCCCCCACAGATTTTCGCACGGATTGGCTTGTTATAAGCATCGGGCATGCCGTTATGATCCCAGACGTGGGTAATTTTGTAATTGGGGTTTTCAATGCATATTGAATACAAAATTAAGATCAAACGCTTTCGGGGGAAAAAAAGAATAAGATAAGAGAACCTTTATTTGTCTCACAAAGGAGAAATCCGCAATATGACCCGATCTTAAATATCTTGTTTTTCTTGCTATTACATTGTTGAACAATTGATTTCAAAAATAATTAAAAGCTTTGGAAACAAACATTCCATATTTAATTCTCACTCGTCTTCTCTTTCCGGTTGATATTTTTTGACGTGACTCCCGAAGAGTCACTTTCTCACCAGTCATGAAGCTCAGCACACGTCACTGGCTGCCATTTCTGCACATTGGAGCTCTTGGATTCAGATTCATTAATCTCCGCACGGCGGCGCAAAGAAAATTGGCTGCTCCGTACGTGTCATGAATCCGACATTGATTTTGCGCGTATTGCGATGCATTTATTAGTGAAAAAGCCCATTGAGTACATCTACGTCCCACTCGACTCCTCAATGCATTCTCCAGGCTTATTGTGGGTTTTAGACGTTGGTATAAAGCACACAAGTGGATGGCAAGAAGAAATAAAGACTCATTAGAGTGGCAAAGGCGAGTTGCGGCAAACGTTGAGTCAAACAACCTGAAAAATGACAACCCCGAAGAGTGGTGGAATTTCTTGCACTAAATTTGAGCTTTGAAAAAGACGAAAAACACAGATGGCAAAATGCGGATTGATGGTGTGGAGAACAAAGTGGCGGAGGCCCGAAACAGTCAATTGGCTGAGACCAGGTCCCATCACATCTGCTCTCAACCAGCCGTGGCTCCCTCACCGACCTCCTGGGCGGCGCCATCAGTCATTTCCCCGCCGATCGGTATCGTATGGACACGATGAGCTCTGCAGTATTGGCGCTTCCTGGTTTGCAGATTAATGTTGTCTGTCTGCATTCCAAGACGCCGACTTCCCAAATTCCTGCACCGCAACGTCCCTTGTGAAAGACAATCATTCCTGGCCAGTGACGACAGACAGAAAAGTGCCAACCGCGGTGCGAGTCCTGTTGGCTGACACGTCCAAGGCTCGTCCACCTTGTCGCTGATATGAAGCTACGTCATTTCTTGACCACATTTCTATTGTCACTACAGTATCTTGAAAACGATCGGGAATAGCGGGAAGGGACAGAGGCTGATCACGGCCAGCTATCTACTGGGCAGCGAAACTAATGAGAGATGGGACATGCGACAGAAATCTTAATATTATTTATTTATTTATTCGTTTATTTTATCCGCTGAGTGTTAGCCTCCCTCAGATCACTCACAGTTGTGTGTGTGTATATATATATATATATATATATATATATATATATATATATATATATATATACAATATATATACAGTATATATATACCCTTGTTAATGATGTGAAGATGTATATGCAGTATTAATTGGGGCTTTAATAATAATTAGCAAGAAAAGGGTGGCTGAACAAACACTATAATAAATGACGCAGTCAATGATGGTCTTCATCTGACAATTAAATTGTAATTGTCTGGGGATCAAGTAAAGCAAACTCAAGTCACTCCAGCTTGCGTCATTCATCGGTGGTTTTAGTATAAATGGTTAAAATATAGCCACGCGGGCCCCGTGATGATACTTAGAGGACATTTGAGTGACGCAGGCTTATTGTGAAAAAGCTCATTATCACCTCGCTAAATAATTACAACCCCCCGGGGCAGAAAACTTCCTGATGGTACGTTAGCACTGAAATAAGAACACACAGGCGAAAATACGACAAGCTGCGAATGCTTTACTGACGACCTGTATTTTGTTGTGACGGCCGTAGGAGCATCCGTCTGGGTTTTGTGTCTATTTAGCTAGCGTGCACTGCGGACCCTTGACAAGAAGTTTGAGTTATCTCATGATTATGGCGGGCTGGGTACAACATTTTTTTGTGAAATCTGCCGCGACGATATGTTTGACATGCTAACGGTTAGCGTGTCAAACATATCGTAGCGGCTAACCTATCGTCGTATTTTCACGGCCGGACCTGGCTCCGAGCTTTCAATGTTGCTCACGTGTCATCGATAAACCGATGATATTGTTGCCATTCATTTGTTGTCAAATCAACTCAAATTTGTTTATATCGTCCCCAATCACAAGAAGGTCTCAAAGGGCTTTTACGTGTCCACAGTTGACAAATATGAACGCCATCCCCTGACCATGACAAATTCAGGTGTACATTTTCTGCTTTGGTTATTATTTGTGGTTATCGGGGTGCAGTGTTTGTAATTATACAGAATTTACACCCCAATTAAATTGAAGTTGTGTTGAAAATGAGCGAGGGATTAGGGCGGCTTGTGTGAATTGCTTGAGATACTTTATCTCCATATTTCTTCCTCGGTTCCCAACGGGATCTTCCTCCGTCTGTTGCCTTATTTCTTTATTTCTGTGGAGGTCTTTCCACAGGAGATCTCTCTATCAGAGCAAAATCTGTGTTCAACCGTCCGCTTGGCAGCACTTCACTCCAAAATAGGGGGGGATGGAAGCTCCGTCAACTGAAAATGCAGGAAAGCTTGATTTGTTTACTTATCTCTCAAGAACAGTACCTTCGGCCTCTTTTTCTTCCTGGTGCACATTTTAGGACTGATTAGTGCTTACATTTGTTCATCAAGTGATTGCCGCTGCTCCTTCAAAACACTGAATGCTCGATGACTTACATTTTACCGTCATCCCGAGCATCGACTTTTATGACGTAACCAAATGATTTAGCATCTGTTGCCGGACAATGGCAAAACAGTCGTACAAACAACAATTAAAAATGAGAATATAATCAGTGGTCCTTGAGCAACGGCGCTGCGAGAACAGCAGCCTGTTTCGGCAGCACTCACCTTTTTTTTTTTTTTACATTGTTTGTGTTTTTGGACCTCAGTGCACTTTGTATTTCTTTTGCTTTCTAAACAAATATGCACGGTTTATGCTGGCTTGGAGCCATGGCTCCTTTGTTTGCAGTCGGGATCAACTGTTGGCTCTCCATGCTAGCACTACGATGACTCCCCGAGGGAGACTCGACATTCCCGGTGAGCTGAGGAGGCAGAGCTGGAGATGTCATGCCGGGACGGGGCGGCGAGCAAGGAGGCGGCCATGTCAGCCAACCCTCCCGTCTGTTATCATGGGAACGTTAAAACCATCTCCAATAAGACTGAAGGGCTAGCGATGCTAACGTGACTTGACAGAGACTTCCAGGAGGCGAGCCTGCTGCTGTTTACGCAGTCACGGCTAAAAAGAGCGAACACCAGACTCCTTCCTCCTGCTTTTATTCTTTCCAATTCCTGCCTTCACTATTGTCATGATTCGGTTTGGGACCAACGGGTGGCACTGTAGGGCTCCCCCTGCAGCTGCACACCTGTTGGACTCCCAGCCCGAACACTCAGTGTCGGGTCATTGTTTGCTGTTGGCTTCTGTCATGTTTGTTTCAGTCATGTTTAGTTCATTGTTATGTTTTAGCTTCAGTCATGTTTTGGTCATGTTTTTGTTATTGAGAGTTTTTAGTTTCTGCCATGGTGTTTGTTTGTTTGTTACCTTGGATTCATTTTGTTTTCATGACTGTTTTGGATTTAGTTTTCTGTGTTTTATCAATATACTTCTTCAAATACACCCTGCTCCTCCCTCCTGTCTGCTTTTTGGGGACCACCACCACCATGCTACGTGACAACTATTGCTTCTGAAATGATGCAAGGGTCTCTATTGTGGGACTAACGAACGTGATCTGAATTACCTCTGACTCAAGCGTACACACTAAAATTCTGATGAATTAGTTCAGTGCTGGCTTGGACCACAGATTAAGGGAGTGGATCAAAACTCCCCTCAGGCCTCCGCTGTTGTATCTTTTCGGTTGCTCTGTACAGCAAGTCAATAGTTGACTTGCGACGTGCTGTTGGATGGCAGTGGTCTGGACTCCCTCCAGTTAGTGTTATTCATTTGAAAGCCGATTCAGTGGCTGCACAGAAGAGAAGTTTGACCTGATCGACGTAACCGGCTGGCAAACGCTCATTTGCCACTTTCAGCGATGTTATGTGTCATGCTTTGTCCCACTTTTAAGTCATGGATGCCTTTCTTTTCATGCGCGCCTTTGGCTGAAAAGGTTCAATCAGAGTTCGTTACAAACCTGGTTACAACGTAACCCAATGGACATAAAAAATCTGTACATGACATACAAATACATTCAATCGTACTTGCAAATACGCTCGAATGTACTTGCAGGCTAAATGCTACCAACGTGGCATTTTTCCATAATGCGACGGTTATTAACTTGCACGTGCACGGGTCACAATTGTGTTTTGTTTTGTTTTAACAAAGGAGTATGTTCCAAAATTAAATACGTAAACATTGTCCAATGATAATTTTATCGTTTTATTATGTCTGCACTGTGCCCGATTCACATTCGCCATTTTTCGGCCACTCTACCACTGAGCCCTGCTGCCCACATGTGAATATGAGGGGACGTTATTTGAAGTCCCGGTAATAGGTCCTGACACGCTCGAGGCTAAAACTGAAAAGTTCCAGTACTCCATACCGCAATGGCCCACTTAAAGCACTGCGTGGAAACCACCAACAAGCATTTTCCACAAAAAACAAACAAAAAAATGTGTGTCGTCTGCTGTATTGCGTAAAGACGGCTTTTCCAACTTGTGGGCTTTGATACTAATGTAGTGTATCACACCCTGAAGAACAACCATAAGAGTGCGTGAGAGCAGACGTTTCATGAAAGACGACGCATAGCTGGAAGAATCTCTTTGTGAGGCAAGAAAAACCCCACAACGGGGGATAAAGCCAGTCCTTATCTACATGTCTCTGCGGCGGATGTCGTCCGTTGTTCGCGTGAAAATGTGGGGATCCTGAGGGAGACCCTGACCCCACACTCTCCTCAACCACTGGTTCTTCCTCTTTTGGTTATGTGGCCAACAGCATGAAGTCTGGGTTTGTTTGTTTTTTCTGATGGTGAACTCTACCCTCTCAGTCTTTGGGCCGTTTGAAAGGGCATAAAGCAAGAACGAAGAAACAGCCCACAAGCAATCGTCTCCACACATTAATGTCTTGCACGCACAAACACACCCGTTTTAATCCTACCGATGGCTTTCTCAACCCCAGTGTGAAAACAACGGTAGCATCATTTCAATGTTGTAGACCAGTGGTCCCCAACCCACGGGCCACGGACCGGTACCTGTCCGTGGATCATTTGGTACCGGGCCGCGCAGAAAGAATAAATACCATACATCACTTCCGTTTTATTCATTTCCGAATCTGAAAGGTGTTTTATTTTGAAAAGTTACCGGATTCTCTGTTCCATCAGTCTACAGTATATCACTTTTGACGCAGGTCGAGACGCGTTTCTCGATCAGGTGATAGCTAGGTTAACGCTAAAATGAAACCCAGATGCTTGCAAAATTAGTAAAAAACAAACATCTTTGGCAAAGGGAAAAGGCCCAGCCAGGAAACAGAAGAGGAGCCTATGACTTTCAAGCAAAAGAAGTCTACATTTAATACACAGTATCAGGATTTCCGACTTTCTCAACGGGAGATTACCACGCACCAAGCCCACTCTACATAATATGCGGCGATGGTGAATCGTATTTTTCATGCACTTTGTATTTGCGGTGGATCTTATTTTGAAGGCACGTTTAAACATTACCATAGCGACCAAACAGTGTTGCGCCTAGACAGTACATGATATGTGTTTATTATTATCCTAATAAACACATATCATGTCATGATACGTGTTTATTATTATATTTTTTAAAAATACCACCGTTTCCATGCAGGTCATATCATATTATATTGTTGAATTTTTCTGTCACACCTTTATGGCCACTCCTCGAAAATATTGTCTGACATTAAACCGGTCCGTGGGGCAAAAAATGTTGGGGACCGCTGTTGTAGACCTTGAAGTTGCCACACCAAAAATCTAGATGCCCTCGATCGTTGATTTCTTATTGGGTGAATGTAAAACACAATCTGTCTCTATCTTAGAATGAATTCAATGTCTGCTTTGTTCCAGACAAAATTTCATTGGTTCAATTATACATATAAAAAAAAAATACTCGCATCTATCACGTCGCCCATGAATACTATCAACACTGCGCTGTCTATGAAACCGATGCCGAGCTCAATCTATCATTTGTGACGAAACTTTTATCCCCAGGAAAAAACACGCTCTTCCGTGACAGAACACGTCCCCTCAATTATTGCAAACACACGAAATGTAAAAGGAACGACTTTTGACCCACGAAAAATAAATCGTTCATCCATCGGCAGCATTTTCGGGAAGAGCATTTGCATTAATCACTACGAAATTTCTAAAATGCTTATGAACTAAAATACTTCAAAGCCACTTTGAACTTGCACCTTATAGATACAGAGGCCTCGGGCGCTGACGTGAATGAGTAGTGAAGTGTTTCTAATGTTCGCATACCTCAGTACGGTCTGTTAAAATATAAACAGACAAATCGCCGTAGATTTCCGAGGATTTTTTTTGTGTGTGTGTGTGTGTGTGTGTGGGGAACCAAACCGCCCATACCGCCCTCTGCTGACGACTGAATTTGACATCCAACTGCTGGCATTGCATTTTCGGACTTTGGCCATGTGACGTTCGTAATGCGAGCCCGAGGGTAACACCTTCTGTTCATTTAAGAGAAGAGGTAGGTATTGGCCAAAACGGCAACTCAGGGAGATGGATTTTTTTTAAAAAAATAGCCAATCGGTTTAATTTGTATTCCATAAATAAACATGAATAAGAATAATGTGTTTGAACTCGTGGGGGCAACGTATTCTTGCAGAGCAAATTTTTTGCATTTAGCTCCCCTTTAAATGATGACAATTCTGACCAGTCCTTTTTCATATCCACACTTAGAATAAAGCAGAACATGTTGAGATCACCCTTGTTTACTTGAACGTGTCACGCATCTGAACTTTTTCTTCACGGGCCCACGGTTAGCCCATCTTTCAACATTCGATCAAATCCTATTTCCAAAAACAACCAAAAAAAAACAAGTGGTGGACAGCTGCAAACAGGTCTGGGGCCACTGAAGCGTGGATTGTCTGGCCGAGTAAATTACACTGGCCTTGTTGTTTTTGGATTGTCAGGAGCCTTTTGGGACAGACTCCGAGTAATGCCTCGTCCCCCATCTCCCTCAGCACTCAGCCAAATGCAGCTGCGCAACAGTAGGCCCACTTAATGTGATCTTCCCCTGGCTTTCTGAGAGGGAAGTGGCACAGAGACAAAAAGGACAAAGAAGGAGTCAGACTGATGCACACGCGTACACACGTTGTCAGCAATGCAAAACCCGGAGCCAAAAATAGTTGCTGTGTGTGGCGTTGCGTACAGAGTGGAAGGCGTCGACTGACTTGTAAGTTCTGCTTCCCGCAGTTGTTGAACCGTCGACGGTGATGATCAAAGTTGGCTACGCATTTGTTACATGCGCTGCAGTGCTTCGACTTGGACGCGCTGAAACACATGCAAATGATGCAATGGCTTTTTACAGCGTCATGTATGCAGTCTGGATGGAGCGTGTTTTTAGTTACGGCGTCACGACTCCCGCGTCCAGCTGGCAATCAAAAGAATGTGTCGTTATTTTTTTGTTGTTGTTGTTTTTTTAAACCTGAATTAAGGACATTTATACGCTGACTTCGTTCCGTTGGCATCTTGTTCCATTTGCGTGCAGCTTAACGGCTAAATGCCGCTTCACCGTGTTTGCTTTGAAACCTGGGCTCCACTAATTGACCCGAGTTTGAAGACCTCAGAGCGCTACGGGGTTTCTATTCAATTAACATTTGCTTAATAGATTCAGGACCCAAAGCGTTTGGTGATTTATAGAGCGGTAGAATAATCTTAACATCTACTCTACAGCTATGACTGGGAGCCAGTGTAAAGCATTAGGACTGGAGTCATACAATATGTTCTCATTTCTTTGTTCTGGTCAGAAGCCAAGCGGCGGCAAATACTCATTATTTATTTTCCTGAGTCACAGAGAGCCACGGCAGAAGGATGAAAAGAGCCGAATGCTGCTCTGGAGCTGCGGGTCGCGGACCCCTGGGATAAGTGGGATACAAAAGAATGGTTGCAACCCCTCATATCTCAACAACAGTGTCAGTGTGTAAGAATTATGACCGAAATAGGTATGACGACATCCAAAAGTACATTTCATTTCAAAACTATTGGTTTAAAAAAAAGGCTGTCCTTCATTCCGTGCTCCCTCTCAGTGTCAACATCGCTTTATTTTTGTAAAGATCCAAGCAAGAATCTCTTTAGTCTCCAATCCAGAACATGAGCTATTTGTTTTATTAAGGGTCTGTTTTGTGTTTGAGCTGGAAGTGATTGATCACAGGCAAGAGGGGACAGCGGGGCCGAGGCGGCCTTGTGATTTAAATCCGATCGGATAGAGGGCACATAGATAATTGGTTGTCTGGCCATGTAGTCACGTGGAGCCGGCTGTTATCTTCCGGGCAGGGGGTGGGAGGGTGGGGGGGGGGGGGGGTAAACTAGAGGGCAGCCCGCAATGATAGCAACGTACCTGACTGTCAACAGATGAGATGCAAAATGAAGCCCCTCGCACCGCCTTCTTCTCTCTCTAACCTTTCTCCTTGCCTGTTATTGTTCAAATGAGAAGTGAAATGTTTAAGTGGATTGGAAATCAGTGGACAGAATTATTCGTTTTTCTTCTCTCTCTCTCACTTGTTTGCTTTTGCGAGATCCCGTTTGCGTTGTGCTGCGGTGGTCATCTGTGAATAGATGTATGTTAGAGAGCCTGCTGACCAATAAAGCAACCTGAAGGACTTTTTTGCAGCAACAGTGACGCACAACCATTTTGCCGACCCCGAGTGCTACCGTCACCTTCTCAAGACATCTCGTCCTCCTCTCCATCACTTCGACTTTTCCGGCTTTGTTGCCGTTGTCCCACTCAGCAGTTTCCGCAATAAAAGCAATACCCGTGCTCGTCTGTAACACAGCGAGTCGGTCTTGATGAAATAAGCTGAAATTGCGACGAATGTTACTGTTGCCAGGGAGACCAAACTGACCTTGGGTATTTTCCAAGTAGAGAAAGGAACACACGAAGCAGCACTTCAAAGCAAACGATGACCGCTTGACTTATAATGGTGACTGTGTAAAATGAGTGCCGCATCATTTCTGGGGCCAATCATCGTTTTTGTTGCGCACATTCAAATGCACCGTATATGGACGATATGGACTGTGACTGAATGAATGGCAACCAAACCAGAGTCTGCTGACCCTAAAGAGGATAAACACACAGAATAGGCATGCATGTTTGATGACAGTTGGTTGGCTACACGGCACGGCGTTTATTTTTATGCTCTTCCCTTTCCGTCCATTTTTGTGTAGCGCTGATGCCAAAGCCTTGACAATGCAAAATAGTGACTGGTTGGATGAAATGGGGTTTCATACGACTTTGCAAGAATGCCTATATTATACAAGACATGACACTGCAAGCACTTCTCATTCTGAGTTGGTTTCGTGTGCTGCAGCCTCCACCTTTCTACTCATAAATGCGGATTACAGGATTCTTGGAGCATCCACGGAGAACACAATACATTAAAAAAAATACTTTTCCTAATGCTGTGTATCGGATTAAATACTTCCTGAGCCCATGGCTGCAATAATGGAGCCAAAGTGGAGCAACAACAAAACACATATATTCATATATTCATATATATTCATATTGTGTTGCTGTGTAAAAAAAACACATCATAAATATACTGTATATATATATATATATATATATATACAGTATATCATATACTTTTTTTGTTTTGGTTGACTCGTGGTCTAAAGAGTCACCTCACGTCCAAGTGTTTCTTTGAGATTGTTTTTGCTCTGAACACAGCAACTATTTTATAAGTGGGATTTGAACAAAAAATCAGGAACGGTGGATCGTCAATATCCACCTCACTGTGCAGAAGCCGTGGGTTCAAATCCGGACTCCGGCTTCATGGTTCTCTCCACACCTGCATGGTTATTTTTCTGTGAATGGTTGTCAGTGCTACGTAGGGTTTAAAAAAAAAAAACGTTGACATTTCAAAGAGCCGATTTCACGTTTTTCATTATCCATTTGCCGTTTTTTGCTTACACCGTTATAACGTAAACTTCTTTATAATGACCCGATTTTTCTCACAAAGTAGTGAGAAGCGAACTGCCGCCGCGACCTCGCGTATGAAGGAAATGTACAGTGCGAGATTTGCCGCCGTTGCTTCACGACACGACGGATCGACTCGTAGGTTGTTTGTACTTCCGGAGGCAAACGTGTCTGGTACACGGAAGCAAATCTTGCTGTCTGTGAAGGCAGAAATTGTTTCTCGATTTGGAATCTCCCGGACGAAGCTCGCCCGAGACCGCGTCAGTGGGTGACAGTTGATTTCCCCGGCGGCAGTTGCCTATGGCGAGTTATATGATGACTGAATGTTTTCAGAAATGAAGTAGAGATGTGTTTACTTCTCGATTTATGATGTCATCCAAATGCACCCAAGGACAGAAAAACATGCAAGAGTAGGACATGATTAGTGAAGGTACCAATGAATGACATGCAGAAAGTCAACTAAAATCCCACACCATCATCCTTGTTGGAAAGCATAGAATGCATCGTCATGGGGCTTTTTCATTTTGCGTCTGTTCCGCCTGCTGGCTGCTTGACAATGAGTTTGGGTGCAAGAGGAATGGGAGGAGAGGAGACCTTAATTATTGTCATTCCTACTGTGTTTCTTCGTGCGCCTGCTAATTGATTGGCTTTTTCCTCTTGATTTCTTTTCGGAAAACAATTCAGCAGACGAACGTTCATTCGTCATTGGGGCATTGCTTCCACTGCCGTCATCCAGCATCAATTATGATACCGGCGGCATGACAGAAATAAGTGCATGTACATCTTAGTGCACGGGCAGCGGTGGGCTGGCCATCTTCTGGGGCGGACGTCGTCCTGGTGGGACGCAGACCCAACGTGGGCCTGTCCGGGAGGTAAGCAAGGAGGGCGGGGCTCAGACTCTTCAGTCGATGGGGACAGAAATGGCAAGTAACGTTAGCCTGGAGCTGGCCAGGCACCATTTTGGAGACGACCCAAAACAAAGGGAACGTTGTTCATTCAACGATTTTACCTTGAATGTGAGGTTACAGTCGTCAAAGTCACGCAGTCGTATCTTCGCGCAATGCTGCAAAGTGGCCAATGAAACCTCCTGAAAATGGAGTATAGTGTTTAGCCCACTCGAGAAAATAGATGAACAACCATTCAGAAAAGTGACATAAAACAGGAGACAAAATGTGAGCTGTTCTGAATGTAAAGTTAGCGTAGCCGCATGATTTATAATTCTGAAAGGCAAAACACCTGGAAAGTAAAACGGCTGCACAGAAACCGTTCATAAAGTTCAACATATTTTGATCTGGAGTATGAGACGAGGAGAGCTGAGAACGAAAATGACGGTTATTGTCAGAAATGGTCCAATTTGTGGCTTCACTAAAATCGCTGCGGCTCTCCTAATACTGGCAAATGTCTTTTATGGTTCATTGCTTTGATGAGAATTAAAAGTCTCTGAACTGTTGGCTCAACCTCCACGACACTGAGTCCTTTGTGCACATTGTAGCAGCAGTTTGCTGTTCCTGCTAACAAATTGCACTTTGGCAATGCGTCAATTGCTTTCATCCAATTTGCCGCAGTTTTCTAACACTGCCGCTTTGGTGAGGTCATTTCAAACGCCGAAGAGCCGTTCCCTGCAACGATACTCCTCTTCATTGAGTTGCTCGCGTCAGGAGATGCAAACATGTTCAACTGCTTGTCAAAATCTGTCAAGCAAACGTGATCCTGTGTTTTGTCACAAAGTGGCCTGTGCCTGACAGAAAATGTCAGGGGTGATTTTTTTTGTCCCAGTTGCACCCCTTTGCCCAGATGATGTCAAGTGTCAAATGTCAAAGTGCAGCAAGTACAATCGTCAACTTGCTCGGCTGTCCTGTCGAGCAGCACTTCTCATCCTTGGAGTCTGTATCGATCTGACACCGACCGGTATGTCGTACTCCTCACATGCATAATCAAACTCGGCCACATTCCTCTCCCACCTAATCAATAGCTATTTCGACAGCGAAGCTCCAGAGCCACGATTCATAATCAACGGAAGACTGTAATATATACACCTGACCTCTTTGTTATGATGGCGCTGATCTGAACATGATCATAACAACAGTTGAAATCGATCAGAGCCAAGTTCACAAGGAGGTGAGCTCACTTGTACCAATTAACTTCAGTTGAGGCGTTGTGTTTTGTGCTACGGCAGAGCGCAGGCCAATTCAAAAGAATTTCATTGGATTCTGAAACGAATCAAAACGCGATTCAACCTCGGTGGTCCCCCCTGCCAATCAACAGGGGAAATCCAGCTCGCTTGTAAGAGGACCAAAATCCATGACCCTTGTTAACGTGTGTGTGCGTGTGTGCGTGTGTGTGTGTGTGCGTGTGTGTGTGAGAGAGAGAGAGAGCACGAGCCCACACCAGGGTAAGAGCAAGGGCACTGCATCCTTTTTTTTTTTAACTTGTTTATAGGCCTCCGTTTTAATCTTGAATAGTTTACCCCCTAAAGAAATCTGCTACCTGGGCATGGCAGATGGTGTACTTCACAAAAGTGTGGAAAACTGTTGTGTAGTCTATGTCATACCCATTGCACACCAACAAAACACACTTTGGGGAGAAATTGTATTTGTCAGAGCAGTTTAGATTTCTATGACATATTTTATCTAGTTGACGTTCATACACTCAGTTAAAAAAAAAAAAAAAGTTAATTACCGGTTACCCATTAGGTTGGAAAAAATAATTGTATGTGCAATGTACTAAATTTTATTTTGTCAGGTGGTTTCAGACAACGTAGTCATCTGGATACAGATGCCTTTTTTTTAAAAGTAAGTCCACTTAAAATAATGCATCTTGACCCAGAGGATTTTTTTTTTGTGCAACCACGTGACAAAATAAATTCAGTAAATTCAACAAAGCATTTTTTCTGTCATTTTTTTTTTCCACAAAATATTTATTCTGACTCAAGTAATAATTTGGAGGACTAGCTGTGGAAATTACATGACTCATGTTGCTCAAAAGTACTTTAACGTGATGATAGTTTCATTTACTCACTCATTTTTGTCCAATTGTCTACGCTCGGGTCACAGGAGCTGCAGCTTAGGCAGGGATGCTCCAACTCGCCTCTCCCCAGCCACTCCTCCGGGTTGCTTAAAAAGAATAAGAGCAATAATATGTTTTTATACTTTTGCATTTGGCATTGTTGTGGATTTGCATTCACCATATGAAGCTAAATGAGGTGACAAAATGGTATTTGCATTAATGAGGCCAATCCCAAGTGAAGTGCTCTTTAGACAAACGCTGCCTCATTTTGCAAAATAACAAAACATTGTAATTCTATTCAAATTACTGCTCGCAAGGCTAACTCTGCTTTTTTTGTTTTGCATTTTTTGCATTTTTCACTCCAATTTCCCCCATGACGGCTCACCATCAAGCTGAAAACACATGCAGAAAAGCAGCGCTAAACAGGAAGTAGGAGTTTTGCCCAGCTTCATTATTTGTGGCTTCAAGAATCCAGTCGAGTATGCGGCACACGATGCACATTTTAATCCGTCATCATTCCATTTAGAGATTCTGTCAGAGCAGTGCAGCGGTTATATTTTGGCAAGTAAAAATCACATGTTCTTCGTCGATAAATGAGGTGACTGAACTTATTCATGTACCACATAAGTTACTATGGCGGCCTCAAGAAAATACATATTGGCCAAGAATCAACAACAATGACAAAGGAACTGTCAGTATTTTTTTGGGGGGTGGGGGGGGGGGTACATTTCTCCAATTTCATGTCTTTTCTTGTGCTCTTGAAATCCTCCACAATCCAGTTGATGTGTTGAATAGCTTCTGAAGTAAATGGCATGAAAGAGAAATCTCTCCTTCCACCACTGCTCACACGCACTTCATGTGAGAACTGTGGCGTTGTGAGTGAGGGATTTGAGTCTGCTCTTTTGACAGCTTTAAACCCAGCCAGCCAATCTTAATCCGATGGGCAAAATGCTCTCTTGCAATGGTTTCTGTCATCTGCTTTTAACCTCTAACACCCACCCCCCCCCAAAAAAAACACACATTGAAACATCACACGCCTGTTGTATTTCTGCATCTGCTTGCAACATATTGCATGCAGACAAGTGGATGTAAATTTGAGCTACTGAAAGGCACATTATGGAAATGTAAATTGGTAATTGTTTTAGGCCTCGGTCGGGTTGCTGTTTATTTTACTTCATGACCGACCCTGCAATGCGTTTTTCTGCCGAGGATTGCCGAAGATTCGCTATTGTCACGTGACGACCGCTGGAATACATTCTTAAAAATAAAATAAAAAAGACTTCATTTGTCATCGTTTGCTTTATTAGAAGAATAATGAACATATCAACTCTAAATTGTATCAAGTTTGGTTGTTGGTCTACTCATTCTCATCGCGCCCCCCCCCCCCCAATATACTAGACTATATGTCTACTTAAAAAATGTTTCTGGATCCAGATGATTTTATTTTGTGCAGCCACTTGACAAAATGGATTCAATTTTTTCAAACATTTTTTAACGTAGTTTACGGTGTACTTTAAAAAAAATGCATCTGGATCCAGATTTTGCACGACGACTTGATGAAAAACATTTTGTCAATTGGTTGCATAAAATAAAATCATGATCCAGATACATTAAAAAAAATAGATTTCGAGTCTCCTTAAAACAATGTATGTGGATCCACATGATATTTTTCATGAAACCACTTGATGAAATAAAATTGAGTGAATTCAACAAAAATGTTTTCAGTGCACGATAAGACACTTTTCAGAATTGCTGTGAAATTATTTGAGAAAAGTTGTTGACATTTGCAAAAAAAAAAAAAAAAAAAAGAAACCTTGCCCCCCCCCCCTTTATTTTACAATATTTTTGCAGCTTGTACAGCCATTGCTGCCGGATCATTTAAAGTGCAGCACTGTCACACACACAAGGGTCAAAAGCTAAGTGGATCAATATCAGAAACGGTAAAACTCAGACTCTCCAAGAAAGGAGTCTTGCTGTACCAAGTGATCTTCATATTTCAACTCTTAAGTCTCAGGGGAATCAGATGAAATCTGGTGTTTTCTTCCCTTGGTTCCTTAATAGGTCTCTTGGGCTTCCCAACCAATATGTGGCAAAAAGAAAGTTTCCCCAAAAAAAAACACATTGATAATTTGTAAGTTATGCATCGGATAGTTAGTAAGATCCACCTCACTAACGCTGCTCCCTTTCCCAGATATCCCCAAGACATTTTCCCACGTGTGTTTTGTTTTTCCATGCAAGAATCTTCCCTTCTGCCATCACCATATGTACTTGAGCTCACCGTAGACTAGCACGTAAATTAGCACGCAGGCTTTGGCCTGCTTTTGAAAATTCTCGTTGTTCTCTTTCCACTTTTGAGAGTGATGTTGACATTGCTGAAATACACGGGAGCAAAATCACTTTCTACCGTTCCAGTGAATTAAAAATCATTTTGAATAATGAAGAGACGTGTACGACGATTAAAGTTCACTCACGAAATCGTCCACATCTCCTGGCGAGAAAAGCTGACGCAGCAAGGGACCACTTTCATTACTTTCTCCACGCAACCTGCTGATGCTACTCAACTCGCACGGTAAATCCTTGCAATGTATTCGTCTTAACTATGATATCTATATGGTATGTATCAATTTTATATGATCAGATGATATTCCAAAGTGGTGACTTCTCCTGCAGTGCCAGTGCAAAGGGAAAGCTCTTCGAAATTGTGTTGACTGACCACAATCGTTCCAATTTCATGGCTAGCCACAATGGTTGAAGTTACGTTTCCTGGAGCTGCGATCTTACAGTTTTGGAAAAATAAAATGTGAGGCAAAAGATCCACATTTTAGCTCTTGTTTTTTGTTTTTGTTTTTTTTAATTTCCAGACACTTCCATCTGAACAGAAGTACAGAACACAACACCATTGAGAAATAGAATGGCACTCAAGAAAGCGCAAATACTCCACAGGACCGAAAGGTTGGCAGTGAAAAAAAATACAAGCGATCGTTTTGCTACTTCCTGGTTCATGGACGCTAACCTCTGCTATGCTCTGAGCAGTTCGAATGGAGGAAGTTCCGTCATTCGGTTCCTGCCAACATTATAATCGGCACATGCTTGACCCTTGATGCTTCATCTCTCCACAAAGTGCACATGTAGACAAATAACCATGCATACGGACAATTGCGAGTCTTGGGTGCAATGCATTTTTTTAGCCATGTGGCAGGAAGCCAGAGAAATGTGCCAAAGCAATATAGACAATTGAGGGAGGTCTGAGCGTAAATCTGATTCCAAACCTTGATTCAGACCCTTCACAAAATGCGATTGTTCCTCTGTACCCGTGCGACCCTTCCACCAAGTGTTGCAGAAATTGGCCGGGTAATTGTACGCGCAAACGTTTCATTAAATTCCTAA